>NC_089234.1:10658821-11307321 GCF_963924675.1 Phocoena phocoena
TGTGGAGTAATTGGAATGACACGGGACTAGGAATCAAGAATTCTCTCGCTTTTAGTTGTGTCACCTCCACCTCAAATAGGTAACCTAAATTTGATAAGCCAACCTTGGAGGGATAATGGTGAGAAAAAATAAGAGGATGTGCCCATTCTTTAATTCAGCAACATATCAAGGGTCTCCTCTGTGCTGGGCCCTGGGGACAGAACTGTGCATGACACAGAGGGGTCCCTGCTCCCACCAGACCTATACTCTGGTGAGGGCAGAAAGGCTGCAGTAACAGAGTACCACAAACTGGGTGCCTTAAACAACAGAAATGTATTGTCTCACAGTTCTGGAGCTAGAAGTCCAAGATCAAGATGTCAGCAGGGTGGGCTCCTCTGAGGGCTATGAGGGAAAGGGTCTGTCCCAGGCTTCTCCCCCTGGCTTGTGGACGGCCATCTTCACACAGTCTGCCCTCTGTGTAGGTCTATCTCCAAACTTCCCCTTTTTAAAAGGACACAGGTCATCCTGGATTTGTACCCACTTTAATGACTTCATTTTAACTTGATTACCTCTGTAAAGAGCCCCTCTCTTTATAAGGTCACATCATAAGGTACTGGGGGTTAGGACTTCAACAGATGAATTTTGAGGGATGCAATTCAACCTGCAAGAGTATATGAATAATATAACTGTGACATGAAGGAACTTAACAGGAGAATCTGAGAGAAAAATAATTGTGTGTGTGTATGTGTGTGTGTCAAGAGGAGTAGAGGACTGGTGTGGTGAGGGATGCTCGGAGGAGGAGGCATCTGAGACCAGAAGAAAGAGAAAGAGCCAGGCAAGGAGGAGCCCAAGCAGAGCTGCTGGGTGCAGAGGGCACAGGGATGCAGAGGGAATAAACTGCTCAGCTGGTGTATGAACAGAGGGGAAGGAGCCTGGAGCAGACACGCAATGAGGTGGGTGGATCTCAAAAACAGACAGAAGTCAGAAACAAAAACCTTCGTATTGTGTGGTTCTATTTATATGACATTCTAGAAAAGGTACAACCTTAACAACAGAAAGCAGATCCATGGTTGCCTGGGGCTAGGGACAGAGGAGGGCGTGGTGAGCAGAGGAGAAAAGGAAACTTCCAGGAGGAGGGAGCAGTTCTGTATCTTGCGGTAGTGGTTACACAACCGTGTACAATGATCAAAACTCAAAAAGCTGGATGTTCAAAATAGGTGAGGTGTATTCTACATAAATAATATCCAAATAAAAAAAGAACACATGGTTATGATGTGATTTCTTCTGTGTGATACTTACAGGATTTAAGCCATGTTAAGAAGTAGCTCAAAATGGAGTCACAGCAGCCAACCTAAACGTCCATGTAGTTGTTTTGAAACGGCTGCTGTAGGACTGCGAGTGTCTTAGAGGGATAAACTAAGAGCGGTACTGAGATAAGAAGTCTGATGCACCACGGACATCACTGGAACACAAGGAACAACTGGTAAAGCCAAACCCCTCCCCTGTTGCTCCTTAAAAAGAGACCCCACGCCAAGCGGCTGGAAGGCCCTTCTGCTGGAAGGACCTGACTCCAGGCTGCTGGGAGCTGTTCAAGATGGAGCTGCCCAAGGCCCTGTGACCTGTGCCTGACCTGGGACCTTCGCTTGTGCTGAGACGCCTCCTTCCCGGACTTCTCCTAGGAGGGCTCGTTACCCCCTTTTTCTATTTTCCCTACTCCGTCTGACCTGTGTTGTGTGCTGACTGGGTGCGATAAACCGTGTGAGTTGTGAATTAAATACTGACTATATTTTGTACATCTCCAGGGTCATGATTCTTACCTGGCCTCAATGCTGGGCCCTGCAACACACACACACACGCATGTGCACACACATGGATACTCTGGCTCCCGAGTGGATCATGGATTGGGGGGCAGAGGTGGACGTGGTGATGCAGGTAGGAGGCATCACAGCAGTTCGGGTGAGAGAGGGTGACCCCTTGGACTGGGGCGGCAACAGCAAAGGAGGGGAGGAGCCGGCAAGTGAGGAGTGGCAGGTGTGAGGTGCATTTTGAAGGTAAAACCAAGAGGAGTTGCTTATGCATCTGACGAAGGGAATCGGGGAAAAGACACCATCAAGGGAGATACTTGGGACTCTGGGGCTTCAGCAGATGAGTTGATAGCGGCCCTACAGGACACAGTACACAGCACTGACTGAAATATCAACCAAAAATAAAACGTGATAGCATCCGAGATCTTTCACTCCCAGAATAGAGGACACCCTGAGAACAGCCCCATGGCACAGTCCCCTTCTCCCCTATCCTGTTCTCAGGGAAAAAGGGAGGCAGGAGCAGGGCTCCCAGCCACAGCGCTTGAGAACTGCTTGTGGGTCTTCACTCGGATTCCGGGTCCCTCCTTCCCCTCTAACTCAGGAGCTACAGGGTGGTACCAGGGAATCAGTCATTAAGAGAACAAGGGGGTCTTCCCTGGTGGCTCAGTGGTTGGGAATCCGCCTGCCAATGCAGGGGACGCGGGTTCGAGCCCTGATCCAGGAAGATCCCACATGCCGCGGAGCAACTAAGCCCGAGCGCCACAGCTAGGGAGCCTGCGCTCTAGAGCCCGCGAGCCACAACTACTGAGCCCACGTGCCACAACTACTGAAGCCCGCGCACCTAGAGCCCATGCTCCGCAACAAGAGAAGCCACCGCAATGAGAAGCCCGCGCACCGCAACTAGAGAAGACCCCGCGCGCAGCAACAAAGACACGACACAGCCAAAAATGAAATACTAAAATAAAATAAAATAAAATGAACAAGGAAACCACCCCACCCCCGTGTACAGGTAACCTGAGGACCTGGAGAAAGGCGACAAGGGAAAATGCTGGGGACTCTCCCTTCCAAGCCCCCTTACTTCTGGGCTGGCCACAGGACAGAGGACACAGCGCTGGCCAGTGTAGAGGGACTCTCAGCACGTTCACTCCGGGAGGGAAGAAGAGTCTCGCGGAGCACAGCTTTCAAGCTGGGCTCCGTTTGCACCGTCTGCAGCTTGCTTTGCCAGAGACTGAATTAGTAACCCCTCACATCCAAAACAGACCGGGGTCTGGGAAGCAAATGCCTCCATTCTTGGCCGTTTTATTAGTGCCTTGCGATGTTGCATTTCCTTCACCTTAATGGAGCGTGAAATTAAAATATATGGATCCGCAAAAACACCTGCCTTTTGTGAACAGGCTCATACTGTTAATTATGTCTCCGAAGGATCCTGCCATACACTTCAGGTTATTACGTCCTTTGTGATTTTAATTACAATTTAATGAAAGCATTTACACGGCCTGTCTTAGGACTTTCAACTGAATAATCATCAGCGTTAACAATGCTCTGTTCTTTGTTACTTTTCACAGTCCTTCCATTTATCTTTAAATGTGTTTATATTAAATTTACATTTCATGGTCCAGAATTTTGTCATTATTAACTGAAGTGTAACTCTCACTTTCATTCTGCTTGCTATGCAGAGTATGGGGAAAACTGGAATCAAAGAAGTATACGGGCTGCATTGGGTGTTCTTTTTCTAAACAGCAGGTAGCAAAGGCTCCTTTTCCTGCGTTTTTATTTTTGACTTTATTTTGAAAATTATGAAATTTTTAGTTAGATCAGAATATTGTTTAAAATTTTACATGAATTTTGGCTCTGGGTTTAAAATGATCTCATGAATTGCTACGACTTAGCTTTTAAAGTATCTCACATGTGTTTTCAAAGTTGCTTGTGAGTGTAACTGCTGCAATTTTAAAACATCTGACTTTGGAAGGATGTCACTTCAAGACTTCCCCTCCCCCGACCCCCCAACAGGATGGTGGCTCCCTGGCTCAGTGCAGACACAGGTTTGGAAGGACCACAGCTGCAGGTCTGCACTGGGGCTCATTTGATAAGATCTTCACACACTCCCAGGCTAAGCCCGCAGTGGACGTGGCTGATCAAAGACATCCTGATGGTTCCAACCGGCACACCCAGGGCAGAGCTATGCAGGTGACCACCTGTACAGTCTTTCCAAATGCAGTCTGTTCCATGGACTGCTGGAAAGTGACAGTCTTCAGACACCAGAAACGCTTCCCATCGCAGCAGGCCCAGGAATCTGGAGAACCACTTGGTGCGCGTGATCAGAACTGAACGGAGGGACGCCCGCTGCTTTGAAGAGAACCAGCTGGCCGAGGAGTGGCAGGCTCTGTACTCAGACTAAAAACGGTTCTCGACTGGCCGCTTTTAAACAGTTCGAAGAGCCGAGCAAGAGACAGCATACTGCCGATCGTGCTCCGGCACCTTCTGCCCGCGCCCTCTCATGCTGTAACGCCACCTGCCAGATAGGAATGGGGACTTGCGACCACCACCTGAAGAAGCTTTCAAGCACTGGGATCCTACAGGGGAAAAACGCCTACCTGGAGGCTGCTTCTTACTTCATCGTCACCCAGCCGTTCCCTTGAAAGGGTATGGTAGCCAGGGCCCTCAGAAAACTGCAGTGACCCCCTCCCCATACTTGGAATCTCTATTTTCATCGTGTTTGGTGGAAGCCTATGCGTGAGCTTCTTCATCTCACTTCCTTCTAGATTCAACGATTCAAAAAGCCCTGGAGATACTAAGGCTGCATCTCCAAGTTGCAAGTCCATTTCAGAGACATAAGCTGTGGCCGACTGCTGTGAAAGTTCTCAGCCTTTGCCCCAGCTCAGCACCTAGAATGACCACAGCCAGAGCAAGCGCTGGGCCAGATGCTCACGCGGCGGCCGACGTGAGACTCACTGCGGCCCCGAATGACTTGTGCGCTGAACGGCCAATGCCACGTCTTCCAGGTGCGACATTTTATTATGCTTTACAACCGTGAAATCATAGGACGCTGGCTGCGATAGAAAACATTTCAGATGGAGGAATCGACCAAGCTGTGCCCGCCCACCCTTGCAGCCTCCTTCCAAACCCACAGGTCTCTCAGAGAACGTTCCTGGGTCCTTCCCTTGCAAATTCAGGAGAGCTGAAAGTAGACATTTAAAGTAGCAGGAACACCGTCGGCAAAATGGAAGCAGGAGGATAACTTGGGTAAACAACTGATGAGGAGCACACTACAGAAAACCTCTTCTACTGTGTTACGATAGGTGGTAGAGCGTGGCCTGGGCTCAGCGACCATCCTCCGAGGTCCCAGTCATACGGGGCCCTCGGTGATCCCCTCAGGGGGCAGGCTGGGTGCGCTGTCGGCCGTGGGCCTCTCATCTTTCTTCAGCGACGGCGGGACTCGTAGGCTGACGTAGGGTTTGTGACAAGCTGTGTTGGCCAGAGGCGGGTAGTGCTGTCTGTAGCAAATGTAGGCAAAAATGAGGCCAATGACTCCACCAACAAAAGAATCTAGGACAGAAGAGCAAAACCGGGAGAAACGCGTTACGATTCATTCAAATGTGGCCAGTTATGTTTTCCAGAAAGCACTTTTCCTACCGGCTGCAATGACTGGTATGCTGATTGGGCCCCCTGAAAGACTAAAGGAGAGAGAAACCTCACTGGATCTATAGATCCTGTGGCCTCCGCAAACTCTTATCATTTTTAAGCTTAAACATCCCTTTTAAGTGTGTACTTGAGTCTTCTCCTTATATAATATGCAGCCGAACATAGCATGAACTCAGATTTGCATTCTTGATTTTGAAAATCAATTCCAAGTTCTGGAAGAATTCCGGCCATCTCCATGGGATCTGGATACCCTCGGGGGCTGTCATTTCTTTTCCTTTAGCAAGTTCCCACTGGACTCCTGCAATGCTGCCGGTGCACCACAGAGACCCAGTGGGGCTTCACAGTCAGTGATTTCCCAGGGATGAAATGAAACTTCTGAGTCACAAGGTGAATGAAACATTTTATTATACACCAGCATTGGCAAACTCGACAGTCCCGGTGGGAGGGGCCCAATGCCGCCAAAAAGCTGCAGATTTTATCAAGTTGGAGGGCGCTGGGGGGGCAGACAAGGCAGGAGAGGGTATCTGCAGGTGAAACAGGCCTCTTCACCACCTCTATGGCGGCCCCTCGCCAAGAAGGGCATTCAGCTGGTTCCCAGTAGAGACCCCATGAAAGCAGCCCATCCCAACAACCTTCACGGTGTGTGTTTGTGTGTGTGTGTGCACGTGTGTGTCGTGTGCACGCGTGCCCTTTAAACTGACTATGGGTTATTCTTGCCAAAAAGATCCTAAAATAATGGAAGACCTCCCCTGACAAGAGAAACTCTGCACTCTCATGAGGGTCGCTGCCAGGCTGAACTGTCAGCCTCCATTTGGGGGTTTCCACTTTCACCTGCATTACCTTGTTGAATCGCCCACACCTGCTATGGGCAGGGAGCATCAGCCCCATTTTACAGAAGAAATTCAGGCTCAGAGAGGCCAGCAGAACTTTCCACGGCCCCACCCCTTGTTAATGATGGAACTGGCCTTGAACTCTGGCGTCCCGACTCTGGCCTGCACTGCTTCTCGGGGCTGTGCTCGAACCCTGGCAGGTTCATCCCAGGCTTTCTGTTGTCCCAGCTTTCAGAACACCGCAGGCCATGACTGAAGGGCGCCTGGGTTCAGATGGGGGACAGCAGCTTTCCTTTACCAGTGTCGGGGACGTTAAGTCTCCAGACCCTTCCCAGTAAGCAACACACTGTGTACTGACCTCAGTTTAAGTCACAAGCTGACTCTCCTGTGTCTCCTGCAGGGGAATTTGGGGTGGCTGTCAAAGAAATATATCTTCCAAGAAAACAAACTGTTCACCGCTTAGATATCTGCACCCCACTTATCAGCCCTTTTGTGATAGGTATTCTGGCTCCATCTAGAATAACTGGTATCATCTTTGAGGAAAAGGACAATATTTTGGTATTTTATTATCTTTTGAAGAATTGCTTCTACCTTCAGCATTTTTACTAGACTAAGAGTAAAACGTTTAAAATCACTATAATAAATAGCTTTAAGCTCTTTTAAATAAATATAGTAATTTAGTGCATGTAATTTTATTTATAAACAGCATCAAAACAGGTAAGGAACACAGGCATTCCTACGATGGCATAATGAAGGTCCACTGTGTGCAGAACAGGTGCCCAGACCCTGCTCTGGCATCTGAGGGTGGACACAGCTGCTAGTGATGGTTTCCCAAGTGCAAATACTGGGTTGGCCAAAAAGTTTGTTTGGATTTTTCCATAACATCTTATTCCATAACAATAGATGAGGTTATCCGCCTGATTAGACGCCTTCCCACTGCTCTTAGGGACTTGATTAAGCCCCTACGGCCTTCAAAACCACATACCTGGTCCTGCCGACCTCCCAGCCACCCCCGTCCCCTCACTCTGCTGCAGCCACCATCTTCCTTCTGTTTCTCCAGTGTGTCTGCTTCCTCCCCCTTCTCCCCTTCAATCCTGGGAACCCCTTCCCTTCATCTCACCTATTCAATTTCTACTCATCCTTCCAAGCTCAACTCAACATCCTTGTGCAAGGATGCATCACCTGACCTCCAGACTAGACCCTGTCTCCCAGGGATACACTTTCATTAGCCCCCGGGGGATAAGAATGGCAAATCGTACCGAGCTGTGCAATGATGTAATGTTTAACACTGGACTCTACACTCCACCAGGGCAGGGGCTCTGTCTGGGTCACTGGCTGCTGATTCCTCAGTGCCTGGGACAGCACTTTGCTCACCTCACACAGAATTAAGTTGGCGGAAGGAAGTGGATGAATGAATACGTGCACAGTAACTGGGGGCTAGATTCTGGTTACTGTCCTGTGGTGTCCTGTGTGGGCCCCGTTCCCTCTCTGGGCCTCAGTTCCCTCATTAGGAGCAAGTGCGTGGCTGCTGAGAGGCCTTCTCATGTGAGTGTCCCAGGAATTTGGTCCCCAGGGTCAGCCTACTGAGACTGCCTTCAGATCATTTGGAAGCTGCCAAGGCATATTCAGAAAGTAGGTCCTATCCCTGATTGGGATAAAACATCTCTTACAAACAAAGGTCATTCTAACAGGTCAGAGAGAGAATGAATAACTGTAGCTACTTCCTCTCCACAGGAGCGCAAACGCGGTGCGACTGTAGCCACCACCTGGCAGAAAAGCGAGGAAAACAGATGAGTGGCCACTCAGCCCTGGTGAGTAGCCTCCAAGGTAGGAGGGGAGGAGAGGACCATCGGAGAGAGACATCAGTGAGACCCAGGGGCCCATCCTTGCTCCCAGAGCAGGCATCTGGGGCCATGGTAAGGTATCCAGCATCTACTCTCACCCCCGGCCTGAGAATCCTCCCAGCTGAGGAATCCTCGACAAAGACGCTGCAGCCCTGACCAGGGCAAGACTGCACCTCGGAGCCTCAGTCTCCCTAGCTCTCAGACGCAAATCTCAATATCCACGTCATTGAGTCGTGACAATGATTTAATGAGAACTGCTTCTGAGCAGTATATCCCAGAGCACAACACAAAACAAGACCTTAAGATACATAGTCTAAAAAAATAGTGTCTATCACTGTTCCTCTGTTCCTCTCTGGCACTACTGGGGCCTTGCTAGTCCTTTCCCATCCTTCTTCTCACACACCAACTCAGCGTCCACAGTTGTCATCTCTTTAGCATGGCCAAACTTTCACAGCATTTTAAATAAACACGTGAACTTAAAAAACATTTGTCACCCAAGAAACTGGCAAGTGATATGTACTATGACTTCCTCAGTGGAGTCACGAGGCATAATTAACGCGATTAAATCCAATTCCTTAAACTGAGAAACTTCACACAGCCTGTGGCCAGCAGCCTGTGAAATGTGCCAGGGCTTTTTCCAGTTCAAGGTCTTAGAGTCACACTATTGTTTTGTTTTTCCAACAGCCCCAGAGAACAGCCCCACAGAGTGTTATTTTTATTAGTATCTGAAATGATCCAGGACACCTGCATTTAAGCCACTGACTACTGAACAGACCACACAGCAAAACCTACAAATAATGCCATTTGACTTTCTATTTTCTGTGACAAGGCATTTTATTAGGTGCATCACTGACCAGAAGACATCAAATCATTCTGAGTATATGTTCCCCAGGCTGACTGGTGCGGCAGCAAGCCAGAGAATGGTGATTGCTGTCAATGTTGTTTTCCCATTTAATGGAATGAGTAAAAAGTGGTATCATAGGTGCCACCACAGTTATCAGAAGTAACCAGGGCAATGAAAGGTCGAGCGAAGGCGTCTTCTCAACAAAGTCATCCGGGGCTTTGTTCATCACAAAGGTGGTGAACAAGATTTACAAAATGACTTACTTTATGAGAGAGAATGCCACCAAGTGCCACTGGATGAAATCACATTCACGTTCTATAGAGTGTGTGCTCACAGAAAAGCAGGCAGGGGACAAGTGGGCCTTTATTAGGGAAAGAAACTACTTGGGTTTGACTTCACCCCAAATATGGTAGCATGGGACAGGGTGGGGCTGTGATTCAACGGGGGCATATGTGGAGCTCCGTGTCCCCGGAGTACACACGCTGCAGTCTCCTCACTCAGCCTTCATGTCATTCATCCGTCACGTACGCTGCACGGGGATCAGGTGTCAGGCGTGATGCCCGGTCCTAGGACACGAGGCTGAACAAAACAGACACGTTCCCAGTCCTACGGGAAGTGACAGTCTTATCAGTGAGCTGCAGCTATAGTGCGCGCCATGAGGGAGCAGGTGGGTCTGTGAGATCAGCCAGAGAGTGGCCTGGCTTGTCCGGACCGGGGAGTTTCACTGAGGACAAGACCCACCAGCCAGCCCTGCAGGACAACCAGGTGTGAAGCCGGGGGAGGGGAAAGTGGAGGCAGGGAGGACAGCGCAGTCTTCTAGGCAGAGGAAGGAAGGGGCGTGGCAAGTCTGAGAAACTGAAGGAAGGTCCACCTTCTCTCAGGGGGTGGTGTCATTGTAAGTCTATAGGATGTAAGTTGACTAGGCTTCTGGTGTGGGCTGGAAAAGAAGGGTGTTCCACGTCCCCTCAGCCTGGACCAGGGTCCCCACTGGCTCTCTGGGCTGCTGCCCGTGCACCTCTCAGCCCACATCTACCTCTCGGTGTTGACTCCCCCCTTGACTGCCTCACCTTCATTTCCCCAGAGCCCAGCAAACATTCAGTAAATGTTTGGTGAACTGAGATGCACTGAACAACATTTACAAGATGCACTAAAGAACAGACACCACCAGCCACAAAAGGCCACATATTGTGTGATGCCCAGAATATGCAATGTCCAGAAGAGGGAGATCCAGAGAAAGAAAGTAGATCCATGGCTGGAACGGGCTGCAGTGGATGGAAGACATGAACATTTTCTGGAATTAGATGGTGGTGATGGTTGCTCAACTCTGAAGATACTAAAAACCTTTGAATTGTGCACTTTAAAAGGGAGAATTTATGAATTATGAGTTATGAATTATACCTCAACAAAGCTATTTAAAAGGGGAGGTTAGAATCAACACCTAGTATGCTCCAATGGTAGTAGAAAGAGGGCTAGACTTTGAATCAGGCAACTTGGATTTGAATCCTTACCCATAAAATGGGCATGACCCCAACCCCTTCTTATGAGGTCAAAGGACAGGAAAGGGTCTCATGGAGTCTGGCCTACTGAGGTGACAGCCCTGCTCACCTGCTCCGACACAAACAAGCAGAAAGGCTTCTGAAGATGTGCTGTCAAGTCCTTGGGAGGAACACAGCCCTCTCTGTTGCCATGGCAACCTCCAACATCTTTGTGGATGTGTGGTGTGACTTGGGACCTTGTGTGCCTTGGGCTCTATGACCCAAGACCCTAGGGTAAATACCAGCTCTGGATAACTCAACAACCTCACATGATTGTTTCTGTTCTTTTTATTCGACTACTAATGAAGCGTCCTGTTTTTGTGACTTTGACTTTCTATAAAAGAACTTACATAGCACAGAGAATGCACAATCCACCTGGCACACTGTAAGCTGGCAGGGCAGAGCCAAGTCTGTCTACCTCAATACTGTGCCTCCATCAGAGAAAGCCTGGGACACAGGCAACATAGTGAATGAGTGAATGGATGAACTGTGAAGTTCACTTCTTTTGTTCCTTTTTGAAGAGGAAGAACTTGCAAAGAATAATTTTAGTAAAACCAGTGTATAGAAAAAATGATACTAGTAAGAAAGGAATATGATTTAGTCAAAATCATTCATTCATTCGCTCCACACATATTTATTGAGCATTGTTATGCATCAAGAATCGTTCCTCCAAAAGATATGCTGAAGTCCTAACCCCCAGTACCTCAGAATATAGCCTTATTTGGATATAGAGTCCGTATAAAGATGAGAAAGTTAAAATCAGATCAGTAGAATGGGCTCTAATCTACTACGACTGGTGTCCTTATAAAAAGGAGAAATTTGGACACAGGGACAGACACACACGGAGGGAAGATGATGTGAAGAAACACAAGGAAAATACCACGTAAAGATGGAGGCAGAGACTGGAATTATGCTTCCATAAGCCAAGCAATATCTGGGGCTAATAAGCTGGAAGAGGCAAGGAAGGCTCTTTCCCGTACAGGTGTCAGAGGGAGTGTGGCTGGCCAACACCTTGATTTTCCGCTTCTAGCCTCCAGGACCATGAGACGATTTCTATTCTTCCAAGCCACTCAGTTTGTGGAACTTTGTTACAGCAGCCCTAGGAAACTAACACAAGTACCTACTAAGTGTCATGCCAACAAAAGAGACACAAATCCCTGCACACAGAGTATATTCTAGTACAGAGCTCAGCAAACTATGTGCACCATTCATTTACATGCTGTCTATAGCTGCTTTCACGCCACCATTGCCAACTTGAGTAGCTACAACAGAGACTGTATGACCCACATAAAGCCTAAGATATTTACTATCTGACCCTTTACAGAAAAAGTTTGCAGACTCCTACTCAAGTAGATAAGACCGGACAATAATCAATACTAAGAAATGACTTAGTTTGTCAGATGGTGGTAATAAATGAGCAAAGGCGATTGCCAGACGGTGGTAATAAATGAGCAAAGGTGATTGTCAGACGGTGGTAATAAATGAGCAAAGGTGAGAGCCACAGGGAGTGTGGTGGACGGGCTGCGATTTCAGCAGAATGGTCACTTAAGACGGCCTCACTCGACCTAAGATTAGGAGGGGGAAGGGAAGGAGCCACACACACATCTGAGAGAAGAGCATTCCAGGCACGGGAGAGAGCCAGTGCAAAGGTCCTGAGGTGGGAAAGCACTGGCATGAACAAGGAGGGGCAGTGCAGAATACTAACAGGGAGGCAGGAACCAAGGGACCAGATCTTAATGCCACTGCAGGACCTGGGCTTTGACGCTGACAGCAATGGGGAGTGACCAGGGGCTTTTCGCGGAGGTGAGGCACCACATGTGACAGGGCTTTGAAGGCTCGTTCTGGCTGCAGTGTGAGGGGCAAAGGAGGAAGGAGGGAGAATGGTAGCAGGGCTTCAGCAATAATCCAGGCAACAGGTGAGGGTGGACTACAGTGGGAAAAGGAAGTTGGATTCTGGAACTATTCTGAACAGAGCCAACAGAAGAAACTAGAGAAAATCACAGAAAACAGAGGAGTGCATTCCCTCAAATAAATGAAGCCAGGTGGTCAACGAGACTTGGGAGCAGCCCAAACCTATCTTCCCTGGGAACTAAGGAATGAGGGACGCCAGGGCAGAGGGCAGAGGGCCTGGCTGAGAAAGCCTCTCTTGAGGCCCAAAGCTCCCTGTCCAGTGGGTTCTGATTAAAAGGGAGGGGGCGGCCTGGGGCTGCAGACCGCTCGAGCCCTCTCTCGGGGATGCCCTGGGTATGAAGGCAGAGATGGGCAGACTCATGGGCAGTCAAGGCTCAGAGGTCCCCAGACCCCAAGCAGCATTTGGCAGCTGAAGACAAATGTGAATGCAGACGCCACCACCCAGGACAGCTGACTGCAGAGGGAAGATGAGGGGAGATCAGTTCACTCAGGACGGAGGATCTCGGAGGGAGAATCTCAGTGTTCCTGTTCTATGTAAGGCTGGTGGGTTTTGGTGGGAACAACGGTTTCATTCCAAAGTCTCCTTTTCAAGTCACTTCATTTAGAAAATTTAGAGATTGGTTCTGACAGCCCAAGGCAGGGAGGCCTGGTGAACAGTGTGTGTCCCTCAACTGTGTGTGTGTGTGTGCGCGCGTGTGCGTGCGTGTGTGTGTGTGTGTATGTGTGTGTGTGTGTGTGTGTGGAGGGTGAATGTGGAGGGAGAGGAGGGAGCAGCCTCTACCTGGCTCTTTAGTGTGGCTCATGTACAGTCGGGCGCTGTGTCTCTGTCCCCAAACACCGCATCTGCAGAGACTGGAAACTACACATAAATTCATTTCACATCACAGACCCTTCACAGCCCAGTCAGAGAAACCTGGCAAAGGCAGTGGCACCATCTTGAAATTTTCAGCCCAGTCAAGCATGGCATCTGTGACTGACATGGATGCGTTCCAGCCTCAGGCTGGGTGGAAACAAATGACTGCTTCCTCCCTTGAGACATGGTTTTCTGGATTATATTCAGAGGGAGGTGCTCTTTCTTACGACGAAACACTACACAGGCACTCAGCGCTGCTTAAGATGACCTATGATTAGAGAATCAGCGTTGGTTAGAAGGCTACCCGGAAGCTGGAGTCACAAAAGGAAAGCCTGGACCCAGATCCAGGGATTTGAGGGCAGAGGCAGCCCCTCATTATGTCCATTAATGGAGAAAAACAACACACTCCTGCCACTTCTAGCTGTAACTGTCCACCGACTGGAAGCCACACTCACACGAGACTGTGAGTTGGGGCAGAAGAGGGTTCAATGAGGTGCTTTGTTCTTTCTGTGCGTTTTTCTCTACAGATGTTCTTCCCAGCATGGAAATTCCACAAGTTTTAACTCTGAAAACACACAGTTAATCACAAAGGTAAGCTTCTTTGTGAAGCACTGGCCCTGTGGTCGGCCTCACCCATGGACTCTCTAGCTTCTGGCTGACCTGAAAGCCAGCATGTCACAAAGACGTGGAGAACCTTAGCCAGATAAAGATTTATTATCCAGCCAGGGCTTTTATTTCTGAAGAGGTCCTGCTAAGTGTTTCACTGCCCCTCCAGACCATGGCCTGTGCCCTCCATTTTCCTCACTTAATGGAACAACAGACTTGTGTGTTTGGAGTGGAGCTGGAAAGGCAGAAAAGACCAGAAGGGCGTCGATAACAGAAAACCCCTATGATAATGAACAGAGCAAAGCGTTTGAGATTACGGGCTATTTACTGTATATGAACATGTAATCGAGTAATTGGATATCCTGCCACATCAGGCGCAGTTGCTTAAATCAAAATGGCAATGGAGTCGTAAAAGTCTCGTAATATTAATGTTGTTAACTAAAGTCTATAATGAGAGGTTCTCAGGTTGCGCTGCTGCCTATGGGTCTCCCCGTGAATTCTCATCATGACAGATGACCCCCGCCCACGGGCACTGGACACCTCAGTCCACCAAAGAGCAACAACTTATTAATCCCGGTCGGGCATCCTGCCTCAAACACCCACCTGCACAGCAGTCGAAGGCCTCACTATCCGTCCCTTCTCCAAGCTGGAAACCTTGGCAGCCTCTATGATTTCTCCCTTAATAAGTGAGTGTTGAATGAATACAATTTTCCACTCACTGAACATTTGCTTCTTCTTAAGACGTAATAAGGGAAAGAAAGATGGAGCTGAGATGTGGCCACAGGTCAGGCTTTCTCAACCTCAGCAACAGACATTCGGGGCTGTGGGGAAGGTGCCATCTTGTGCACTGTAGGATGTTTAGTAGCATCCCTGGCCTCTACCTACGAGATGCCAGTAGCACCCACCACAAACACCACCTCTACTTGTGAAAATGTCTCCAGTCATTGCTAAATGTCCCCTGGGAGGTTCAGTTGCCCCCACTGAGACCACTGGTATAGACAGTGACGGATGGCCTCATAAAGAGGAATTCAGGTGAAATAAGCCTGACTCAGAGCCCATCAGAGGATCCAAGGAAAGGCACACTCCACTCCTGGCTGACTCCTGGGTACAAACTGAACAGACGATGGCACAGCCGAATGGATAGTTGGGCCACACCCATGACCTGTACCAACCGAGGCACATTGAGTTTTGGCTGCAGGAGTCTACCATGATGCAATTTTGGCTTGCCACCCCCATCCCAAGTATGGCCCTAAACATCACTGATCATAGATTCTCTCGCTTTGCTTTCCCATCAGCCCACAGAGCATTAATATTCTCCCTCTACTGCTCCAAGTTTCTTTCTGTACCAGCTGGATAGAATGGGTGTGAAGCCCTGTTGCCAGCAGGCCTCGAGCGCACCAGCTGCATCAGAAGTCCAGCGTTTCCCCAAAGCCAAGAGCTGTGATCCTTCATCCTTTCATGACACGCCAGCCGCAGCTCGGTAATGAGTAACAAAAGAGCATTTAATAGAGGCCAACCTCACGTCTTAGGTTTTCAAGACAAGATCATTACCTAAAAGCTCTTACTACCTTCCAAGATGAAGCCAAAAGCTCTTCAACTCTAAGACCCTTAATCATTTCTCAGGTCCTAAGTGGCTGAATAAAAGTGGAAACCAGGGATTCACGGCTTACAAACAGACCGTGTTCCAAAAGCATGTCCACCTCGAAATCAGTGGTTTGGGAAACACACACATCCTTCTTTAGAAATGATGCACTAAGCAACGACAATACCGATTCACATTTGTGCAATACATTTTCATTTACAAAGTACACTCAGATCCATTATTTCATTCAGCCCTTGAAACGGCTCTGGGAAATATTGGGGGATTATTGTTCCCATGTTCAGAAGAAGAAACTACAGTTTACAAGGATAAATGAGAAGCAGTCCGTGAAATGCCATCTAGCCCATAACAGTTCTCATGGGGAAATGCCCTAATCATAGGCACCACAATGATTCTGTTGGAAAATATTCCTAGTTCCAAGGGTGCAATGGTTATGCCCTTGTGCTGTTGGCTCAGCGATCCTCTCCCTGCCCCTCTCTCATTATGTGGTCTCATGTATCCAGAACTTCATCCAAGTCACTGATAAAAGCAGAGAACAAGGGAGGGCTCCGGGTCCAGCCTGATGGGCCTCGACTCACTGGCCCCATCAGCATGGCCTCAAGACTCCCATCAGTGCCTGATGCCTCCACCTGTCCAGACCGTGCATCAGTCTCCCTTTGCCCCTTCACCCACCAGCCTGAAGCCGGAGGCTCATGACACCCAGAACGTGAGTTCCAGGAGGGTGGAGGGTGGAGCTGAGGCCAGAGAAGGAGCAGAAGGCTTCCGGAGCAGGTGGGGCAAAGGCACCTCCAACTAGGAGTTCCCCTCACCTCTAGCCTCAACTGCCACCTCACTACTACTGGAACACCTGGGAAGAGGTGAGCAGAGGGCAGTCAGAAAAGGGGGAGGAGGGGAATGGTGCCTGCTGACAGTAGGAAGACAGGAAAGGAAGGGCAGGTGGAGGCCACAGACCAATCGCGGAAGAGGCCACTCGTCCAGGGAAGCTGGGTTAGGCGCATTTAATTCAGTGCATTTGCTGAAAGCTGACACAGTGGAGCTCTCCATGGTAATTCTCAGATGTCATCAGAATTAACAAACTGGCTTGTTAACAATGCAGATTCCTGGCCGCCACTCCAGACCCACCCCCGAGAATCCAGCTCCTAGCTCAGAGCGGCCTGGTCCAGGTGATCTGAGGATCGGCCTTTGGGAAACACAGCCCTAGACCCTGCGCTCCCAGAGGCCACACATCCTGTGGACAACGCCGCTGCCTCTGCTCCCTTTCCTGCAGTGGCAGATGCTACTGTGGTCCAGTCAAGCTGAGAGTGGCAGCCGATCTGCAGAGGGGCGTGGCATGGTTTAGTTTGTTTCCAGGAACAAGCCCCTCACTTGTTCTGTGTTATTTCGACTTTGCACAGATACCCCAGGACTGATACACACAGGTAAGCCTCACTCAGCCTTGCAGTGGCTGCTGGCATCCATCCCTGGCCTGGACATGGTGACAGATATGTCCTTGTGGGATGGATCTGAGATGTGAAAGGAGCCAACAACCACTTGGCATCAAGTCTGAGACGGAGGCAAGGGGTCCAGCAGGGAAGTCCATCTGAGTCTGTGACTGAGCGCCTGCCATCCTAGCAGGACCTGAGGGGTCTACTGGAGCATGAATGAGGGGGAGGAACTCCGATTCTGTCCCCAGCAAGGACAGTATGAAGGCCAGAACTCACCTGAACAGGTGCATTTTCTTTAAAACTGTGTCTGCTCTGTCATTTCAGCCTACTCTGGTTTCTCACAGTGGGCACTTACCTCTCCCCAGTAGGTGTATGTCTCCCCGCTTCCCTGCAGGAGACAGGCAGACGGCCCAAGGACTGGGCGGGCCCCAGGCAGGAACTCACCTTGCCAGTGATGTTTGTAGTCGCACATGCGGGACAGGGCGATCATCATGGCGCAGTACAGGGGCAGGATGGCAGCACAGAGCCGCCAGCTCTTCCCCCGCCCACTCTCGGTGAAGCAGTGCAGCTTGCCAGCCAAGTAAAACGTCGTGAAGCCAAGTCCTGAGAAGGCAACTGCCGAAGAGAAACAGCAGGTGTTACTCTGGCAGGTGGGAAGCAGCAGGGACACAGGGCACCCTGAGCGTTCTGTCTGCCATCTTGCACACTACCAGGGCCAAGGACATGTTGTCACCAGGCACCATCTAGGCAATCTGTGCTCTTGCTAGAACCACGCTGGTATGAGAATGAGAATAGGTCAACAACGAGAATGACCTTCCAGGCTCGCATGTGATCAAAATCTATTCTATTTCATTCATTCATTCATTAAACAATGACTTAATGGGTGTCTACTGTGTGCTAGACAGGCACTGATCAAGGTGCGGGGGTGGGGGGGAATAAAAAGATGCCTCAGAGTCTATATCTGGTCTCAAGGGGCTCACGGTCTGAATGAAGGTGATGGCCACCCTAATAGAGAGTTTTAATACAATGTGTTGATTTCTACAAGAAAAAAGAGTGCATGCAAAACAAATGACTGTGATGACAGTATAGCTTTGAAGGGAGAGGGAAAGTAAGGAATTTTTGGCTTGGTGGCACTCAGTAAAGCTGGAACAGCAAGTGCTGTGGAGAAGTGAGTTTGACAGAGAAACCAATGATGACAAATTCCTTATTTTCTCTTACAGATTATGGTTATTAATTTTTAGAATTGCAGAGACAACTCATAGCTGTGCTGAATCCATTGTCAAAAGTGTGGAGTCAGGGGTAGTATGTGAACCCCAAGCTTTCCATCCAGTCAGGTTTAAACCACAGTTGAACTCAGTGAGTAAGGTGGGTCTCCTGTGGGCTTAGAACAACGGTCCTCAACCCCGGTTACACACGGAGTCACCTTTAAAACCTGGGAAGCTTTCAAAACTACTGGTAGCCAGGTATCATTGTCAGACATTCTGTTTGCACTGATCTGGAGTGGACCTTAGTGGTGTGCGTGCGTGCGTGCCTGTGTGTGTGTGTGTGCGGGGCGGGGGGGGGGGACTCCCCAGGTGATTCTATTTTTTTAAAATAATCATTTATTTATTTATTTATTTTTGGCTGCATTAGGTCTTTGTTGCTGCACGCGGCTTTCTCTAGTTGCGGCGAGTGGGGGCTACTCTTCCCTGCGGTGCGCAGGCTTCTCATTGCGGTGGCTTCTCTTGTTGTGGAGCACGGGCTCTAGGTGCACAGGTTTCAGTAGTTGTGGCATGTGGGCTCAGTAGTTGTGGCTCGCGGGCTCTAGAGCACAGGCTCAGTAGTTGCGGCGCACGGGCTTAGTTGCTCCGCGGCATGTGGGATTCTCCTGCACCAGGGCTCGAATCCGTGTCCCCTGCATTAGCAGGCAGATTATTAACCACTGCGCCACCAGGGAAGTCCTCCCCAGGTGAGTCTAATGGCAGCCAGGAGTGAGTTTAGGTGCTTTTGTTGAAGGCAGGGGCTACAGCTCCCACCTTCTCTAGACACCAGCCTATTCAAAACTTTTCTCTTGATGAGAAAATACTCTTGAGGCCTGAGGGGCAGAGCTCCTAGGTAACCAGACCGCACAGTGATTTGGTAGATTTGGTAGAATGGGTCTAATGTCATAACACCAAGGATTTAGGAGACTGTCTGAAACCTGAGCAGCGGCCTCAGCATCAGTGAGTTTGTCACAAATACAGAATGTCAGACCCACCCCACACCTACTGAGTTAGAATCCGTATTTCACCAGATCCACAAGCGAGCTGTGTGTGCCCCAAAGTCTGAGAAGGTCTGGCCTACAGCACATTCATCCTCTTTATATAACATCTCTGAGAGTCCATCTTCAGGAAATAATACAAAACTATAGAGAAATCTAGAGGATATTCTGCTCAAAGTTACTTATAATTATGGGAAAATGTAACGATAAAGAACTGGGATATTTCCATTCAATGGATCATGACGCAACCATGGAAATTACTGTGACTATGCAGCACTACAGACAACACTTAGGACACAATGTTAAGTGAAAAAGGCAAGAGCCTAAATTGTAGGTTCAAGATAATCATGGTTATAGTACATAAAAATGAATAACCTGCAACTCTAACAAATTACCTCTGATAATAATGTGTCTTCTTAAACGGGGTTCCCCGAGCATGAACACAAGCTTGTACCAAAGCAGAACTTTTTCAGCAATCAAATTAAACAAGTAACAGAGTATTTTTGTTTTTAAACAGGATATTAAGCCAGGTTTATCTCAGGAATAAAAATGAAGCACTTAAACATTTTTGAATAATGATTTGTACTCAAACAGGAAAGCAGTGCCAACATATATTGAATATTCTGTTTAAAGTAAAACTATGCGCAAAACTGCATTGCCCAGGCCTGTTCTAGATTGTTTGCTACGATGAAGGGTATTAAATGATTTACAGGGTGTCCAAAGCGGCCCCATTTGGCCATCACCCTCCTAGCAAGTGCAACGGGTTCTTAATTGCCCATCCTCACCCACTTTGCTCTGCTTCTGCTTTTCGTTCACACTCTGCCCTGAGGTAACAGAGTAGGGGAGGGCTGGACACTTGGTTCTGGTGGGTACCGGCCTCATTCTGAGCTCTTACAGGAGGAGTAACGCACTTCGTTCAAATCTGACAGTTTAGCAGTCTACCCACCTAATTACTGCTACTCCATTTATATAAGCGTCTTGAGCATCCATGGATTTTGGTATCTGTGGGGCTCCTGGTACCATTCCCCAAAGGATGCTGAGGGATGACTGTACATTGAATGTGGCGAGCCTAAAAGATCTGCCCTGGGGCTTTGTAGGGTTATGGATGAAAGTTTCCAAGATTTGAATCAGAGAAGGGGCAGCCCTGGGTGTTGCCAAGCTGTCATCTCTTGGGAAAAGTAGTCTCATTAAAAAGGTCAGAGACGGGGGAAGATGGCGGAAGAGTAAGACGTGGAGATCGCCTTCCTCCTCACGGATACACCAGAAATACATCTACACGTGGAACAACTCCTACAGAACACCTACTGAAGGCTGGCAGAAGACCTCAGAGCTCCCAAAAGGCAAGAAACTCCCCACGTACCTGGGTAGGGCAAAAGAAAAAAGAAAAAACAGAGACAAAAGAATAAGGACGGCACCTGCACCAGTGGGAGGGAGCTGTGAAGGAGGAAAAGTTTCCACACACTAGGAAGCCCCTCCGCGGGCGGAGACTGCGAGAGGCGGAGGGGGGAGCTTCGGGACCGCAGAGAGGTGCACAGTGACGGGTGTGGAGGGCAAAGCGGGGAGATTCCTGCACAGACGATCGGTGCCGACCGGCACTCACCAACCCGAGAGGCTTGTCTGCTCACCCGCCGGGGCGGGCGGGGCTGCGAGCTGAGGCTCGGGTTTTGGTTTTGGACGGAGCTCAGGGAGAGGACTGGGGTTGGCGGCTTGAACATAGCCTGAAGGGGTTAGTGCACCACGACTAGCCGGGAGGGAGTTCGGGGAAAAGCCTGCACCGGCCGAAGAGGCAAGAGACTTTTTCTTCCCTCTTTGTTTCCTGGTGCGCGAGGAGAGGGGTTTAAGAGCGCTGCTTAAAGGAACTCCAGAGACGGGCACGAGCCGCGGCTACAAGCGCAGACCCCAGAGACGGGCGCGAGCCGCGGCTGAGGGCGCGAGCCCCCGAGACGGGCGCGAGCCGCGGCGGGAAGCGCGAGCCCCAGAGACGGGCGCGAGCCGCGGCTGAAACCGCGGACCCCAGAGACGGGCGGGAGACGCTGGGGCTGCTGCTGCCGCCACCAGGGGGGCTGTGTGCAAGCACAGGTCACTCTCCGCGCCCCTCTTCCGCGGAGCCTGTACAGGCCGCCACTGCCAGGTTCCCGGGATCCAGGGACAACTTCCCCGGGACAACGCACGGCTGGCCTCAGGCTGGTGCAACGTCACGCCGGCCTCTGCCGCAGCGTCACGCCGCCTCTGCCGCCGCAGGCCCGCCCCGCACGCAGTGCCCCGCCTTCCCCCATCCCCCAACCCCCGGCCTGAGTGAGCCGGAGCTCCCGAATCAGCGGCTCCTTTAACCCCGTCCTGTCTGAGCAAAAAACAGACGCCCTCCAGCGATCTGCGCGCAGGGGCAGGGCCGGGTACAAAGCTGAGCTCCTGTGAGCTGTGAGAGCAGGGAGGAGAGGGGGAGGTCTCTCCCGGCAGCCGCGGAGGCGGCGGATTGAAGCTCCACGATCAACTTGATGTGCCCTGCATTGTGGAATACCTGAATAGACAGGGAGTGATCCCAAATTGAAGAGGGGGAATTTAGGAGCGAGATCTGTGATTTTTTTCCCTTTTCCTCTTTTTGTGAATGTGTGCGTGTATGCTTCTGTGTGAGATCTTGTCTGTATACTCTTGCTTCCACCATTTGTCCTAGGGCTCTATCCGTCCATGGTTTTTTTAAAAAAAAAATTTTTTTTTCTTAATTAATTTTAATTGTAATAACTTTATTGAACTTTACCTTCGTTCTTTCTTTCTTTCTTTCCTTCCCTCCTTCCCTCCTTTAGACAGCGAATCACCCCAGGTTGAGGGGGTGGTCTCTGGGAGCAGGATTTATGATTTTTCCCCCTTTGCCTCTCTTTGTGAACGTGTATGTGTATGCTTCTGTGTAAGATTTTCTCTGTATAGCTTTGCTTCCAACATTTGTCCTAGGGCTCTATCCGTCCGTGGTTTTTTTAAAAAAAAATTTTTTTTTTCTTAATAATTAATTTTAATTGTAATAACTTTATTGTACTTTACCTTCGTTCTTTCTTTCTTTCTTTCCTTCCTTCCCTCCCTCCTTTAGACAGCGAATCACCCCAGATTGAGGAGGTGGTCTCTGGGAGCAGGATTTATGATTTTTCCCCCTTTGCCTCTCTTTGTGAACGTGTATGTGTATGCTTCTGTGTAAGATTTTCTCTGTATAGCTTTGCTTCCAACATTTGTCCTAGGGCTCTATCCGTCCATGGTATTTTTAAAAAAAAATTTTTTTTTCTTAATAATTAATTTTAATAACTTTATTGTACTTTACCTTCGTTCTTTCTTTCTTTCCTTCCTTCCTTCCCTCCTTTAGACAGCGAATCACCCCAGGTTGAGGAGGTGGTCTCTGGGAGCAGGATTTATGATTTTTCCCCCTTTGCCTCTCTTTGTGAACGCGTATGTGTATGCTTCTGTGTAAGATTTTCTCTGTATAGCTTTGTTTCCAACATTTGTCCTAGGGTTCTATCCGTTCTTTTTTTTTTTTCTTTCTAAATATTTTTTAGTACAATAACTATATTATACTTTATTTTATTTTTACTGTATCTTCTTTCTTTCTGTCTTTTTTCCTTCTTTCCCTCCTTCCTTCCTCCCTTCCTCCCTCCCTCCCTCCCTCCTTTCTTTCCTTCTTTGCTTCTTTCTTCCTTCCTTCCTTTCCTCCTTTCCTTCTTTCTTTCCTCATACTTCTACTAATTCTCTCTACATTTTCTCCTTCTTTCCCTCCTTCCTTCCTTCCTTCCCCCCTCCCTCCCTTTCTTTCCTTCTTTGCTTCTTTCTTCCTTCCTTCCTTTCCTCCTTTCCTTCTTTCTTTCCTCATACTTCTAATTCTCTCTACATTTTCTCCTTCTTTCCCTCCTTCCTTCCTTCCTTCCTTCCTCCCTCCCTCCCTCCCTCCCTCCTTTCTTTCCTTCTTTGCTTCTTTCTTCCTTCCTTCCTTTCCTCCTTTCCTTCTTTCTTTCCTCATACTTCTAATAATTCTCTCTACTTTTCCTCCCTATTATTCTGAGCCGTGTGGATGAAAGGCTCTTGGTGCGCCAGCCCAGGAGGCAGGGCTCTGCCTCTGAGGTAAGAGAGCCAACTTCAGGACACTGGTCAACAAGAGACCTCCCAGCTCCACATAATATTAAACGGTGGAAATCTCCCAGAGACCTCCATCTTAACACCAGCACCCAGCTTCACTCAACGACCAGCAAGCCACTGTGCTGGACAACCTGTGCCAAACAACTAGCAAAACAGGAACACAACCCCACCCATTAGCAGAGAGGCTGCCTAAAATCATAACAACGCCACAGACACCCCAAAACACACCACCAGACGTGAACCTGCCCACTAGAGAGACAAGATCCAGCCTCATCCAGCACAACACAGGCACTAGTCCCCTCCACCAGGAAGCCTACACAACCCGCTGAAACAACCTTAGCCACTGGAGACAGACATCAAAAACAACGGGAACTACGAACGTGCAGCCTGCAAAAAGGAGACCCCAAACACAGTAAGATAAGCAAAATGAGAAGACAGAAAAACACACAGCAGATGAAGGAGCAAGATAAAAACCCACCAGACCTAACAAATGAAGAGGAAATAGGCAATCTACCTGAAAAAGAATTCAGAATAATGATAGTAAGGATGATCCAAAATCTTGGAAGTAGAATGGACAAAATGCAAGAAACAGTTAACAAGGACCTACAAGAACTAAAGATGAAACAAGCAACGATGAACAACGCAATAAATGAAATTAAAAGTACTCTAGATAGGATCAATAGCAGAATAACTGAGGCAGAAGAACGGATAAGTGACCTGGAAGATAAAGTAGTGGAAATAACTACTGCAGAGCAGAATAAAGAAAAAAGAATGAAAAGAACTGAGGACAGTCTCAGAGAGCTCTGGGACAACATGAAACGCACCAACATTCGAATTATAGGGGTTCCAGAAGAAGAAGAAAAAAAGAAAGGGACTGAGAAAATATTTGAAGAGATTATAGTTGAAAACTTCCCTAATATGGGAAAGGAAATAGTTAATCAAGTCCAGGAAGCACAGAGAGTCCCATACAGGATAAATACAAGGAGAAATACGCCAAGACACATATTAATCAAACTATCAAAAATTAAATACAAAGAAAGCATATTAAAAGCAGCAAGGGAAAAACAACAAATAACACACAAGGGAATCCCCATAAGGTTAACAGCTGATCTCTCAGCAGAAACCCTACAAGCCAGAAGGGAGTGGCAGGACATACTGAAAGTGATGAAGGAGAAAAACCTGCAACCAAGACTACTTGACCCAGCAAGGATCTCATTCAGATTTGATGGAGAAATTAAAACCTTTACAGACAAGCAAAAGCTGAGAGAGTTCAGCACCACCAAACCAGCTTTACAACAAATGCTAAAGGAACTTCTCTAGATAAGAAATGCAAAAGAAGGAAACGACCTATAATAACGAACCCAAAACAATATAGAAAATGGGAATAGGAACATACATATCGATAATTACCTTAAATGTAAATGGACTAAATGCTCCCACCAAAAGACACAGATTGGCTGAATGGATACAAAAACAAGACCCTTATATATGCTGTCTACAAGAGACCCACCTCAGACCTAGAGACACATACAGACTGAAAGTAAGGGGATGGAAAAAGATATTCCATGCAAATGGAAACCAAAAGAAAGCTGGAGTAGCAATTCTCATATCAGACAAAATAGATTTTAAAATAAGGACTATTAAAAGGGATAAAGAAGGACACTACATAATGATCAAGGGATCGATCCAAGAAGAAGATATAACAATTGTAAATATTTATGCACCCAACATAGGAGCACCTCAATACGTAAGGCAAATACTAACAGCCATAAAAGGGGAAATAGACAGTAACACATTCATAGTAGGGGACTTTAACACCCCACTTTCACCCATGGACAGATCATCCAAAATGAAAATAAATAAGGAAACACAAGCTTTAAATGATACATTAAACAAGATGGACTTAATTGATATTTATAGGACACTCCATCCAAAAACAACAGAATACACATTTTTCTCAAGTGCTCATGGAACATTCTCCAGGATAGATCATATCTTGGGTCACAAATCAAGCCTTGGTAAATTTAAGAAAATTGAAATTGTATCAAGTATCTTTTCAGACCACAACGCCATGAGACTAGATATCAATTACAGGAAAAGATCTGTAAAATATACAAGCACATGGAGGCTAAACAATACACTACTTAATAATGAAGTGATCACTGAAGAAATCAAAGAGGAAATAAAAAAATACCTAGAAACAAATGACAATGGAGACACAACGACCCAAAACCTATGGGATGCAGCAAAAGCAGTTCTAAGGGGGAAGTTTATAGCAATACAAGCCCACCTTAAGAAGCAGGAAACATCTCGAATAAACAACCTAACCTTGCACCTCAAGCAATTAGAGAAAGAAGAACAAAAAAGCCCCAAAGCTAGCAGAAGGAAAGAAATCATAAAAATCAGATCAGAAATAAATGAAAAAGAAACGAAGGAAACGATAGCAAAGATCAATAAAACTAAAAGCTGGTTCTTTGAGAAGATAAACAAAATAGATAAACCACTAGCCAGACTCATCAAGAAAAAAAGGGAGAAGACTCAAATCAATAGAATTAGAAATGAGAAAGGAGAAATAACAACTGACACTGCAGAAATAAAAAAAATCATGAGAGATTACTACAAGCAACTCTATGCCAATAAAATGGACAATCTGGAAGAAATGGACAAATCCTTAGAAATGCACAACCTGCCAAGACTGAATCAGGAAGAAATAGAAAATATGAACAGACCAATCACAAGCACTGAAATTGAAACTGTGATTAAAAATCTTCCAACAAACAAAAGCCCAGGACCAGATGGCTTCACAGGTGAATTCTATCAAACGTTTAGAGAAGAGCTAACACCTATCCTTCTCGAACTCTTCCAAAATATAGCAGAGGGAGGAACACTCCCAAATTCCTTCTATGAGGCCACCATCACCTTGATACCAAAACCAGACAAGGATGTCACAAAGAAAGAAAACTACAGGCCAATATCACTGATGAACATAGATGCAAAAATCCTCAACAAAATACTAGCAAACAGAATCCAACAGCACATTAAAAGGATCATACACCATGATCAAGTGGGGTTTATTCCAGGAATGCAAGGATTCTTCAATATACGCAAATCTATCAATGTGATAAACCATATTAACAAATTGAAGGAGAAAAACCATATGATCATTTCAATAGATGCAGAGAAAGCTTTCGACAAAATTCAACACCCATTTATGATAAAAACCCTCCAGAAAGTAGGCATAGAGGGAACTTTCCTCAACATAATAAAGACCATATATGACAAGCCCACAGCAAACATCATCCTCAATGGTGAAAAACTGAAAGCATTTCCACTAAGATCAGGAACAAGACAAGGTTGCCCACTCTCACCACTCTTATTCAACATAGTTTTGGAAGTTTTAGCCACAGCAATCAGAGAAGAAAAGGAAATAAAAGGAATCCACATCGGAAAAGAAGAAGTAAAGCTGTCACTGTTTGCAGATGACATGATACTATACATAGAGAATCCTAAAGATGCTACCAGAAAACTACTAGAGCTAATCAATGAATTTGGTAAAGTAGCAGGATACAAAATTAATGCACAGAAATCTCTGGCATTCCTATATACTAATGATGAAAAATCTGAAAGTGAAATCAAGAAAACACTCCCATTTACCATTGCAACAAAAAGAATAAAATATCTAGGAATAAACCTACCTAAGGATACGAAAGACCTGTATGCAGAAAATTATAAGACACTGATGAAAGAAATTAAAGATGATACAAATAGATGGAGAGATATACCATGTTCTTGGATGGGAAGAATCAACATTGTGAAAATGACTCTACTACCCAAAGCAATCTACAGATTCAATGCAATCCCTATCAAACTACCACTGGCATTTTTCACAGAACTAGAACAAAAAATTTCACAATTTGTATGGAAACACAAAAGACCCCGAATAGCCAAAGCAATCTTGAGAACGAAAAAAGGAGCTGGAGGAATCAGGCTCCCTGACTTCAGACTATACTACAAAGCTACAGTAATCAAGACAGTATGGTACTGGCACAAAAACAGAAAGATAGATCAGTGGAACAGGATAGAAAGCCCAGAGATAAACCCACGCACATATGGACACCTTATCTTTGATAAAGGAGGCAGGAATGTACAGTGGAGAAAGGACAGCCTCTTCAATAAATGGTGCTGGGAAAACTGGACAGGTACATGTAAAAGTATGAGATTAGATCACTCCCTAACACCATACACAAAAATAAGCTCAAAATGGATTAAAGACCTAAATGTAAGGCCAGAAACTATCAAACTCTTAGAGGGAAACATAGGAAGAACACTCTATGACATAAATCACAGCAAGATCCTTTCTGACCCACCTCCTAGAGTAATGGAAATAAAAACAAAAATAAACAAATGGGACCTAATGAAACTTCAAAGCTTTTGCACAGCAAAGGAAACCATAATCAAGACCAAAAGACAACCCTCAGAATGGGAGAAAACATTTGCAAATGAAGCAACTGACAAAGGATTAATCTCCAAAATTTACAAGCAGCTCATGCAGCTCAATAACAAAAAAACAAACAACCCCATCCAAAAATGGGCAGAAGACCTAAACAGACATTTCTCCAAAGAAGATATACAGAATGCCAACAAACACATGAAAGAATGCTCAACATCATTAATCATTAGAGAAATGCAAATCAAAACTACAATGAGATATCATCTCACACCAGTCAGAATGGCCATCATCAAAAAATCTAGAAACAATAAATGCTGGAGAGGGTGTGGAGAAAAGGGGACACTCTTGCACTGCTGGTGGGAATGTGAATTGGTTCAGCCACTATGGAGAACAGTATGGAGGTTCCTTAAAAAACTACAAATAGAATTACCATATGACCCAGCAATCCCACTACTGGGCATATACCCTGAGAAAACCAAAATTCAAAAAGAGTCATGTACCAAAATGTTCATTGCAGCTCTATTTACAATAGCCCGGAGATGGAAAGAACCTAAGCGCCCATCATCGGACGAATGGATAAAGAAGATGTGGCACATATACACAATGGAATATTACTCAGCCTTAAAAAGAAATGAAATTGAGTTATTTGTAATGAGATGGATAGACCTAGAGTCTGTCATACAGAGTGAAGTAAGTCAGAAAGAAAAAGACAAATACCGTATGCTAACACATATATATGGAATTTAAGGGAAAAAAATGTCATGAAGAACCTAGGGATAAGACAGGAATAGAGGCGCAGACCTACTGGAGAACGGACTTGAGGATATGGGGAGGGGGAAGGGTGAGTTTTGACAGGGCGAGAGAGAGTCATGGACATATACACACTAACAAACGTAGTAAGGTAGATAGCTAGGGGGAAGCAGCCGCAAGGCACAGGGATATTAGCTCGGGGCTTTGGGACAGCCTGGAGGGGTGGGATGGGGAGAGTGGGAGGGAGGGAGATGCAAGAGGGAAGACACATGGGAGCATATGTATATGTATAGCTGATTCACTTTGTTATAAAGCAGAAACTAACACACTATTGTAAAGCAATTATACCCCAATAAAGATGTTAAAAAAAAAAAAAAAAAAAAAAAGAAGGTCAATGAGCGTAGAGGGGATGTTGAGCAGCAATTTGTATGCGTCCCCATAAAAAATGGTTTGGAGACTTTAAGACATATGAGTCCCGGCTCAGCAGCCAACAGCCCTGAGCATCTGGGCATATTCACAAGATAGACAAGAGAAGGGGCCGCTGAAAACCCTCCAAGGTCAAGTCCTGGGGCAGGTGGTTTGAGGCCAGACCCTCAACTTCCACCCGGTCACCTCCTTGCCCCCAGGAAGTCAAATTTGGCCAGTTTTGACAGTGGAGGCTGTGGCTCATTCTTTGGAGAGCAGGTAAAGCGTATTCTCTCCTGCTCAGTGGGACCCACGCTGCAGGTCCTCCAAAATGGAGAAGCATCTACTTCTTTGAAAAGGAGGAGGAATTCAAAGGCATTTTAAAGGCTGAGTTCAACTGCCTGGATCATGTGGGCAACCAGCAGTAGCCAGTCTCACATCCTATTGGGCCTCCAGGCAGCACTTTTAAAGCAGCACTGTGCACCCTTGTCTAGCTGACATGAGAGACTCGGATTCCATGCTAAACCTTACGCTTGTCACTTTCACTGCTATTCCTGCAGTTACTGAACCAGCATGATGTCCTTTGGCAACGGGCTTCTGAGGCACTTCCTTCTGGCCCAGGAGGCACGTCCCAGCTGTGGGCAGCTCACGTGCTTTGTCAAAATTCCTGCTTTCCCAAATACCAACTGAATAAGAATTAGGCTCTACCAAACCATCCTGAATTCATAGGATCCCACAGTTTTTCTGCCACCTCCTCCTGTGAGGCTGGGGGTTTGGGACCAGGATGTAATCTCCCATGAGCCTTCCAGCTCTGAGATCCTGGGACTTACCAAGGCTCAGATTCAAGTTCAACTGGGAGAAAAAGAAAACAGAAAGGTTTTTAAAGAAATTCTTTCCAATTCTAGCCAAACACCACCCTCTTCTCTTCTCAAAGAAACATGCATTTGAGACCCTGAGGGACTGTAGAAGTTTTTATGCTAGTGAGGGGCAGGTGAGATGACATTCTTTCCAAGTGACCGTCTTCCCCCTGAAACACGGTCCTTGCTTCCAGCATGATTAGGAAATAAAACTGAGAATTGAGCAAAGATGCAGGCAGAGCACTGGACATTTTGGAAGATCGGGATTATAAAACTGGATAAATGCATTCATATTTTGCTAACATTATTAACAGAAATATGATTAGAACAGTCCCAAGCCAGTGGTATGAGAGAAAACTGAGTCTACTTCTTCAGGGGTAGAACAGAGTTTAGAACACACACACACACACACACACACACACACACACACACACACACACAAGCATTCATGGTGATGGTGGGAAGAGCATATGCTCCTTCCTTTCAGAGCTTGTAGCAGGTTTTCTTGGCTGGAAGCAGCTGATTGTAAATATTTCTATGTTGATCTGGCTGTGAAAAGTAAAGATGCTCTTGGAGCCTCTAAACTAGGAAGCAGATGAAAGAGTGTGGCTTCCCCCCACTCCCCCGTTTCTGGCATTTTCAGTGCTCACTTGGCTGTCATCAATGAAGAGTCAATAAGCAAAGCATCACAGTACCAGTTGCTGGTCCAGGTGGTGATGCCAGGCATGTCGCATTAACAGGTCTATCTGCCTGCCCAGTGATTCTGAAAGGAAATCACTGATTCTTCTCTCCAGCTGCATAGATGAATTGTCACAGGTTTACAACATTCCCTTTGCAAAGAAAGGTCTATTTACTGAGACAGCTTAGGTGAAAGAATGTTGTTTTGCTTTTTCCTCCCCAGTTGACTTTTCAACCAAGTGGAAGAGGTTTGGACCCCAAGGATTGCAAGAAATAAGAAAAACAGCACCAAAGAAAAAAGCTTTAAAAGCAAACGAGATAAGAATCAGGAGGACAGACCCAGCTTTTCGTGTTGTATTTTTCACTTCTGCTAATTATAATGAATTTCCCCAGACAAACTGATAATTCCTGGCACCACAAATGGATTGTGTTCTAATGCGGTTGTACAAATTTTTCATTATATGATCCTCAAAGAGTTAGTATTTTCTTTTCCAAGACGGAGAAGGGCAATACCAGGTGGTTGAATAACTTTTCATCTTGAAGGGTGTTTTGAGTTTGCCAGTGCATCTCCACAAGACCACCCAAAACCAAGGATATGGGAACAAGCAAGCCCAGTCAGCACTCTGCAGACCCCTGACAAGCAGGAGAGGGCTGTTGGGAGTCAGGGATCCAGGTTCCCACCTTGGCTCTGCCATTAACTGAATGCACGATCTTGGACAAGTTGCTTTCCCTCTCTGGGCTTCAGGCTGCTCTGCAAAATAAGAGGCTGACCCACAAGCAGCCACCACATCACGCCCGGGGGAGCCAGGCAGATGGGGAACACGAGTAAAGTAGTTGGATGTTGAGTCAATTTTTTTTGCAACAGAAAACCCTCCCGGGTTCTATTGCTAGACGCTCAGATCCAGGAAGTACTTCACTTCCAGAAAAAATTAATGCTTCATTTGTGATTATAAATGGCAACTAATACCTGGCCTCGCTTTTGGGAGACATCTGAGAGTAGTGAGAACTGGGGCAAACTGGGGAACACCTTCCTGTTTAAAGGTGCAGCCCCACCTCTGCTCAAGCTGGTGTCTACCACATGGGCTCAGTGTTCTCAGAAGTTTTGATCTTGTAACAGAAGAAGGAAACCCTGATATTTATGGGAAATGTCTCCATTTTAAATATTAACAACTCATCAAAAATGAACACAGTACAGACCAAATGAACTCATCCACGGGGCAGCGGGGCTGGGGGCTGGGTCTGCAGGCTGCCAACTCGAGAGCTCGCCCGCCTTCCGGTGCTAGCGGTCCACTGCTTAAATGACCTCCTAAGCTTGCGCTGAGCAGCACGCACACCAATTCATCCCTTCTCTTCACACGAGAGCAAAGAAGCACTCGATAAGTTTGGGGTGGTTCTGTTTAAACCAATAACAACAACAAATTAAGTTACCCAGGAGATTTGAGGATTGAATAATCCATTCAACCGGAGGGAGTATTGTGCGCTGCTGAAGAAAGCGGGCTTTTCAGGCAAACCGAGCATATGTGGACTCAACTCTGCCACTTTCTCCCACGTGAGCTCATCTCTGGGGGCCTCAGTTTCCTCATTTGCGCAATGGGGTTAGTAGCACTCAACCCACAAAGCCATCTTGAGGGTGCGTTCAGGAGGACCTGTGACATGCTTAGCGTCCTTACTGGGCGCCGGGTGATCGTTCTCCTAACACTGCCGGCTGCCGCAGCTGCCATGCTCCTGCCGTACCCGGCCTGGTTCCGTAAAGTTCCGTCCTCAAGGAAAAGCCTTCACAAGCTCCACTCTTGCAATCTGCAGCTCTTTAGTTACATAACTGCATGCTTGCTCACGGAGAATTCTGGAACCGGGTTCTCAGCCTCTCACAATTCTGCAGCCCCCGTGGCCCTCAGCAGATGTAAAATGATCTTAGCTGGTCAAATGAACAAACTTAAAGGAGCCAGCAGAGATACTGTTCCCACCCCACTCTGCAGACGCCTGAAGCTCTCAGATGAGAGGGTCAGACAACCAGCAGGCCATTCTTATGCTACATGACCCATCATCGCATAGCTTGTTTCTACGATTCCAAGTTTCACTGTGTTGAAACCTATTTTTATGTCCCTGTGGCCCCAAATCCCTTAAGAGGACTAGTTTCTCATTCATGGTTTCAGTTTCATAGTTTCTCAATGCGTAGCTCAGTCTAGCTAAGATGCGCGTTCTGTTTTCTTTTTTATGACAAGCTATATTCATTCTAAGTTATTAAGAGATTTCACTTTCAAAAAAGGATGAAAGAAGATTGCTACAAATCTTAGAACGTGGGTCCACAGTGCATCTGTAGCCTAACTCAATTCAACCGAACAGGAAAGCCAGTTATTATTCCTCATGAAGTGACTGACAGAAGACCATTAGCATCTGATGTAGCTACCGAACCAGTTATAATTTCGAGGGGCAATTCTGATAATATTACAGAATAGACTCAGTACCCACAGTGATTTTTCTTTTAAGTCTCTCCTTCCCTCTAATCCAGCAGTAATGCGATTGTTTTGCGCTGATGTAGGAGACAAAAAGTCTATCTTGGCTGGAATGAAGAGAATTCTCAAAATCCCAGAAATCTTCTGAATTTCACGCCAATGATTCCTCTAAAATTTCTTTTAAAAACAAGAGTTCATTGCAATTGATATAATCCAAGGGTGGGGGGTTAAGTTTATTCATCCCTGCAGTAGAGCTGTCTGTGATTCCAGGCAGGTCAGAGTGGCCAACAGCCTCAGGTAGAATGACTTACTCTGGTACCATCAGCCTTAAGATTTAACAAGAGTTAAATCTTTCAGCTGGTAAGGAGCTGGGACAAAGGAGAATGGGGGCGTCCTAAGCTCCTTGGGGGAGGCAGGCAGAGTTTGAGGCTGTTGAAGCCAACACCACTTGACCGCCCGATCCAGAGGGATGGAGAGAACCATCCTGGGCCACTGAAGGTAGCCAAGAAGACCTAGTGGATACAACCACAGAGATGTAAAATGAATTGAAAACCTACAGTGAGGCAGAGGTGAAGTAGGGACTGAGCACAGGTAAGAAGTGCTCTTGTAGCCCAGCTGGATGGACCCAGGTAGGCGACCTGACCCCATCACCTCCTACCTGTGTGACCTGAGGAGAGGAGCTTAACTCCTGAAGTTCAGCCTTGCCATCTATAAGTCAACAGCTGTCCACAGAGCAATTGAGAGAACCAATGATAGAGTGTCCATGGCACACTGGACAAAAGCGCCTGGCACGCCTTAGGCCCTAAGTTAAAATCTGATCTCTTTTCCCTTTCATCTGTTTTTTCTACTTATGCTCTTTCTCAAAACCATGCTACCTCCCCACAGTGCATCTGAGAACATGGAAGAGGAAACAAAACAAATGCACATACAAAGATAACAAGCATGCGAGTTCCACGGGCCAGAATGGCTCCATGACCGACACCAAGATGGTGTCTGTGTCTGTTGCCATTATATCCTTCACATCAAGAACAGTGCCAGGCACATCATTGGTGCTCAATAAAGACAAGTGAACGAACAAATTAATGACATGAAGGGTAATATGAAAACTGGACCAGATGATGTGTACTCTTCAGGGCTCTAAGGAAACACAGTGATGAGCATCCCTTTTCTGCCTAACAAACTCCTACTCACCCTGCAAGTCTCTCTAAATGTCACTTCCTCAGAGGCCTTCCCTGGCCCCACCAGCAGGTGTAACAGGCTCTGACTGCCCTCTGCACCTGTCCTTCGTAACACTTAGCACCACTCTTTTCATTTATGTGATTGTCTAGCATCTATCTCCCTTCCACTAGATTCTCAGCTCTGCGAGGGCAGAGGCTGTGTACCCTGTGCCTGCACTCACTAGGTGCTCAATAAATGTACATACTGAATGAATGGCTAAAGACCTGATAATCAGGGGAGGTTTCACAAAGGAAGAAGACAGGGCTGCATCCAATGGAGGAGAAGGGTTAGAGTCAGGCTTGGAACTTCACTGGCTCAGGATAACGTGAGAGAGGGAGGTGAGCTGGGCCTTCATTGAATTCTTCCTTATCACAGCCCACCCTCCAGACACATGGTGTGTGTGTGTGTGTGTGTGTGTGTGTGTGTAACACACACACTTCCCTGGGCTCATCCTATGAGGATGACCCCAGAATCCTCCTAGAGCCTTCAGAGCAGGAGTCCCTCTGTTCTCCAGAGACTGACAGCCACCTCCCAGATATCTGGGCTAAATACTGGGGAAAAATTTAAGAAGCTACAGAAAGGGAAGCAACACGAGATTCTAAGGGTCTGAAGGAAGGGCAGGTGGAGTGCTGTTTCAATGAACGAGAAAAGAAGAAAAGTGGAAACTGTTTACCAGGTACCAGGAGTGTTCCATCAGAAGAAGGACAACAAAACCATCAGTCATTGAGAGCCTCCATCTGCCAGACTGTGCTAGGAAGCTTTCATTACCTGGCTTCACTGCATCCCTAGAACAACACAATGATGTAGAAGTTGGGCCTGTTATATGGGTGAGAAATGGAGGCTCAGGTCAAATTACTTTCTGAAGGTTAATGCAGCCCTTAAGAAATTGTGAATTATTTCTAAATAGAGAAAAAAATCACAGATTTTCCTAGCTTGGTTGTAGTTATAGCAATGTTAACTGCCTATTTGTTTTATAGCCCCTGTAGGCATGGGACTATCAGGGTCACTGTTGAAGCCTTAGGACCCAGCACACTGCCTGCGAGGAGAAGTCAGCAAAACACGGTGACTGAATGAATATATAAATGGTAGAGACTATTTATTCTTTCACAAACATAACTTCACTCAATTAAGTACTCTGGCAAAAGGCCAAGGTCCTTGGGGACAGAAAGACATTATATGGCCATGAAAGGTCATGTCCTCCATTCCCTGTTTCTAGGCAGGGTGATTCTTCAGCCACCTGAGCCAGACGAGATTTCCATCTCATGATGGAAAGGATCGCTCAGCCTTGTTTAAGGAAGGAGCAATGGGGAAAAGGAGAGGTACCCAAAAGCTCATAATTAGTCTGAAAGCAAATGTCAGAGGCAGGAAATACCAACAGAGTAAAGCAGACTGTAAATTCCTTGCACAACCCCAGTCTGCATCTCCAAAGAGGATTTTGTTCTGAAAAAGAAAAAAAAAGAACCAACCCAGGCACAATGTGCAAAAAGTGCAGAGGAAGCACGAGTGGTAGGGAAAGAAACTGACTTGAGGAGAAGAAGATGGTGGTCCTTTTGTCAAGCCCCGGAAGCACCAATCCTGGGAAGCAGCAAAGCATCAGCCGGGGAGGATTAAGGGTTTTTAAATGACAGAAGCCACTTTGGCTCCCCGCATCCACCCTACAATGACTGATGAAAAATTCTTATTAGGAATCATAAATATTACTCCTCACCCTAGAGAGAGCTAAGAACAGTCACCAAGATGGGATGTGATTTTGCATACCACAACATCCTAATCTACTGAAGGTCTAAACCCCCAGGACAACTTAGGCTTTTTTTCAGTCTTGATTATATGTCACAATGACCTGAAACATAAATATAAGAGTAAGCCTTCAAAAGGGAGAAATTACCTTTTTCCATAACACTGTTAGGGGAGCTGATAAAAGCATGGGCAGGATTCAGATGAAGATAACACTTTAATGGAAAATAACTTTATTTTACCTCTGACCAACGGCCTTAGCAGAGCATAAATTTGATGGCGAGATTTGAATAGTAAGGTACACATCTGAGAAACAACTAAAAAGGCAGTAGCCATTAATTTGCCCAGTACGCTCATCTGATTAGCCTCTCCATGGGGTTTACGGTCTTCAGGAGAAACCTGGAAGTCTTAATGACTGCTACTGCCTAGCTGTCTTCTAAGGAAGTGGCCTCAACAACATCTGCCTTTTGTGAAATGTTATATCACCTGCAGTATGATTTCTCAGGGAAAACAACCCTTCTAACTTGCCCCTAGCAGCCTTGATTGGGGATCTCAGCCTGAACAGGAAGGGAATGTGTAAAATAATAGAAAAAATATATATAATATATATTTTGCTCTCTGCCCCTGGTTCCTGGCACGGAGCTCCTAAAATCTGTGTAAACTCCTAAGTGGTAAGAGCATGAGGAGTACCTTTTGTTCTACTGAGCAGAGTCTGGGGGCTCCTGGAGAGGTGCTTGCTGGTCACCAGAAAGACCAAGCCATGATTAGAAGCTTGGAAGTTTCATCTCTCATTCTCCAGAGAGGGGAGGGGGACTAGAAACAGTTCATGAATGATCAGACCGACATGATGAAGCCACCACAAAAATCCCAAAAGTAGGGGATTCAGAGAGCTTTCAGGTTGGTGAACATATCCATGTACCGGGAGGGTGACCCCAACTCCATGGGGACACAATGTCCTATGCTCAGGACTCTCCCAGACCTCACCGTATGTATCTTTTTTTCTGGCTGCTCACCTGCATCCTTTATCAAATCCTTTAATAAAATGGTAAATGTCAGTAAGTGTTTCCCTGAGTTCTGTGAGCTGCTCTAGCAAATTAATCAAACCGGAGGAGGGGGTCATGGGAACCTCAGATTTGTAGCTGCTTGATCAGAAACACAAGTGACAACCTGGAGTTGTGACTGGAGCCTGAAATGCGGGCAGTCTGGCGGGACTGCGCCCTTCACCTGTGGGATCTGAGGCTCTCTCCAGATAGAGAGTGTTGGAAATGAGTTAAATTGTAGGACGCCCAGCAGAGAATTGCTTGGTGGGGAAAGCCCTGCACATCTGGCGTCAGAAGCACCGTGAGTGTGACAGTGGTGTGATGGAAGACAGAAGAAACACAGGAGGAAGACTGGGTTTTTGACACAGACTGTAAATGGGCTAAGCATTAAGAAGATCTACCAAAAAGTACATCATCTACTTGGAAAAAAAAAAAAAAAAAGATCTATACCACCTCCAAGGTAGTTGGCTCAAATGCTGACTACCAGGGCAGCCTGTGACGGGTGCTGACCACACAGCCCAATCAAACCTTCCCAATATTGCATAAATGGAAAAGGGGAAGACAAATGGACTTCACATCTCTGCCCTACGTTAGGCTAGGTCAGTGTTTTGGTTACTGAAGAAAACTGCACCACCAGTCCCAGGACTGAAGCCCCAGGTGACATGGTGGCCGATCAGGTGGCTTCCCAACCTTCCCCCACATCCTTGTTTCTCTGACACCAAACTCCCATCACCAAAGACCAACCAGGCTCATCTCTCACTTACATCCCTAAGGAAACTGATCATAAATAGGACAAGAGCTTCGTTTAGCTGATGTACACAAAGGCTGTCTCCCCCTGTTATTACTTCAAAAGAGATTTGTTTCATGTTCATACGAGAATTGTGGATTTTTTTTTTAAGTTAGAAAGGCCATTTAAATTTTGGAAAGCAAATATATGGCATTTCATCTCCTGTGATGTTGGCAGCAAGGGACTTCATCCAGAAGCCAGTTGTGGACTCAGAAACTCCGTCAAGGCAGTGTCCAAGCAGCGACTTGCCCCACACAACAAGGTGGAATCCACCCTGGTGGCTTTTAAATCATTTCATCCAGAACAGCACAAATTAGAACAAAAAGAGAACTCTTCTAGGTGTTAGAAGATCTGTGTTCCAGGTCAGGGTGGTGTCCCCCCAGGTGGTCTCATCTGTTCACCAAATGGGGACAACAACATCACCGAACTCTCAAAACACATGGTATTGGTGAAAGTACTTTGTAAACAGAAATTCAAGAAACAAATGGAAGGTGTTAGTAAAGCTGAGGAAACAGGTAACTAGAAATATTGAAGCTGGTCTCGAGCCCAGATCTGACCGCTTCTAAGCCCCAGTTTAATCCTCTTTTCCCATACAGAATTATCCAGAAATTTCCAAACTCAAGACACTTTTCCCAGCGATGTGGCAGGCTATATATCCTGATGGAAATAATTAAATGTTGGATGAAATATAAAACAAACAAACAAGCTTTTAAACCTATCACTGAGTTGACATTAAGAGAAGAATTACTGAAAGCAAGGTTTCCCAAAATGAAAGGAAAACAAGGGTCTTAGACACAAGGAAACAGCAAGGCCAGATGGTGCCCTGAGTGTGTCTGTGGAAACCTGCAGACCTTGAGCTTCACTTTGATGTCTCCCTGAGGCACAGGAGTAAAGAAACAAAGTCTCAGGCCTATCCAAGTGGGAAAATATAACAGAAGACCCCTGAATAAACCTTAGGTCCTAAAGGCCTTAGATTAAGTAAGAAAGGAAGCTTGATTTTCAGAAAGAAACAGCAAGGAAATTTGGCTGTCTCCGTTTTTCTGCTGTGTGGAGAGATTTCATAAATACAACTCTTGTAGGTTTTTGCTGTCCCATCCATGCTTCTCATATGGTCCCCAAAAAACCTAAAGTGGAGAATTAATTTTGGATGGCCCTGGAGTAGGTAGTGCTCTCTGGAGGAATTCATCTTCGACCCAGATATCAAAATACTCCCCAAAATAAAGTTCTAGGAAAAATTAAAAGCCCAGCATAAGAAAAGTCAAAACACAAAAGATTCCAGGGCATATAAGGGAAAAAGATATTCACAACAACCTTTATAATGCACAGAATATAAAGTAATTACTTGCAATATGTTTAAGGAAATTATAGGGAAGCATGAAAATAAGGATGAAGAAGAAGCATTATAAAAAATAATGAAGCAGATTTTTAAAAAGACCAAATAGAATTTCTGTAAATAAAAAATGAGTATTAAATTTAAAATAGGATTAAATAATAAATAGATTAAATAGTAGGTGAGACAAAGCTGAATAGAGAATTAGTAAATTGGAAGGTAGGTTCAAAATTCTTCCAGAATGCACTTGAAGAGGAAAAAGAAGGAGGAGGAGAAGGAGAAGGAGGGGAAGGAGGGGGAGGGGAGGGGGAGGGAGAGGAGGACTGAGAGAGAGAGAGGTGAAGAATATGAAGAGAGGCTGAGTGACAAGGATAATATGGTGAGAAAGTTGAGAGAGACATAAACTGTCAATTAAGAATTCCATATCTAATAAAGTTATCTTTCAAGAATAAGGTCAAACAAAGAAAATTTAGAAAAATCAAAAACAGAGCATTTACCACAAAAGATATATCAAAAGAAGGAAATTTAAAGGATATATTTTTGGCAGAAAGCGGAAAGGCTGAGATGGAAAAGAGAATGGTATGTATATGGTTAAACTATGCACAGGTTGGTGGTTTGTTGGGGGAGAGAGAGGAAGAATCAGGCTAGAATTAAACACCAAAGAAAACTACCAGATATATTAGAATGCATTTACCAGAGCTAAAGCATTTAAAGTCTTTATGCTGCTCAGAAGAAGAAAAACAAAAATATTAATTAATTTGAGACTTTGTTAACTACATGTGTTAACAAAGAGGCTTGGTAGAACTTGCAAACAAAAGGAAGAAAATAATGGAATCAGAAGATGAAAATGGTGCAAGAAGGAAGAGGAGACAGTACATAATGAATGATATAAATAAATCCTAATATATGAGTAATAACAGTAACTATAATTGAAAACAACTCCCCAGGTAAAAGTTAAAAAAATATATAGATAAAAAAATAGAGTACAAAGTTACAGGACAGAAAAAGACACAAGAAGCAAACTTTAACCAATAGAAAGTGCCTCTCTCTCTCTCTCTCTCTCTCTCTCTCTCTCTATATATATATATATATATATATATATTTTTTTTTTTTTTTTTTTTTTTGCCTGCATTGGGTCTTCGTTGCTGCACGTGGGCTTTTCTCTAGTTGTGGCTAGCAGGGGCTACTCTTCATTGCGGTGCATGGGCTTCTCATCGCGGTGGCTCCTCTTGTGGAGTACGGGCTCTAGGCGTGCAGGCTTCAGTAGTTGTAGCACGTGGGCTCAGTAGTTGTGGCACGTGGGCCCTAGAGTGTGCAGACTTCAGCAGTTGCAGTGTGTGGGCTCAGCAGTTGTGGCATGCAGGCTCGAGGGCACGCAGGCTTCAGTAACTGTGGAGTGCAGGCTCAGTGGTTGTGGCTCGCAGGCTCTAGAGCACAGGCTCAGTAGTTGTGGTGTACGGGCTTAGCTGCTCCGTGGCATGTGGGATCTTCCTGGACCAGGGATTGAACCCTTGTCCCCTGCATTGGCAGGCGGATTCTTAACCACTGTGCCATCAGGGAAGTCTCTGGCCTCAATATTAAAGTCAAATGTTCTTTATTGTAAAAAACAGCACTAGAAATAAAGGTGGTCATGGACTTAATTATAAATATAAAAGTAGTAGAAAGTATAAGAGGAAGTATGACAATTCTAAACTATGTTTACATATCACTTCAAAATATAGGAATCAAAAATGGGCGAAATTACAAAGACCACAGAACTACAGCATCTACTCTAACAGTGGACAATTTTAGTGTGCATTTAAATAAATTAAGCATAAATTAATATGAATACTTTAATGGTATAAACTAAGCATTAATTAATCATAAACAGAAAATTTAGAGAGGATGTGTAAAATTTGAACAGCACAATTTACAAGCTTAGTCCAATGGACATATATACAACTTTATTTCCAGCAGTTTAAAAATTTACATTCTTTTTAACCATTATGGAATACTTATGAAAACTGACCATATGCCAAGCCACAAAGCTAGCCGCAAGATCAAAAGATTGATAATTTTTGCAGATCACATTATCTGACCACAGTGTAATTAAACTATAAATCATTTTTAAAATATAACAAGAAAAAAATCATGTTTAGGGTTATGTTTTTTTTTTAAAAAAAGCTCTTCTAAACAACTTATGAGTCACAGAAGAAAAATCAAAACTAGAAAATTTTCAAAAGTAAATTTAATGAAAACAATATTCATTAAAACTTATAGAATGTAGCTAAAGAAACATTTATAGGAAAATTTATAGCACAAATTGCTTAAGTTAGAAAAAGAAGACAGACTAGCATTATTAAGCAATGCATTTAAGTTAACTTAATAAATTCACAAAAGAACAGAATACATTTAAAGTTGATGGAGGGAAATAATAAAGATAACAGCAGAAATAATGAAAAATAAAACAAACACGTGGTAAAGAGGCTCATAGCAAAAGTTGGCTCATTGAAAAGACAAATAGGTTAACCTCTGGCAAGATTAGCATGAAAAAAATTTAGGGGAGAGAGAGAGACAGTACATATAAGTAATATAGAGATGAATAGTGCAGATATAAATTGAAAACAAATGATATTATGAAATACTTTGTCAATACATTTGGAAGTTTATGTGAAAGAACTAAGTTCTAAAAATAAATAGAAATTACCAAAAATTTCTCAAGAAAAAAATTTTAAAACACAAGAATTTCATAACCTTAAGTAAACTGATTCAGTATTTTAAATTCTATGACAAAATATTTTATGGGCATATCTGCCAGACACCCCAAAAGAAAATAAATCATCTTACACAGACTCTTTATAGAGAATTAAAGATGAGGGAACGCTCATTTTAATGAAGCCTGTTAATGGTGCTGTTCAAGTCTTATATATTTTCCCATTTATGTTTGATTTGTTAGTCACTGAAGTGAATATTTCAAGCTTCCAACCATTTTGGGGAATTCTGTAAGTCTTGTACTTCTTTTTTGTACTTCTTTCTGGTTTGATAACAGTGACTAGCACTAGGTAAAAAGGGGAATACATCTTCATCAAAGTGGGTTAATTATAGAAATTAACACTGGTTTAATATTTTTAAAGTTAATCACCACATTAACACATTAAAGGGAAAAATACCAACTTGTCGGATGCACAAAACTCAAAATTCATTCTTAGCGAACTAGGAATAAAAGGACCTTGATAAAGAATGTCTACCAAAAAAAGTCATACTTAATGGTAAAATGTTTAAAGCATTCCCTTTGTATCAGTAATAAGACATGGATGCTTGCTATCCCCACTTCCAGAACCTTTTACAGGGAGGTCCTAGGTAATGAAGTGATAAGAAAACTAAATAAAAAGCTTAAGAATTGGAAAGGAAAAAAATAAATATTTGTAGGTAATATGATTTTCTTTGTAGAAAACCCAAAATCATCTATGAATAAGTAATGAGAATTACTAGGAAAGTTTAGTAAAATTCTGCACCAAAAAAATCAATATACCAAAGTCAACTGTATTTCTGGACACTATAAAAAAATCGGATAGAAAAAGTAATTTAAAAAATAATTAAATAAATAAAATTAACAATACCAATAAGAATATAAAGTACCTAAGAATTAATGTAATAAATAATGGGCAAGTTCTTTAAAGGGAGAAGTATAAAATGACTAAAAGATATTATGACCTAAATAGACAAATATACCATGCACTTAGATAGGAAGATATCATTTCTTCCCAAAGTAAACCTTAGACTCAATAAAGCAACAGTCAAAATCTCAATAAGGATTTTCATGGAACTTGATCAGCTGATTCTAAAATACCTACAGAAGAGCAAAGGGCTGAGAAGAGTCAAAATACTACTGAAAAAGAACAAAGTTGGAGAGGGCAGACAATCCTCTAGTTCTAGTTATAGAAAAACTATTCCCTTACACCCTTGAAATTAGGTGTGGTCATGTGACTAGCTCTGCCAATGAAACATGAGGAGAACAGACCTTCTGGGAGGAAGCGTCAAGGGCTGACTCTTCACTCTCTCTTCTCCCCTTTGGAAGCACAGGGTGATATGGCAATGGAGCTTCTGTCTGTCTGGGCCCCGAGTGACTACAATTATACACGTAACATAAGCAAGAAACAACCCTTTTTGGTTTAAGCCACTGAGATTTATATTCAAAGATAGCCCACCTATCCTCACTAACAAGGAGATTTTCCCTACTAAATTTCAAGTCTTTATAAAGCTGTAAGGATAAAAACACTGCAGCATTGGTACAGAAATAAGCAAACTGACCCATGGATCAGAAGAGAGAGAGCCAAGTAAAAGACCCATCCTGTGTGGACACAAGGTGCGGTAGATGTTGTGTTATAGATCAATAAATAGTGCTGGGAAAGATGGGTATCCACAGGGAAAATAAAATTGGACCAGTACTGGGCACTATTCACCATCAACAATTCCAGATGGATTACAGACCTAAAAGAGACAACAAAACTGAAAAGCAATTAGAAGATAACACAATCTTAGGCTTGGGAAACATGTCTCAAAAGCCACAAGAAGTACTAACCATAAAGGAAAGAACCGATGAAATTGACTACACTTAATACGGAAAACTTGTTTCTTCCAAATACACAATAAATCCTGGACTGGATATTGGTTTGACTGTAAAGGATATTGGTGGTCAATGGGGGAAATATGATGGTTTGCATATGCCACGAGATGAAAATTTACTCAAATGCAAAGATGGAAATTGTTAACTGCACTTTCATTTTGATCACACACACACAGACACACACACACACACACACACAAATGCAACTCAGTAGAACATGAACTAAGATGTTAAGGTCGGTGACCTTTGGGCAGTAGGAATGTAAGTTCTCTTTAAAAAAAATGTTTGCTTCTTTGTATATCTTAACTTTCTATAGTATGCATGTACTGCTTCTGTAATAAAAAGTATAAAAATAAATGAATGAATAAATAAACAAAAGAAAGAATGAATATACAAACTGTGGGAGGCAAAAACCAACAAATAAAGATAATGAAAAAGACAAGCACAGAGAGGGAGAAGATGTTTGCCGCTCACATAACCAACTAATAACTAATATCCACAATTTTTTTAACCCTGTAAGTCAATGATATAAAGGCAGGCAACCTAACTGAAAAATCAGCAAAAACATGAATAGTAATGTCATATAAACAGGGAAACTAAATTGCATTAAACTTATGAGAAGATGGTCCAGCTCATTAGTCATCAGGAAGATACATATCACAACCCCCTGGAGCTACTATCAGACCCTCCAGATGGGCAAAAACTAAATTCTGACCATGCCAAGTGCTGACAAGGCTGTGGGTGACGAACACTCTCATAACTTGCGGGCGAGAATATAAAAGAAGTATGGCGTTATTTCTTAAAGCTGACGATGATAAAATGCCCCAGAAATCTCACTGCCAGGAATACATCTGAGAATTATTTTTGCAAAAAGGAGTTCATAGCAACACTGTTCATAATTTTTCCAAACTGGAGATGACCCAAATTTTCATTAACATAGAATGAGTTTTTAAAAACTGTGGTATCGTTATGTCTTAGAATGTCACCATACAGCAATGAACATGAATAAACTCCTGTTACGTACATCAATAAATAGAAGAACCTCAAAAACAACAGTGAGCAAAAGTAGCAAATCACAAAAATATATCCCGTATGACTCCATTTAAGTTCAAAACCAGGCAAAACTAAGCAATACATTACTTGGGAATGTGTGTGTGTGTGTGTGTGTGTGTGTGTGTGTGTGTGTGTGTAAAACTATCTAGAAAGGCAAATAAAATATTTTTAAAATTTCAAGACAATGGCTATACTCGGAGTAAGAACAATAAGCCATGTGGGGGGGGAGGGGGTGTGGTTACACAGGATTTCTAAGGGTATAGTTAAATTCTGTATTTTAATCCAAGTGGTGGGTACATGAGGGTCTGTTTTCTATAATTATTTAACATTTATTAATATTATTTAACAGTAATAACAATATTATTGCATAATATTACTACAGATATTATTACAGATTATGTTTTATGTGTGATTTTGTATGTATCTTTCACTGTTAACTAATTATCCCTGTAAAACAACAGCAGGATACCAAGAAATTTATATGGTCCAGGAGCAAATGCAGAATTAGAACCAGTCACCAAACTGTAATAGTCTCTGTAACAGAGACTATTCAGCCATTCATTTGGTCATTAAGCAAGTCAGGCCATTAAAAAAGGAACAAGTTCAAGTCCCCCAATCCTGGTCTCCTTTCATTGTAAAAGCTCCAGGATCCCAGGCAGGCGCTCTGCATGCCAAGGCTATGTGCGCTGGCTCAAGCAGCTCACTAGTGAACATGAACTACTGGATTTGGTTTTAGGAGATGCTAAGTGTCAATGATTATGCAGGCTTTAAATCGCACTTTTATGATGACGGTGATTGTTTAACCAGAAACAGAAGCAATGTTCTTCAAGAAAAAACAACAAAGGAAGCCTACCCAAACATCACCTCATTATTCAAGTGCAATGAACTCCACCTAATACTTAATTATAAGAGACGTGTGGAGGCTCTGAGCAGAATAAGACATGGCACTCTCCCGAAGCACTTGATTGATTTCTCAGATTACAAAATTCAAGCCACTGAGAATTCTGAAAAATTGATTCAGCAAGAGTGAGCCCAGGGAGCACTCAAGGCTTGTAATGGGAATAAATACAGAATAAATGAAACTGGCCAGGCTGCCTGTTACAGATATTACACCATGACGTATTTCAAACTTTGTTGATATTTTATTTTTCCAATGTAGCTACTTCTTAAAGGTGAAAAGGCAGACCTCAACCCTTGTAGTCCTGTTCAGTGCAACACAGGCCTGCAGCTCCGTGCCATCTGCTATGATGCTTTGTATGATTTGCATGGGCTCAGAAATATGCTAAGCCAGGACTTGGATTATTTATTTTCTTTGAAAATTATTATCAAGGAAACATGCCCCACAAACATGAACATAACATAAAATACTTTTGTTACAAAGTTTTTGAGGAAGGAAACGGTTCCTTCCTGCATGAATCATCAGTTGGAGATTTCTTCACTAATGTCTTGAATTAAACATCAGACAGGTAGATAGGCAAAGTAGCGTCTAAGTGCCTGGGTTTGAATCTTAGCTTCACTACTTACTAGCTGTGACCTGGGGCAAGACACTTAACCCTCTGGGTCTAATGGGATTAATAAGAATATCTACCTCGTGGGTTTTTCCTGAGGACTGAACAGGTTAATGCATGTAGAACATTTGATGCATGCCCAGAATATAGTAAAAGCTCTGTAACTGCAAAGAATCAATAAACAGCTGTATAAAGTCAGTAGGAAGACTCTATGCTTAGTTTAATATGCTCTAAAGGAGACTGAATTTTCTGTGTCCCTACTATTGCAAATGGCAAGCTTAAATTTTATCATGTCCACACCATTTGACATTCTGCCCATGAAATCTGAACATACCTGCATCCACAGATGCCTGGACGAGAAATAGTTTAACTCTTCCCCTCCCACTGTGATTTCCAACATGAGAAAGAGAACAGTTTCTCCCCAGGACAAAAGAGCCCTTCCCTATTTGATGAAAAATTATTTCCAGGAATCTTTGCAAAAGCATGGATAACAGGAAAGGTGCCAGAAGCCTGATGACAGGGAAATATCCTGATCTGTCTTTTAAAAAATGCTTAAAGAAGAAATTAGATTCTGGAAGTTAAAGACTGAAATATCTGATGTCAATCTCTGGAAATATTCACAGAAGGGAGTGTTATTTCCTAACAGTGCTCACCACTTTCCTAAGGCAAAGATGGGTGAAAGTGTTAGTCATGCAAGCCACTAGCCTGCAGAAACAACAGATCCGGGGGTAACTGCATCTATAACTTGGTCTCCCAGTACACAGAGTTGGTTACTCTCCTGGAAGAATCCCCCCTTTACTGTCTTTATCACCTTACAAGACCTTGAGGACAAATGATGTCTTATTCACCTTTGTAGCCTCAACACTTAATTCAGTGCCTGGAACCCAGAAGGCAATCAGTTAATATCTGCTACGTGAATAAATGAGAGTCAGTAACCTGCTCAAGGTCACCGCTGGAAATGATATAAGACTCAAAAGTACATCCATCCATCCGCCCATTCATTCATTCATCCATTCAGGCAAACAGGTACTAGGCTAGTCAGACCTCCCAAGTCCCATGCTCTTTCCACCTGGCACAATGACACTCGGTGGGTCTTAATTTTAGTGAGGCATTTGCCAAAGCCACACCTGAGAGAGAACTTTACTAGGCTGAGCAACAGAGGGCTGTCTTGGAGTTTCAGTAGGTGACCTAAAAACAAAACTAGAAGAGTACTTATGCCAACCTGACCAGGAGCCCTTGGTCTTATTTCTGTCCAAAGTCTTCCTGGATGATTTGGATAAAAGAGGTTGAAAAGGGAGGTGCCAAATAAAGTCCCTGTGATGCTGACGAGAAGTCAAAGTTCTTTTTACCTAAGCAGTTTCACAAGCCCTGGGTACAATGCAAGGACAATAGAAAATCTGACTCAGACACTAAGGAAAAAAGCCAACTGGGGCCAGCTCACCATTTGTAAGCTTCTACATTTTTCAGGTCAACCATAGTACAAAGTCAGTTTTTTCCAATCTAACTATGGGAGTATAAGTTCTTCCGTGGAGCTGGGTTTTCCCTTTTCTTCTTGAGAGGCAAAAGTAAGTGCTTTGCTATTTGGGTTCTGCTTGGTTTTGGTGTCTCAGGTTTGTTTCTGCCTTACTAGAACTATTCTCCATTCCCTTCCACTCCCACCCCTCAAATTTCACACTCAGTTTAACTCCCAGCCTCTGGGAGTTTATCAGCATCCCCAGAACTTCCTGAAGGTAGGTCTGAGGACAGGCAAGGAAGTCATATGCTGCCCAGAGTGGGCAGCAGCGTTGTCTGCTATGGATCTAGGGGTGGGTAGGTGCTGGGGACACTGAGGGGAATGGCCAAGTCTGGGTCACAGCTCAGGCCATTGCACTGGTCGTCTCAGACCCCTCTCTCTAACTCTGTGATTCTCCAGGAATTTCAGACACCCACAGGCATCAGGAGGCCCCAGGTACATGGAATCCAGGTTGCTGTCAGGGACGGACAATCTCCTTGACAGCAAAAAGTTACTTAATGTGAGTTCACTCAAAACCAAGAGCAACCTTTTGTATTAAACAGTGTAAAAAAGCTTTTGCTGAGATTCAACTAAAAAAATTAAACTAAAACTTATAAAACTAATTTTGTCTTATATTTAATAAAATGTGGGTCATAGTTGCAACTAAGCTAATTTTTAGAACAGAATAAGTCAAGTTTTGGGGGGTTTGACATAATTTAAAAAATAAAAGTGTGCAACCACAAAATACAACGTTTTTCCCTCAAAGTCACCAGGAAGATCTTTTTAACAAAAATATTAGTAGTGGGCTTCCCTGGTGGCGCAGTGGTTGAGAGTCCGCCTGCCGATGCAGGGGACACAGGTTGGTGCCCCGGTCCGGGAAGATCCCACATGCCGCGGAGCGGCTGGGCCCGTGAGCCATGGCCGCTGAGCCTGCGCGTCTGGAGCCTGTGCTCCGCAACGGGAGAGGCCAGAGCAGTGAGAGGCCCGCATACCGCAAAAAAACAAAACAAACAAACAAAAAAAAAGGTCCACCTGGTCCACCAGCCAGACTGCTTTCCTGGGATTGAGCACTAAAGTATGTGCATTTGAAATGCAGGAAATGATGAAGTTCCTGAGTCTTCCCAAGATACTCTTTGATGGCAAATGGTGATAGAATGAAGATAGAAAATATCAAAAACCTACAATCAAACCAGATTCCAACTTCCTACTCAGAGGAGGGATGATGCTGTATTGCCCCGATTTTGGCTTCAGTGTTTCATCCATTAGATAAAGAAGTGAAAGGTCACTTAGCTGTAGGTAGCCAGATATCCGAGTTTAGAGAAAGATGACTTTATTCCCTATGATAATGCAAGTTTATGTCAACGAGTAAGAATTTGGACTGCCAGGATTTTGAAAAAAAATGTGTGGACTTCATGAGAGACACACACATACACATACATTTACTCAAAACACCACCACCTAGGGCGATAAGGTTGAGAGTTTTATAATGAAGCCATTATGTCAACAAATATTTATTCAGTTCCTTCTATGTGCCTGGCCAAGTATTATGCTCAGGTCTGGAGGATAATGAGACAAATTTGGTTCTTGGCCTTATGGAATCTAGAAATAGAAATAATGACAAACTATGTAAAGTGTTAGGAAAGGAACAAACAGGCTTTTGGAAGAGAGAATGGCTGATAAGGCCAGGGAGGGGGGCACCACTTTATATACATTTGAAAGATGAGAAGGAGCTATACAGGGCATTAGTGTGTGTCCAAGGTAGGAAACAGCAACAGGAGAGGGAGAGCTCAGTACAGTCAAGGAACTGTCAAGTCAGTAGGTTGGAGTGGAGCATGGCTGACATGAGGCTAGAGGTTGAGGCAGGGCCTAGGTTTTTACAGGGCTTTGTGGAACATGAAAAGTCACCTGAATTTTATTCCAAGAGTTGGATTTTTACGCTAAGACTTTTAAAGAGAAGAGTAGCAGAAAATCAATTGGTTGCTGTGTGAATGACTGGGAAGTGAAATGGAAGACGGAAGACAGAATAAAAGCGCACTTGTCTGGACAACCGTGTCTGCAGACAGCAACTGACCTCAGGTCACCCTGCTATCTCATACTGTCATTTCAAATAGCGCTTAAATATAATCACAATTTACAACCTGTTTATTTTTCAAGTTAAAATAAACGCTATGGGAAAGCCTTCATCAATTACCAAGCTGTTCTTAAACATCCTTGAGAGTCACTAATAAAAATGTAGACAGTATGTTAAAGTGTCTGAAAATACTGTATGTTAAAGTGTCTTGGTCTAATTTTTTTTTAATTGAGATTAAATTTATACACAGTGAAATGCACAGATCTTAAGTCCTGAAAAACACAGACATTCTTGTAAGCAAAACCCCCCAAAAGATAGTTATAGCCTTTCCCACTCAGTCTTCCCCCAGCCTACCACCTCTCCCCCTACTGGGATCAACCACTCTGATTTCTACTCCATGGACTAGCTTTGCTCTTAAACTTCATATAAACAGAACAGTACAGTATGTATTCTTTGGTGTCTGGCTTCCTCTTCTCAATATGTTTTTGAGATTCATTTATACTGCTATATATATTAGTAGTTTGTTCCATTTTGTTACCCATTCTTCTACTGATAAACATTTGAATTGATTCTGACTTGGGCCTCTTAGTAATAAAACTTCTATTAACATTTTGTACAAGTCCTTTTATGAACATGTGTTTTTTTTCTCTTGGGCAAACACCTAGGAGCGGACTTGCTGAGTCATATGGTAAATATATGGTTACTTTTATAAGAAACTGACTACCAATTTACAAAGTGGTTATACCAATTCCTACTTCCATCAGCAGCACTTCAATCTACATCCATCAACATTCAATGTTGTCAGTCTTTTTCAATTTAGCCATTAGGTAATGGCTGTGAAGTGGTATCTTGTTACGGCTTTAATTTGTATTTCCCTAATGAACAATAATCAAACACCTTTTCACAGTGCTTACCAGCCATTCATGTATCTTCCTTTATGCAGTCTCTGTTCAGGACTTTTGCCTACATTTTTACTGGGTTGTCTTTTTATTGCTTACCTGTAGGAGTTCTTTATATATTCTGAATATGAGTACACAAGTCCTTTGTGAGGTATCTGAACTGCAAATATTTTCTTTCAGTCTGACTTGCCTTTTTACTTTCCTAATGATATGTTTTTGTTTTTTTAAAAATAAATTTATTTATTTATTTATGGCTGCGTTGGGTCTTCATTGCTGCGCACTGGCTTTCTCTAGTTGCGGCGAACAGGGGCTACTCTTCGTTGTGGTGCACGGGCTCGAGGCGCGTGGGCTTCAGTAGTTGTGGCTCGCGGGCTCTAGAGCACAGGCTCAGTTGTCGCGGTGCATGGGCTTAGTTTCTCCATGGCATGTGGGATCTTCCCGGACCAGGGCTTAAACCCGTGTCCCCTGCATTGGCAGGCGGATTCTCAACCACTGTGCCACCAGGGAAGCCCCCTAATGATATATTTCGAAGAACAAAACTTTTAAATTTTGGTGAAGTTCAATTTATCACTTTTTTTATTGTTGGTGTTTTTGTGTTCCTTCTAAGAATTCTCTATCTCAAAGTACCAAAGACATTCTTCTACATCATCTTCTAGATGATTTACAGATTTAACTTTTAGTATATAATTCATTTTGAATTAATTTTTACATATAGTGAGGTAAGGGTCAAAGTTAATTTTTTTCATACTTTTATTCAGGTTTTCTGGTCCATTCATTTTAATCTTTCCTTTTTTTTTTTTTTTTTTTTTTTTTTGCGGTATGCGGGCCTCTCACTGCTGTGGCCTCTCCCGTTGCAGAGCACAGGCTCCGGACACGCAGGCTCAGCAGCCATGGCTCACAGGCCCAGCCACTCCGCGGCATGTGGGATCCTCCTGGACCGGGGCACGAACCCGTGTCCCCTGCATCGGCAGGCGGACTCCCAACTGCTGCGCCACCAGGGAAGCCCTTAATCTTTCCTTTTGCCACTGAATTACCTTGGCACCTTTGTCAAAAAATTTATTCCTATGTATTCATAAGTTGATGCTACTGTAAATGGTACTTTTAAAATATTCATTTTCTAATTGTTTCTTGTTATATAGAAATAAAATTGATTTTTATACTAACCTTGTATCCTATGATCTTCCAAAATTCTATTATTGATTCTAATATATTTTGTAGATCTCTTAGGATTTTCTAAACAAATAACCACGTAATCTACAAGTAAAAACAACTTTACTTCTTCCTTGCCTTTTACTTCTTTGTTTTGCCTAACTGCACTGACCAGGACTCTACCATCACAATTTTTAATAGATATAGTTTTATATTTTTATATAGATAAAATACTTAAATGAGAAATCATAGTATATGGACATCCCTTTATGTTGTTCCCAATCAAAAGAGGAAAGCTTTTGACCATCAAGTATGAAGTTAGCAGTAGGTTTTTCACAGATGCCTTTTATCAAACTGAGGAAGTTCCATTTATTCCTAGTTTAATGAAAGATTTCATCATGAATGGGTGTTGCCTTTTCTACGTCTATTGATAACATGATTTTTTCCTACATTTTGTTAATTTGATCAATTGCAATGATTGATTTTCAATTTTTTAAATCAACTTTGCATTCCTAGGATAAATTCCAATTCCTTTTTATATATTACTGGACTTATACTGATAATTTACTAAAGAAGTTTGTATCTATGTTCATGGGAGATATTGGCCTATAATTTTTCTTCTCTGCAATGTCTTTGTCAGATGCTGTTAGAATTATTCTATAACCTTATCTATATTAGTCTTACAGAACCAGCTGGGAAGTGTTACCTCCTCTTCTATTCTTTTTAAAGTTTTGTGTAAGATTGATATTTCTTCTTCCTTAAATGTCTGATGAAAGATACCAGTGAAACCATTTGAGCTTGGAGATTTCTTTCTACAAAGGTATTTAATTACAAATTCGATTCCTATTTCATCTTTGTACAGTTTTGGTGAGCAGTGGTCTGCCAGGAATTTGACCATTCTATATAAATACAGTGCTGAATTTATTGGCATAAAACTGTTCGCAATACCCCTTATTGCTTTTTGTTGTTTGGTTGTTTTTTTTTTTTTTGCGGTACGTGGGCCTCTCACTATTGTGGCCTCTCCCGTCACGGAGCACAGGCTCCGGACGCGCAGGTTCAGCGGTCATGGCTCACGGGCCCAGCCGCTCTGCGGCATGTGGGATCTTCCCGGACCGAGGCACAAACCCATGTCCCCTGCATCGGCAGGCGGACTCTCAACCACTGCGCCACCAGGGAAGCCCCCCTTATTGCTCTTTCAATGGATTTAGAATCTATAGGAGTAGCTCCTCTTTCTTGTCTGATATTGGGGATTTGTGTGTTCTATTTTTCCCTTGATCAGTCGTGCTAGGAGTTTATCAATTTTATTAACCATAAAAATAACAATAAGGACAAGTCCAATACTGGTTTCTCCCCCATGGCTAGAACTGGAAATCCTTTACCTACAAACAACTGCTGGCATTCCAAACAACTGATGACATCTAAATCAATCCCCCAAATCTAACACCAAAAATCTTGGACCGCATGTACTCATTATCCTTAAATTTAATAGAATGTGATTCAAATTTTAAAATTAGCATATTTTGAAAGTTTAATGATACAATCCTCACAATAATATTATGAAATATCATTGCATCCACTTCAAAGACCCAAACGTTAGAGAAATTAAGTAATTGCCAAAGTCACAAAAGCTATTTTGGATTCACAGTCTTGTCCTTCTGATTCTAACACCCATGAACTTTCAACTCAACCATGAAGCTTCCATGAGCAAGTGATTCAGGATATTACCAGCACCTGAGCAGCCTGCCTTTGGAAAGGTATCGATCGTACCTCATGAAACAGGGCTAAATGCAGCTGGAAAAAGGAACATAACAAGAAAAAAATGTCCCTCAGTTCTTTTTTCACGTGGCCAAGAAGGGTTACATTGTACTGAATAAAATGCTATTGTTGGTGGAAATTACAGAAAGCAACATTTTGGCCAAGTTGAAATGAAGGTAGTTTTGTTTTGACTTATTGATGATCGAGCATTCTCTTTCTGGGTTTCTTCTCCAAATTGCCAATTGTTTATTTTTTTTAAATACAATTTTCAACCTTAACTTCAAAAATTATGATTGATGGGGATGGGAAATGTCACTGGCAAGCTTATGTCATGCTATATTTGATCAAAATCATGCCATTTCTGTTTATCTAATAATAGGTCCTCATAGAGTTATGCTTTCTCCTTTAATTTCTAGACATTTCTTTGAAAGGCATTTATTTCCTCTTAGTCAAGAAATACTAGAGTTTACACAGATATAGAGACCAGACCTGTGGTTGCCAAGGGGGAGAGGAGGTGGGGGAGAGAAGGATTGGGAGTTTGGGATTAGCAGATGCAAACTGTTATATAGAGGATGGATAAACAACGAGGTCCTGCTGTATAGCACAGGGAACTGTATTCAATATCATGTGATAAGCCATAATGGAAAATATGAAAAAGAATATATATATGTGTAACCGAGTCACTTTGTAGTACAGCTGAAATTAAACACAACATGGTAAATCAATTAGACTTCAATAAATTTTTTTTAAAAGTGAGACCTAAAAAAAGAGAAATACTAGAGTTTAACTAAACACTAATTTCAGTACTTATTGACTGTCTTATTTTAGAAAATGGAGAAAAATAATTTTCCTATCCATTATCTTTGCTCATAACTTTTAAAGACTTAAAAAAAGGCAACAGTTTCAGGGACATCCATTATAGGATCCATTATATGCTGTCCAGTCTTCCTGAGCTCCAGTAAAATACCGGACATACATGTTAGACCTATTTATTCCTTGTGAATTTCTGTTATTCATTTCACCTGTTATTCAATGCATATAACGAATTATTTAATGCTAAAAACGATGTCAGAACTGTACTTATTCTTCTTTACGTTTGAATTTACAACGGGCAGAGCTTTCTCGCGTATTCTCTAGCATCATCCACTCTGCAAGAGAAACGAAGTAGATGATATGGAGAAGTGAATGATGTGGACCCTGATAAGCAGAGACGGCTACCAGGAGGAGTTGGGAAAATGAGTCCAACCTTGAAAGATGAGTAGGTAGGATGTACATTCACTCTCTGAACACTATTCTGTGCCAGGCAGGGTGGACTGTCAGAGAAGGGCCAAGGGGACATTTCCCAGAGGGGAAGAAAATGAACCACTGGCTAAGGCAATGACTATGGGGTCTTGAGGCTGATTGGTTTGAAGGGTACATGCTGGAAAGGACAGGAACATGCTCTCCCCAAAGAGGGTAGGAGCGTGTGATGGTTACTTTTATGTATCAACCTGACTGGATTACAGAGTGCCCAGATACTTTGCTAAACGTTGTTTCTGGGTGTGTCTGTGAGAGTCTTTCTGGATTAGCATTTGCAGTGGTGGACTGAGTAACGCAGATGGCCCTCCCCAGTAGGGTGGGCATCATCCACTCTGTCGAGGGCCTGAACAGAACAGAAAGGTGGAGGAAGGGAGAGTTTGCCCTCTCCCTCTGCTAGAGCTGAGACGTCAGTCAGCCTTTTGCCTTTAGAATGGGACTCACATCATCGTTCCTGTTCTCAGGCCTTCGAACTTGAACTGGAATTTCCACCACCAGCTCTCCTGGGCCCAGCTTGCAGATGGCAGGTTGCGGGACTTCTCAGCCACCACACTCATGTGAGCCAATTCCTTTTAATAAATCTCATTATATATACACTGTTGGTCCTGTTTCTCTGAAGAACTCACATTGGTTCAAGCACGGCTTGGGAAAATACCCAGATTAGAATTCCCCAATGAATCGTTAAAGAAATTGGTGAGTGACTGCAGTGATACAGATCCCTACATTCTCAAGGTTGGTGTCACAGAGGAACATTTAGGGCTGCTGGTGCCATCATGGATGAGAGAACTGAAGAAGGTTGTATAGCGAGTTTGGAGACTGAAGAGGTACAGAATCCAGGTCTTCTCGGGAAGGATTTAAATGAAAAACTACAGGAGAGCCAAGCCTTCATCCACCCACCTTTAAGCTGCACTGCCACTTCCAGGGCAGAGCGAGGGGAAGAGACAGCATGCCAGGGACTCACCTCTGGGTCCCACGGGCCGCAGAGGCTCCAGCCCTTTCCAACACCGGAACTGGCAGGGGGCCACCGGCCAACCACGCAGGCAGGGCACTCTGTGACAGGCAGCTGCGAGGGTGCCAGGGTCACCTGGCCTCCACCCCTCCTCTGCCTCAGCCATCTACAGGCAAGGATAGTGCTGCTTGATCAGGAAGGACATACAGACTCCATCCAAGTGAGTGTTGCACGTGCGTGGAAGAATTTTTGAAGACTTTGAGAAATGAAGACATCATTTACCAACAATCAGGGGTCTAACTGTTCCAAACGTCGGGGATGAGAACACAGCATCATGGAGAGTCACTCTGCAGTGGCTTTTGTGGTTCTTGTTACCACAGGAAAAGCTTTTACCAGTTAATTCCTCAGCGGCAATTGAAGAACGAGAGCACAGATGGGCTGGATGCATGAAAGGAACTGAATATACTTTTACAAAGTCACGAGGCTTATGCAGTTCCTGTGTTGGGCCAAAGGCCTCCACAAGCACCTCTTTTTTCCTGGGGGAGGTGGCCAGCTCCTCTGCCAGAACTTGCACTGCGATGCCTGTGCTATCCCCAGTCCTAACTCTCATAAACAGACTGAAGGAGGCCCAGTAACCAGTGGTTCCCAGGTTGCCTCCAACTTTTTAGAACAACCATCCTAGCTGTACCCAGAGGCTTCCTGTGCCTCCACAAACTGTTATTTGCTTAAAGGACTGACTGGTACTTCTGTTCTTCAGCTTTAGCCACCACCCAACGAGGAGAACAATGGATGAAGCAGCAGGTGATGACTCCAATCCCGTGGTCGAAGGTCAGGCTATGTCCCTGGCAGTTTGTACCTGGGTCCATGCTGGCTGACCTTCTGGCTGACCTCACTCTGGTATCCCCACCTCTGTGACCTTTCTAAGTGTGGTTACAACTGTTCTTGGAAATGAATCTCCAGCAGGCCTCCCACTTCTAAACCCGTGGCTGGCAGGCAAGGGCGCCATGCTGCGGTCATTGATTTGGCCTTGTCCATAAGCCCAGCTCAAGGGAGGCTCTCTGAAACACACACTGGTTTTCAGGAATAACCTAAGTGGCACGCCATAATTCTTAAATACACAGCAGGCCATGATAAGAGAAAAGTTTTTTTCAACTTTTTACTTCTGTTTTGAAAAATTATAAGACAGTGAGTTTCTGAAGTGTACAGATCTGTATGTAGAATCAAATTAGTATCATAGGTGTAGACATGAGAACTACCACAAAAAAATATGTTGACTGAATATACTGCACGACTCTCACAGTAAAACACATACCATGAAGGACATTATTAAGAATCTAATAATCAAACACACACCTTTCGGTAGAGAACTCAACTGGATGCATCTGTAGCCTGCTGTCCTACTGTATTAGAAACAAACGCGTGTGCATAGATACACGTGGGCAGACTTTGTTTCACTCTTGCCCTCCTATCTCCGCCAAAGAGAACAGAGGCCAGCCTCTTCCGATCTTTCCCAGAGTCAGAGTTCAAGGGGGAATGGGCACTAAATCATCTCATCTAATTTTCCCCACACCTTAAAAGGTAGAGATTAGAACTCCCATTTCACAGATGAGTAAATTGAGACAGAAAGTCATGAAGCAACTCGCCCACGATCACATCATTACTAAGTAATGGAGCCAGGCCAAACTCAGGTCTGTCTGAACCTGAAAATAATTATTCTCTATCATAACCAATATAGAAATGTTCTTAAACATCAAAGTATTTACGTAGAAAAATCTAATGACTATAAAAGCAAATTTTTTGCCCCAGGACAGGTCTTAAAATAGCATTCTTTTGACATTCAGCAATATGTAGTTATGAACATATAGAGAAAGAGAAAATAAATGAATGCTCACGGTGATTAGACTAGAAATCCAAAAGTCTTAAAATTGTCTAAGTGTCCTGGCTCTCTTCTCCACAGGCGCCAGGCAGGGATGCTTGGGGTTCTCCCGGTGAGAAATGTTCTCAGCCCCTCTTCTCTGGTCTTGCCTCACTCTTCCTTCAGAATTAATTGTCCCAGATGCCTCTGATTATGTAAGAGACACCATTTAGTTATTATGTACTTTTCCTACTTGTATATGCAGGCTTGTCATTAGCTATTTGAGTAATGATTTGTTTAATGTCCATTGCTGTCCGTCAGGGCTGCCAAGAATGGCTGTTCAGAATACTCACTGCCCAAGGGTGCCCAGCTGATAAGGGATGCCTGCTTTCTGCTGATGATACCCTGTACCTGGGACTGCATCTGCTGGGAGCAAGAGATACCTTTTCCTAATTGGCATAAGGCACCATATGGCTCACAGTGGCTGTGTCCTGTAAACGCTGCTAGGACAGGGATGGCATCTGTCTCCTCTTATACCACAGCAGACCCGGCACATAGTAGGTCCACTAAACAAGTGTTGAATAAATGACGGAATCACTAAAGAAATGAGTGAATGAATACTTTCTGAAGCACTTAGTGAGTATTGGGAGTTTTACCTAAGATATTGTGACAAAGGCCGGATCGTGAAATACATGGCAGCATCTCACTTGTTTTTATAGCTAGACCCTAATAAATGGTCAGAGGAAACGAATCCTCTGACCATAAGACCAAGAAATGGGGAGACACAGGCAGTTCTTCACTGGGCTCCCTGGCTCGAGCCAGTCAGCAAATGCCAGTCACTTTTCTTCTTTTCCAGAAGGGAATAATTTTGAAAGAAAATAAATGGAATCTTGTGTTATTTGTAAGGTATGGTAAATAACACCCAGGCCAAAACACTCAAACATTTGACCAAAAGGCCATATTAGTGAAGGACAAAAATATGAGCCATATTTTTTTTACAAAGTTACTAATCACCGTGGGATCTGGAGTCTGTCAAGTTTCACCTAGCTTCTAGTTAGTAAATGAACCACAACGAAAGCAAGGGTTCTTCCTCCCTTCCTCCCCTTCCTTCCTTCTCTCCTTCCTTCCTTTCTTTTTGATGAAAAATTGTAGAGATCCTCATGGCCTAGAAAACTGAGGGAGAAAATCCTATGAGAGACAACCAACTGAAACTGAATCATTTATTGGTGGAAACAAGTACAAAAAGGCTCCCAAAGAAGTTTTAACTTCTGAAAATGTCTGCTTACAAAAGAAACAAAGACTCTGGAATATCTAAGCTCTGGAGTAAAGAAGCTTGTTGGTGTCTCCTCCCAGGAGTCCCCCGTCCCAAGGTCCCACCCCAGGCTTCCAAGCAGAAAGGACCCTGTCCCACAGTGTCATCTTGGTCTTTGCAGGCATTAGCGGGATCCCCAGCTCTGCTGGAGGGGGCAGAGAGGGGATCCAGTCACAAAGCACCTACTATGTGCTGGCAGAGTACAAGGGGCTTCACAGCCTTTATCCTTTTCAATACTCACAACACCTTTGGGAGGTATTTTTAAACCCTCTTCTAAAGCTGATGACAGAGAGGTTGAAAAAGACCCAGAATTCCATCACTAAAAATGAGTTATGAAACCCTATCCCAACTATAGCCCTTCATCTTCTAAGAGTAAAAGAGAAGGCTGAGCAGTCAAGGGTTTGCCATGAGATTACACTGCTGATTAGCAGGAGAGCTGACCACACTACCCTAACAGCTCAGGTCTCTTTCTTGCTCTAGACAAAGGAAGGCATGGGTGTTCCGAGAACTCAGCGTCCATGGTGAATTTGGGACCCATTTTTTATAGCATAAATGTAGTTTCACTTGAGTCTTTTTTCAATTAAGCTAACAAATCAATTAGTTCAATAAATATTTGGAGGCACCTATAATGAGCCATTCGCTGTGCTAAGGCCCTGGGAACACATCAGTGGTAGGGATAATCAAGGTTCCTGCTCTCATGAAGCAGAGGCAGACAAAAAACAGGTAAACAACCAGGATGATGACGGACTCAACTGTGTGCTATGACAAAGAATGATGATAGGAGTTTCGGGGTATTCAGGATGTTTTCTTAAACAAAGCCACCTTTAGGCTGAAACTCAAGAATAAGCAGGAGCTAGCCATGGTAATGTCTTAGTCTGAGTTCCCTCAGTATGAGACCCTGAGATGGATTCAAGTGCAAGTAGTTTAATAGGAAGATGCTCCCAGGAAACATCAGTGGGGAAGTGAGAGGGATGGGAAGGAAGCCAGCAAAGCGTGTGACATCAAGCAAGTTACCACTGTGGGCAGCAAGGGCTCAGTTCCACTGGGGAACTCTGGGAGACAGTGTAAAACACACACCTCAGACCTGTTCCACCTAAGGGGTAAGGTAGCTGGGGTATTTACACATCATCCCCCAGTAATCATTGGCTGTAGGCTACTAGGGCCGGGGTCCCCAACCCTTGGGCCACGGACCAGTACCGGTCCATAGCCCATTAGGAACCAGGCCGCACAGAAGGAGGTGAGCAGCGGGCGAGCAAGCAAAGCTCCATCTGTATTTACAGCCGCTCCCCATGGCTCACATTACCGCCTGAGCTCCGCCTCCTGTCAGCATTATGGTGAGCTGTAGAATTATGTCATTATACATTACCATGTAATTAGAATAGAAATAAAGTGCACAGTAAATGTGATGTGCTTGAATCATCCTGAAACCATCCCCCCAGCCCCGGGTCCTTGGAAAAACTGTCTTCCACGAAACCGGTCCCTGCTGCCAAAGAGGTTGGGGACCACTGCTCTAGGGGACTGGGTAAGCATTCATTCCCTATGTGCCCAGTCTGTCATAAGCACAGGCAGAGAGGGTTCTGGCAACCACAGAAGCCCTCAGAGAGAGAAGCAGGTGCTGGTAGTTAGAAATTGATGTGTATTACATAGTAAGTGCTAAAGGAATATGAGTGGGCTCTGACAGCTTGAGTGTGTTCAAGCACTGGCTTGAATCGTCCAACAACTGCACACGCTTGGCTGCAGAATGTTTCATTTCCCTTCAGCGGACTTCACTTCTTAATTAAGTTGGCTCCAGCTAACACTCAAATGACTTTGCATTTTCCAAGCAGATGCCAACAGACGCAAGAGAGATGGCCCCCAGGCCCAGCGGGAGGCATAGGAAGCAAGTCTGGAATGAAGTATGTGTTGTGGAGACCCTCATGGGAATAACGTATGTATGTTTATGAGTTCTACCCGAAAGGCAAAAGAAAACACACTGGTTCTAAGGATATGCACACTAGATATGAATCTGCGAAAACACAAAGAAAGGACCTGGGGTGGTTCTGAACCCAAAAGGTAATATTTCTATGGCAGATGCCCCAGCTGAGCCTGAGTCCCACATCAGGACCGGAACAATTTCCAGAGAAGGGGATTGTGGAACACTGTTGTCTCATGATATCTATCTACCTACTTCCCTTCCTTCCTTCCTCCCATCTATCTATACCCCAAAAGGTGTCCATTACAGAAGACATGTGGTCATTTGAATTTCTAGTTTTAGAACACGTCTAACATCCTAAATGACTTCTCGGCTTAAATTTGGAAGACTGAGTTAAAAGCCAATGGTTTGAAACAGTGATAAAAGGAACCCACACAGGCCTATCCAACAATTCCTTTACAATTCAAGTCCATTCTATCACCACAGGCCAAGAACAAGATCTCTGATAGGCCTAGGGGCCTCACATCCGCAAGAAGTCATTACATGAAATAGGAGAAGAGAGAATGAAGAGCATAGGACATCTCATAATGATAAAAGGGTCAAGATAACAAGCATATATAACAATCATAAATGTGTAAGTGCCTATAAAAAGAGCTCCAAAACATAAGAAGCAAAACCAGCAAAACAAAAAAGAGAAACAGACAAAATCTGTAATCATAGTTGAACATTATCAAACTCTACTCTCAACTGACAGAACGAGACAAAAAGAAGAAAAAAAGGAATCAAAAATCTCTGAATCACAACATCTTAACTTAACTGACACATATAGAATGCCACACCCAACAAATTCAGAGTATGCTTTCAGGTGTGAATGAAAGATCCACCAAGATAAAGTATATACTAGGCTATAAAACAAATCTCCATAAATTTCAAAAGACTGAAATTTTGTATAGTATGTTTTCTAGTCACAATAAAACTAAATTAAAAATTCATAACACTGAAATAGCTGGAAAAGCCTTCAGTATTTGGAAAGTAAAAACATTCACTTCTAAATAACCCATAGATCAAAGAAGAAACCACAAGGGATGTTAGAAAATATTTTGAACGTAATAACAATAAAAATACAATGTAACAAATTTTGTGGGATACAGCTAAAACAGGACTTAAGGGAAATTTATAGCTTTCAATGCTTACATTAGAAAGGAAATAAGACTTTAAAAACTATTATTTCAATTTCCAACTTAAGACTATGAGCAAATTGAACACACACTAAAAACAAGGAAGCAGTGAAGATAAGACCCAAAGTCAACAAAGCAGTAAAGACACAAAAATAGAGAAAATAAAGACAAAAGTTGATTGTTTGAAAAGTTTAATAAAATTGATAAACCACGCATAAAGTTAATCAATAAAAAAAAGGAGAAAAAATACAAGTTACTATATCAGAAATGGAAGAGGGCCTATCACTACTGTTCTTTCTTAACAGACATCAAAAATTCAATAAAGATGGGCTTCCCTGGTGGCACAGTGGTTGAGAGTCCACCTGCCGACGCAGGGGACACGGGTTCGTGCCCCGGTCCGGGAAGATCCCACATGCCACGGAGCGGCTGGGCCCGTGAGCCATGGTCACTGAGCCTGCGCGTCCGGAGCCTGTGCTCCGCAACAGGAGAGGCCACAACAGTGTGAGGCGCGCGTACCGCGAAAAAAAAAAAAAATCAATAAAGGAATATTATGAACACTTTTATACTAATAAATTCAACAATCTAGATGCATGTACAAACTAGTTTAAAAACATAATTTATCAAAACTGACATAAGGGAGTTCCACTTCCAGAATGGCCCTGTGGACCCCACTCCCAAGCTAAACTGGAGAAAATTACTGAAAAAATAATTAAGTCTCTGGAAGTGGTCCTAAGAGCATACAGCAAATGAAGGAACATTAATTTAAGAAGATATACTAAAACTCAGTAAGGACAGTGAGAATCTGTGGCATTTGAACCTTGATCCATTCTTCCTCCTTCCTTCCCAGCCTAGGGTGACGGAAAGTCCATTCCAGATGGGTACAGCCCAGAACACAGGGCTCCCTCTCCCTCTTCCCACAGCTTCTAGTCAAGGGCCATGTTATCTTGCTGGGAGAGACAGGCTGTTAGCACCTCCCAAGAAGACCAGAAGCTACTGTGCTCCCCTCCATCCAGTGCCCAAGTCCTAGGCATGAGCATCACTTAGAAAGAACCTGCCACTGTCCCTGTCTTCAGCCCCAGAGACAAGGTTCGGGGAGAGGCAGACCTTCAAATAGAGAGTTCTGGAGCTCTTCCCAAAGGGACTGACTTTATTGGAACTTGGTAAAGTTCAAGCCTAAGGGTACTCTCACAAACATTGTATGTAAGGTTGTGATGAAAAGCAGTTAAGAGAACAGTAACTTCACTGGAGATACGAACTAAATGGTAGGCCAGCTAGTTTACCAGCAAGAACCAGGGAAAGAAGAAGGGGATGTTCATCTTGGGGGATGGACAAATCTCAAACATGACCTCAAAAGCTATCCCTGAAGAGGAGCTTGAATGTAACTGGATGAGTCTGTGGAGGAATTTACGTCCCAGAGCATTGCTGAAAACAACAGAGCCGTCCATCAGTGGAACCCAGCACTGGGGTGTGGTCAGGGAAAACACAGTCAAAGAGAACCCTACTAAAAGCGCTGTCATCCCAGGTGCGCGTGCACATGCCCAAGGCTGCAGCCTCTGAGGAGCCACGTCACACTGAGGCTTCACACAGTAGGGTAAACAGGCTTCACTAAAATAACCCAACCAGCCACTAAACAAATAAATAAGCAAACAGCAAAAACAAGCCCCAGCATGAGGAATGATCAGTACCCACAACTGCTCCCATGTATTACCCAAACTACCCAATTTCCAAAATCAACAAGAACAAAATTATGAGACATGCAAAGAAACAAGAAAGTCTTACCTGTACTCAGGAGGAGAAAGCTTACTGCTTGTAAGAGAAACCAAGAACACCACTCCCCACCAAGGCAATGTTGCCCCCAAGGGGACAAAAATTGGTTCTTGGGGAGATGAGAAAATCTTAGCCATTACAATTGTTTGTGGTCCTCCAGAGGGCCACAGCACATAAACAGATATACAATCTATCTGTGGAATTAATATTTCATGGTAGAGAAGAGAAACTGGGCGGGGGGAAGCCTATAAAATGAGGAAGGGTGATAACGAATAAAAGATTGAGGAACATCGTCCTACAAAGAGGTCTGATTCTTCTTAAAGCAAATCACTGCCTCCAAGGGCTGGGCATCCCCAAAGCAGGTCTTTCCAGCATTCAGGGGAGTCTTCATTTGAACGATGAAAGAGCTGCCAAATAAGTGCAGTTGCTTCCCAGAACCTCGGAAACCGTCTTGGAAGTTTGAGATAAAGGACAATACAAATTTAGGAAGAAAGCCAGGAGAGGCTCTTGCCAAGTCTGATGCGTCCCTTGACATGATGGTGAATCTGGAAGCTTTCATTTCTCAGTTAGAAGACAAACCACACCAATGGAACTGACCTCAGACAAATGACCAGCAATTTGTGCTGGTTGAACCAATGACCCAAAGCCGCCCATGCCATTTTATACCATTTTTAAAAGAAGAAGAAGCTTCCCATCTACCAGCAAAAACCCTGGATAGCAATTTCATTTCATTAAATGATGCAAAACAAATCCTGCAGTGTCTTCTGCTCTCCTATTTCCTGTTTCTTTACGCAAAAGCCTGCCTAGCCTCTCCAAAACCAGCTGGTTTATAATATTAAATATTCATGCTTGATGGAATTAAACCTGGCTGCTTAGCTTATGATCATTTCTCAATCCAGAGTTACAACCCATTTAGATTTGTTCCACAAAAGCAAACGCCCAGACACTCAGCCTACAAAGACCCTTTGGTGTATGCACTCCACTCTCAAGGACTCCGTCATCAAAGTAACGCTGAGGTTGCACGAGAATCTTCTAACATATGGCGCTCCTGCACCTACTAGATATTAGGGCATCATGATGGTATTTCTGAATTTAAAATGATGGGGAAGGAAGGAACAACAGCGCGATGACTCACTTTATGTGTCAACTTGGCTAGGTCACAGTGCCCTGATGTCTGGTCAAACACCGGTCTGGAAGTTGCTTTGAAGATATTTTTTAGCTATGATGAGCGTTTACAATCCGTTGACTTTAAGTAAGGGAGCTCACCCTCCACGATGTAGGTGGGTCTCATCCAATCATTTAAAGGCCTTAGGAACAAAGACTGAGGTTTCCCAAGTGAGAAATTCTACCTCAAGGCTACAACAGAGACATCCTACCCCAATTTCCAGTCTGCCGGCCTGCCTTACAAATTTCAGACGCGCCAGCCCTCACAACCTTGTGAGCCAGTTCCTTAAAATAACTATTCCTCTCCCTCTCTCTCTACACATATACCCTATTGGTTCTGTTTCTCTGGAGAACCGTGACTAATGCAAATAGGGAAACAAATTCTATCTTAAATGGAGCTAGAAGCACCTCAACTGCAACCCACAGTACATGAGGATGGGAAGCAGCTGGCAGAGCGGGGGAAAGGCGCACCTCCACGCCTGCGGACAGTGGCGCTGATGAGAAGCGCTAATTCACCAGGCAGGGCCCTGCAAAGCTTTGAACCGGTACCGCAGGAGGCAGGGGTGAGACGTGGGCTGGACAGCAAAGTAGCTGGAAAGTCCCCAGACAGCGGTTAAACTCTCCAGGTCCCCACCCCATCCTCAAACCAGGAAACTGTCACCTCCCCAACCTTTGAAGGAGGTAGAAGGTTTAACCATTCAAGGCTCTGGGCTCGGAAAAAGCAGGCAAGTAGAAAACAGGGCTGAACAATCAGACCGAAAACAGGGGCCTGAGGGAAGGTCTGCAAGGTGACCTGTGAGAAACCAAGTCCCTGGGCTTGGCTTCCAGAATGCCAGGTTCATGTACACCTGGCCAGAGACAGGGAAGGGGCGTGCCTCCTCCAGGGAATGGAACGGCCTTTAAGTAAAGGCCAGATGCTAACACTCAGGGTCAACCAGTTCACTCCCCAGCCACCCTTCAGTGAAGTCCACTTAATGGACTCCGTCCAGTTAGCTTCAGTGCTCCCACGTTAAATAAGAACATCCAGCCGAAGATCTCCAGGTATTTAAGGAAAGCGAGATACCAAAAAACATGCAGATGAAGAGAAGGCGAGAGCAGATGATACCTGCAGACAAAGAAGAAAGAGACACTGTACTTATGACAAAAGAACCCGACGTTATATTTTTTTAAATCAGAGTTCAGGAAAGAGCTTTTGGAAATTAAGAATATAAAAATCATAATAAATTCAATAGAAGGGCTGGTAAACAAAAAATTTTAAATCTCCTAGAGAGATGAACAAAAAGACAAAGGCAATAGGAAATAAAATTAAAAGATGAAATCAACTCAGGAGATTCAGTATCTGCCTAATACAGGATCCAGATAAAAGAAATAGGGAATATAGAGGGAGGTACACAAAGTTACAAAATAAAAGGACCCACTGAGAGACCAGAACAGTAAACACAAAGAAAAAAGTCCCAGGAAAAGGCACATCATTGTGAAACTTCAGATGACCAAAGCTAAAGGCTCCTAACAGGTTCCAGAGAGAGAAAGAGAAAAGCAAAATGAAAGCAGGGAATGTCATTGGGTCTCTCTGAAGCACACGGTAAACTAGAATCCTGCACAGAACCGATCTGCAACCTAGAGTTCTACACTCAGCTAGAAAATAGAATAAAGACACTTCAAACATAAATGACCCAAAACGCCTAGCTCATGCGTACTCTCCTGGGAAATGACAGGAGAAAGAGCTTGTCCTGCAGAGGCTCTCCGGGTTCCCCAACTGGAATTCCCAGCTCCCCAATCCCAGAGCACTGTGTTAAAGCACCTTGTATTTGCCCTGGCCCCAAACAGCACATGGCCACGTCTAAGCATCCTGTACCCCCCCAAGTGCAAGCCTGTACCTATAAAACACCAAGTACTCAAGAAGAATCTGTTAAATCACCATGGGCCAGATATGCCTTGAAATTTTGTCTGTCATTTAAAGAATGCATCCCACAAGAACTGATTATCCCATAAATGCCCCCTTTTTATACGATAATGGACTTGTTTTAAAATGAAACATCTATGTGCACAATTCAAGAGCACTGGTCTTGCTTTAGTAAAGCCTTTTTCCTAGACGTTAGTTTATTACAGCAGTTTTAGGTTCCCAGCAAATTTTAAAAGGTACAGAGACTCCCAGCCCCTACACATACAGAGCCTCCCTCATTAGCAACATCCTCCAGCAGTTCTTGCAATTGATGAACCTACACTGACACATCATAATCACCTAACGTCCACAGTTTATATCAGGCTTCGGTCTTGGTGTTGTACGTTCTATGCGTTTCAACAGATGTATCATGGCAGGCATCCACCATTACCCTAAAAATCCTCTGTGCTCTGCCTATCCGTCCCTCCCTCACTGGGACCCCCGAGGTAATGCTTTTTAATACTATTTGTTTGGAGTATGGGCAACATGTTTGCAGTTCTGCGGGCCTGGTCTCTCTGCAACTACTCAACTCTGCCATTGTAAAGTAAATGCCTCCATAAACAATACGTAAATGACGGGCATCTCTGTGTACCAGTAACGCTTTTATTTACCAAACAGGCAGCCCACGTGCTGTCATCTGCCGACCCCTGGACAACAGTATCACTTTACTCATTCCCACCATTTTATAGAAAAGAAGTTTCTTAATAGCTTGACTTGGCAATAATAAGGTTTTTTGGTTTGGGTTTTGTTTTCAGTTTTTCTCTCTGAAATCTATCCTCTTTCTGGAAGTTGAAACAACACCCGATCAAAAGCTGAGATGGTATGCTGAAGGACGATCCCCTTTTCAGAACATCCCTGCTCTGAAGCCACATTGCCCTTCTCCACTTTAAACCCCAAGCTTCTCAAAACTCTGAAGGAAATCACTCGCTCTTCGAAACTGTGATCTCTGCGTTTCCAGCAAGCGTGGCTTAGGCTGCCTCACAGAGCAAGTCCCATAGCATGGCTACCACAGGGACGTGCCACTTGCTGAAAGTCTGGCACATGAGCCCTTCAGGGCAGTGCCGTTGGACTGCTTACGGTAAACTGAGAACAAGATCTTTTGTTTCCAAAAGTAATCAACGTTTGTTCCTGCGTTCAAAGAAAACCAACTGTTCTGCAGAACAACATGTGGACCTCAAGGACCCTCCAGTCACCAATTACCCGTGAACAGAACAGAAGCAAACCCACGTTCACCTAGAATGGGGAGTTCGTCTCCGGAGATCCCTTGGTCCAGAGCCCCTGTGTCCACTCACCCAAATGCAACCCACGAAGTTGATTTTACTGAAGGGAGAAAGAGTGTGCATACAAAATGCGAGTCCACTGAGGTCACCCCCTCTGAGGCCTGCCACCTCTTCGAGGAGCAAAGAGTCACACCAACCACTAGGCTTCCTATCAGCTACAATAAGAGATCCAGAAAACAGCGCTGGTGGTTTTTCTAAGTGGACACGGCAGCTCCCTGCAAGGCAACCTCTGACCTGTCATAAAAGAGCAAGAGAGCAGATGAAAATACTCACCAAAGCCTAGAGACTGGGGAGGATTCTGTGTCTGGCAAGTAGTAAAAATCTGTAACGTTATAAGTACATCTTAAGCGAAAGATAGTAATAGCCTCTGTCAAAACACTTGTCTAGCACAGATGGGACATCAGCCTCGCATTCGACAAGGCAGCTGGTGGGCAGACTTGTCAGGAAACGCATCTGACAGGGAGGGTGAGCCTCTGAAAGAAACACTTTCGTGGGGCCTGGCCTCTACTCTTTGTGGTCCAGCAGTTTTCTAGCTTGAGTCATTCACATAAGACCTATTTCCCTCCCAAGTTCAAATGCAACAGTAGCTACGAAATTGTACTGCAGTCCTCAGTTAACAGTTTGAAAGACAGGATTAAGGTTTTCCCACAGGGTTTCACTTCTTACTGCTTATAATTTTTGAAGCCCCTTGAAGCTCAGCACCGAGTCTTTGGGAGAACAGAACATGTCTTAAAATCACAGAGAACTTGAGTGACCCCACAAGGATACAGATGGAGACCAGACAGAAGCGGACCCCAGGTGAATACCACCCCAGGTACCTCTAAACAATGCCAGCACAGGAATCCCTGACAGTAAGGAGACAGGAAATCAACACTGCAGACATTCCTCCAGCTGGCACCTACACTGCCTCTGACACAGACTCACTTAAAACAAAACATGACTTCAGAGAGGAAGAACGAACTCGGACAGGAAGTGAATCCAAATGGATGCGTGACCTTAAACAGCGGGCGTGACCGGAGCGCCCTGCGCCGTCATGCAGGCTGTGCCTCTGGCGATACTAACCTCAGAGGGCATTTTGGGAAGCATGCCCAGGAGGGTGCTTTCTCTCAGTCTCCCCCGTGACTCCAAAGCCAAACCCTCTCCATGAACCAATGCGTTCAATCTAAGTCTCCTTTTTCTTTTCTCAGAGCTGCTGTGACAAATTACCACAAACCTGGTGGCTGAAAATGAAAGAAATTTCTTCCCTCACAGTTCTGGAAGCCGGAAGTCTAAAATCAAGGTGTTGGCTGGGCCACGGGCCCTGTGAAGGCTCCAGGGGAGGCTCCTTCCCTGCCTCTTCCAGCTTCTGGTGGCTCCAGGTGCTCCTTGGCTTGTGGCTGCGTCACTGCAATCACTGCCTCTGCCTTCACGTGGCCTTCTTCCTTGCATCTCTAAGTCTCAATGTTCTTCTGCCTTTCTCTTGTGGGGACATCTGTCATTGGACTTAGGGCCCACCCTAAAGCCAGGATGATCTCATCTCGAGATCTTTAACTTAATTACATCTGCAAAGACTTCTTTCCAAATAAGGTCACATTCACAGGCCCTGTGGGCTAGGACTTGGACTATCTTTTGGGGGGCCATTATTCAACCCACTAAAGTCCCCAGTAAACTAGAGGAGAAAATGAGTTATTTATTTAAATGCACGTGGGCTGTGAACACCCTGTTGTATTTAATCACCTAAAGCCCAAGACACTATCATGTTAGAGGCTGGCATGAAGTCGGCTAAGTGTCCTTGAACAAGTTGCTGAGTCCATCTAAGCTTCACTGTCCCTGTACACGAAGTGGGGACAACCGGACCTGGCAGGGCTGTGGCACAGGCTGGTGGAGATCCACTTAGAGCGCCGGGCACCTCTGTATTGTTGACAGGCCCTAATCTCTAATGACTCTGAGCAAAATGCCCAACAACCACTCTGCAGGAAAGGCCGTCCAGTTATTCCCTGATCCAGCCACTATCAGGTGTGTATTGGGTACTTAGAAAAAAGAGAAAAGATTAAGGTAACAGGCTCGCCAAAGCTAAACAATGATCAGACCTGTGGGGAATCAAGGACCCCCGGTCAGGAGAGCAGGCTGTCCTCTCCCACGTGGTCACCTGTGGGCCTGGATCCTCTCCAATGATCCCAGAATCACCAACCTAAATATAAAGCCTGCACTGCCCGTGGACTCCCCAGGACACGCGCTGTGTCTCACTTATCTTTGTGTCCCCAGCACCTATCACAGTCAGTGCCCGGCACCTAGGTCACTCAGTAAACACTGATGGGACGAATGAAGACACAAACCGGAACACTCTGGGAACCTCAGCCCTGAGACTGAACAATGCGTGGATGACGGGGCTTTATCCGAAGCACGATACCAAGTACGTGACAGACGCTGATGGACTAAATAAGATAACGCACCTTCTTAACACCTGGGCCCGGCAGACGCCCAGCAATGTCAGTGACGCCCATCTCTTCTTTTAACCCTCACTCCAGCCAATAGCGGAGACCTTATTCCCACTTGACACAGCAGGAACTGAGGCACAGAGAGGTTAAGTCACAGAGCTAGGACCTGGCAGAGTCAGGATTTGTCACACTTTAAAGAGCTGTATGCTTTGCACTACACCACCCCGCACCTGATCCATGTTATTTATTCTTGCTTAAGGCTGGTCCCAGCTCACATACCCACAATCAGACTGTGTACTAGGGAGGGTGTATGTTCATTTATACATATACACACACACATATACACTATATGTTGGTACACACACACACATACACTACCTTCACTGAAGGAGTAAACTAGAGAGAACACTGAGCTGAAAGGCATAAGGTCCCAGGAAACATGGTTAATTCCCTCGCACTGTCAAGTTCTGATTGGTACTGCCGAAGGGTAAAGTGTCACATGTTACACTCCGCCGAGTTCACAAAAGCAACATACGCAGTGTTTTGTAAACTCCAGAGCCCTGTCCTCAGGCTCATTATTTCCTATTGAATATCTTGTTTCTAAGCCAACCAGTGAAGAAAAGTGAACGGTGCTCGACCTTCGTGTATCAACTCTTTTCTCTCAACTCCCGAAGAAAGTGATGAGGAGACACGACCCAGGAATTAGTGTCCCCGCCACTGAACTTACAGGAGGAATGGATGCTGGGGAAGCTTTTGCGGCCCTCGGACACCAGATCGGGGTCACCCGTGCAGTGCATTTCTGAGTTCATCACTCCATCTGGAAAGCAGCGGTAAAAGAAATCGGGGCGAGGTCTACAAAAGACACCATGGACATTTTCAATATAAAACGCTGCCATCACAAACAAGCCCCAAGCTAACCCCGCTGTCCCCCGCTGGCCTAGCTCCTCCTGCTGCCGTCAACAGCACAGCCCGCCCCGCCCCGAAGACACTATGGGCTTAGGCAAAGCTCAGGCTTTGGGGTCAGAGAGATCTGGGCTGCAACTCCCACTCTGCCACTTACTAGTTTTATGACCTTGGGAAGGTCATGTAGCCATCCCCCACCCCAGCCTCAGTTTCCACATCTGTAAAAAAGGGAGATCAATACCTACCCAAAGGTGAGGTCCTGCAGGTCAAGTGAGGTGACTTCCAGGAGCCACCTAAGCCCAGGGCCGGCGGAGTAGAGGGTAGTTCCTGCCTCCACCTATGGGTCCGCTACTCGGAGGCTGCTTCCAGGACCCAAGCCTCCAGGCTCCTCGTGGCCCTGTAGCTTGAATTTGGATGGCCAACTGCCTGCCCTTCCTTAAATAGCAGTCTCACTTAAGCTCACTGAGAGGACCTGGAAGCCCAGCTCCAAGATGCAGAGCACACGGTCGCCAGGTTGGCACCTGGTCCAGGTTGCGGGGGAGGCTCTACAGGGAGGCGGTTACAAGCTGGCCCCGAGGCCGAGCCTCCTGCCACAATCACGGATAACGTGTACTGAGTACGTACTGCATACCAGACCCAGCACTAAGCACCGCCCATGGGTGCATGTTTTTTTTAATTTTATTTCCTTTTAAAATTTTTATTGGAGTATAGTTGCTTTGCAATGTTGTGTTAGTGTCTGCTGTATAGTAAAGTGAATCAGTTACATGTATACATAGATTCCCCTCTTTTACATTTCCTTCCCAGTGAGGTCACCACAGAGCACTGAGTAGAGCCCCCTGTGTTAAACGGTAGGTTCTCATTAGTTATCTATTTTATACATAGCGGTGTATATAAGTCAACCCCCATCTCCCAATTCATCCCACCCCTCTTTCCACCTTGGTAACCGTAAGTTTGCTCTCTACATCTGTGACTCTATGTGTCATACGATTCTTATGACAACCCTGGGGCAGGCCCTCGGACCGCCTTCATTTCACAGGTGCGAAAATGAAGGCTCAGAAAGATTACACTACTGCCCAAGGTCACGCACAACCAGTAAGTGGCAAAGACAAGCTCTGAACCCCAGAAATGGGATTCTTGTGCCTACACAGCTCACCCCATGCTTGTCCACCTCACTCAAGTGTGGACTCTCACACAGATGTGTGATGGCGAATTACTTCACATTAATTCAGCCTTTGCCGAATGCCTGCCGTGGACAAGGTCTAGCACTATAAACACAATCCCTCTTTTCTGTACGTACTGGGTTACAGTTCACACAGACTGACTCACTGGTCCTCCAGCTCTGGGATCTGGGCCCAGTAACAATCTATCGGTATCTGTAACATATCAATTATCAGTAATCTACCAGAACTGCTGGCTTACTGTCTCTCCCCTGTGTGGCCAGTGTTCCTCCAAGTGTGGCTATTCACCTACTGAACCAGAACCTCAGAGCCGACACGGCCTGGCGATCGGCATTTTATCAGGCCCCACAGCAACTCTAAGCCTGGAAAGTTGCAAGGACACTGCAACCCCAAGCCACGCACTGCGCAATCTGTATCCCTCTTCTGCCCCCTCGATGCCTGGCCAGCACCATGCACCAAGTATTCACATGATCACTGATACTGAGGTTCCAAGAGGGGAACCAACCTGTCCAAGGCCAACAGCTAGGCAGGGCCAAGGTCAGGTCCTGAATTCGGGTCTTTTGACGGTTCGTCTCTACAGAGATTAGCTCACTGCCAGAGCGGCTGAGGGAGGAGGCAAGATAAATGGAGAAGAGAAATCACTTCCCAGGGGAGTAAGAGAAATGTGCCGTGAGCCAAAGCTCAAATGCCAATCCAGATTTCTTATTCCAAAGAGAACGATAAAGAAGAAAGCTTATTTGTTTTTTGGAGGCCAAAACTGGCAAGTGAGTGGGTGTCTGGTGAGGCCCTGGAACATCAGTGGATGGACCAGAGATGCCAGCAGTGGGCTTTGGTCCACAAGAAAGTATAGTCAGTGGATACCGCTTTACTATTGATGCCCTGCTTTCTGAAATACTGAGTTCATAATTCAAAGGAGAGGAAAGATCTGTGCTGAGGACAGAAATCTCAGAAGGACAATAACTTAAGGGAAAACCTCAAATTTGTCCCATCCAGTGTCCTGCGGCCAAGGCTCCTACATAGAAAACCCTGAGAATCAGTCACTATTTGTTTCTTTTTTGGAACTTACCTTCCCACTATTAATTTAATAGTGTTTGTGCAGACTCCATTCAAAGCAAGAGCCAAGGACACGGCTACAAAACAAAACCAACAGACAGAAAAATAACCAGCGGGCTCGCAAATCAAAACCATCATCATCATCGTTATCATCATCATCACCATCACCTCTGTTCCATCATACTACTGTTTAATTTATGACCACAGAAATATGAGCGAATACTCTAAAAAAGGGAGGCAAGTTTGAGCAGCTAAAGGAAAATGTAATTAGAACAGGACTTTGGAGAGTGACTCATAAAATTCCAAGCCCCTGTGACATGAAATTGATCTCTCCTCGTTGAATGAAATTTTCAATATCACTGAGAAGCCCATCTATCATGTTCTGGCCTGATAGGAACAGATTTAATAGGACAGCATGTAGAATCCCTTTTACTGGTAGCAAGAAACATAACTTTTTTATTTCCTTCTGGCAATCTTCTCAGACACAATTCTAATCAGAGCAGCTGCTGGAATCCTACTGCAAGTAGGACGTGCCCACTCAGCCATCACCTCCTTGTTGACCTGCGTCTCCTGCTGACGGCTCTCCACTTGTTATCAAACAAATCACCGTTTCCGAGAAGGTGAAGTGTCCCCAAAACCTCGTTCGCTTTTGAAAAGATTTGCCCAGGTGGTGCTTCCTGCCACCTAAAACAGTAGGCATTTCTGGATTACATTCTTTAAAAATAGGCAGCACAGGGACTTTCTCCCAGCAGCTTGGAAGGACTTTGCTGGATGAAGCACAGATCGTCCAAAGGGTGCAGATGAAATGAGTCACGGAGCTTTCCCTGCAAGGACCCTGCACCTCTCTCCTGTGTTTATCAAGACTGCACAAAAGGCAAGTCAGTGCGATGGAAGGCCAAATGCTTTGCATACGCAATAAAAACCTACTGATGCCCCGTTCCACTGCTTTGTTGAATAATAAAGCATATGAGTTACGATTTCCCTTTGGCAAGTATTAACTGTTCAATACTAGCTGAGATTTACGGAAGAAAATAGCAGTGGAGGGCCATGTTCGGAAAGGAGCTGCCTGGAGCAATTCATGGTCATCAAGGGAGACAAATGTGTTATTCTGCAAACGGAAAGTACTGTGAACCGTCAACAGTCACCAAGGGCACAGGCCACTGAGGTGGAGACAGAACCCACCCGCTTTTAACAAGTCATGGGAAGCAAAGAGAACGGGAGGGACCAGTTCAAATGAACACCTCTGTCAAAGGGAAACTAATCCCCTAAGTGCGGGATGGGCAGCAGTGCCATATCTGACTGTGGCAGCAAAGGAGGGATGGGCCACCGGGGTGGGGAGCAGAGCTTGAGTCAGCAGTGTGGCACCACCTTTAAAATACCGAGCACGCAGCTGGGGTATATAAACTGGAAGCAAGAGTGGGGGGACTTGGAGAGATATGATTACATTCTGCACGCACAGAGCCTTCCTTCCTAAAACGCTGGCTTCCCTTCTTTCTCACAAGCTCACAGCACTGCTGAGAGGCCTCCTTTGCAGAGAGGAGGGAAAATTCCCTGGGCCATCTTCACTGCAGAATTCTCCCAGAGCTACGACAATCAACAGGCTGTGAAATAGCCCTGAGATGACAGGGGCTTTTCTTCTCAGGGCTAGTCCAGCGGGCTCGCTGTTGTGTTTTCCCTAGAGGGGCCAGACTCCCTCGTGTCCTGGTCCTAGCATGGCCTCTGCACAGAGAAGGTCTCTGGGAACAAGCATCACTAGCTGATCTCCCAATGCCCTCGGGGAACTTCAGAGACTGCTACATCAGCCCAGAAACACCATACACGTCCTCAACCTCTGCACCAGCTGGGTTTACTGGAGCACAGAGCAGTCGTCTGCAAAGCTTCAAGCAGCTGAGCTAGAGAATGTGTGGATGTGATGTAAGCACCGACAGCTGGCAGCTTCACTCTCTGATCCAAAAGCCTGAAGGAGACAGAAGAGAGTGGGGATCTGCAACGACAGTCCTTAGGGTGGGAGTCATTGCAGCCTTCCGGAAGTGAAATGAACTGATTATTATGTTCATCTGAATAGCACAACCCCCAGGGGGACCAAGATAGGGGACCTCTCACTGATACCAGAGGGAAGGCTGGGCTGAGATTAGATGTGTGACAGGCTGGCCAAGCGGGAAATGAATGGCGCCAATCATGGGGGCAGGGGGTGGCTTGTTGATTAACAATAACCCAGCGGGCCTGGTTCCTCAGGGCTGTGTTTACAGCATCCCACAGCACTGCGGGCTTGAGAGAAGAGTCAGAAAGACAAGCCAGACTGTGTCTGAAAAAGAAATTCAAAGCAGTGTGTCATGTGAGTTGGCCTGCAAGTGGCCTATATGGAGGGCACTCCTGCTTATAGGCACCCCAGAGGATTAAGAGGGGCTTTTGGTGTTGTTACTTTTGTTGTTGGGAATTCAGCACCACAGTCCTTCCAAAACAGGGTTCTCCGATTTACAGATCTGGCTGTTCCGCAGCCAGATCCCTCAGAGCCCGATGCCGGGTGGGGCAGGCCTCACTTGTCCAAGAGCAGATGCACAAGGGGGGGTGCTGTGGACAGGCGGATCAGGGGAGCTCTGGGGGTTCGGGTCTGCTGAAGATGCCTGGGTAAAGAAGGGACCTCAGCACTAAACCACCCTCACTGAGAAAGTCCTGCATCCCAGGTAACGGTGGAAAAGCTACACCTAGTTTTCTGTCCTTGGTTTTTAAAGATCACTCTCCCCACCCCCTACTTCCAAGGCTTCCTAAAAGCAGCAATTTAAAACAAACTGTGTACAATGGGAGGTTCCTCATCATTTTTACAAGGCAGGCTCTCATTTATCTAGGCAAACAGAACATCCAATAACTCTGCCTTCTCTGTTAACATATAGGAGGCCGGGTATGGGGTGCAATTTTGAGATGTCACCCTAAGGGAGATTTAGCGGAGAATGAAAGGTCTAGGGAAAGTAACTGTAAGCTACTCACTGCCATAACAACAGCCCAGCTCCAAGAGCGGGCAGTAAATTATAACCATAACCATGAAAGACAGTTCCTACCCACAGTCACATATCTCGGGACTCCGCGTCAAGGGAGCGACTAGAATAACAAGTGAAGTAGAGGGATTTCCAGGTCAACTGAGAGGGCTCCTAAAGGGACGTTTGGGGGACCACAGTGATATCTGTCCAGATGCTCGAGCCCCGTGTGGGAGGGCACCTACGCCCTTCCTGGAAAACCTGACCTTTCCACCACCTCAGCTGAGGAGACAGAGACCATGTGACGAACAAAGCATCAACCCTCACTTAAGCAGCCAGGGGTACACACCTGACTTCAGGGAAGGCATCCACAGGCTGCCCAGAGACTCGGGACTTTTGTGTCCAGGCTTTTTGAGAAATGAGTCGAGCCTGGGAAGTCCACCTGGGAAGTCTAGACCACGAGATGCAGTGAAACTTCGAGGTGGCACTGGAGCTGAACGGTCATACAGGGGTGGGCCAGGGGCACCCACCACTGCGAGCCCAAACCTCACACAGACCAAAGGTGCAGGCAGCAGAAACGACGTCCAGACAGGAGACTGAGGCAGGGAGTGAGAGGAGAGGAAGGGCACATCGCAGAGAGGAGGGGCCATGAGGTGGCAGGGGCGCCTCCACCCCTCGTGGCCTGGATACCTATTCTGTCCCCACGAGGCTCCTCTGTCCTTCTGCTCCCTATTCCTGGATGTCTGTGAGATTGCTTGTTATAGCCCTGTAAGCAAACCTCTAACTTATTTGATGTAATTTCAGAGGAATTCTGTTCTTTTCAACTAGACAGAGCCTAACCAAAGCCTGATTATGTAAGAATGTTCCCTGTCCCTTTACTGCTCTGCATTCCCTAGATCTCACCCTCACCCTCCTTCCCTTACAAAGAACAAGGGAGACCATGTTTCGTTACATTTTCATTTCCTCAAAGCTCAGTAATTAACAAACATAACCTTTACTTAAGAATCTCATATTTCCAGAATTACTACCTAACTGAATGGTGAGCCTATACAACACACCAACACACACAATGTGTGTGACGGGTTGGGTAAATTTAACGTGTCATGTCAAAAAATAAACCTAAATCAGTTTTCGTAACCATCAAAAAGCTAAAAACCTGGCCTCCAGGTGGTTTATTTTGGTTGCTAAACAAGCCAAATAGTTTTGCTTTCTCTTAATGCTGTCATTTACTCAGTCTTTTGATTAAGATGCAGATCAGAAAAAACATGGGTTTAACCCTAAAAATGTCCGACTCATGTCACATGCAGATATGGCTCAGCTTGGGGAGAACTGATAACAATGGTGCTATAATCAATGGCAAAGACTGGAGCATTCTTTACATAATAACAGTTGATTAACTGCCAAAATGTCCCCAAACTGAAGAAGAGTTATGGAGTTTGTTTCCAATTTATATTATATTTTACATCTGCTTTTGCACATTTTTGCCTCTAGCCAATGGTGATTGGTCAAGAAGTCTGTGGTTGATTTCTGAATTGCCCTTAAATATGGGCTTATTAGCCACAAATGTGGGGTTGGACAGTCAGTGGTGACAAAGTTTCAGATTCACTTTCCCTTACAGCCAAGAGCTGCCCTTCTGGTGTGCCGGGGAAGCACAGAGCTCTGATGGGGAGTCTGACACTCACTTTCAGCACAAGGGACAGCGGCAATGGGCTGACCCTGAAGACAGGGTACTTAAACCACCCGTGCACTGGTTCTTCTTAGGGGTAAAAGTTTACCTTGTCTTGTGTTTCCAAACTTAATTTGACGAAGAGAAAAATCAGCTGGGTGCAACTGAGACTTTCAAAATCTAGCGACCTAAATAATTAAGTTCAGCCCCGTCCCTTAAAGCAGGAACTGTGAATACTCTACCTAGGAAGGCTTCCTTAATTTCAGTCTTGTCTGTTCGCCGGATAATTTTCACCACACAAATAACAGCCAGGGGTGTGAGGAAAGAAATTGCCTGGAAGAAATAACAAAGAATCCCTTATGAGGACAGCAGTTTGCTATCAGAGGGCTGATTGATAACTAGTTCCAGTTAGCTTCGTTTAGACTCACTAGTTGAATGATCTTACTGAACTCCTGACCTCAAACAAAGAAGGATTTATATCTATACTTAGAGACTCCACAGACTTGAAAAATCAGAGGTCTGATTATGGGTTATAACTGATTTGTAATTGCTGGGAGCCACGTTTTAAGTAGTGGCTTTTTTTTTTTCCCGGTACGTGGGCCTTTCACTCTTGTGGCCTCTCCCGTTGCAGAGCACAGGCTCCGGATGCGCAGGCTCAGCGGCCATGGCTCACGGGCCCAGCCACTCCACAGCATGCGGGATCCTCCCGGACCGGGGCATGAACCCGCGTCCCCTGCATCGGCAGGCGGACTCCCAACCACTGCGCCACCAGGGAAGCCCCAAGTGGTGGCTTTTTAAACAGAAAAGGCCAGTCCATAATTATACTGACTCATCTTTGCCAGTAACCCTCCTCCCGTCCTCCCCTGCAGAGGCGCGGAAGAACCCTTGGCCTCCATCCTCAGCACCCTGGCAACATGGGAGCACATGGGACTTGCTTAGAGTCGCCTGATTCATTCCCTTTTGGTGTTCTTTTGTCAAATATTCATTTCCACTGCAAAGCAGAGGTTAGTCCTTTTCCATGAAGTCTCTCCTCTTCCCTTCCTCCACCCCCTTTCTTCCCCTGGACCAAAGCACTTGGGAGTGCAGTAAGCACTTAACGAACCAAGCTGGTGGGATTCAGACGCAAGCGACACTCACTACTGAACCTTCTATGAGGCAGGAACTATGTTTGGGTACCGTCAGGCACTGGAGTCTCTTAAATCCTCATGCTGGCTTTGTGACAATTCCTTGCCAGGCTCGGGGACTACATCACGTGCCCAAGGACACAGCTGGTGAGTAAGAAGGCCCAGCTTTGGAGGTCAGGTTTTCTGCCTCTCATGTCTCATCTTTAGTCAGCATTCTATAATTAGTACATTGTTTTCAACATTCCAACAATCAAGAAAAAGGTATTTATGTTATTTCCTTATGATTATAACGTCTCAGGATAACAATCAAAAGGGATTAAATATCTCACAAATCTACAATTGGCACACAGATGGTGGTGGGAGCGGTGAGGTGTGTCACTATTAACCAAACAGCGTTCCCACTTTGGGAAATCTCCACCTGGGCTTTGATCGGTGTCACTCTTTGGAGAGGGGCTTTCCAAGACTAAGGCATGGCTAGAAGAGACTCTCCTTTTTTAAAAAACAGAAATCATCCAAATGCACAGTCTTTCAAAATAATTTCGGAGGCCCTGCACACTTGCTACAGCCAGACTGCCAGAGCTCAAAGCATCTTGGGAGCTCCTCTTTGGGAGCTGTCTTCAGAGCCAGTTCCTGAGACACGAAAACGCTTCTCCTTACTGGCTGGTTTCTTTCTGAGCACAAATGGTAGTAACAGCTTGATGAGCCTCCTTATCGGCAGTGGCCCCGAATGACCTGGCTATTAAAACGCCACATCAGCAAGTCCTATCACCACGGAGGGTGTTCAGAAGACTGTGACACAGCTCTAAGAGAAGATTCAGAACTGAAGCAGGGGATTTCCCCAGGGGCGACTCATAAAGGCCACACTCGCTTGTGAGTTAAGAACAAGCATGCTGTGTAACAAGCATCTCAAACGATGCTGGGGACTGAGAAACACTGCATCAGTTTTGACTCACACATTCAGTGTTTAGAGAGCAATGGCTGAAGCCCCTGCTTACGTAAGTCCAAAGTTACGGTCGAGGCCAAAGAAGTCCTGAGCTTTCTGTTTCCTCTCACTTTGGGCACCAGAGACCAGCTACCATCCCCAAACAGGAGAAAGCAGCTCACTGAACAGTGCTGCAATGACCCCACCGACAGTCAAACCTTAAATATGAGAATGGAGAACTGAAGAAAACACTGTAGGACAATCCCAGCTGGCACAGTCTGAGGTTAGACAGAAATGGAACCGCAGAGAAAATATGAATCGGAAGACTTTCCCTCCAAGGCTCCAGAGGCTGCCTACAGGAGATGATCCCGAGCAGGACTGTGGTGACCAAACAGGAGATGGGGCGCCGTGTGGGAGACCGCGGCTCCAAGCCCAGGAGTCGGGGCCGGGGAAGGCATCAGAGCTGCCCGGTGGCTCCAAGCTTCAAGGCCAAGGGGGTCCCTCTTAGCACTGCTCGCTGCCTCAGCTCTCCCGCTCTTAATTACATCCCCATCCAGACTTGCCCAACCAGACAGCACTTTAACTCTCCTAGGTAGATGCACGTTGGTCTGTCTTCTAGAACCAAGGACAAACTGCTTCCTGGGCCAAGGCTAAGCACCAGGAGGGCCCAGGGCTTCCCATCTCACGAGCTTCACAGGTGAGGAATTGCAGCCACCAGGCTAGGGTCCCAGCCCCCGCCCAGGCGGCCGCAACAGAAATGTCTGCACGTGACTGTCAGGGGTCTTTCTCCGCTCCTCTCATGCTAACAACATCTGGGTTCTGGTCTCGCTCCTTCTTCCTGGAAACACATCTGCCGTATCCTTGGGCAGCGCAGTCCTCAGATCAGGACAGAGACTTACTTACATTTACCACCTGCTGCCCCCAACTTTTTATAACTCCCTTTCAACCAGAAGTTGGAATTAAGAGATGAGCCCCAGAAGCCAACACGTTAGGAAAACAACTTCCTCCGGGGCAAAAGCACCTCTGAACCGAGTGAAAGAATGAAGAAAAAAGAAGCACCCCACTTTCACTCAGCAAACCGGACTGAGTTAAACCAATGCCTGCCCCTTCCACGTTCTGACAAACGCCTTTAGAAGGCACTGTTCTGCTGCCCAAGCCCATGGAGGAGATGAAGATGGACACAGAGACACAGGGGTGGGAGTGGTTACTTCTACCTCCAAACAGGTGTGGAGATGGAGCACAGAAAGGGACAGGCAAAATTTCCCCTGGGATTGTTTCCCTTAGATTAATGTTTCCATGGCTTATAAAAATTGGAAAATCCTGGGAATGGCCCAGTGGGAAGACAGTTAATCGTCTGTGCTTATTAAATGGGACCTGAGAGAGACCAGGACAATGAACTCCACCCACTCACTGCTTCAGGATGCAGGGAACATACTGACCCCTTCTCTGTGCTTGAGTTTTCCCCACTAGTTATGAGAAAAGGGCTGCTCTTCTGAAAACTCACTAATGACATGTTCCGAAAACTCACTAATGACATGGTCTGTTACAGGCACTTCGGTAAATTAACTCATTCAATCCTCACAGCAACCCTAGGAAGCAGGCTCCTTACTTAACGGATAGAAAACTAAGGCACAGAGAGGTTAAACAACCTGCTAAAAGTCACACAGCTAATAAGTGGTAAAGTGGGAATTTGCACTCAGTCTGTTTAAATCAAGCTCTGTGCTTCTAACCCGTGCTGTAGCAGTTTTCACCTCAGAAGCAAGAAGCATTAATAAAGCATGGTAAACACCTTTACTCTGGAGCTGGAGAAGGAAAGAATGGGGCTTGTTTCCAGGAACATGGATAAGTCATAGAAGTGTTAGTGGCAGCTGTCATGGATTAACCACCTACTATGTATTAGGGCCTTTCCTCACATTGTCTAATCCTCTAGCTACTCCGTTAGGGGAAACATCCTCCTTGTACAGAAAACAAAACTGGAACTCAGGGAGATAAGGGAACACACAATTGCTTGCAGCTACTGGGACCATGACGCTCCAATCTGGGCTGCCGTGCTACCTGGGTTGGAGTCCTGAATCAGAGTGATCAGCTTAGCCCAACAGCCTCATCTTACAGATGGGGAAACTGAGCGTGAGATCACCTTGTATCAAAGAACGTCTTGTAAACTGCTAATCAGACGTGCTACACAGCACCCACATATCAAGATAACATCTAAAAGTCAATAAGCAGAGCCTGGGATGTGGCTGGTTTTGCACGGTGTTCTTCCACAGGCGAGGAAGCCAGAGCTCCTGCGGAGCAAAACGAACGTGGGGAACAGACTCAGATCTAGTAGAACCAGTCTCATGCCCCAGCTCTGATATTTTCAGCTCTGTGACCCTGAGTATGTCACTTAACCTATTCGCCTTTGAGTCTCAGTCTCAGTGTTCTCACCTATCAAATGGGTATAGTGATGATATACATAGCAAAGCATGGTTGCCAGGATTTAAATTCACTGAGTAGTTGTCGAATGCTTCCTATAGATCACACCCTAAGTGAAGTGTTGTAAGTCTATCACCCTATTTGAAGCTCTCAACACCCTGGGGAGGGAGGAAAGTGTTGTTAAAGCCCCCTTTTACAGATAAGGACACTGAGGCACTGAGAGGGGAGGTGATTTTCCCAATTCACGAAGCTAGTGATTAGCAAAGCTGGGAGTGGACCGAGGCAGTCCACTCTAGAGCCCCTGCCAACTGCTCACCCACGAGGCCCAGCAGAGAGTTAGTTAGTATCCAGGAAATTCTGATTGCTGTTCCCAGGGAAACCTGTGAACAGATGACCAATGCCAGGATCCTGTAACCAGACGTATGGGAATAGAGCACTTTAAGCTCCAGCCCATCTGTGCAGGGAGGTCAGGCGCAGGGAAGAGCCCCATTACTCCAGGCGCCTTGCCCATGCCCTACAGGACCAGTGTCTCCAGCAAGGGCCCTGCCTTGCGCATCCACCAATGAAACCAACACAGGAAGTGCCGTCCATCCCGGCCATTGCTACACACAGACAGTGGGTAAACCTGGGCACTGGTACAAGGCACTGTGTGGCCAGCATGCTTCTGGGAATCTGCCCAGCATGGAGCAGTGTGTGTGCAGGGAAGGGCATGAATGTGCCAAACACTTTTCACCGCCGAAGGGGCTGAAGCCAGGGCACCTGATGTTAGGGTGCTAGCCAGAGAAGAGCTTGTCCCTGGGGTTCAGCCACATCAGACAAAACAGTGGGCCCAAAGTGCCCTAATTCCCAGCATCTGACAGAAAGGTGTGCTGGGCGGTGCTTTTGACAACTCAGGACAAGCAAACGCCTGGGAAAGGCCCTGCTGTGGGCAAACAATTATAGCCCGTCACAAAGCCAAGAGTGAAGACTTTTCAAAGGTGTCTAAAAATTAAACTATCACAAGCCAGCTTTGTCTCGTTTCCTTCCCTCCTCCCCCCAAATTGACTTTATTTCCATCTTCCTTAGAAGCATCCTATTCCAGAACAGAAACCCCTGGTATCAAATCAACACGATCTCAACGATATTCTACAGAAGTAAATCTTCTGGACGTATCAGTATCATGGCCAGAGCAAAACGAGGGGCAAAGGACAGGTCTTGGGTACATTTTTTTTTAAGCCAGGGAGAGAAATTGGGAAACACTTACCATTCCTTCAGTTCCCTACCTGAGTCCTGCCTGCCCTTCAAGGGCTTTCCTGGGATGCTGGACCACCTGACTCCTGTTCATGTCTGTGCCCCCACTAGACTAGAAGCCACACCTTATTCAGCTTCGCACCTCCACTACCCGCCGCTGGGCTTGGCTCAAGGAAGGTGCTTCGTAACTTTCTGCTGAATGAACTACTAACTAACTTACGTGAAGTTGTCCACAATCTGCCTGGATCCCTGCCGCCCTCGGCCCCCTGCAGCACACAGCATTCCAAGCAAATGCCTATTCGTGGGCCCCACGCGGCCCTGGCTCTGCTGTGCCTGTGCCTTTACGCCTGCTCTTCTGTGTGTGACACGCTGCACTCACCACCTGGCCACCTCACCTGAGCCCCCAAGGAGGCGGCACAGGCGAGTGGCTCCAAGGCCGTCTGCGCTCTGACTGCTGGCATTCAGATCCTGGTCCAGCCACTGATGCTTGTAAACCTTGGATAGGCTGTTTAACCTCATGACAGCTGCATTTTCTCCACTGAAATGATGGGATAACGAAAGTGCCAACCTCAAAGGATTCTGAGAGGATTCACTAAGATGCTGTTGGTAAACCGATGAGCGCCGTGCCTGCACTCAAGAGGTGCTGCCTGCGGTTGCTCCTACCATGATGAGAAGGAGGAGGGCGATAATGAGCGTCCCTAAAAGTTTACCCGAGCCTCTCCGCTGGCTCTTTCCAGATTCCACTTTGCTGTAGAGTACCGTGTCCCCCAGGAGCCTGCAGGGGTCCAGTCTGATTTGACTTCCCATCACCTGCAGCTCCTATGGCTTTCCTCACCCACATCCAGCTCCTGGGAGTGTTCTCTGGACACACAAAGACACGACTACTACAGACCACAAAGAGAGTACTGAAAAGCAACACCCGACACCAAGGGAGTCTTCCTACACCAAAAAGTAGGCTTTCAAAGATGATCTGATAACCTCCACACACTCAGAAAGGAAGCATGACCTCTTTTGCATAATGGAGCAGCTGATGGTTGGGAGCATCCAGGGAATGTTAAGTCGGGACACAGTGTGCGAGAAAAGAGTGATCAGCCTGCCTCTCTGGTCCACAGGAGCTCAGAGTCATCAAGGGAGACAAGCTCCTGGAATCAAACGGTCCAACCACACCCAAGTTTCATGTTGACAGATATAGTCACCTCAGCTGACGGTGCCAAGGACAGAGGAGATGCCAGCCAGGGGCTTCTTGGTGATGTCATTACTGCTCACTTAATTCCCTAACATTCTGATATTATTTTTGTGACATTTGAACAAGTAGCTCCTTTAAAACACACACACACACACACACACGTGCGCATACGCACACGCACACGCACGTGCGCAAATAGGCACAACTCCAGAGACACTGATTTCCCAAATAAAGAAACATCTGGGTTATAGCAGCTGCCTTTAAAAAACACTTTGGTTATTAGACAGTTAGCAAGTTTGCCTTTATAGTAAAACATTCTAAACAGAAGTAGAGGAGATCCCAGGATTCTGTTTATGCATTAAATAATGAAATTTGAGCTTTCTAAGGAAACCAAGCTATTTTTTAAAAACAGTGAAAATATGTTTTATTACAAATTCTTCTATAAACACCAGAAGGTTTAAAAGGATCAAAAGCAGACAAATGATGTCTTGTATTAAACTCTTAATAAAACCCAGGAGAACAAACCTAATTTATGTGGTGACAAAGCATTTTTCATCTTGTGTTACACATATTCCAAATGTATCTACTGCTTTCCTTGTGTTATTATGGAATCGTACTAAATCTTGTGACCAAATGAATGAAATTCATCAACTACTATTAACAAAACAAAAGGCTGAACTTATTTCATTAGGAGACTAGAGGGTATGAATCAGTGTTTGTGGCTGAATACCCCTCTATTCTCCGAGAACCACAGCACTGAAGAACTCCTTTACTGCCTCCTTCTCTTCACTGCCAGCATGCAAATGTGCTCCATCCTATTTGTGTCTGCAGCCAGAATATTTGTGGGGTTTTTATCTAGACTTCAAAACAATCCATTGTTCACAAATCTAGGACACAGCCACAAATTTCTCACAATATACCAAATGAATATTCACTCCAAATTGGGTTTTACAGTACGCGAAATGTGAAATCTTTGAAAACGGAAACAAGTGATCAACAGAAGCTTTTTCCCCTAATAAAACCACGGAGTAAACTAGTTAGACGCACACTAGTTACTCCATTTCTAGGCTTTATGGAAGATTTGAGTTAGAGCAGAAATGGAAAAAAACCTGATTTTAATACTCAAGTGTAAGGTAACACCCTACTCACAAGCACCCTACTTTTTTCAATTTCCCCGATATTTACAAAAATCCAGTTTATTTTCCAGCAGAAAAGTAATTATGAAAAAGCAATTAAAATAATACTGTGATACTCATGCAGTGTTCCGGGCACTTTGGGATGTTTGCAGACACAAGGATCTTTCCAATCATCACCGATGAACAAGATTTCCTCCACAAAATCAGAGGGATTTGTTTCAAAATGCAAAAATATTCCTCATGTCCTCTATAAAAGCTCTGGAACAGTCATTTAAGTTCCCAGAGGCAAGACACACAATGGCTGCTCAATAGGAATAAGCTTCAAACTACAAGGCTGCCCATCCAGAAGCTGCGTTATTGCTCTGTAACAAGAGGGAGCTTCAATACTTCCTCTGCTACAGAAAGGCCTGAAGGCAATTCTCCAGGAGCCAGTGAGCTCCAGCAAGGAGTCCTGGACACTCGGCTCCTGATTGCAGGGCAGCCTCCTGGCTGCGAGCAGGGCTCAGAGCTGGCTGCTCAGATGGGAGTCGTGGCTCTGCTGCTCTCTAGCTTGTGTGGCTTTGGGCAAGTTCCCTCATCTCTCTGGGATGCAGGTCTGCACCTGCAAAATTCAGGCAATAATGACATCTTCCTCACTGGGATATTGGGTGGGACTAAATGAGATAATCCTTTCTTAAGCTCTCAGCCACGGGCCGGCACATAGTAGAGGAAGTGTAAGAGACTGTAATCGACAAGGGGCAGAGCGAAGAGGTAAAAATGTCCCAATATATCCAACAGCTATTTGGATGCTTGTGCATTTATCCTGGGACCAGAGATGCTGTCAGGGGTGAATTACACATAGTGGTCTCATCACTGGTCAACTGACCAGCAAAACCCAGAAAAGTGGTTACCTGAGTACAGCTAAACTGAGGTTTTTTTAAAAACAGATGGAGCAGGAAACTGTTCACTATTTGCTCATCTTATTTTACTCTCAGTAACCGGAACAACGCGGGTTTAGCTCAGGTAAGCAGGGCCCTTCTTTTCCAAAGCGTCGGGCAACTGCTTCTCACATGACCAAGCGGCGACCATCCCGATCTGGACCTGAATTTTAATTTGATGGGCAGCTCGCCTCTTTTTTTTTCAGGCTGCTTGCCATCATCAGCAGGGGTTGGAAATGCAGAAATGAAAAGCCATTTGGTTCATACTTGGGAGAGCGGTCAAATCAGCCATGAAATCATGGTACTTACAAACATGAGGCGGGTAGGTATGTTGTCTGACTGCACCAAAGGATTTTTATAGAGCCAGATCTCCTCCGGCTGGATGACTCTCTGGAATGGATCCAAGAACTCCGTAAAACTGAAACGAAACAAAGAAAGAGGCGTGAGGGCTGAGCACTGGAGAAGGTGGCTGCTGCACACGCTCAGGCGGACGATCTGGCCTCTGGGGGAGGCAGGGGGAGGACAGGCTGCCCGGCTGATGGTTCTCGGCCAGTTCCAACCGGGGAGAGATGGAGGTAGTTACCAAGACTGTAGAATCTTCTGTCGCCACCTGCCACCTAGGACTAATTGTGGGCATGAGAGAACGGCTGTGAGGCTGACATACAAAGACTCTAGAAACTTGGGGATCCAAAGTGAACTGGGAGTCGAAGTCCAGAATGGTGGCTCAGACTGGGGCAAGGCCAGGCCAGCAGCACAGTCTCTGGGAACGAAATGGACTTGAGTTGAACAAAGGTGAGGGAGCAGCAGGCAGGACTAGAGGAAGAACCGGCGGTGTTCTTCCCTCCACGTTCCCCCAGACGGCACCCTGCCACCATCAGCACCACCAGGAGGCAGACTGAGCTTCAAGAGAAGACAGAAGGTAGAGACAGGAGAGAAACACAGAGGAGAGGAAAGAAGGAAGGGAGAGGGGGGTGCGGTACATTCTGGGGCTGCTACCAGGAAACTGGACAGCTCTAAACAGCTACCTCCTCATCTCGTCACCTCCCGACCCCTCAAGCATCCTGGGAGCCCAAAACATCCAGGCGGATGGAAAGAACTACCACCAAGAGAAAACCTGGGGGGAAGAACAGACAGAGACTGCAGGTTTGCTTTGTCAGCTCTTGGCCATCAGGCCGCCTCCCAGCTCTCCAGCTCAGCTCTTCACCTGGTGAATTCAGTTCAGAATGGCTTGAGATGTGGCCGGAGGGAGAACAGGGGCCAGGTGACTCAGGGCTTGAGTGCCAGGCTAAGGAATTTGGCTTTTGAACCAATGATGAATTGGTTCTACTGGGAAGTGTAGAATGAGAATTGGTTCTACTGAGAAGTGTAGAATGAAACTCCCCATTCCAGATAGCGGCGAAGATGGGGAACTGCAGCAGAACAGAGAAGGGAAGGCAGAGAGAGTTAGGAGGTTACGGCAGCTGTCCCAGCAAGAGACTGCTGCAGAGTGAAGGAAAGGGCAGGACAGAATGGAAGAACGTGCACATGGGAGGTGGGTGGTCAAAGCAGATTCCAAGGGCTCTGGCTTGGGCTTCCAGGAAAACTGGTACCATCACCAGGATGGGGAGGACGCGGAGGTCAGCTGTCCTCTCGTCTAGGGAACCACACCCAGGTGACCAACAGTCTGGGTTTGCCCAGGACTCTCCTGGCTTTAGCACTGAAAGTCTTGTGTCCCCGGAAAAGCCCGTCTTAGGAAAAACCTAGATGGTGGGTCATCTTAAAGCCATCCCAGCCCTGGGACAGAATCAGGGGTCTCACAGCCTTGGTTTCTACCCTAGACTTGGGCCTTTGTATGGTCATCATTTGTTTGTATGTCCAGCTGCACTGGGAGGGTGTAGAGGCTGGGGATCACTCCAGGGCTGTGTCCTCAGAGCCCAGTGACTGCAGAATCTGATGTCTGTTCAGGACTTTGAACAGCTGCCACAGAAAACACCCTCAGTCTGACCAGCCTCACACTGAATCCTATCATGTACCTACAAGAGACCTAAAATTCAACCTGTCTTTTGTGTCTCTCTATACATGTCCCTCCCTCTTTCTCTGTCTCTCTCTCTTCCTCTCCTCCCCTCCCTCTCCCCGCAGTGGAGGTTTTAAGTCCTAAAACTCTGTCCCTCCGTCCGTTTATTTATGTAATTTCAAGAAGAAAGCAGTGCCGGCCCCTGACTGTTTTGTTCAGCACTGTGTCCAGAACATTTCTACTGCAGGATCTTACTGCAAGTGCCCTGAGATCCCGTCACTGATGTGTAAGGTAACTTCTGCTAACGGCCCTCCAAGCCTCCTCCAAAGTGAGACACGGGGGAGCATGCTGTCTGGGCGTTGGGAAACCTGCTCTCTGCCCCAGCTCTGCCATTAAGCTGCTCTGGGCTTCAGAACAAGCCACTTCTCCTCACTGGGCCTCAGTGCCCTCACCTGCAACACGGGAGGTTGGGCTAAGCCAGAGGTGACAAATGGAGATGGGTCAGAACCACTGGAGACACCCTACCCCAGACCTACAGTAGGGTAGACTGGGCCTGATATGTGGATTTTAAAACACTCCCCAGGTGACCCTGAAGGGCCCAGCACTGAACGGAATGATCTCTAAGGGTCCTGAGCCCTTGTCCTTAAGGAAAGGAGACTTAGAGATTTAGCTCTCCATGTTAACAATTCTTCCATCTGCTGCAGGACAGGCTATGGAGTCAGGTCCATCCATGTTCAAACTCCAGCTCCGGCTGTGTGGCTCTTAGTGAGTTCCTTAACATCTCTGAGCCTCAGTCGTCCCATCTACAAAATGGGCACTCCTTAAAGTGTGCGAGTAAAAATAAAATGAAAGAATATAAAGTACCTAACAGAGCATGAACAGAAAGCAGCATTTTATCACCCTTATCATCTTACTCTTGCCTCCATCTGCAAGTTTTTACTAGACAGTTTTCAGGCTTTCTTTTGGGGGGGTGGGGGGATTCATTTTGTAACAATCTACTCACTGCGCCCCAGTGTTTTTAAATAAAACTAAGGAAGAAGAATTTTGTTTTAGAGTTGTTTTTGAGAATATACTTGTAAAAACCAAAGCTTCCAGAACACTCCAGTTACTCTGGCTGCATAGCAAATTACCCTAACACTTAATGTCTGAAACCAACCATTTTGTTTTGCCCATGATTTTGTGGATCAGAAAACTGAGAAGGGTCCAGCTAGGCAGAGTTCCCTGAGAATCTCTCATGTGGTCACAGCAGTTAGATGTCAGCTGGGGCTGCATCACCTACAGGCTTGACCGGGCTGGACATCAGGATGGCCTGTCACGTGGCCACCGTGGGTGCCGGCTGTTGGCCAGGAGCTCAGCTGGGGCTGCCGCCTGGAGCACCTCACAAACTTCTCCAGCACCGCAGTCTCAGCATAGTCAGAATTCTTCATTCTGCTGGCTTCATCCAGATTGCGGGTTCCAAGAGGACCAGGCAGAAGTTGAATGGCTTTTCTGACCCAGCCTCCGAAGTCTTGTGGCATCACTGGGTTACATAAGGTCAGCCCAGATTCAAGAGAGGGGACCCTACTCTACCTCTTGGCAGGGGTGTGGCAAAGTCCGCATTACAGAAAAGCAGGTAAGGGCTTCCCTGGTGGCGCAGTGGTTGAGAGTCCGCCTGCCGATGCAGGGGACACGGGTTCGTGCCCCGGTCCGGGAAGATCCCAAATGCCGCGGAGCGGCTGGGCCCGTGAGCCATGGCCACTGAGCCTGCGCGTCCGGAGCCTGTGCTCCGCAACGGGAGAGGCCACAACAGTGAGAGGCCCACGTACCGCAAAAAAAAAATAATAATAATAAAAAAAAAGAAAAGCAGGTAAGATGAGAGATATGGCTGCAGCCACCTTCCATATACAATCTGCCACCCACAGGCTGTCATCACTGTAATGGTCCTGCAGCTCCCACTCTCAGAGACCCCAGAGCCTCGATTCCTGTGTCCTCCCCACACAGCTGGCCGCAGGGACAGGGAGCTGGCACACCGCTGAGCACTGTCCTTCCTCACCTCCTTTGCCTCCCCAGGGACACTATCCTCGTGGCCATTTTTTAAAGCCTCGCGCACCCAGCCTTTTGCACGATTCCTCACCCCACCCTGAGTGGCTGCAGCCAGAACACATCTGTCAAGCCAATTATATCCTTTGGGAGCAGCAGTGCCAAGAAAGATAGATGTCTCCTGTCCAGCCATGCACCAGCCACAGGCGTCGGCTTCTGAGAATCCAGATAGTGAGGCAGCTACGCAGAGGACATGGGTCTCAAAGTGCAAACAGGAGCAGAGGTGGACATGTGGTGGAATGGAAAGCTCTGGAAGGTGTGTTCCTAAGAGAGGGCAATGCCAGGCCTGGAAACATCCTTCCATGAGCTCTTTGTAAAGTGATTTGGAAACAAGGAAATGGAAACCCCGCTTCCACATGAGTAGTTCAGGCACGGGCTCTAACTGCCTGCTCGGCAGGCCTCACTGCACACTGAGGACACCCCAGCAGCAGCATGTACGATCAGGGCTTCCCGAATGTTAATGTGCCCGGGAACCACTTGGGGGTCTGGTGAGTGAAGATACGGCAGGTCCAGGGATGGGACTGAGGGCTGGCACCCCAACAAGCTTCCCGCTGATGCTGACGCTGCTGGTCTGTGGATCAAACCTGGAGTCGCCAGAGGCCAGGGCAGCAGCATAACCTAGGAGGGAGCTTGTTAAAAATGCAGACTCTTGTGCCCCAGCCGGGATCTACTGACTCAGAATCTTCATTTTTAACAAGATTGGTGTGAGTGCTACAGCTGGAGACACAGAGCTCTCGGGGAAAGCCAGCGCTTCCCAACTTCGGCCATTTAAGAACCAAGTTGGCCGGTGTTGCCTGATCCGCCCTCCACCTGTACTGTGATTTTTCTTCAGACTTTGTAAACGAAAATGCGGTTATTCCAGAAGAAACTTCATGACACTGCTGAATTATGAAATCAGGATTCCCTCTATAAACAGCTGGTAAACGTCAGAATAAATACAATGAAAACAAAAGCATGCTCTTAAATTCTACCTTGATGCTTTTGCCTCTGGGTGGAGGCCTGCCTTCCCTGTGAGGGTCAACAAGACCTTCCGTGATGGAAGGAGTGGAGGCGGGGCGCATGTGCCCCCTCCGTGGTGTCGAGTCAGGTGGATCACATCCATGTGTAATCTAAATCCACCTTGCAAAGCCCCTACAATCCTCTCCAGCACCACCTGTGTCACAGGAAAAGCAGAAAAAAGATGAAAAACAAAGGTGACAACTCAAAAGCACAGCAATCTGGGGCCATTCGGTAGAGAAGAAAATAGCCCCACTGGTCTTAGTAATGCCTGCAAGCATCAGCATATCCCAGGCCAGTATAATGACCAATGTCCTTGAGTTTTCAAGAAATGGATGAAGAAAGCGTAGCAACTCTTTGACCACTGTGAGGTGTGTAAAACCACTTTGCTTACTTTCATTTCCAATAAATTCAATGCAGAGAAAAACATCTCAATGCCCAGAAGGAGTCTGACAGATCCACGGATGCAGAGTTCCTCATAGTCTGAGGCTGAGAATCAAAACTGTCCTCACTGTGAATGGCATTTCTGCATCACTGCAGAGACTCATGGAAAAAAGGAGATTTGGTGTGACGATCAGTACTCCAATGACGTGGCTAACTGGCCCAGTTATCCATTTTCACTCCTGACAGGCTGAAGAGCAGAGAAGACTCCTAAGACTTGGTCAGACTTGACAAGCAAAAGTAAACAGAAAGGAAGAGCTCTATGTGAGAAGGAAATCTAACAGGTCAGAAAGTATCATTTATTAATTGTTCCAAAGAACAGATGCTAGTTAATGAGACCACACAGGTGTGAAAGCAGTGTTTTCTCCACTGTTACTGATTAACTCTGATTCAGCAGCCAGGGCCAGTCCAGCCTCAAAATAACTGACTTCTTCCCCCAGGCAGAAGGCTAAAGGAGAAGTAAAGCCACCGCCAAGCAGGTAAAAACATCCTGGTGTTCTCAAGTAGGCAGCCAGTTACTCCTGCTCCCCAAATCACAAACACACGGCCTGTCGCCCTTCTGTGGTCCCCTAAACCTCACCAAGGAGAAGTGGATGCAATTCCACTGTCACGCACTGCACCATGGGAGGCTCTCCAGGCCCAGCCGGGCATCAAATAAAAACATCACTTTGCCCCTTGGAGGACCCCCAGACCAGGGCCAGCTAGATTTAGAGCGGTGACAGATACACACCACGCTCACACACGCTCGCAAACACACATACACATGCACACACACACTCTCTCTCCTGGTGGCTGGTCCTGTTTGCATAGCTCACCCTGCCCTTAAGCAGCCTAGGATACATGTCTGCTTATAGAGGAAGGGGCGCAGTAGGGACAGACAGCGGACTTCCATCTTTGCCCATTGCTTATTCACTCAACAAACATTTACTGAGTGCCTGTGATGTACCAGGCACCGTCCTGTGAACCCTGGTGTATAGAACACATACAGTCCCACTCTCATGGAGATTACAGTCAAGAGTTGCTAAGTGCCACCTGACTGAGGAATGAGATGTCAAGGTCTTTAGTTACAGGTATCAGAACTCTGACTACACAGAAGCTCGCCACCCCACTCTACTTTGGGGGGCCTCACTAGTTAGACCCATGAGATGGCCTCCAACCTGGAACTGCATGTGAGGACCCTGGGCCCCTAGGGATGTTCCAGGGTGTGAATCTGTTACCATCCACCTGCTGAATGTAGCAAGGGATTCAGCCCAAATCTGGGAACCCAGAGGAATGGCCACTCTTGACATCACAGTATCAGGAACAGCAAGTCCCTGAACAAGCGACCACGATGCTACTGCCCCCTGTGCCTCTTCTGACTCAAAGTCAAGTTCTCAAAGCCCCAGGGTCTCCCCATTAAATAAAGGATAATGGATTCCATAGATTTGTCAATGACCTTTAACTCACGTACCTTGATAATATGCTTCTTTCAAGATAGGTTAACATTTCTGTCACATACTAGACTCAGATTTCAACATCCTTTCCCCCAACCATAAAAAACACAAGATCGTATGGGAATATGAACTTAATCAGACCTTTAACTTGGTTCAAATCTCTGATTCGGCATTTGCCAGCTGGGTGACTTGAAAAAAGTCACTTAACCTCTCTGAGATTTAAGATCTCCCTCCTCGTATCCCAGGATGGCCGTACCTCCCAGGGCAGTAATAATACTGCTATCGTCAGCAGTAATAAATGTTAGGATTTGGCACAGCGCCTGGGGCACCAAAGGGCTCAGCCAAAGGTGGCCGCTGTTCTTGCAAACATGAACAAGAAGGATGCTGACGACATGATGACTGGCTCTAAGAAGCTCTCCCCTCCCCCATTCTGCCCCACCCAGGGCAGTGAGGTTGCATGCTGCAGGAAGGAGACTGAACAGCACAGGTGAATGTCAACAACTACCACATCCTTTAGCCATTCTATGAGGAAACAATGGCCCAGAAGGTCATTTTTGAACCTTGCGAGATCCGACTGAGGAAAAAACATGACACGCTTTCCAGGCGACAGCAAAAAGCAAAGCATGTTTCTTAATTGCACTATTGACTTTTCCTCTCTAGTGGGCCTCTCTTATGCAAGAGGGAAAACACTTACAAACGGTCAGCAGAACAGGTAGGCAGCTCCACCGGCAGGGAGGAGGCATTGGGATTTTCCATTAGTCCTGGGGACAGGCCACTGAAAGAATATACTGATGGATTATCTCTGTGAGCCAGTAAACCGGAGACCAGCCACCGGACAGGACTTACCCTGGGTCGGGGAGCTTGGCCACCCCCAAAGACAAGGATAACGATTATAATAATAACAATTTATCACAGTTATATTATAATAATAAATACTTATCACATTTGGAGCCGTCTTGTGCCAAGTGCTTTACTTGGTGCTTTCCAACATTACTTTGTTTAATCTTCATAAGAACCCCATGAGGTAGAAATTACTGTTACAGTATTCCCATTTTAGAGATGAGGGCACTGAGGCTACAAGACATAGGGTGTCTTACCTAAGTCTGCACAGCTCTATGGGCTATAGAATGTCCACTGTTCCATGTCCTCCTCAGCGCATAGTCTGGAATTCTAAGGAGGTCAAGGAACATGCACGCACATATGCAGGCACACATACACACACACCACCAATGTAATGGCATCTGCAATTATTTTATTAAGAGATATAATTTTCCACAATTAGAAATACAGCCTCACCCTTGGGAAAATGCAACATGTCGATCTCAATTCTCATGCAGTGTGAACGACTGAGATCGGATTCTTGCAGAGAGCAGTTCGCTCTTTGTTGTGAAAGAGAAAAGAATAACACACTGGGAAGGAGGTGGAAAGAGAAATGAAGACCCCCAAGAAACCGCTCCCACCACCTCCCTCCTCCCTGTCATTCAGAAAAGCAGGTTCCCCGCAGCAGCATCTTTGAGTCAGTAGCTTTGCGTTATCCATGCAGCCTGTTCCTGGTCCTCTCTCTTCTTGGGGCAGGACTGAAACCTGCCCCAAGCAGCAGGTTTCAGTCCACAACCTGCCCTTCACCTGGATGGAGGAGAATTGCATCCAGGAGACCAGCCGTGGACCAGACAAGGAGCATCTCCCAGAGTCACCAGCACCCTCTTGGGATGGTCCCTCTTGCTCTTGCACAATAAATGAAAAGACTGGGGCTTAGCAAGCGTAACTGCCCACCGAGGCGGAGCCTGGATTCATCCTCCTCCCCTCACTCTAGATCTCACGTCATTTTCAATTGTGTGGGCACAGACTCCCGAGGGCAGCCTGGTGGAGCTTTCCAATCATCCCTTCCGGCTGTGGGACCTTAGTCAAGGCACTTTACCTCCTGGGCCTAAGTTTCCTCATCTATGAAGTGGTGCTGATAACAGCACCTGCCTCAGAGGGTTGGTATGACCAGTAGATGAATGACTAAGATGAAATGCTGAGGGGGGTGCCTGCATGGAGAGAGCATACTGTAGGTGCGTTGTTGTACTACAGCAAAAAGCCGAAAACTAAGGCCTGATATGATGTCCTCCCTTGACATCTGAAACCACAAAGGCTTCGAATGTCCTAACCACAAGTTCCTTCCCACTCAGCTCCCTCAGCCAAACAACCCTGCTAAGCAAGGGGGCCAGTCACAGTACCTGCTTATCCCCAAGCAGCAGGTTTCAGTCCGCTGCCAGCTCGTGGACTTATTCTAACAAGCCAATCACATCCTCCTACAGGAAGCAGTGGGCACCCCACCCCCATGATACTACAAAGCCTGCCTCCCATTGCCCCCGGCTGTTTAGTGTGCTCCTGTGTGACCCTGTGTGACATGCAGTGGGCTGTGAATCTGTTACTAATAAACTGCTTTCAGCCTCATCTGTCCAGTGTTGGCTGCCATGAATGGTCAGGATCCCTATAACTCAACTCCAGGGCAGGAATCCCTCCCTTGCCAAGGGGGCAAATAAGAGGTGATTAAAACAGGTACTCCTCAGCTATGCCCTCCTAAATATGATGGGGTGGGATGGGGTAAGCGGTGGGACAGTGGAAACGTGTGGGCCAAGCCTGGAGATGTCCCCCATCTATCCAGTGCCCAGGAAAGAAGAGAGAGGACCAGGAACAGGCTGCATGGATAACGCAAAGCTACTGACTCAGAGATGCTCTGCTCACACCAACTCTTCTTCAGCTTTTAGAAAAATGTCACTAACATGCACACTCTACCTGTGGTCAGCAGTGCTGGGACCCCTGACACAGGCTATATGGAGCGCACGGCATCCCCATGAAGCATTCTTCCAGACGTGTATACTCTGAACCTAATCAGAACTTTGGGCTCAGCTGCCAGCTTGTCGGAAATACAGGGGCAAAGGAACAGACAAGCCCAGAAATAAAGTTGTAATGTTCCAGGTTACAAGAACTGGAAGAGATAAGACAACCAAGTGTAACCGCTGTGCTCTGACTGGATCTTAGGTCAAAAGAAATGTTTTTTCAACTATTTAAAAGAAACTTTGAGGATGACTCGGGAAATTTTGGAACTGGAGAATGAGCTGCATATTAGGTGACAGTAAGGGAATGCTACAATTCCCTTCAATGTGGTCCAAAATGTGGAAGAATATTTTTGGAGAAGGAGCTGAAACATTTAGGGTACTTACTATCATGATCGCCAGCGACTTACTTCCAAATAGTTCAGAAAATTATATACAGAAACATAAATACAGAGATAAAGCAAATAGGATAAAACGTTAAGTGTTTCATCTAGGTGGAGTATACGGGGAATTGTTTTGCTCTCTCAATTTTTCTGTATCTTTAAAATTTTCCAGGATAAAACACTGGCATAGTGAGGTCCTGGAGCAGGACCCTGAGTGGGGGAAACAGCACAGAAGGTAGTGTTGCCGTGAAAGTGCCATGGTAGCAACCAGAGCTGTGGAGTGAAAAGCCTACCTTCTACCCTTGCCACTTACTAGCCCTGACCTTGGGCTAGTGACATCTCCTCTCTGAGCCCTCGCTGCCTCCTCGGGGAATGGAGATAACCATACCACCTACCTGGAGGGCCATGATGAGGAATGAGTGTGAGGACTCAGCATGGACTCAGCATTAAGACCGGGCCGCTCTCTGCTCAGTTGTCACCTCCCCCAGGAGTCATCTCCAACAGCAGTGGCATATTCAAAACTACTGCTTCACAGAAGAAGCAGAACACATTCGGACACGCCAGCGATGGAGCACAGGCACAGACGGAAGCTTAGTTGGCAGAAGCACAATGGTCAGGAACCATATGCTTCACCCCAGAAGTCCAAACACTTCTACCGAGGGTGCCTTCCCTTTGGAAGGAAGCAGCAGAAGACTGGAAATGTTTTAACTGCCTGCACTCAAACAGAAAATCCTGTTCTACATAAACTCAAGCTGCAAAAGCTAACACTTCGGGGCCAGTTGGGGCTTCATGACCTGGGGCAAGCTGCTGAATCCCCTTCCACATCTATAAAATGGGCGGAACACCCTGCCGGGATGTAGTGAGAATTCGGTATCATCGTCAGGGCCCACAAGAAGCACTCAACAACTGGCACTGACACGGTAATCGCTGAAAAATTCCAAATTAAAAGAAATCATTCCTAAAACACTTGCACACCGAGTAACCATGTATGGACCTTATTTGGATCCTGATTCGAAGAAATCAGCGTTAATTTTATTGGCTGTTACAAATGGTATTGTGGTTTGGGAGGGGGGCAGGCAATTGAAGGTTTTGCTTACCTTATTTTATTTTTTAGTTCTCACTGGTTGAAGTTACTTTTTGAAGTATTTAGATGTGAAATGATGCCATATTTGGAATTTGCTTTAAAATACTCCACAAAAAGACCAAAAGACAGGGACAGTGGAGGAAAACAAATGAAACCAAAGTGCTGATAACTGGTGGACAGTGTCGTAAAATTCCACAACAAAAAGGATTTTTTTTTTCTAATGACTTCACTCATTGGCTATAAAGACACCTACAAAATTGTGTCTTACCAGCCAAAGCAACTGATACTCTTGAAAAGTACTATTAGCTTTGAATGGATTTCAGTAAAGTGTGACAATGGGAAGATTAATGCAAAAAAAAACAGAAAGAAGAAAGGAGAGAAATGGAGCAGTCTTCAAAAAGCCACATACCTGGACATACCTGGAAACCCTCAGGTTAAAGGTGCCCCAGAGCCTGGGGTGATGAGAAGCCCTCTCCCTGGCTCAGATGCTGCCTTGCAAAGCAGGTGCCTAATAAGTAGGATAATGAAGGGCCTGTGGAAATGAGCCCTGCAGTGGCCGGTGACTAGGGGCAGAGCCAGGCCACTGAGTCTGGGATTCAGGGAAACCTGGCTGCCAGGACTTCTTGGAGCCCAGATCCCCAGCCCAGCACAAGCTCCTCATCTCCCAGCAGGGCCAGCGACACAAAGCCATCCAGGACTGAATACTCTCCGGGCCAGACACCCTTCCCATTGGAAAATGATGTTTGCTGCAGAAACCACTGTGCTGTATCTGAGCCACAGGCAAACAAAAGCCACTCCAAAGAAAAAACTAGTGAAAGATGCAAGTGGGAGAAAAGTGTATAATTTCTTTGCTAAGAGACCTCAGTCTCCAATTAATCTTCGACTTTACAATGCCCAGTGAACCGTTCATTCCTGGATTAATGAGGAGTCTTTAGGAATTTAGCCAGAGCGTAAAGCACTCTGGAACGTTCTACATACCCATCCCCAGACCAGGTCACAGCAAGATATCCCAGGACACACCACTGAGCAGAGAACTGGGGCCGAAGAAATGCCCCTCAACACTCAGTGCAAAGCACAGTGAAGACAGAACTTAAATTTTAAGAGGCTTCGGAGCTGTAATTTTAATTAAAATACACCAGCCAGGGCTTCCCTGGTGGCGCAGTGGTTGAGAGTCCGCCTGTCGATGCAGGGGATGCGGGTTCGTACCCCGGTCCAGGAGGATCCCACATGCCGCGGAGCGGTTGGGTCCGTGAGCCATGGCCGCTGAGCCTGCGCGTCTGGAGCCTGTGCGCCGCAACGGGAGAGGCCACAACAGCGAGAGGCCCGCGTACCACAAAAAAAAAAAAAAAAAATACACCAGCCAGAGAGCACGTGTTTCTAAACAGGAGACTGTGATATGTCTTTGAGATTTCCCCTCCCTTATAACCTCATCTGGTTTCCCCTGGTGTCCATTGCCAACAGCGAAGGGCAGCATCGGGCCTTTCTTACCTGAATCCTTTGCAGAAAGCAGCCAAGTCCTGACCTGGACTAAGCCCCTGACCTTCTCTCCACGACCAATTTTCCCTGGTGGAGGGATAAGGTCATGTTCTCCTAAAACGGTCTTCAGTGAAGCTGGCAGGTGAGAGGAGGCTGATGCGTGAGATGGAACAGCCATGAATCAAAGGGCTGAGGGCCAGGGACAGTAGTGCTCAGATGAGAGGCTGATGGCAGGGCCCGGGACAGCACTGAGAACAGGAATGGCCAGGCCTGTGGTTTGTAAGCAGATAAAGCCTTGTTTCTGCTCCCAAAGTTTGCTGCTGATGGTGAGCATCACTAAGTGTTTTCGTAGCCACTTGCCCTGCAAACCCTGAGCTCCTCAGTACAGAGTCACATTGAGCCAGGGGCCTGTGGACATGGGCCTGACCTTGGACAGCTGGAGACACCCCCATGCTGGCGTCTGTGGCCCCAACAATGGCCAGCTCCTGAGTCAAGGACCAAGCCACGGCTTCCCCTTGGTATAACCGGGCTCTATGGCTGGGATGAAGCTGCTCACTCGAAATCTTCCTAAGAAAGGGATGAAGATAACCAGGTCCTCGTCACAGCTGAAAAGATACAGCAGCACGAGGCAGAGTAAGAGCCACAGTGGAACATCAGTTCCAAGAGGCACCCTGGATTCTTGCCTACATTTTATCAGAGCTGTATTCTCAGGGCTTAGAACAGCACCTGGTATGTAGTAGGTGCTCAATAAATATTTGTTGAGCAAAGGAAACCATCAACAAAACAAAAAGAGAACCTACTGAATGGGACAAAATATTTGTAAACAGTATGAACAATAAGGAGTTAATATCCAAAATATATAAATAGCTCACACAACTCAATATCAAAACAAACAAACAAAAAAAGAAAATTTAAAAATAGCTGGAAGACCTGAATAGGTAGTTTTTCCAAAAAAGATATACCAACAGAAGACAGCCAACAGACACATGTAAAGATGCTCACAATCACTAATCATAGAGAAATGCAAATCAAAACCACAATGAGGTATCACCTCACACCTGTCAGAATGGCCATCATCAAAAAGTCTACAAAATAACAAATGTTGGCAAGGATCTGGGGAAAAGGAAGCCTTAGTACACTGTTGGTAGGATTGTAAATTGGTGCAGCCACTAAGGAAAACAGTATGGAGCTTCCTCAAAAAAGCAGAACTACCATATGACCCAGCAATTTCACTCCTGGATATATATCTAGAGACAATGAAAGCACTAATTCATAAAGATACATGCACCCCAATGTTCACGGCAGCATTACTTACAATAGCCAAGATATGGAAGCAACCTAAGTGTTCACCAACAGATGAATGGATAAAGAAGATGCGGCACACATACAATGGAATATTACTCGACCATCAAAAAGAATGTAATTCTGCCGATTGCAACAATGTGGATGGACCTAGAGAGTATTATGCTTAGTAAAGTAAGACAGAGAAAGACAAATATTATCACTTATATGTGGAATCTAAAAAAATAAAACAAACTAATGTATGTAACAAAACAGAAACAGACGCACAGATACAGAGAACAAACTAGTGGTTACCAATGGGAAGAGGGAAGCAGAGAATAGCAAGATGGGGTAGGGGATTAAGAGGCACAAACTACTACGTATAAAATAAATAAGCTACAAGGATATATTGTACAGCACAGGGAATACAGCCATTATTTTGTAATAACTTTAAATGGAGTATAATCTATAAGAATATTAAAGCACTCTGTTGTACACCTGAAGCTAATATAATATCATAAATCAATTATACCTCAATTAAAAACAAATAAATAATTATTTGTTGAATCAAGATTAAACAAAGAAATCCAGCTGTTTCAATAAAGAGCCAATCCTCTGCCACATGGAATCTGAAGTCAGAGGAAGGGAGAAAGAGAAGAAGGCAGAGAGGGAACTGAAGGAGGGAAACTGATCACTTTCTCAGTGCTTCCTACCTGCCAGCAGCCTGTCCGGGACGTCGTATACCTTCTCTCAATCATGCCTCACAACCGAAAAGGAGGCACTGTTATCCCCATTTTCCAGAGAGAGAAACTGAGACCCAGAGAGTCTTCTTCACCTGCCCAAGGTCATTCAGCCAAACTGGAACTCAAACTCAGATCTTCTAACCATAATCCTGGGCTCTTTCCACTGCCCCCACTTTTGGAAACGTCGGCAAGAGCGCTCTGAGGGGGACGTGTGGCCACGGCTGCATTGCAGATAATAACTTGGCTCAGTGGAGGGGGCAGTGGGAGGGCCCAGGGCCTGCCCAGGTGGTACAGAGACACAGCCCGAGTTAGCAGCTCATTGAACTAGGAATCAAAAGAGCTAACTAGCTCTGACTCTACCACTGATTACTCTGTAATTATAGGAAAGTCACTTGCCCTTCAATGTTGTTACTTCTTTACAGGTAAAATGGAAATTCAATCACTTATTCATCCATTCATTTGCAGTTACAGCAAGGTAGTTAAATGAAAAGAGCAGATTCTGAAAGAACTTCCTTGGGCCTGAGCTTGGCCAAATCACATTACTTCTCTGTGCCTCATCTGCAGAAGGATTATTATAAACGAGATGACTGGCACACAGAAAGCAGGCCCAACACGCATCACCCACTCCTTCTCTCATTCATTTGGCAAGCATTGACATCCCACCCATTGCGTGGGTTTTGTGAACCTGGGCTCCTGGGACACATTCTCTTGTTCTTCCATCCCTCTCCCTGCTCACATTCTCTTTCTCAAGCTCCCTTCCTTCCCTCCAGGCCCTTCATGAATAATGTTGGCCCCGCAAGGCAAAGGCCATCAGGCAGTGGGGACCACATCTGCTCCACGGCCACGCTTGCCCCTGACTTCTGGTCTTCCCAAATTGACATCTCCAACCCTGAGCTCTCACTCCCCATCTTGGATTGAATCTCTAGTTGCTTATGAGCTGACAGCCACGGGTTTCTTTTTGGCTTTGGGAACCAGTCCCAGGCAGGCAGTGGCCACCAACACTGGGAGCCAGAACACCTATTTGTGGCTTAGCTGGTAAATCAACTCGAGTAAGTCTTGTCCTCATTTTTCTCATTAAGGAACTAGACTGGATAACTTCAGAGTTTCTGTCCAAATGCTGCAAATCTCCCCTCCCAAACAATGCAGAATTTAACGATTATGGAACACCTACATTCCAGCTGTGGAATTATGCACTTAACATATATTATTTCATTCAGATGTTGCCACACCCTACAAGGTAATTTTTGCCTATTAAGAAACTGAGTTTAGGGCATGCAAATTAAAACCACAATTAAATAAATATCACTCACACCTATGAGAATGGCTATCATCAAAAAGACAGGAGGGCTTCCCTGGTGGCACAGTGGATGAGAGTCCGCCTGCCAATGCAGGGGACGCGGGTTCGTGCCCCGGTCTGGGAAGAGCCCACATGCCGCAGAGCGGCTGGGCCCGTGAGCCATGGCCGCTGAGCCTGCACGTCCGGAGCCTGTGCTCCGCAACGGGAGAGACCACAACAGTGAGAGGCCCACGTACCGCAAAAAAAAAAAAAGACAGGAGATAAGTGTTGGCAAGGATATGGACAAAAGGGAATCCCTGGGCACTGCTGGTGGGAATGTAAATTGGTGCAACTACTATGGACAACAGTATGGAAATTCCTCTACATCCGTGACTCTAAGGGGGGAGGGATAAATTGGGAGATTGGGACTGACATATACACACTACTATATATAAAATAGATAACTAATAAAAACCTGTTCTATAGCACAGGGAACTCTACTCAATACTCTGTAATGGCCTAAATGGGAAAAGAATCTAAAATAAAAGGAGTGGATATATGTATTAACTGATTCACTTTGCTGTATACCTGAAACTAACACAACATTTGTAAATCAACTATACTCCAATAAAATTTTTTTAAAAATAAAACTGGTAAGCAAACAAACAAACAGTATGGAAGTTCCTCAAAAGATTTTACAAAAAGGACCACCGTGTTAACCTGCAATCTCACTCTGGGTATATACCCCAAGGAAATGAAAACAGGATATCAAAAAGATATCTGTACTCCCATGTTTCATACAGGATTATAAAGCCAAGATATGGAAACAACCCTTGTCTGTCAATGAATGGATAAAGAAGATGTGATCTATATACACAATGGAATATTATTCAACCTAGAGAAAGAAGGACATCCTGCCATTCACAACAACATGGCTGGACGTTGAGGACATTAAGCTAAGTGAAATAAGTCCGACAGAGAAAGACAAATGCTATATGATTTCACCTACACGTGGAATCTAAAGAAGCCAAACACATAGAAACAGAGACTAGAATGGTGGTTACCAGGGGCCAGGGAGGTGGGTGAAATGGGGAGATGTTGGTCAAAGGGTACAAACTTCCAACTATTAAGATGAATAAGTTCTGGGGCTCTAATGTAGAGCATAGTGATTATAGTTAATAATACTGTATTACATACTTGAAATTTGCTAAGAGAGTAGATCTTAATTGTTCTCACCACAAAAAAGAAATATTAATTATGGGATGTGATGCAGGTATTAGCTAACGCTAATCGTTTCACAATATATAAGTGTACCAAATCGACATGTTGTACGCCTTAAACTTACACAATGCTATACGGCAATTGTATCTCAGTAAGGCTGAAAAAAGGGAAAAAACCTGAATTTAAAGGTTAAGTAATATTGGTAAAAGGACGCTAAGATTATGCTACTAAATAAATCAACTATTGCTTCTTGCCTTAAATGACCTCCCAAAGTCCTTTATTTATTTTATCAATGGTATCATCGGAGGGTGATGGATCAAATGGATCAAACGGATCAGCACCCAGTGCAACTGGTAATATTACCAACCAGAATGATCCCCTTGCAAAATACCAAAGGTGCGTCTATATCACTCCATACCCAGTCAGCAGAAGAGGGGGTACCTTCCCACCTGTAAGTGTAACTGCTTTGTTTAAAAACATTACAGTAAAACTCCATGGCTGTCTCTGAAATATAAAAAATCAAAAGCAGAAGAGTTATACTCACCATTCTCAATGGTCAACCTGCTAGACATATGACACAGACTTCCCTGGAATCTGCAGTCATTACTGGAAGGTCTTAATTGGCTTTCAAGATTTTGCACAGCCCTGCAAATTTGTATAATCAAGTTTGGGAAAGTGTGTAATCAAGCTGATTTATCCACAATCGTCTCCCCCTATTATCCTCCTTGTTTCCCCATTCTGCAATTACTTGCATGGAAAATTTTTATGTAATGGAGACACACAGGAGAAGGCAGCAGGTCCCTTCCGAATCCTACAGTGAGGGAGGGGCTCAGCTCTGCCCAAGGAGATTGGGTCCCTACAGGAGATGGCCCTGGGCAGGCTGACCTCAAGACAGGTAGGTTAAATCGGGATAAATGCCCAATGAGCCCTCGCTCCAAAGTGAGGGTTCCTCTCACCCTACACTCGCTTAGAAACTCACAACTACTTCCTCCAAGGGAGGACTCACCATGTCCAGTCAAGGAGTGACCACCACCAGACACAGTCCAAAGCAAGCCAAAGAGCAACAGTGAAAAATGATGTGCCCGTCGATACTTGTTACTGGCTCTGACGCTTGAACTCCCATTCTCTTCCCTATATTAACAGTAATGTAAAACAATAATATTATTGATAACATCTAGCATTCATCACCACACACTGTTCTGGTCATTCTGAATGTACCATATGTCTTTTCAACCTCACAACCACTATGGAGTATTTCTAGTACTATCTGACCATTATACAGATGGTCAAACCGAGGCTCTCAGAGGCCACACAGTATTAGTGCAGCGAGATCTCAGAGCCTGTGCTCAGATACTCAACAAGTGGTCCTGCCTGATCAAAGGAAGGGTGGAGACAGAGGGGCCATGTTCATATCAAAGCATTAGCAGATCTTTAAAAGGAACATTTGGGAAGAAGCAAAAAAAAAGTTTGAAGAACTGAAAGAAAGCCACTCACAGATGGAAGGTGGTGCAATCATCCTGATTTGAGGCTGTTGGCAGCACCAGCTGGATCTATGGAGGGCATGAGAAGTCCACAGACGGAGGCCCTGGTCTTAACTGGGCTACCAAGTGCCTTGTGACCTTGGCTTTTCCATTTGTAAAATGCTTGAATGGCCTCTAAGAAATATCATTTAATGACTTTTAGGGTTTGGAGACCTTCTAACAGGAGAACGGAGCCAAGTTAAGAATGCCCTGGGGCAGTGGTTCTCAACCCCTGCTGCATAGTGCACTCACTGGAGGAACTTTTAAAAAATATCACTGCCCTTGCCCTGACCCAGGCCAATTACATCAGACTCTCTGGGCATCCAGGGTGAGGCACCCCTGCTCTGGAGCCTCCTTACAAAGTGAGGCAGGCAGGAGGCAGCTCGGAAGGTCAACGGGACGTATCTCTTCATTCTTTTCACTTTTCCTGTTCTTTTTTCTTTTGTTTGGATTCTCTCTTTGGTTTGTCTTTACCTCATTTCTTTCCCTGCTGAATGAATCAATAACGGTCCTTTACAAAATGTTACAAGGAATCCACAGTGACCAACATCAAAAAGCATGTGTATGTTTTGAGCTCTGCCCATGAATCCTTCAACTTTATGAGGACTCCCCTTCTCGAGGTGGCCCCGTTAGATGGGAGCTAAGCAAGCAGGCAGTGCTCTCTCCATCCGTGTCACCTGCTATGGGCTGAGACTGGTCTGGACTGGCAGCAGGTCCCTAAGCCTTGGAGGCCTTTCCCAATGGGCAGCACCAAGACTAGAGTTTGGGTTTGGGGAAGAGAATCAAAGGGGCCACGCCAGCCCTAATTCCGAGGGGCAGCTCCTGAGCAGGTGCGAAGAAGTTAGTCGATGTGTGCTGAGCCCGAAAGCTATGCCAGGCGCTGGGGTCCAGCGTGAATGAGGCACAGCCCCTGCCCTCGGGGAGCTCACAGTCTAGGGAGAGGCACAGGCGTACAAACCGACTGTATTAGCTTCCTATTGCCGATGTAACAAATCACCACAAACTTAGTAGTTTTAAACAACACACGTTCCGGAGGTCAAAAGTCTGATGCAGATCTCACTGGGCAAAGATCAAAGCGCTAGCAGGGCTGCATTCCTTTCGGGAAGCTCTGACAGGAAATGCACCTCCTTGCCTTTTCCAGATGCTGCCTGCCTAGGTGAAAGGAGAATCCTGTGTTCTCCCATTTTGTGTTGCTGTCGGTATTTATACGACATGCAAACACTTAAAGGATAAAACAAGGGACAAGAAGAAAATCCCCCAAATGTTAACACAGCTGTATCTTCTCAGTCGCTATGACATCACACTGTAAATTTCCACCGCAGCACTTACTACCACGCAAATGTTTGCTTACTGCCGGTGGCCCCGCCAGGCTGGGAGCACCATGAGAACATAGCCCTTGTCTGTCTCTCTCCCACCATCCCGGGGGCCGGAGCAGTGCCAGGCCCATGGTGGTGACCACGGTGGACGCTGACCAAGGATTCACGCCATGCCCAGCACGTCCGAGTGCTTTATATGCATTAACTGTCTCAGTGCTCATGAGACCCCTCAGAACATGGTCCTGTTACGTGCCACTGTTTGCACAACAGCAAACCACGCTAGCCCGCCGCTCTCAAAGGCACCCTCAGGGCCCTGGAAAGGGTCACTTGGCACTCTCACCCGCCCCTGCTAACAGAGGCCAGTACTGACTCCATGTCCTGTCCTCAAACAATAATTTCTAATTTATTCCAATTCTGACCTGGATAAATACTCTTCCCACAGAACTTCCACAGGGATGAGATTGAAACCTGGGCAGGAAGCGCCTCACGGGGAGGAGGAGGGAGCGGGTCTCTGTTAATGGTCAGCACAGTGGACGCCTCTGCAGGACTCGAGCCCAGGCTGGGGATGGTGCACAGGGAACCAGTAGGATGGCTCTGCAGAGCAGAAGAAGAGTGGAGTTGCCACCAGCCCAGCACGGGGAGGTGCAAGGATACTGGAACCATGTGGATCTGAGTTAGAATCTGGGCTTTCCACTCGGAGCTGTGACCCGGGTATGTGACCTCCCCACCCTGCCTCTTGGTGGAGAACCAGGGCCTCTGGGCAGTGGGAATTAGCAGAGATGCACAAGGCAGCTGGACCCAGGGTCCAGGATCCACTGCCCAGTCGGTCTGTGTTGCCATCATCCTCATTATTCCCTCACTCCATTCTGATCACACTGGCCCCCCTGAGGTCCCTTGAACCTTCCAGGCAGGCCCGGCGTCAGGAATTGTGTCCATGCTGTTCCCTCTACCAGGAGTGCTCTTCCCCGACACCTGCGCGGCTCACTCCTCACTTCCTTCAGCGTCTGCTCAGGGAACATCTTGTCCACCAGGTTTTCTCAAACATTTCTCCGTAAAACAGCAACACCCCATCCCAAATCAGTCCTCTCTCTCCTCCTCACCCATATATTTTTTCTACTTTTCATCACCATCCAACAGACCGTATTTTTACTTGCATCCTTATTAATCTGGTACCTTCTCACCAGATTAGGATATAAACTACATGAAGGCAAGGGCTCTGTTTTGTTCACTGCCATATCATCAGGGACTGGAGCTCCGCCTGATGTCTAACAGGTGTTCGGAAGAATGTGCTGAGGAATGAATGATCCTCTATCATTTCAGAGGAAAAAACCACTCACATATTTACTGATATTTCCTCTAATAAATGGTCTGTAATCATGTTTCTGGCTACAGAAGAGAGATATAGAAAACACCTTGAGGAGATACACACACACACACACACACACACACACACAAACACACAGACAACTGAGAAGGCCAAGGGCAGTCAGGATGACAAAAGGCAGCAAGGCCTGGACACGGAACCCTCCCGGGCAGCACGAGGCCAGCAGAGTTCAACAATCTGATTCTCCCCCTTTCCTCTGCCCTGACACCTACTAGGCAGGGAAAGCTCCATGTGCCACGTACACGGTGTGGAAATTTTAAGTCAATTTTGTTTTCCTGGATAGGCTCAGCTTACACGGACAACAGATTTCTAACCACCTCAGCCATGAGCAGCACAGCTGAGAGCCTGACAGCAGATGAGCCATCTTTTGTCAGGGGGCCTCCTGGGTGGAGTGCTTTACAGAACTGGAGACGAAGTCTACATTTCACAGCTGAGGTTCAGAGAGATTAAGCGATTGGGCCGGGGTCCCACAGCCAGCAAGTGGCAGCCGGGACTCGAACACAGGGCTGTCTGGCTTCCGGGTCTGTGAGGTCTTCCGTCACCCCACAGTGCCTCGAGGCCCACAGAAGACCAACATCTGCGTGTTAACAATGCAGCCGAACTTGGCTGCTTGCCATTCCCGGGGCGGGGGTGGGGTGGGGGGGGACGGTGGTCCTACCAGAGCGGGTCATACACTGAGCCAGCGAAGGATCAGCTGCCGACCCAAAGACATGGACAGAGGAGGTGGGGAGGGACTCTACGAGGCAGGCACAACTCCACGGCCACTGAATTCTACACTTACCAGATCCTGGAGGAGACACCGCTTAACCCCCAGACAGCTGAATCCCAGCATCAGACGCCCTTAGCACGGGAACAGACTTTAGTTATCTGCTACTTACTAGCTGGGTGGCCTGACACAAGGTCTTGGAGTCCTCATCTGCCCAACAGAGAAAGGAGGAGCACCAAACCCCACAGGGAGGCCATGAGGCCTCAGTTAAGCAAACCGCCCGATGCCTGGGGAGGGCCCTGGAGCGGTTAGCCGTTGTTATTATCATTAGCTTTCAACTCCTCCACTGTCAATTTAAAAATCCTCTCCCCAGTTCAGCATTCACAGTCGATGGGAGACTCCTACCAAGCAAGGGGTCGTAGGCACTTGGACAGCTCCAATTGCTTTCACGCTCTTCCATTCAAGGAACCAAGGAGTCCCTTCTCCCTGCCATTCCCTGCACTGCCCTGGAACCCCCGCGATGGTCCACGCCCTCCTTTCTTGGTGGTCCACACCTGAGCGTGGTTTGGCTAAGCTGCCACAATTCCATCACCTGTTCCCCACAGAACAAGGTCTGCAAACCTGTCACTACCTGGTGGTAATGGGGGTACGAGATCCAACTGTGTGGAGTCCAAAACCCTAACCCATATTCCAAAAATGGACACACCCCCAACCAGGGCATCCACTGGGCATCCGCTGTGTGCCGGTCACAATGTCACTGCTCGGGATGGAGCTTCCAAGAAGGCAGATACAGTCCCTGCCTTCCAGGAGCCCTGGGTCCAAAGAGGAAGATGGACAATCAGACAGACAATGGCCATGAGGTCTGGGGAGACTGTAATGGGGAAGAAAAGGTGCTATCTGAGCACCCAGGAGAGCATAACTTACTTCATCTTGCAGACTCAGGGAACGTTCCTCAGAGAAAGGAGGAGCCCAGCTAGCGCCTGAACACCATGTGAGTTGGGTAAGGCTGTGGGGAGAGGGACGGCTGGGAGAAGTGCTCCAGGAAGGAACTGCTATGAGGCAGTTTGCCATCCTTAGATCTGGAGGTCCTACTGCTGTTAATAGTATGTAAGGCATAATTAGTTTTTCTTAATTAGCATCTAGGAAACCCACCGGCCTTACGAAGTCCTCTGCACACAAACTGCCTTCAAGCCAGGCCCCTCCCGTCGCTGGCAGCTGTGGCTGGCTCTGCTGAAGTGAGACGCAGGACTTCACATGTAATCCTGTTAGGGCTTACCTTGTTAGTTTCAGACCCATCATTCCTGCCAAGGTTTTTATGAATCTTGATTCTATTATCCTACGTATTAGCCTTCCATCCTGGTTTTGTTTCATTCGCAAATTTGATAAGCCTGCTTTCTATGTCTTTATCCAAGTTGCTGATAAAAACCTTGGACGGAGGAGGCCAGATTCAGAGTCCAGAGGCATGGCCCTTGACAGCATCGCCCAGCCATGTCCCAGATGCACAGCCACTGCCAGTATTCTCTGGATACACTACTTGTTCAACATCTAACTACTATATTAGCCATTCTCTCATTGTACTCAAGGGCAGGACAAACTCAGTAACAAGAATTGCAATACTTCGCTAATAGAACTCAGCTATCAACACCATCCCTCTATAAGAAACAGAAAACAGTCAAAAACGCCTATGGGCACACAGAACACCCAAGCACTTAAACACAGCAGAGATATTCAGTCCTTCGGGCTAAACCTATTCACTCTTGTCTTATACACTGTTTAAGTAAGGTGAGTCTCTCCTTTCAAAGCCTTAGCAGATTAGTAGCAGCAAATCAGAAGTGGAAACATAACTTGCTTCAAGTAAGCATACTGTCTGCAGCCTTTCAAGAACAGAGAAAAAAAATAAGCCAAAAGAAACAAACCACAGTAATTACAAAACCCAGTTACTGCTTGGGAAAGGGGCCTTACACCTTAGTACACCAAAGGATCCTGGGACCACCTGAGGGCCACTGGTCACCAGCAATGGGTTAAGTTATGTTTGGCATCCTTTGTTTTAGAATAAAGATGACAACTTTTTTAATGCATGATAATACAAGTGTCATTGACCTTGTGGGTAAACATATGTTCATTCAGCAGACTTGTCCTGCACACCGAGATACACAAGTGTGGTGGAAATGGGTGAATGGTTGAGAGGCACTGCCAAACAGCACTGACCCCCAACAGGCAAGGTCCCTGCACTCACAGAGTGAGCTGCCAATAAACGGGGATGCCAATAAATAATGGACAGCATCATTTCAGATTAAAATAAGTGCTATTAAAAAATAAAATGGGGTAATATGATAATGTGATAGGATGGGGCATGAGACATTGAACAGAATGTTCAGTGGAGGTTTCTGCATCGAGAGCCGTCTGAGCAGGAATGGAGAGGAGCCGCAGCAGAGCAGGCAAGGAGCGATGTTAATTAGTACAAACTTTCTGGAGGGCAAGCTGATGAAAGCAGAGGGAAATTCCTCATCCAGGAATTAAGCCTAAGAATCTAATCAGAGATGTGCATGGCAAGGCATGAGCCAGGATGTTCAACACAGCGTTGTCTACATCAACCAAAAACCAGAGACAGACCACTAATGTCCAACTCTAGTCTACTTATTGTATTAGATTATTTGCCTAATTTAATGGACTGTGTTGCAGATGCAGGGGAAGAAAAAACAATTTTCCCTCTACCATTCTGAGTTCTTGGCTGGGACCCCTATAACAAAAGACAAAAAAAATTAACAAGAGAAAAAGAATCAGAAATTTATTAACATGGATACCTCATATATACACAGGGGATACCCAGGGAAAAATGAGTAACTCGAAGCAGTGGCTTAGAACTCCAGCTTATATAGCATTCCCAATAAAGAGCAATGAATTAGTGAAGAAATGACAGGACAGATGAAAGAAGTTTTAGGCTTCTAAGGGCAGCAAACTGTGGGAAAGTCAATACACAGACGGAAACTAATGGTAGATAAAGGCTAACTGTGCAGTTTGTTATGGAGACTCCTCTGGTGCTGTCTCCAGTGACCAATCTCTGTCTTTCCTGGTAGAGAGGGGAGGAAGGACACCCTTGAAAGTTAATGCCCTGCTTTTAGGAAAACTGGGGGAGGGCAGGGAGCCTTTCCTGCGTCTGCCTCCTCTCAGTTGCCCTCTTCCCAAGATAATCTTTATGCCAATTTGGGGGCAGCATATTCTGTCACCATTCACAGCTATTAAAAAAGCAAGTTGGGGAAGAATATTTATTGGTATAGAAAGATGTTGAGGGTGTAATGTCAAGTGAAAAAGGCAGCCTATAAAATTTTATTTCGGACGAGGCATACCTTTTGTGCGTAAAAAGTATTCGTCTTACGGCATGAGTGGGGGGTTGGCAGAGCAGGAGAAGACCAAAAGAATACAAACCAAAATGTTAACTCTGGTTTTCTCTGGGTTGTAGGATCATAAATAATTCCATCTTCTTTCAATTTTTTTCTCTCTAGTAAGTTTCCTGCACTGAGCCTACACTTATCTCATAATTTTAAATAATCATTTATTTAAAGTAAAAAGAAAGAAGACTAGCAAGGATAATTTGTTTAAAAGCTGAGGTCCTGGAAGACCTCAGCTCGGAGGTGATGCAACCACACAAAGCAGCTAACCCCCAAGAAGAGATGGGACGTAACTGAGCGTGGGGTCTGCACATGGGGAAACAGGCATGGCTCCACTAAGGACCCCTTACGAGAAGGCTGTGCAGACAGCTGTGGGCGTGGGCCCTGGACGGGGGGTGGGGGGTTGCCGCAGTGGAGACCTGGCAAAGCCTGGTGTGCGTCTGGACATTTAGTCAAACGCACACAAGGCCACACTACCCCACTGCCACCTTTGCCACCTCCCTGCTTGCTCCTACGAGAGGAACAATGACAGAGCCCAATGAGGGGTCTGCCATGCTTCCCAGGGAGCTGACACAGCTGCAAACCCACAGGGCGTCTCAATGCAGCTCCTGGCCTTTTCTTCATTGTGTTTCTTCCTGGGGATGAAAAGTTGTCTTCCATTTAGTGACACATGTTCTCCTGCAACTTTTCTTCCAAGCTTCTCTGTGCATCTAAAGGACAAGCCTTGGCTTCTGTCTTCCTGTATGCAGGCCCAGGGGGTCCCGGCTGGAAGAGCTCCTTCCTCCAGTAGATGAAAGTGTGACCTGAAGTCACCTCACCACAGTTACATCATTCACTCAATTAATATTTCCTGAGCAGCTACTATGTGCCAGGTACACATCAGGGGTGGGAGACAGACTGGTGGACACAAAAATCAAGGGTTCTCCTCTTGAGAAGCTTGTAGTCAAGTGGGAAAATGCTTTCATAACCCAAGGCCACACGGAGAAATTGTGCCTGGACTTATTTATATCTGACATTGATTTGTACTTAGGACTTGACTCCGTTCAGTGTTAAATCGAACCCGGCTCAATCCAGAGTGAGCCCTGCTTTCTGATTTCCTGATGTAAGCAAGGACTTGTGATTTCCAGCATAACCAGCAGAAAAACCCAGAGCGATTTTCAAAACACCTTAGAAACAAACAAAAAAAACTGACAATGGGAATACTTCTTTCCTGAGCCCAGTCTTCACAAAGTTCTTTTCCCTTCTTTTTTTCAAACTTGAAATAATTAAACTTAGGGCTTCCCTGGTGGCGCAGTGGTTGAGAGTCCGTCTGCCGATGCAGGGGACACGGGTTCGTGCCCCGGTCTGGGAGGATCCCACATGCCGCGGAGCGGCTGGGCCCGTGAGCCACGGCCGCTGAGCCTGCGCGTCCGGAGCCTGTGCTCCGCAAGGGGAGAGGCCACGGCAGTGAGAGGCCCGCGTACGGCACAAAAAAAAAAAAAGAAAAAAAAAACATTAAACTTAATCCAAAAATTATTCAACATACCTTCAGATTCTCTAAGAAGGAAAAAGAAAAGCCTCAGGCAGTAATTCTAAGTGCTGACACAGCAGTGGGGAGGTTTTTTTTTTTCTTTTCTTTTTAAAAAAACACTGTTCTCCCGGATTAATTCAAAGCAGGCGGCTCACATTCTTGAGAAAATGAAAACCACAATTCACACTTTAGGCATAAAGTACACAGATAATTAATCAAGCTTCTTCCGAGGCTCCCGATGCTTTTTACGCTGCCTATTCCAAGGCAGGCACTATTTTCCAACAATGCCTGCTGACATCGAGGGAGAGGTTCCACTTGGTCAAGAAAGAAACAGTGATTACGATGAACTGAGACACATAATTCTTATAAACAAATGGCTCTCACAGGCAAGATAAGGTCAGGGTGATAAGAGGGCCATTGCAGAAGAGCACAGAAAAAGACATTTTGCTCTGAAGACGGGGCGAGAAGAAGGGAAGGGAAATTTCTAGACGAGCACCTGCAAATACGACGATAGCGGCTTACATCTGTGTTGTGCTCCTGCGTGCCAGGCACCACTCTGCGAGTATTTACACCCTGTCAGGTTCTGGCAGGTACTATTTCTATCCCCACTTTGCAGATCAGTAAACTGAAGGAGAGGTTAAAGTGACCCAAGCCAAGATGGAGGCAGCACTGGACGTCCGGCAGCCTGGGATCCTCAACCCTGGACTCAGGTGCACTACAGGTTTGTTGTGACCAAGATCCACGCCAGGCACGGTGGGCAGAAGGCCACTGTGTGGGAGACTCGGGACAAAGTAACCCCCCACCCAGCTGTAGCAGCAGAGCAATGGGAACAGAGAGCAGAGCCCGGCGGGCTTGGCCTCCAATTCCACCTCCACTACATACGCGCAAATGACCGTGGACACATCACTCCTCTCCCTGCATTTCACCCCCGACGCCCTGCAAAGTGAAGAAATGGCAGCACCCACATCATGCTGTACGGATGCGATGAGCTAACTGCCCACAGAGCATAAGAACGTCACCCGGCACAGGGTAAGCACTCGAAAAGAAAGCAGCTGTTATTTCTCACGGCAAAGCAGTTCCAAGGGCAGGCCCTGGGGCTGAAGAGCCAGCGGCAAGGTCTGCTGAGAGGAGGGCATGGCTGGCCACCGGCAGAGCTGTTCCCTGATGTCTTCCACTCTACTTTGTCACCCCGCTCTGAGCACTGCCATTCTTCCACCCAAGTCCTCAACCCCAACTGCACCCCCGAACTCCTGGTGAGTCCTCTTGCACTGGCAGGTCCCCAGGCCAGAAAGACTGGTCCAGCTGTATCCCAATATCCACGGGCTCTGCTGTCCACTGGCGACATGACCTGGGCTAGTGAGGCATGTGGCATTCTTCATCTCTGTGTCCAGGGCCTGGCACAATGGGACACAGTCAATGTGCCTCTGAGGCTACAGGAGTGAAGGAATGGAGGGGATTTCAACGCTACCTTAAATGAGGGCAACGGCTCCCTTATATGTCATCCACTTCTGCTCCCAGGACAAGGGAACTGGACCAAAGAAAGCAGGTGTCACCATCTATAGATACTCTGCCCAAGGTACAGATATTCTGAGTGTAACATGTGGTGCGCCCCCCTCCCCCAGTTTTTAAAGCTGGACTTGGTAGAGAAAACACCTCCAGAAACACCCAACCCTGAACTTTAGGTTCCGTCCCTTGTCCTGACACTTAGAACAAAGTCCACAGGAAGCCTCAGGACAGGCTGGCCACGAGGAGCGGACACCACCCTTAGGCATGGCTGGCTCGTCATCTCATGTTCTTGCGGCCTGGGGACACCTCTCTCTCTCGTGTCCTGTGGAAGCGTGACAAATACGTGGGAGGGAGCTGTCAGGACTTTTTTTTCCGAGCTTGATCGAGATATAGTTGACATCGTGTATGTTTAAGGTGTGCAATGTGCTGGTTTGATAACGCATATACTGCAAAATGCTTGCTGCAGTAATGCCAATTAACACCTCCATCGTGTCACATAACCACCACTTCCTTTCTGTGAAGAGAACATTTAAGAGCTACTCTCTGAGCAACTTTCAAGTATATCGTACAGTATCATTAACTGTAACCACCATGCTGTACAGTAGATCCCCAGAATTTATCTATCTCATAACCGGAAGCAGGGGTGGGGAGGGGAGATGTTGGACAAAGATGTTGCTCCTTTTGAGCAACGGTGTGTTTTGATTTAAAAAAGAAGGCAGCTCCCCCGCTAGCTGCCCCTCAGAGGCTGTCGAGAAACAGCTGCATTCAAATGATCCTGACAGGATGGGGAAAAGACGATCCTAAGTGCGCAGGACCTGTGCCTTCTTAGGAACAGAGGAAGTCACACGCTGAGCAGTCCCTGGGGCCAGGAGTCAAGAGACTGTGGTTCTAGGTTCACCTCTACAGCTGAACAGGGAGGGTCTGATTAACGCCCTCTGTTTAAAAAAAACAAAGGAGGGGAAGACAGACGAGACAAGGTCTAGAGACTCTGCCAGGTCAGACACTGGGTAGAATATAATTCACTCCGTGGTGCCTTCTGGTAAAATGTCCGAGTTCCATTTGCTCAGTGTACGTCAATCCCCTTCACGTCCCTAACTTCACCGAGGTTGTCAGGGTCATTTAATTACCAGAAAGCCTCACCACCAGTCCCTTTTCTTCCCCTCTCTACCCAAATCTGATGTAAACTGTTCCATTGCATTAAACACTCAATTTAAATGTTTCACTGAAAGCACTCTCATCCCACTTATTAACAGCGTGACACTGGGTGAGTTCTTTAACCTCGCTAAGCCTTAGATTTCTCATCCAAAAATGTGAAGAATTATAAAATTCCTACCTCATAGTATCATTTGAAGATTTAAAGAGTAAACTGCCGTAGCACACTGCCTGGCATACAGTTAAGTGGTCAACAGATATTAGTTACTGCTATCATCATCACCATCACCATTCCCTGGAGCCAAACAGCCCCCAGTTTGCTATGTTTAGGAAACAATAAAAGGATATTTTGCATCAGGAAAAAAACCAAAGTACCTTTGTTTCTTGTGGTTTTTCATAAATAAGGTATTAATATTTTTTAAATCTAATTTAATATGTTCTCATTACATGACTGAAGATATTTTCACTGGTCCACAAGACTGAATTAAAACACAATACATCCAGAACACCAACTATTTCCATCATCAAAGAAAAAAAAAAGATATATGTGGGACTTCTATATAACTCTATCATCAGTATTATATACATTTAGTCAGAGCTAATATATTTAGACAAGATATCACAGAAAAGCAAATTCTGAGCCAAGTCTTGGAAAATAGGATTTTAGCTAGGCAAAGAAGAGGCCACTTACATGACGACTCAGAAAACCATAAAAATATTCATGTGTGAAAGAATCAATGGATTTTAATATAATTTTAAATAGAAAAATGTAAACGTATCAAAGAAAAATATGAAAAATGTTTTTGTTTTTTTAATTAATGTATTTATTTTTTGGCTGTGTTGGGTCTTCGTTTCTGTGCCAGGGCTTTCTCTAGCTGTGGCAAGCGGGGGCCACTCTTCATCGCGATGCGCGGGCCTCTCACTATCGCAGCCTCTCCATTTGCGGAGCACAGGCTCCAGACGCGCAGGCTCAGTAGCTGTGGCTCACGGGCCTGGTTGTTCCGCGGCATGTGGGATCTTCCCAGACCAGGGCTTGAACCCATGTCCCCTGCATTAGCAGGCAGGTTCTCAACCGCTGCGTCCCCAGGGAAGCCCTGAAAAATGTTTTTCAAAGAGACATCTAGTTCAAGATGGCTAATTGAACCCATACATTTTGTCTTCCTTCCCTCTCAAAACCTCCCTAAAAAGAATGAAAAACATAAAATCCAGAGCTAAGCTGAAGAGCCTCAAGGGGTGCCAATTAGCAAAGCAGAATATGAAAAAAATTAAGGAAAAGATAAAGCATAAAGCATATGGGAAGAAAGTAATGGATGATACAAGAAATGAGATACATCCCTGTTAAGGAGTTTAGACAGAGAGGGGTACACAAAACTGAATGTACAAATTTCCTTCAAATCACTAGCAAACTCAGAAATTGCAACATGCAGGAGACTACAAGGACCCCAGTGGAAAGCAACAGTCACAGTCTAAAGAGTGAAGGAGAGACTTCAGCAGCTAGATAGTACGAGGAGATAGAGTTTGGAGATGAAGTTTCCCCAAGATACATTTTCTCCTGAAACCAGAAGGGCCAAACCATAGGAGTAAGAAACACATCCTAGGACTAAAGGATGCACCCTAGGATCTAAGGCAAAACCAAGATAGACTTATGCAAACACAGCCTAGAACCAAGGCTCCAAGGATTAAAGTGACCCAACAGTAAATTAACTGCATGCAAGAATAAAACTCAACACTCTTTAGAGGACAATAACAATCAAGCATCTCCACAATGTCTGATTCAGTGTCTAATATACAATTAAAAATTACTACACAAGCAAGGAAGCAGGAGAATGTGACCCATAATCAACAGAAAAAATAATAATAAAATAACCATGGATCATCCTAATGCTGGGAATAGCAGAAAAGGACTTTCTACTATAAATATGTTTAATTCTAGGGAAAGGTGAAAAGAATAGGTGGACAGGCGGATAACATCACAAAGAAACTAAAACTCTAAAAAAAGAATCTAAGGGAAACTATATAACTGAAAAAAATGAACATTTGAAATAAAACATTTATGACATGGGCTTACCAGAGAAAAAATAGATACAGCAGAATAAAGAATTCGTGAATTTGAAGAAATGTCAATAGATATTATCTTAAACTAAGTCACAGGGAAGAAATTTTTTTTTTAAAAAATGGAACAGATTATCCAAGACCTGTGGAGCAATATCAAATTGTCTGATACGTGTGTAATAGAAGAACCAGAAGGAGAGGAGACAGAGAGTGGGGCAAAAGAAATATTTGAAAAACTATGTTTTGAGAATAATTAATTGATGAAGGACATCAAACCATAGCTCCAAGAATCTCCATGAACCCAAGCAGGAAAAATACAAATGAGACCAACCTAGACACATCATAGCCAAACTACTGGAAACCAAAAATAAAGTCTTAAAATCAGCTAACAGGAAAAACATGTGGCATTTAGGAAAGTGACAAAAACAGGGGCAGCTGACTTCTCATCAGAAATAATAAAATCTACAAGACAATTCAAAGCCAACTCTGAAGTACTGAAAGAAAACTGTCTATCTAGAATTCTATATCCAACAAAAATATTTCAAAAGTAAAGGCAAAATAAAGACAAAACGAAAGCCAAGAGAATTCATTCCTGGCAAACCTACCCTACAAGAAATGCTAAAGGAAGTTATCCAGGCTGAAGGGATATAATCCTAAAGGGAAAACCGAATACGAAAAGAAGAAATAAAGAGTACTGGAAATGGTAGATATGTAGGTAAATCTATTTTAAAAATTTAATTTCTGTTAAAGCACATCGATTGCTAAAGACAAAATTTAAATGTTTTATGGGACTTATACATAAAAGTGAAATCTATGACAATGTACCAAAGACATGGGGAAAAAACGCTTTTGAAAGATTTTTACATTGTATGTGAAATGGTGTAATATTGACTTCATGGTGACAAGTAAAAAAAATGCATATTGTAATGTGTAGAGAACCCACTAAAAATTTTTAAGAGAGGTAAAACTACAATACAATAAAGGAGATAAAGTGGGGTACAGTAAGTCCTCTACATATGAACCTTCAAGTTGCGAACTTTCAAAGATGCGAATGTGCATTCCACCAACAACAGGCATGAGTGACATTGCATCTTGCCCTCTGTCTCGTATTGCTGACCATCCTTCAGCTCTACCATCTCCCATCTCCCCTCGCTCCGCCAGTCAGTAACTCTTCTTGCCTGTTCACTCGATGCCAGCCCCTATATGCCAGCTGTTGTACTGGACTACTGTACTTTTCAAGGTACTGTACTGTAAGATTAAAAATGTTTTCTCAATTCTTTGTGTTTGTTTTTATGTATTATTTGTGTGAAAAGTATTATAAACCTATTACAGTACAGTATTATATAGCCAATTGTGTTAGTTGGGTACCTAGGCTAACTTTGTTGGACTTAGGAACGCGCTATTGGAAGAAACTCGTTCGTATGTAGGGGATTTACTGTAGCAGCAAGTGTTTGATTAGCCTAAAAGAAGAAAGAAAAAGAAGAACAAGAACAGATGGAACAAATAAAAATCAAATAGCAAGGTGGTAGGCTTAAACCCCACCATATCAACTGCATTAACTGTAAATGACTTAACCACTCCAATTAAATGGCAGAGACTGGCCAGACTGGATAAAACTAAAAGGTACAACTAAAAGCTGTTTACAAGAGTCATACATTAAACATAAAAATACCGATAGGTTGAAAGTAAAAGGACTGAAAAATACATTCTGTGCAGACATTAATCTCAAGAAAGATAATGTAGCTATATATTAATATTAGATAAAGTAGACTTTAAGATAAGGAATATTAACACAAAGATAGAAACTTCATAATAATAAAATGTTCAATTCATCAGAAGGAAAGAAAATTTAAGAACACTAACTAGAAGTGTAGACGTAGCAATTTGACTTCCAAATCACTAAAGGAAAAAATGGGAGGTAGCAAGGAAAACTTAAGCTATTAAGCTAAAGCAAGAAACAAAAGGGGAAAAAACACAGAAATGAAGCACCACTTAAAGAAAACAGAGAATAAGTTGGCAGCAATACGATGAAATATTAGTTATCTCAAAAAATGTGAAAGCTTTAATTACCCCAGTTTGATAGAGGGAGCATATCTTCACATTAAAAAGAACAAATTAAAAAGAACAAATTTAAAAGAGTAAGGATTTGAATATCACAGCTAACTTGCTTTAATATATTTAGAGGTTTGTACCCACCATACAGAAACTATTCATTATGTTCAAACTATATAAATTTACAAAAATTTACACTGTATGTAAATTTAAAAATTGACTATGTACGTGGCCATACAGAAAATCATAACAAATTATAAAACACAGAAATCACGCGAGCCACAGCCTCTGATCGCAATTCAATGAAACTATTTTAGCACTATAATTACCCCCATATTTAAGACTAGGGAACTGAAGCACAGAGAGATAAAGAAACCTGCCCAGGTTCACATAACTAGTAAATAGCAGATCAGTGCTTTGAACTCAGGCATCCTGGCTTTGGATCCTGTAGTCTAAACCATCATCCTATGTCCCTTTTCAGGGAGAAGGGGCCATTTCCCCTCAGATATCTCAATAAACTATAAAACTACAATAATTAAAATGTTATATTGAGCAACCAGGCAAACAGATAATCAGAATAGTATTCACTTGCAATCCACGGATATATGGAAGCTTGTATGTGATTAAGATGTCACTGAGAAAACAATGTCTATTTCATAATTGACAAACCACATGCAAGAAAAAAGTTAAGTTCTCTACCTCACTCCATAAATTTTAAAAAATTCTCATACATTAAAGAATTAAAATTAAAGAATAAAAGTATACTAAGCAAAACAGAAGAATATTTCTGTTTTAGATGAGAACGGACTTTCTAAATAGAAGAGAAACTCTGAAACCATAAAGGAAAAGACTGATATATTTAACTCCATCATCAAAATGTGCGCAATAACAGAAATTGCAAAGAAACTTAAAAGTCAACCACAGAGGAAAAGTGTTTGCAACTTATGAAATAAAAGGTCAACAACTCTAAGGAATAAAGCGCTGCTACACATCAGTAAGATAAATCTGAAGATCCAATAAAAGCACGGATAAAGGGAAATACAAGATATTTCACCTAAAAAAATACAAATTTCCAATACATGAGTGAAAAGATAGAAATGTCATATTCTCTCCCATGGTATAAATATAAAACATTAATAATATCCAACATTGGCAAGAATGTCAAAAAGTAGACACCTTTGAACTATTGGTAGAATGTAAACCAACAGTTTGGGTGGCAATTTGGCAGTACCCATCAAAATTCAAAATACATGTGGCCTTTGACTCAGAAATTTCATTTGCACAAGTTTATGACAATAGTACTTCAACAGGTACATTACAATATATGCACAACTGCCATGCTGTTTGTCATAACAAAAGATGAAAACACCCTATAACTCCTTGTATAGGTTAATCAGTTGAACACCACGCAGCCAGCAAAAAGAACAAGTAGATCTATAGAGATAGAAAATATCTCCAAGATATCAATACATTAAGTAAAAAAAAAATTACTATAGATAAAACGTGTTCTCAGTTTTTAAAATATATAAATATGTGTTTAAAAGTTTAACTTTAAAAAGTGAAGGGAATGGAAATGGCAGAGGTAAGTGACGGAGTTCAGGAAAACTTACACTTTTTGTACTGTTTTAATTTTTAAAACGATTTTATAATCTTAAAATAATGTTCAAGTGAGGAAAAACACATTCATTCCCATCACATTCACTTTTGTGTTATCCTTTCTAATATTTGCCCAAATCAGATATATTTCCAATAGTCTGGAAATATGATATATTCTTTATAGTGCTTTCTTTAACTGTTATATCATAAAACTTTACCCTGATTTTCAAAATGATTATTTTAATAGCTATATAGTATTTCTTTGTATCCATAATTTATGAAACCATTCTTCAAATGTTGACTACTTGAGTTTTATTTTTATTTGACAAGTATATTTACTTTGCTTTGTATGAAACACAGTAATGAACATCTTTATACATGAGGATTTAGGATTTTGCACTTCTTACATCAGTGTTTCAACATATTTTTTAAGAGTTCTAAGTCAAAGGACAGGAATAACTTTATGACTGTCTATGCATTGCAATATTGCTCTTCAAAACGGTTATGTCCTTTTACAATTCCACCTGCAGCATCTGATCATATCCGTTTCACCTTGCACATCCTGCGTGTTAATTCTTACCTTCTGATTTTCCTTTATTTTAGTTGATATGAAATATAGGAGGGTTAATTTTTGACACATTCCCACTTCAGATATTTCTAAAACAATCACAAAACAATCATCCAGTATCCTATCTAGGATATTTCATTAGCTTCTTTTTTTCCCCATAACAGGAAAAATCTAGATCAATTTTTCTAATTATGTGTGAACGTAATAAATGTTTACTGTAAAATAATTACACAACAAATGGTATAAAGAAAAAAGCAAATATTATATAATCCCATCAGCCTGAAATAATCACCATTAAGATTTTGTTGTTTATCTTTATAGCTATTTTCTTACAGACATAGATACAAATTGATTTTATTAATTAACACATTACAGTAGCCTTATGCATACTTATGTAACCTGCTTTTTATCACTTCACAGTTTATGGATATCCTCCAAGCTAACAAATAGTTATCTACATTATCTACAAAACTACTTTCAGTGGCTGCATTCGTTCATTGTAGTCCATAAAAAGCTTGTGCTAATCTATATGCAATATATTTTATTGTTTTTAGACACATATTTTGCACTTCTATGGAAATCGAAGATGTAAACAAGATTGGTTATTTGTATTTTTGTTAGTTCCCTGTTCTGTAAGCTGTCCTTTTTGGTTTTTTTTTTGGAAAAGCTCTTTTCTTCTCATACTGATTGGTTAAGAGTTCTCTGTATTTGAGAAGCATTAACTCTAAACTCTGGAAATTAGGACAACAGTATCACTTCTTGGGGTGGGGGCTGCAAAGATTAAGTCATCTAGGGTGTGACAAGTGCCTAGTACAAAGCTAGCACACTGTTAGTGTTGAAACTTGTTTCCTTTAACCAAGATGGAGAAACAGGTCTATTAAAGGATACCTACACATACACACATATCAACCACTTCTCTTTCTCAATGGCTTCTTGGACAATTATTCAGAACACTTTCCCAAACTTCCTAAATCCCAGTTCCCGGTTCATCGCTGCTGTGGCACTGAAAGCTACACTCATTATTACATTGTGACATTAGATATCTTTTATTGACCTGTATCTCGGCCTCCCCATAGGAAGGAAGAGAGATGGAGGAAGGAAAGGAGATTGGCTTAAACAACTACCATGTGTCACATGTTACATACCTTCATCTTTAAGCCTCCTGGGCAGATATCTTGTCCCCACTTTACAGATGAGGAAGCTGAGGCACATCTTTATCATCAGCAGCCAGGATTGAACTCCAAAGCCCATGAGCTGACTTTGGTGCCATGCTGCCCACCCTGCTGCAGAGTAGGGACCCAGTTCTAGGCATCCTCATGTCATTCACCAGGGCCACCACATACTTTACACAAAGTAACTGACCAACGAATGGAGACTAAAGCAGCATACAGACTGCAGCTCTCTTTCAGAATTTGAGACAGACAAAAAGAACCAAATCCTCTTGAAAAACCTCAGATGAGTAACCTAGCATTTCCACTCCTCAGGACATACGCCACAGGAATTACAAATATGTTCATTAAAAACAAAAGCAGCATTATGCTTAATAGCCAAACCCATAAATAACCCGAATATCCATAAATGATATGCATAAAATGAGTGAATGAAGAGGTACCGTCATGCAATGACATGCTCTACGGCAAAGAAAATTAACTAACTGCAGCTATGCCCGACGTGGATGAGTCTCAAAAGAAGCCGGGAACAAAACCCAAAAAAGCCACAGAAAAAAGTACACACTGCATGATGCCACCTACACGGAGTTCAAAAATGCTGTTAGAAGTCAGAGTGATGGAGACCCTCAGGGTGGCAGAAGGGGGCTCAGAGGGTGGAAGGTATTCTGGGCAGCTGTACAATTATGAATCATACGCTTTTCTTTGTGTATATTATTTTTAGGTTGGACTAAAATGAAATTCCCGTTTCTGTAGGTCAAAACAGTCAAATATCAGCAATTTTATATGTTTCAAACTAATATTTCAATAAAAACACATTTTAAAAACCCTCTGGAAAAGGAGAAAGAAATATCTAGCATTGATTAGCAGACTGCACCCTCTCTGAAAACCAACCTAGATGCTCCTGCAGCTTCTGACCCTGTTTCTTGCTACTTTGCTTTTGCTGAAGACATAGTAACAACTTGTGCCTCACCTTGGCGGGACAATTTTTCACAGTCACATATTAAAAGACTGTGATGAAGCCGTCCCCGGGCTCCACAGACCCAGCCCATCCCGGCTTCCTGCTCACCCATCCCGGGCATCTCCAAGTCCTGTACGAATTCACTTCCTCACTGTGAACCAGTGTTTCTAATTCATCCACAGAACACTAAGATTATATGTTTTAAAGAAGCAATATTACTAAGATGATTTTCATATTTAAAAACACAATCACAGAAAAATAGAGGTACGGAGCTTTTCCAAGCCTTGTGTGGGTCATAAAAGGCATAATCTTTATAACTAATTGAGATAACTTTCTCCAAAAGCTATGAAACTAATGATCTCCTTTTATGGTGTTATAAGCATTAATCTCCCTGTGGAAAAACATCAACAATTCTCAGAATTCTGGGTACAGCCGACTCATTTTATAGTGGCAAATAATATTTCAAACAGAAGGATGCTCCATTTATCAGATAACAAAGCAGACGCCTTCCCGGGTGGGGAAGAAGTGCTGGGCATACTTGGTCCAGCATGCACCAGCTGGGGGTGGAGAGGGTGTCTGATGGAAGACTGTCTGCACCAGGCTTTTAGCGGAACTCTGTATGGTGAACACAGACTGAGAAGTAAATGATATGAACGCAGACTCAGAAGTAAATGATGGGAACACAGCATTTTCCTTACACATTATCAAATGCTGTTAGGCTGACAACACTTCTGATTTCAATGTCCTAGAATCACTGCTGTAAAAGGCCAGCAATTTGTCACCATTGAGAAGCTACAGGGCTGAGATACCCCCTGCCACCTTCCATCAGACAGACAGCAGCCCACGCTGAGAAATGGGGGTACAGCTCACTGAATGAACTCATGGCAAGTTACATACCTCACTTTGGGGGACTAAAAGGAATCATCTGAAATATATTTAAAAGTCTATTATTTTATAGAAATCCCGTAGTAAATCATTTGTAATAAGAGTATCATTAGCTACCTATGGCATTTCTTTTTAGTGTATATTATGGCTTCATCTTAATAAAAGGATAATAATAATCACATTACCATTTGTTGAGACTCTCTCGTTTAATACTCGCAAGGCTTACATCCATGGATGCAGTTGATACCCCTGTCGAACAGATGGAGAAGCACAGACTGAAGCAGGATAAATACTTTGCTAAAAGGCTCACACAGCTAAGTGGCAAAACCAGGATTCAAGCCCCGGTAACCCAGTGCCAGAGGCCATGACTGTGACCACTACGCTACACTGCCATCCTCAGACACTACATATAAGTAACAGGAATTCACAAGAGTGGGAAGAAGACACCTAATTGTTGGTGTATGTACTGCAGGCACTCACAGCACCTTATTAACCCAATGAAGCAGGAACTATTCCCACTTACCCCATGAAAACACTGAGGTTCAGAGACTTTAGGAAACTTGCTACTTAGTGGCAGAACCAAAATCCAAACCCAGACCTTCCAGCTCCAAAGCCCAAGGTCCAACACTTACACTTTGCCTCAAACAACTCTCTCTAGAGAGGGAGCAAAATTATTACAGGTGTATTAGTTAGATACAACAGAACAGACGTTTGCTACTGGAGCTAATCAGTCCCCAAATGCAAAAGTTTCCTTCTGTTCCACAGAGCTCACCTCCAATAGCAGCTGTCCTGCTGTTGGCATCTGGCAGCTCTGCCATCTCAAGACAGAGCTCCACGCTCGCCATCAACAGAGAAGGACAATGACAGGCCACTAAACGGGAATGATGTTGCCTCAACCTGGAGGTGACACCTGTCACTCTTCCCATGTTCCCTATGGTCCCACCTAAGGCAGGGGTTTGGGAGCGTTGGTCTTCCATGTAGCCAGAAAGGAGAAAAGGACTAGAGGCAACGCTTGACCACAAGAGGGTCTCAAGCTACTGTAAACTGTACACCCGCAGTCCCCAAACGTGGTGGAGAGAAGGCTCACCTGTTGAAAATGCAGATTCCCGGGGCTCCACTCCATAGGTTGATCCAGGTAAGTCTGAACTGAGCCCCAGGTCATCCAGGTGCAGGTGGTCAGCAGACTGCCCTTCAGGAAGCCTTGCTCTGGATAGATGCAAAACACTCAGAGGCCTATAAACACAATCAGCGGAAACTGAGTGCCCTCTGGGGAGCTCTCCCGAGGTGCCGAGCACCCAAGGCCCAGGTGGGAGAATGCGGAAAGCAAAGAAGACAGACATGCAGACTCCAGACGTGTAACCCGCACAGAAGGCGGAATAAACCATGGGCTCCTGGAGAGCACAGAGGGGCCCAGCGGCGGCGGCAGAGCTGTGCACGGTCACTCCCAGAAGGAAACAGGGCCTAGGTGCCCAAGGGAACTGCCGTTACCCCGCACTAGGCATGTATCTGATCACGGTGCTTTTTTGTTTCAAACTTCCCAGGGCTCCCCAGTGAGTGCCTACAAGGGAACGTCCACGCTTCCTGACAGGGCACTGAGACCATCCACGTTCTTGTCCCAGGATCACTTCCTGCCCCTCTTACCACCCACATGTTGTGCTAAAGCCACACGTGGTGACCCGATCCCACCCAAAATGTGCCTCCAGGCTTCTGCTCCAGGACACTCTGTCTGCAGGAATGTCTTTGGGCCCAGGCGCTCTGCACCTACCATGCACTGCTCAACACTCAGGTGAGAGAGGTCAGCTCTAAGCAACCTTCCCTGGCAACTGTCTCTCCTTGTCACTCCTCCTAGGACTAATTAATTCCTCCAAGTAAAACTGAACACTCTGCTCCACCTACCATAACCATCCCCCACCTAGAGTCTTAAACTGGACTCTTAGGGGTAATGAAGAAAGATCTGCTAGCTACTGCCGATATTCCAAACATCCTCCTGACAGCCAAGGCCCTGGAGCAAGTCACCTGAACCGGCTAAAGTGCCAAGTTTCCTTGTGCCTGTTTGGAATTATACATACTGAAGTTTACTAATGATAGAGAAAGAAAATTACTACAACTGCAGGCACCCAGAAGAGGCCAAATATGCATCTGCCGACTGGATGGGGAGGCAGCGGGATAACAAATAGTGGTGCCTGGTGTGCTTGCTCTGCCAGGCTTCGAGCTCCTTGGAGGCACCCAGCCTTCAGTCTCCAACCATCCCTGGCACCTGCACACGCCTCCTGCATAAGAAGAGCTCAAAGAAGGATGCTGGGTGGATCTGAGGTGAGGCAACACTGTTCCCTGAGCAGCCTGGCATCCTAAGCAGACCCCCAGCTCCTGGAAGGACATGCCAGACAGGGAGCCTCCAGGAACCACAGAGAGGGAGAGAGAGAAGGAGGGAGGGATGGAGGCACAGAGGGAGAGATTGAAGACCACAGGTCCTGCCTAGAGGCCCCTTTGCTCTTACTTAGGGACTACGGGAAAGGCAGAGAGAAGGTGCACCCACGGGCTCATTCCGTCCTGCTGCCACCCAAGATGCCAGCAGGGGTTCTCTGAGTGTTTTTTTGCACCTGCTAAAGCCAGCACTGGACCTCTAGGCCCACAAGCCTCCCAGCACTAAATTCAGCCTCAAAGCTACACATCATAATTTGATTTATCCTAAACATTGATTCCTCAAACCAATTTATTTCCTTTTAGGTTAAACTTTATGTGCCAGCCCTAATTTTCGTTACTCGTTACTGATTTTCTTCTCAGTGGTTTGAGCTTCTCAGCCAGGACCAAGTACTTTTCGGGTGCTCTATGGAGAGTGTCCCATGGAAAGCCTCCTCTTGGAATCCTGAATCATCAAACCTCAGCACTAAGCCTCATCTACAGCCAGAGAACCAGTTCCTTAAGAGAACAAGGGAAAGCAGATATCCCTACTACCTATGGAACCAAAAACGCATTGCATTAGCACTAACCTCAAATCTCTGGGAGCACGTGGGCACTGGGTGGAGGGAGTCTACTCTTATGCAGAGCAAATCTGATCAGAGAACAAGTGTATCCACAGATGATGTTCCCCCAGAGGCACAAGTTTGCAAAGACGTAAGGTATTCCCCCCCCCCCAAAGATTATTCTCTTATCCTGAGAAATAAAGTAGCTATACCAAGCAGAACCAGATAGTATCAGCTAAGTTGGACCCCACAGCAGAGCAACTGGATTCGGCTTGCCCGGAGGGACTTTCTAAGCCTACTGGAGTGAAGCCCTGCTACTGAGACCACCACCTTCATAAGCAGAGGGGAGTTCAAGCCACTGAAGCTTGCCATCAGACCAGCGCCGGCAAAAGGAAGAATAAAACTCCCCTCGAAAGTCAGCCTCTGTCATCTCGCCAGAAGCTTATCTGAGAAAACAAAGGGTCATCTGTATCTGTGTGCTCCAAACCGGTTCTTCCAGAAGTCGTTATCTGCCTGATGATAACAGCATCTGAGCTTCCAAGGTTCCCAGGGAGTCTTGCACAGATACCAAAGCTGGTCTTTGCAGGTAAAAGAGCCACAGTTGGACTCACTGTTAATATTTCCAATTTGATATGAAACCAGGGGATCATCCAAAAATGCCATCAGCGCCCAAGAGTATCCCTTTGGGTGATAGCAGATCCCCCAGTAAGTAATTCATACAAAGGGGAAGTTTGGAGAAAAGAATATGAACTACCTGGTTTTTACAGAACAGCCTTAGAGGAAGCAAGAAGCACATAAAATAACAATTATCAAAAATTCCCAAATCCACTGCATAGACCATTCATTATATATTTGTAAACATCTCGAGAATGTCTGGGGGGGCGTTTGAAGGGATATCTGAAAATAATACAAATATTTACATATTATTGGACCCTTTTTTTATCTGACAATTCCCAGTGGCAATCAAAAGAGGCTGCGTACTTTATTTCAGTGTTACTCACACAAACGTCCCCCCAACAAATGGTAAATTCTACTGTGCACTGAGCACTATTTTATCATTTCTATCACACAGTAATTTAACGGGGCTTAGCCTATCTGCCAGCTGGAAATTGTCCCCAACTGACCACAAGGCAAGTACTAGTTTTAATGTATATTCCAAAGGTAGAAAAATAGATTAAGAGGAGGGAAAAGTGTTTTCTGTTTTCCCAAGTGCATCAGGACACATCCGAAGTTCTCTTTCCTTCTTCCCACTGAGTAACACTAGTGTTTAGTCAGAAGCTAGGAGAGGGGTCTTTTCTGCATCTGGAGGAGCTCACGGCTTGTTCTGGTGGTGTGAATAAACACTCTAGATGAATCTCGCCCCTCATAAAGAAAAACATGCAAGAAAGGGCATTTCTTTGTATGTGTATACCCTGGGCTGCACGGAATAGAAGTCATCTCACAGTCTCCCACCTGCCACCAATGACTCCATATCCGGGGCAGAAATCCAGAGAGGGGCCTCCTGTTTGGAATAGCTCAGTGGGCTTTAAAAAGAAGTCAAATCCATAAAGTTCATGCAACTTAAATATGCAAAATGTGTCTGAAAACAGCCATGGGCACAGGAAGACAGAGAACCTGACCCCCTAATGGAGGGACAAGTGTAGATGGTGGGTGCCTAGATGACAGGAGATGACAGGAGGCTGTGAAGTGGGTCTGAGCTGGTGTTCTGGGCTTGGATCTGAAAGGCAGCGACGCGACAGGGGCCGGGAGGCGGGCGGCGGGTCCCCGGGGCGCACCGGGGCTCAGACGTCTCTGAGAACCTGCGCCAGCGCCCCCTCCGAGACCGCTCTTTCCGGGCACCCACTGCTCGGGGCCCCACCGGGCGTTCCGCTGCTGCCCTAAGCGGATACGGACTCGGCACAGATCTCCGGGCGTACGAAGCCCGCACCCCAGGGCTGCGGCCCCGGACTTCCGAGCCTCCGCAGCAACAGTTTTCCAGCGGGAGAACTACCGCAAACGCCTCCAGGGAAAACGCTCACCCGGACCCGCGGCGCCAAAGCCAGGGACGCGCACGCGGCGGGCAATGAGCGATGCGGCTAGGAGCGAAGGCTGCGAATGTCGGGCTCGGAAGATCACACACAAGGAGAAACTTCCCGAGGACACCAACGAGGGTCGCGTCTGCGTCCAGGGAAGCAGCCAGAATCCCCCGGCAGGTGGTGCGGAGCCGGTGAAAGGCGCAAGCGAGGGGACCCGAGCGGCAGCCGGAGCCGCTCCCCGGCGCGACGCGGGTGACGGGAACAGGTCCCAGCCTCGCGCACGCGGGTCCCTTCACGCCCAGAGTCCCAGGAGGGAGACCGGGAGGGTCTCTCTTGGTCCCCTAGGACACACCCCTAGCGCGGAAAGGGGCCCTCGAATCCTGGCCCCGGCGGGACGCAAACAAACTTGGGGCGCCGAGACGCTCGGTCCGTGGATCCCCGAGTCCGGACATCCCCGCCCGCGGCGCGCCACTACTTACACGAAGACCCCGAAAAGCAGGGCTCGGACACCGATCTCGATGGCCAGTTCTCGCATGGTGCGGCCGGAGCAGCTCCCGCGGCGGCTGCGGCTGGTGCTATCCGCGGCTCCCCCGCAGCTCGGCCGGCGCCGGCTCTTCAGACCCGGGGCGGCGAGGGAGGCGCGCTCCAGGCCGCGGGCGGGGGCGGGGGGCGGGCGCCCGGAGGGGCGGGCAGCGGGGAGGGCTCAGCCCAAACCTCCTGCCTGAGGCTCCGGGGCTCAGGGACGCCGCGCTGGCCGCTCCCAACGCTCCCGGCCCCGAGTGGAGGACGCCTCGGGGACTTCCCGCTCCCCTGCGCCGGTCACCGCCTCCGCGTCCTGAGCCCTCGCCGTGCGCTCGCAGCCAGGCAAGGGGAAGCCCGGGGAAGCCCGGCCGCCGCCGCCGCCGCCGCCTCCCCTGCGCGCTCCCCGCCAGTGGGCGGCCCCTGGGCTCGGCGCCCGGGCAGCGCGCTCCCTGGGATCGGCCTGCGGCCCGTCTCCTCGCTCGGCCCCTGACTCTCGCTCTCGGGTCTCTCGTCCCCTGGCACACGCACGCACGTGGGCAGGTAGTAGAAGAGCGCTTTGGGAATTCTCTCCTGTTCGTGCCAGCCAGCGCTTCCTCCCATCCGTTTTCTGCCCTTCCCACCCACATCTTTCTAACCTGGAATCATTTCTTTTTTTCTAGGAAGTCCCCCCGAGATTACTCGCAGGCTTTGCTTTGCCCTCAGGAAGAGCCAGCCACACTCCAGCGTCCTGGCACAGACTGAGCAAAGGCGAGCCTGACTCCTCGCCATGCCACCAGCGCCAGGCCAGGGGACCCCTCCCGCGCAGCCCCCAGCAGCTTTGGACCGCGCTGTGAAATGTGAAAAAAGAGACTGGCACAGTCCCTACCCCAGCCGTCAGTGTCGCTCATCGCTGACACAGCACTGTCATCAGCACCCGAGGCAGCAGGGGCTGCAGGGAGGACCAGAAGCCTCATCCTCAGGGTTCAGAGTCAAAGGCCAGATCCTCACTGGTGACCTGAGGGTCGGGACCTCAAGCCAGAGCCCAGCGAGGGTTAGGCTTTGCTTTCCCATCACCTGTCAGGACTGTGTATAGTCCTCAGAATTTGCACTTGTCTTTATTAATTTAAACCAAATGGACATTCAAGATGCAAAACTCATATTAACCATAACCATTAGGTTGTCTCTGGGGAGCCCAGATCTCTTTCTGGGTTTTGTGAGCTGGGAAAATGGATTCGAATGTGGTTCCTGGGAATGAGGAATAGCCCAGCCTCGGACAAGAGGGAGAGTAGGAAGAAAGAAGACCTTAGGAGGAGGCCTTAAGCATCAGCAAAGGGCAAAGAGACCCTACCTCCAAAGGGACATATGATGGATCCAAGATTCCTGAGCCAAGACATCTCAGGATCTAGGAAAGAAAGGCAGACAGGTGAGGACCAATCCTGGCTCTGTGTGGAAGGGACTCCATCCCGGGAGCCCCAGAGGCAGGAACTGTATCTAGTTAGCTTGTCACTGTATACACAATGCCTGGCACACTGTGCTTGGTAAGTATTCGGTGAATGAATGAATGAATGAATGGACTATATAAATCAGTCACGTGGGGTGTCAGATGTGGATAGAGTAGGAAGGACTTGGAGGAAGGAGGTGTGGGTCTGTCTCCTCTGTGCCTTGGGCCCTACAACTACCTGGACACAACTGGACTGGGTTGTGGTGTAGGAGAGCCCATAGTAACTCAGTGAACTCTAATGACCCAGATCCGAGACTGTCAGGTGGCCAGATTCCAGATTACTAACAAGAGCCCATGATATTAACACATCACTTACCTATAAGCATCAACTGAGCACAGCCTCTGCAAAGCCATGTGTTGGGAGTTAGGATTCATAATCCAAATCTGCCCTCAAGGAGACAGGCAGACAAGGAACCATGAAGAAACATTAAGGAACTATGCAAAGCAGTACCAATCAGTCCCAAAGGAGTGCTTCAGAAAACTGGATCACTCAGAGATCAGGGTTGGAGTCATTCCTTTGGTCTGGGGAGGCCAGAGCACAAAGCCTTGTCAAGGAGAGTTGGTTCTTAAAAGGCAAAGGAAATTCCAAGTGAGGGCAAAAGCACAAGTAGGTGAAGCGAGCAGAAGGTGGAAGGGGTTTGGAGAGCAGAGTGGATTGACCTCGTGGCAGAGCTGAAGGTTAAATTCATGGTGGAGACCTAACTGTGTTGGTCCTGCCCACCAGGAACTGTTATCAAGATCACAGAATTAGGGACTTCCCTGGTGGCACAGTGGTTGGGAATCCACCTGCCAATGCAGGGGACACGGGTTCGAGCCCTGGTCTGGGAGGATCCCACATGCTGTGGAGCAACTAAGCCCGTGTGCCATGGCTGCTAAGCCTGCACTCTAGAGCCCACAAGCCACAAATACTGAGCCCGCATGCCACAACTACTGAAGCCCGTGCACCTAGAGCCTATGCTCCACAACAAGAGAAGCCACCACAATGAGAGGTCCGCGCACTGCAGCGAAGAGTAGCCCCTGCTCGACACAACTAGAGAAGGTCCGTGTGCAGCAACGAAGACCCAATGCAACCGAAAGTAAATAAATAAAATTGATTCTTTAAAAAAAAAAGATCACAGAATCTTTGTGCAACATTTTCTTGATCATTTCTTGCTTGTATTAGAGATGCCTAGAGAAGGAGTTTGAAAGCGCATGTGACCTCACTGCTGCCATCATGAAGAAGTGACTTTGAAACACAGATCTAAAGAGCTGCCCAGTTCAACTCCCTATCTGATGCTTGAACCGATTCTGTGCTCTCCCCACAACGTGGTCATCCTGTACGTATCGGAAATCCTGCCACTGATAAAGAATTCACCCTTGAGGGAGCTTGTACCCTCTTCAGACAGCTCTGTTGAAATCTCTTCCTTAAAGGGAATCACAACAAAACGCCGTCCTGTAACTTATATCAATGCATTAGTCCTGCTCCGCCTGCTCCCGCCCCCTGCCTGCTAGCTGCACAGAACTGACACCGTCAGAACTTCTGGGGTGCCAAGGAACAGATGGCTCAACCCAAATTCATTCAAAAAAAAAAAAAAGAAGAAGAAGAAGAATTTGAAAGTTCAGGGGAAGATCAAGCTTCAAGCACAGCTGGATTCAGGATCTAAGCAATGTCACCAGGACTTGATTCTTTCTACCTCTGCTCTGTCTGCACTGTATTGGCTTCAGTCTCGGGTTCCTGGTAGTTACAAGATGATTGCCAGAAATCCAGCTTTCCATGCTCTCAGGATCAAATTTAACGGGAAAGACCTCTACCTTGATGCCAGCAGTCCCAACAAAAGTGTCACTGAATGTCACTGGCACTGCCCAGCCCTGAAGCGATCACCATGGTCTGGGTATCATGATGGCTTGATTGTCTCAGGCCTGGGTCACATGCTTCATCCCTAAGCTGGGAGTGGAACCTTCACCCAGTGCCCCTGAGCTGACAATGGGAGAAAGTGGACCCACAAATACAGGGCTGATGCTTTGGAGGAGGGAAAACGTTAGAGGTAGAGCAAACTAACATAGGCCAGGATACCCCCCCTTCCATGCCACAACCGTGCAGATTGCAGAAAACCAGTGTGCTTCCCTGAGTTCTTGTTCTGCCCCTCAGTCTTTAACCAGTAGAGGAGTTATCCACCATAAGGCTGCCCTACCTCTGCTTTGTCATGCAGACTCACAGAACTGCCTTTAAACAAAGCTTCAATGTCACCCAGAGGCTCCTCTTCAGCTGCCCGGTCCCTTCCATCTCCACGCCTTTTGGCAACTAATCCCCTTTCTTGTTTACCAAAGCCCGCTGTCAAGGGAAAGCTCGAGCCTTGTTCATTACATAAACCTGCATCAGGACATTCCATGGTGTGTCTGTCCGTCTCTCTCTCTCTCACACAGAGAATTTATTATTTAAGTCAGGTCCCTCTGGAAGGGCAGTCCCCATGAAAGGGACTAAAGATGCCATCCTCGGTGTCCCAAATCCCACAAAGCGGGAGGCCACTCCCATGGGTGTGGGGTGGCCAGCTCCAGCAGCTGTCCAGCTGTGAACGTGTGCCGGAGAGTAGAGACCCTCAAAGTGCCACGGTGCTGCAGCAGCGCAGGCATGAGTGGACAAGCGAGTGAAGTAAAAGCAGGTTACAAAAAGCAATCCAGCCAGGTGCCCAGCTGGGTCTTCAGAAGACTCCCATGGAACGTGATGAGTTCTCTAGAGAAGGAAGCGCGGGTCAGAGGCTCTAGCAGTCTCAGAAACGTTCTATCGTAAGAAATAAACACGCCAATCCCTTACCAAGATAGAGTGAGCACCATAACTGTAAAATGTGAGATTGATCTTTGAAAAATCACTTCAGAATGTAGACACTCGAATGGGTGCAGCTTCCCTCAATGCCTCCGTGGCTGCACACATTTTCAAAGTGCCACTTGGGGAAAATCTCTCATATTTCATATTGAGCTTATGGGCATGCCAAGAAAATCACCCGCATCCCTTCGTAGTCATGCCTCTGCTGTTGGATTTTTTCTTTAAATTCCCAAATGGTATTGTCCAGTATGATGATCCCATATTGATCAGATTTTTGGCTCTTTCTAAAAACCAAAGCCACTTTCAGAAAACACAAATTTGCAACCATTTCTTATAATGTCATTTCCAAAAGTTATACTTTGTATCTCAATGATACCCACCTAGCTGCTCTAAGAGTGTGGCCTGGAAACAGGTAGCCAGCATGGTGATCCTTCCTTCCCTATGGAGACCCACACATCCAGGCTTTCCACTGTGGTTGCCTGGTATGAACCACTGGTATGATGTGCCTAAAACACCAGGGGTCAAAAGAGGAATTTCAGAAGAGGTCATCAAGTTCAACTTGGTTCATGAATATCTTCCACAAGGGTCTCAATAAATATCTGTCTGCTTGAACACCTCAAGGGATGAGGAACTCACTCACTGCTCATTCCATCTCTGGAGAGACCTATTGTCATTGACGTTTGAGTAGAAACAGACTTGACTGTAGCCTACATCCATGGCTCCAAATTGTGCTTTGGGGACCACACAGAATACATTCGATGCCTATTCTTCTATGTTACGGCTCTTTAATTATTCTACAACTGGAAAGGAAGAAAGATAGAGATAAGAATGGAGGGAGAGACAGAGAGGAAGAGAGAGAGTAGGTGTTCTCTTTTCCAAGTTAAATATTCTCAGTTCTTTCACCTTCTGGTAGTAATGTTTATAAGACCTCTGAGGATATAGCACTGCAGACCCAACACTGAAGTGCATTAAGCCAAATTCCACAGAATAAAAGGTAATGTTCCTACTTCCTGGAAAGGGATAAAGCACACTGAAAGTGATTTAACCCTTTAATATCTTCAGAGTAGTTGTTAGGCCATCAAAGGAGAAAATGTATGAATTAATGAAGTCTTCAGGGGAAAACGTTACTTCAGTTCTTAGAAAGCTTTAAGTTAGAAACTTTCTTTTTTAGCAGGATTTTGTCTCTTATTTTCAAATTCATCATGTGAAAAGTCAGAGTAACACTACCTTTACTTTGTCCAAAAAGAAATCTTTGTAAGGGAGCCATCAATAGAATTCTCATTGCCATAGATGCTCTGTCACAAATTAGAATCTTGGAATATTAGTGCAAGGGAAAAAAATGAAAGATTAAGAAGTCTTTGTTCTTAGTGCACAGCCAGTTCTGCTCCTTCGCTTGTGGGTGGTCCAGGGCCTTGCCAAGACCCCCCTCAGGGAGTCAGGGGCAGGACCAGGAGCTGGACCAGAACCCAAGTTCCCTCATTCGCAGTCCTGTGCTTTTTAATGGCACCTAGCTGCATCTTGGGTGAAATCTGATTGTTATGTTGATTTGTGTTTCCCTGATGGCTAATGATGTTGAGCATCTTTGCATGTGAGTTTTGGCCATTCTTTCATCTTCTTTTGTGAAGTATCTCTGCGTGTTTGTTGCCTATTTTTAAATTGGATTTTGGTTTTTATTATTGATTTGAAGGAGTTTTTAATATATTCTGAACCCTAATCCTTTCTTAGACATACATATTACAAATATCTCCTACCTGTGCCTTAACTTTTCATTTTCTTTACAGTACCTTTCGAAGGGCACTCATTTTTAATTTTGATGCAGTCCAACTTATCAATTTCCTCTTTTATGGTTGTTCATTTGCCTGCTCCACATCTGTGAAGATTTTCCCCTATGTTTTCTTCTAGAAGCTCTATAATGTTAGCTTTTACATTTAGGTCTATGTTATGTCTCGAATTAATTTTTGCATGTGGTATAAAGTAGGGGCTGAGGTTCTTTTTTTCATAAGGATATCCGGTTACTCAGCACTGCTTGTTAAGAATACTATCTTTTCAGGTTGAATTACCTTAACAGCTTTGTCAAAAACTGACAATTTGTATTGGTCCCCTCAAATCTTTTCATTTTATCCACCCATCTCTTCGGGGTCCTGCTCTGTGCTAGCCAACACCAGGGGACTTGTACCGATGTTCATTACAGCTTTATGCATGAGAACCAAATATTGGAACCGGCCAAATGTTTATTAACAGGAAGTGGATAAATGGTGGCATATTCATACAATGAAATACCACTAAGTGATAAAAAGGAATGAGCTACTGATACATGCAAACACATGAATAAATCTGAAAAACATATTCTGAGCAAAAGAAACCAGATATAGGGGCTTCCCTGGTGGCGCAGTGGTTGAGAGTCCGCCTGCCGATGCAGCGGACACAGGTTCGTTCCCCGGTCCGGGAAGATCCCACGTGCCGTGGAGCGGCTAGGCCCGTCAGCCATGGCCACTGAGCCTGCGTGTCCGGAGCCTGTGCTCCGCAATGGGAGAGGCCACAACGGTGGGAGGCCCGCGTACCAAAAAAAAAAAAGAAACCAGACATAAAAGAGAACATACCATATGATTCTATTTATGTGAGCCTCTAGAACAGGCAGACTGGGCTATGGTGATAGAGAGGGAAACGGTGGTTTCCTCTGGGTGGCGACAAGCAAGTAGCACAGGGGGCTTCCTGAGGTATTAGAAGTATTCTGTGCTTAACTGGGATGCTGGTTCCGCGGGTACATACATCTGTTAGTATTCATCCAACTGTAAATCTATGTATTTAATTGTAAGTTATATCCTAACTTTTTTTAAAAAGAGGGAAAACAAAGGGAAAAATTAGGTCACGGGATGCGGAGAAAATTCTCTGTGGGATCCCCCAAGCAAACAATGCCAACTCCTCAGTTTGTCCAAGTATTCTGACTGCAGTGGGGTCAGACGCACTCAGCACAACTGCCATGGTTGTCTTTCAGAGACCCAAACGGAAAGGTCTGCTTTTTCATATGTCAATTTGCTGTTTACAACACACACTCCCATGCATTACCTCCTTTGATCCTCACCACAAGATCACACGTGGAAGAAAAGTTTTTATTACTATTATTATTATCTCCACCACTTTTTTTAGAAGATAAAGCTTGTGGTTATGTGGCTCACCCAGACCACCCAGATGGTCAGTTGTAGAGCCGAACTAAAGGGCAAGTCTTCCAGTAACAGGCTCCGTGTCCTTTCCAACATGCCAAGGCCCCTGGCCCTCACCATCCAAGTGGGGACTGATGGGATGCTGGGAGAGCAGGAATGGAACACAGGACCGGTGCCTGACAAAGGCAGGAAGGCTGCCTGGGGCAGGATATTGGAGAGTGAGCAGCGGGGTTGACGATAGGCAGGAAGGGGTGATAAGGCCCACCTTCACCTGCTCTGTCGTTTGGCATGTATGTCCTCAGAGAACCTTAAACACACCAGGAACTCAGAACATGCCTGTAACTGAAACTACTTCACCAAATCTTCCAGGCCAGCAGGGTGAATCAATTATGATTCCTCCAGTAGCAACTGATAGAAAACCCAACTCAAATTGACCTGGACGATGACCAGAGGGGAATGCTGGCTTCAGGCTGTCTTTTGCACATCACTCAATATTACTTCCCTGTTGTCTTCATACTCAGATCTGTTCTCTCCTTGCTGGGCAGCTCCATCTTACAGCCTCGTAGGTTCAAGTTCAGCAAAGAAAAAAAATATGGGTGTGTGTATTTGTTTTCCAATAGTCCTTGCCAAAGTCCTGAGATTTGCTCTGATTAGACCAGCTTGGGTCATGGGTCCATGATGGTGGGGAACTATGCTTGGGGACTATGCTTGCGATAACTCTGGGTCACAAACCCATCCCTTAAACCAAGAGGAACAAGAGTGGAAAACGGGTAGAACCTTGAGCTAAAGTCCGTTACTATGGCCAAATAAGGGTGAATGGATATGGAGAAGGCAAATTTCAAATACCCACCATGCAATAAGATGCCCACCATATAGATCTCAGTAAAAGGTAATCTCCAATAGGACAGGATCTTTTCCATGTTCACTGCTATGTGCCCTAGAAAAATACTTGGCACATAGTAGGTACTCAGTAAATAGTGATATTTATCATACAAATGAATAAATGAGCGAAACTCAAGCTTTCAGAGAAGCTGCTAAGTATGGTATCACACGGTTTGGTTTTGCTCATCACTTCCTTGGCCCAAACTAGGATTTCAGGAAAGAGCTGGGTGCAGAGCCACCTCCAGCAGCTATGCCTGTTTGTGTGACGTCCATCTGCCTGAAAGTCCATTTGCCACTTGAGCTTAAAGCGGACAACACGTGTCTTTTCTATCATGGTGCAAGTGACATTGATGAGTTTCACAAGTTAATATACATATTAAGACTGCATCTTAATTAATTTTAATTGTAATAACTTTATTGTACTTTACCTTCGTTCTTTCTTTCTTTCCTTCCTTCCTTCCCTCCTTTAGACAGCGAATCACCCCAGGTTGAGGAGGTGGTCTCTGGGAGCAGGATTTATGATTTTTCCCCCTTTGCCTCTCTTTGTGAACACGTATGTGTATGCTTCTGTGTAAGATTTTCTCTGTATAGCTTTGTTTCCAACATTTGTCCTAGGGTTCTATCTGTTCTTTTTTTTTTTTTTTTTTTTTTTCTTTTCTTTCTTTCTAAATATTTTTTACTGTATCTTCTTTCTTTCTGTCTTTTTTCCTTCTTTCCCTCCTTCCTTCCTCCCTTCCTCCCTCCCTCCCTCCTTTCTTTCCTTCTTTGCTTCTTTCTTCCTTCCTTCCTTTCCTCCTTTCCCTCTTTCTTTCCTCAAACTTCTACTAATTCTCTCTACATTTTCTCCTTCTTTCCCTCCTTCCTTCCTTCCTTCCTCCCTCCCTCCCTCCTTTCTTTCCTTCTTTGCTTCTTTCTTCCTTCCTTCCTTTCCTCCTTTCCTTCTTTCTTTCCTCATACTTCTACTAATTCTCCCTACTTTTTCTCCCTATTATTCTGAGCCGTGTGGATGAAAGGCTCTTGGTGCTCCAGCCCAGGAGGCAGGGCTCTGCCTCTGAGGTAGGAGAGCCAACTTCAGGACACGGATCAACAAGAGACCTCCCAGCTCCACATAATATTAAACGGTGGAAATCTCCCAGAGACCTCCATCTTAACACCAGCACCCAGCTTCACTCAACGACCAGCAAGCCACAGTGCTGGACAACCTATGCCAAACAACTAGCAAAACAGGAACACAACCCCACCCATTAGCAGAGAGGCTGCCTAAAATCATAACAAGGCCACAGACACCCCAAAACACACCACCAGACGTGAACCTGCCCACTAGAGAGACAAGATCCAGCCTCATCCAGCACAACACAGGCACTAGTCCCCTCCACCAGGAAGCCTACACAACACGCTGAAACAACCTTAGCCACTGGAGACAGACATCAAAAACAACGGGAACTACGAACGTGCAGCCTGCAAAAAGGAGACCCCAAACACAGTAAGATAAGCAAAATGAGAAGACAGAAAAACACACAGCAGATGAAGGAGCAAGATAAAAACCCACCAGACCTAACAAATGAAGAGGAAATAGGCAATCTACCTGAAAAAGAATTCAGAATAATGATAGTAAGGATGATCCGAAATCTTGGAAGTAGAATGGACAAAATGCAAGAAACAGTTAACAAGGACCTAGAAGACATAAAGATGAAACAAGCAACGATGAACAACGCAATAAATGAAATTAAAAGTACTCTAGATAGGATCAATAGCAGAATAACTGAGGCAGAAGAACGGATAAGTGACCTGGAAGATAAAGTAGTGGAAATAACTACTGCAGAGCAGAATAAAGAAAAAAGAATGAAAAGAACTGAGGACAGTCTCAGAGAGCTCTGGGACAACATTAAACGCACCAACATTCGAATTATAGGGGTTCCAGAAGAAGAAGAAAAAAAGAAAGGGACTGAGAAAATATTTGAAGAGATTATAGTTGAAAACTTCCCTAATATGGGAAAGGAAATAGTTAATCAAGTCCAGGAAGCACAGAGAGTCCCATACAAGATAAATACAAGGAGAAATACGCCAAGACACATATTAATCAAACTATCAAAAATTAAATACAAAGAAAGCATATTAAAAGCAGCAAGGGAAAAACAACAAATAACACACAAGGGAATCCCCATAAGGTTAACAGCTGATCTCTCAGCAGAAACCCTACAAGCCAGAAGGGAGTGGCAGGACATACTGAAAGTGATGAAGGAGAAAAACCTGCAACCAAGACTACTCGACCCAGCAAGGATCTCATTCAGATTTGATGGAGAAATTAAAACCTTACAGACAAGCAAAAGCTGAGAGAGTTCAGCACCACCAAACCAGCTTTACAACAAATGCTAAAGGAACTCCTCTAGATAAGAAATGCAAAAGAAGGAAACGACCTATACTAACGAACCCAAAACAATATAGAAAATGGGAATAGGAACATACATATCGATAATTACCTTAAATGTAAATGTACTAAATGCTCCCACCAAAAGACACAGATTGGCTGAATGGATACAAAAACAAGACCCTTATATATGCTGTCTACAAGAGACCCACCTCAGACCTAGAGACACATACAGACTGAAAGTAAGGGGATGGAAAAAGATATTCCATGCAAATGGAAACCAAAAGAAAGCTGGAGTAGCAATTCTCATATCAGACAAAATAGACTTTAAAATAAGGACTATTAAAAGGGATAAAGAAGGACACTACATAATGATCAAGGGATCGATCCAAGAAGAAGATATAACAATTGTAAATATTTATGCACCCAACATAGGAGCACCTCAATACGTAAGGCAAATACTAACAGCCATAAAAGGGGAAATAGACAGTAACACATTCATAGTAGGGGACTTTAACACCCCACTTTCACCCATGGACAGATCATCCAAAATGAAAATAAATAAGGAAACACAAGCTTTAAATGATACATTAAACAAGATGGACTTAATTGATATTTATAGGACACTCCATCCAAAAACAACAGAATACACATTTTTCTCAAGTGCTCATGGAACATTCTCCAGGATAGATCATATCTTGGGTCACAAATCAAGCCTTGGTAAATTTAAGAAAATTGAAATTGTATCAAGTATCTTTTCAGACCACAACGCCATGAGACTAGATATCAATTACAGGAAAAGATCTGTAAAATATACAAGCACATGGAGGCTAAACAATACACTACTTAATAATGAAGTGATCACTGAAGAAATCAAAGAGGAAATAAAAAAATACCTACAAACAAATGACAATGGAGACACAACGACCCAAAACCTATGGGATGCAGCAAAAGCAGTTCTAAGGGGGAAGTTTATAGCAATACAAGCCCACCTTAAGAAGCAGGAAACATCTCGAATAAACAACCTAACCTTGCACCTCAAGCAATTAGAGAAAGAAGAACAAAAAAGCCCCAAAGCTAGCAGAAGGAAAGAAATCATAAAAATCAGATCAGAAATAAATGAAAAAGAAACGAAGGAAACGATAGCAAAGATCAATAAAACTAAAAGCTGGTTCTTTGAGAAGATAAACAAAATAGATAAACCACTAGCCAGACTCATCAAGAAAAAAAGGGAGAAGACTCAAATCAATAGAATTAGAAATGAGAAAGGAGAAATAACAACTGACACTGCAGAAATAAAAAAAATCATGAGAGATTACTACAAGCAACTCTATGCCAATAAAATGGACAATCTGGAAGAAATGGACAAATTCTTAGAAATGCACAACCTGCCAAGACTGAATCAGGAAGAAATAGAAAATATGAACAGACCAATCACAAGCACTGAAATTGAAACTGTGATTAAAAATCTTCCAACAAACAAAAGCCCAGGACCAGATGGCTTCACAGGTGAATTCTATCAAACGTTTAGAGAAGAGCTAACACCTATCCTTCTCGAACTCTTCCAAAATATAGCAGAGGGAGGAACACTCCCAAATTCCTTCTACGAGGCCACCATCACCTTGATACCAAAACCAGACAAGGATGTCACAAAGAAAGAAAACTACAGGCCAATATCACTGATGAACATAGATGCAAAAATCCTCAACAAAATACTAGCAAACAGAATCCAACAGCACACTAAAAGGATCATACACCATGATCAAGTGGGGTTTATTCCAGGAATGCAAGGATTCTTCAATATACGCAAATCTATCAATGTGATAAACCATATTAACAAATTGAAGGAGAAAAACCATATGATCATCTCAATAGATGCAGAGAAAGCTTTTGACAAAATTCAACACCCATTTATGATAAAAACCCTCCAGAAAGTGGGCATAGAGGGAACTTTCCTCAACATAATAAAGGCCATATATGACAAGCCCACAGCAAACATCATCCTCAATGGTGAAAAACTGAAAGCATTTCCACTAAGATCAGGAACAAGACAAGGTTGCCCACTCTCACCACTCTTATTCAACATAGTTTTGGAAGTTTTAGCCACAGCAATCAGAGAAGAAAAGGAAATAAAAGGAATCCACATCGGAAAAGAAGAAGTAAAGCTGTCACTGTTTGCAGATGACATGATACTATACATAGAGAATCCTAAAGATGCTACCAGAAAACTACTAGAGCTAATCAATGAATTTGGTAAAGTAGCAGGATACAAAATTAATGCACAGAAATCTCTGGCATTCCTATATACTAATGATGAAAAATCTGAAAGTGAAATCAAGAAAACACTCCCATTTACCATTGCAACAAAAAGAATAAAATATCTAGGAATAAACCTACCTAAGGATACGAAAGACCTGTATGCAGAAAATTATAAGACACTGATGAAAGAAATTAAAGATGATACAAATAGATGGAGAGATATACCATGTTCTTGGATGGGAAGAATCAACATTGTGAAAATGACTCTACTACCCAAAGCAATCTACAGATTCAATGCAATCCCTATCAAACTACCACTGGCATTTTTCACAGAACTAGAACAAAAAATTTCGCAATTTGTATGGAAACACAAAAGACCCCGAATAGCCAAAGCAATCTTGAGAACGAAAAAAGGAGCTGGAGGAATCAGGCTCCCTGACTTCAGACTATACTACAAAGCAACAGTAATCAAGACAGTATGGTACTGGCACAAAAACAGAAAGATAGATCAGTGGAACAGGATAGAAAGCCCAGAGATAAACCCACGCACATATGGACACCTTATCTTTGATAAAGGAGGCAGGAATGTACAGTGGAGAAAGGACAGCCTCTTCAATAAATGGTGCTGGGAAAACTGGACAGGTACATGTAAAAGTATGAGATTAGATCACTCCCTAACACCATACACAAAAATAAGCTCAAAATGGATTAAAGACCTAAATGTAAGGCCAGAAACTATCAAACTCTTAGAGGAAAACATAGGAAGAACACTCTATGACATAAATCACAGCAAGATCCTTTCTGACCCACCTCCTAGAGTAATGGAAATAAAAACAAAAATAAACAAATGGGACCTAATGAAACTTCAAAGCTTTTGCACAGCAAAGGAAACCATAATCAAGACCAAAAGACAACCCTCAGAATGGGAGAAAACATTTGCAAATGAAGCAACTGACAAAGGATTAATCTCCAAAATTTACAAGCAGCTCATGCAGCTCAATAACAAAAAAACAAACAACCCCATCCAAAAATGGGCAGAAGACCTAAACAGACATTTCTCCAAAGAAGATATACAGAATGCCAACAAACACATGAAAGAATGCTCAACATCATTAATCATTAGAGAAATGCAAATCAAAACTACAATGAGATATCATCTCACACCAGTCAGAATGGCCATCATCAAAAAATCTAGAAACAATAAATGCTGGAGAGGGTGTGGAGAAAAGGGGACACTCTTGCACTGCTGGTGGGAATGTGAATTGGTTCAGCCACTATGGAGAACAGTATGGAGGTTCCTTAAAAAACTACAAATAGAATTACCATATGACCCAGCAATCCCACTACTGGGCATATACCCTGAGAAAACCAAAATTCAAAAAGAGTCATGTACCAAAATGTTCATTGCAGCTCTATTTACAATAGCCCGGAGATGGAAAGAACCTAAGCGCCCATCATCGGACGAATGGATAAAGAAGATGTGGCACATATACACAATGGAATATTACTCAGCCTTAAAAAGAAATGAAATTGAGCTATTTGTAATGAGATGGATAGACCTAGAGTCTGTCATACAGAGTGAAGTAAGTCAGAAAGACAAAGACAAGTACCGTATGCTAACACATATATATGGAATTTAGGGGGAAAAAATGTCATGAAGAACCCAGGGATAGGACGGGAGTGGAGGCGCAGACCTACTGGAGAACGGACTTAAGGATATGGGGAGGGGGAAGGGTGAGTTTTGACAGGGCGAGAGAGAGTCATGGACATATACACACTAACAAACGTGGTGGGGTAGATAGCTAGGGGGAAGCAGCCGCAAGGCGCAGGGATGTTGGCTCGGGGCTTTGGGACAGCCTGGAGGGGTGGGAGGGGGAGAGTGGGAGGGAGGGAGACGCAAGAGGGAAGACACATGGGAGCACGTGTATATGTATAGCTGATTCACTTTGTTGTAGATCAGAAACTAACACACTATTGTAAAGCAATTATACCCCAATAAAGATGTTAAAAAAAAAAAAAAAGACTGCATCTTGGAGCCCAACTTCTAAAGAAATCTTTCTACCCTTTGTGTCCTTCGTTCTTCCTCAAAGAGCTTAAGGAGATCCTACTGCAAGGGGATAATGTGTATAGAGCAGCAGTGGACAGATATGCACACATCTTGGCACAGGGGCCCCAAACAGCACTTCCAGTGACCAACAGCACAGGCTTCTGGATTTCCAAAACCTATTACCCTGTACATGTACAGCCTCTGCAGAGATGGAACTGGGAATAAAGGTTGCGTTACCTGACTTGCTACTCACCAACTTCTCCAAATACGGCTCCCAAGGCCATGGAGTTCTCTAATCATAATGTATAGGATTTCAAGGATAACATGAAGACCCCATATTGTTTGTAAAGTTTGGAATATGTGTTTATTTTTCTGAGAAGAGCGTCCATAATTTTTATCTGATTCTCGGAAAGCTTCATAGGAAAAAAAATTCAAGAACCTCTGCTTTAGTAATTATCAGATCAAATCACCTAGGACCCTGGTAAGCTGTGATCAGCAGCAACTCCAGCCCTGTGCCCCAGAGGCATTAAACAGCTTCTTTTTTAATGATTCCAATTGGATAACAAAGATTTTCTCTCATGGTCAGACTTGGAATCAGGTCCACCTGGGCATCTGATGTACCCAACCTACATTTGGATAGGCTGAGGGCCCCTGAACATGAGGAAAGAGGAGTGAAGTGGCCTGGGGTGGAGCTGTGTATTCCATCCAGGGTGTCCCGGAAGGCTGACATTTTGAAACTTCTATAACTAGGGCTCTCTTCCCAAAAGGCATGACCCACCTTCGCAGGACAGGTGTCCTCAGGGCTTTGTCCTGTGCCATCCACACTTTCTTGCCTAACCTTCTCCATTAAGACCTTAGAGGCATTTATACAAGATTCCCAAGACCGGGTCAAGATAAGGAAAACCAGTCCAAAAGAACTGGCATTTGATGACTGGCTGCCAATGACCACTTTCTGGAAGTCTCTTGACTCAGGGATAGTGGATGTCTCTCGTCTTTCTACCCAGCATCAATCAGTCCTTCTTACACTAATAGTCCTTCATTTTTTTCTGGGGACAACTGTGGTGTAAGAGCCTAAAATTAAGATCCAATATTATATGCTGTCTGGACATCTGGTGAAACCAGGAGGGCTTCAAACGGCCTAATTGCTAATTTCCCTCTCTGCTCTGCTCTTGTGGATAAGGCCCCTAGACAATGACCACCCTGTCACTCAGGAACCAGGCACAGTTTCTGCTTATCCCAAGTGCCAGGTTTCAGTTCCCTACCAACCTGCAAAATTATTCAGAGAGGCCAATCACATCTTCCCATGGAAACTGGGGGTCACTCCAATTGTTCATGCTATTCCTGGGTGCAACCCTCATGTAGCCCTGTGTGCCATGCAGTGTCCTCCTTCCTGGGACTATGAGTGCATGTCACTACTAAACCACTGTCTACCTCACCTATCCAGTGCCAGGGGTCATGTGTCCTATGTTGGCCATCCCTATAATCCCAGGTCAGGAACCCCTCCCTCACCAAAGAGGGGAATAGGAGGTGATTAAGACAATCAGCATCTCCACCCTCGTATCTTGTGCTTCCGGTAAAGCTGACCTCACCCTGGCCTCAAAGATGTGCATTTGACTCAGGCCTGGCCAATCAGAGTATACATTCTTTCGGCCACAGTGATTGGTCAGGGATGGACACATGACCTAGTTAGAACCAATGAGATACAATGCAACATCTCCTCCCACTGCTGAGAAAGGCACTTCTCTTCTTGCTTCAACTTAGACCTTGGAGGAGGTGGGACTGGAGCTGGCCCCTTTCACCACAAAGATCCTGAGAATTACGCTAGTATGGAGGAGAAAAGGGGTAAGATTTAGAGAGATCAGGCCCCACTGACACTGTAAGAGGCCCTGGGGGAAGTTAGGCCTAAAGCTACTAATACTTGGACTTTCCAGTTCTCTAAGCCACAGCATTCCCGGTTTTGGTTAAGACAGTTTGATTAGGATTTTTTTCTGTCATCGAGACCTAACTGAATCATTAAAATCTCTTATATCAATCACAGAGTGTTTGCCAAATATCTACCATGTGCCCAGCACTGTTGAGGGATATGTGGGGGACAAAGAGGTACAGGGGCTACAGAAGTTTAGTGAGCAGCATCAACTCCCATGAAGCAAAAAGCCAATGACTAAGGGTTACAGTCAATGGCACCAGCACTAGCAAGGATAGTTGAGAGTGGCCATTCTGTCCATCCATCAGCCGTAGAATAAAATCCCATTCCAGAATGATTCTCCCTCTCTCCTTAGCCTCTAGCGATCCACGTGCATGACCAGGAATTGTCAGCAAGGGACAGTAGGAGAGAGCGATATCACCAGGACAAAGCTGGCCCCTTCCCACTTTACCTGAAGCTCACCTCCTTATTCAGTTCACAGGTCTGTTTTATAACCTTCCAGGACAGAAGATGTTCTGACACTTGAGTGGTTAAGTGATATTCACAAGATGTTTTCCCCTTCTCCACGCCAAGGGTGCTAATGAGAATGGATGCCATATCTCCCCTCTTCCAAATCTTTGTCCAAGTAGTAAGGTAACAGCCCTCCCTCCCTTTTAAGTTCATCATCAGTAGATCTAGACGACAACAACATCCTTAATCTACACAGAGAGAAAGCAAAATAGAGATGCCAACAACCCAGAAGAGTTTCTTTGGTTTTGTCCTGGTGAGTTGAAGCACAAGGTTAATAATAGGACAAAGTCTCAGTGGTCCCACAAGGCAGGGCAGCCAGATATCCCTTTAATCACTATTAACAATATTAATAAATTGAAGGATAAAAACCATATGATCATCTCAATAGATGCAGAAAAAGCTTTCAACAAAATTCAACACCCATTTATGATAAAAACTCTCCAGAAACTAGGCACAGAGGGAATCTACCTCAACATAATGAAGGCCTTATATGACAAACCCACAGCCAACATCATTCTCAATGGTAAAAAACTGAAAGCATTTCCTCTAAGATCAGGAAAAAGAAAAGGTTGCCCACTCTTACCACTATTATTCAACATAGTTTTGGAAGTTTTAGCCACAGCAATCAGAGAAGAAAAAGAAATAAAAGGAATCCAAATCAGAAAAGAAGGAGTAAAGCTGTCACTGTTTGCAGATGACATGATACTATACATAGAGAATCCTAAAGATGCCACCAGAAAACTACTAGAGCTAATCAAAGAATTTGGTAGAGTAGCAGGACACAAAATTAATGCACAGAAATCTCTTGCATTCCTATACACTAATGATGAAAAATCTGAAAGAGAAATTAAGGAAACACTCCCATTTACCACTGCAACAAAAAGAATAAAATACCTAGGAATAAACCTACCTAAGGAGATGAAAGACCTGTATGCAGAAAACTATAAGACACTGATGAAAGAAATTAAAGACGATACAAACAGATGGAGAGATATACCATGTTCTCGGGTTGGAAGAATCAACATTGTGAAAATGACTATACTACCCAAAGCAATCTGCAGATTCAATGCAATCCGTATCACACTACCACTGGCATTTTTCACAGAACTAGAGCAAAAAATTTCACAATTTGTATGGAAACACAAAAGACCCTGAATAGCCAAAGCAATCTTGAGAAAGAAAAATGGATCTGGAGGAATCAGGCTCCCTGACTTCAGACTATACTACAAAGCTACAGTAATCAAGACAGTATGGTACTGGCACAAAAACAGAAATATGGATCAATGGAACAGGATAGAAAGCCCAGAGATAAACCCATGCACATATGGTCACCTTATCTTTGATAAAGGAGGCAAGAATATACAATGGAGAAAAGACAGACTCTTCAATAAGTGGTGCTGGGAAAACTGGACATCTACATGTAAAAGAATGAAATTAGAACAATCCCTAAAACCATACACAAAATAAACTCAAAATGGATTAAAGACCTAAACGTAAGGCCAGACACTATAAAACTCTTAGAGGAAAACACAGGCAGAGCACTCTATGACATAAATCACAGCAAGATCCTTTTTGACCTACCTCCTAGAGAAATGGAAATAAAAACAAAAATAAACAAATGGGACCTAATGAAACTTCAAAGCTTTTGCACAGCAAAGGAAACTGTAAATAAGAAAAGACAACCCTCAGAATGGGAGAAAATATTTGCAAACAAAGCAACTGACAAAGGATTAATCTCCAAAATACACAAGCAGCTCATGCAACGCAATATCAAAAAAACAAACAACCCAATCCAATAATGGGCAGAAGACCTAAATAGACATTTCTCCAAAGAAGATATACAGATTGCCAGCAAACACATGAAAGGATGCTCAATATCACTAATCATTAGAGAAATGCAAATCAAAGCTACAGTGAGGTATCACCTCACACCGGTCAGAATGGCCATCATCAAAAAATCTACAAACAATGAATGCCGAAGAGGGTGTGGAGAAAAGGGAACCCTCTTGCACTGTTGGTGGGAATGTAAATTGATACAGCCACTATGGAGAACAGTATGGAGGTTCCTTAAAAAACTAAAAATAGAACTGCCATATGACCCAGTAATCCCACTACTGGGACTATACCCTGAGGAAACCATAATTCAAAAAGAGTCATGTACCACAATGTTCACTGCAGCTCTATTTACAATAGCCAGGACATGGAAGCAACCTAAGTGTCCATCTACAGATGAATGGATAAAGAAGATGTGGCACATATATACAATCGAATATTATTACCCAGCCATAAAAAGAAACGAAATTGAGTTATTTGTAGTGAGGTGGATCGACCTAGAGTCTGTCCTACAGAGTGAAGTAAGTCAGAAAGAGAAAAACAAATACCGTACGCTAACACATGTATATGGAATCTAAAAAAAAAAAAAAAAGGTTCTGATGAACCTAGGGGCAGGACAGGAATAAAGACGTAGATGTAGAGCACGGACTTGAGGACGGGGGAGGGAGGGTAAGTTGGGACGAAGTGAGAGAGTAGCACTGACATATATACACTACCAAATGTAAAATAGCTAGTGGGAAGCAGCTGCATAGCACAGGGAAATCAGCTCCTTTGAGACCACCTAGAGGGGTGGGATAGGGAGAAGTGGGAGGGAGACGCAAGAGGAAGGGGATATGGGGATACACACATGCATATAGCTGATTCACTTTGTTATACAGCAAAAACTAACACAACATTGTAAAGCAATCATACTCCAATAAAGATGTTAAAAAAAAAAACAGGACCTAAGGATGCTATGTGGTTTCTGAAAGACTTCCAATAAGGATCATGAGCGTTGTCCAGGTTTGTGCTTCAAAGAGTCTATTTCAATGATCTGGATTTTCTGTGTCCTGGCAGAGCTGGGTTCCCCATTGCAAAAGTTCTAAGCCAGTGAGATGAGTCTGGAAAAGACGGAGAGAAGTGGCCGAAGGGCCAAGGGGATCATTTTGGGAGGAAGGTTGTGCAGCCTCTGGGGTGTAATCGAGGTCACACTCCAGGAGCAGGAGGGCTGCCAGGACAGGTGCAGCAGCATCTTAGCTGACAGCTCCCACCATCGCGGCGGGGTGGGGACGGAAGGCTGGTTTTAGGGAGAGCCTGCAAGACCAGATTAAATTAAGGGGGAAGCAGCATGAAGAGGAGGCACCCCCTTTTATCCTCAAAGCCCTTTTCAAAAACTGAATTTGAAAACAGCCCGACCTCCCGGGAAGTGCCGCAGGGGAGCGCTTCTGCCAGCCGGTTTTAAAGGGAGGAGTGAGGCAGAGGCACCCTGAAGGGGCCAGAACCAAGAAAGCGGCATCCTTTAAAGCAGGTGCTCTCCTGTGACCACCCACCACTGCTCCCAAGAGGTCAAGGACTTTGAAAACTGCCTTCAAAGGGAATAGGCTGACGACCATTCCCCACATTCTCCTTGTGGGGAAAAATGTGAGAACTTCTAAATGACAGACTGCATGAGCAAACTCAGCCTCCTGAGAAATTAGGAAGAGCTTAGCCAGTGATGCCGGGATTTCAGCCATTCACTCAGTGTACCTCAAGCTGAGTGTCACTCAAGCAGCTGCAGCCTTGCCAGTTCTGGAATACCAGACCAGACTTGCCAGGGGGAGGTGGGAAAGGGTCACTGCTTTTTATCATTAAAATCCCCTGCTGGAGGACTTGTACACCAATGTTTGTATCAGCATTATTGACAATAGCCAAAAGATGGAAACAACTCAAGTGTCCACAGACAGATGAATGGATAAACCAAGTGTGATTATACATAAAATGGAATATTATTCAGCCTTAAGAAAGAAAGAAAGGCTGACACTTGCTACAACATGGATGAATCTTGAGGACATTATGCTAAGTGGAAAAAGCCAAAACAAGAAGACAAGTATATGATTCCACTTACAATACGAGGTACCAGGAGTCGTCAAATTCATGGGGAGGAGAGTAGCATTGTCTCGGGGTGGGGAGAGAAATCAAACATTAGGGTTTGATGGGTATGGAGTTTTGGTTTGGGAGGATGAAAACATTCTGGAGATGGATGTTGGTGATGGTTATATAACAATGAGAATGCACTGACTGTCACAAAACTGTACACTTAAAAATGGTTTAAATGGTAAATTTTATGTTATACCTACTTTACCACAGTGAAAAAAAAATCCCCCGCTGGAAGAATTTCCCATCTTGGTGTCTTTCCATCAACGAAAGAACCATGCACAGCAATGATTCACAGCATCTCTGAAACCTAATACTGTTTACCATTTTGTCCTCATTTCCATTCTCATCTGTGTTTTCAATTCCTCTTTTCTGTGCCTAACAATGTGTTCTTTTTTGGCACCTGACTTTTTCTAAATTGCAAGCGCCATGGAGTACACTTTCCACTGGATGTAAACAAACAAACAAAAAACTGGGTTGTAATATCCTAACACTCCAGGCTTCCTACTTCAATACTTTGGCACAGAAACTCATATTGGGTTAAACTTTTTAATATAGGATAATAAAAGCATAAAAGCTCTGATTTTTTCTTTTCTTTTTTTTTTTTTTTGGCTAAAGATTTTAGGCACCCAGAACTTTCTGCTTAATAACTTAAGAGCAATTTATCTAATTTTTCATAATATGCAAGGAATGAAAAGGTCAAATGGAGAAAGTAACTTAATGTTTTCAAAGCTCTCTGCACTTTATAAATTCATCCTTCATTTTAATGCCATCACTCATATCTATCTGGCAGCGTTTTTTCACTTTCTTCCTTTCAAAAGGGACGTGGTGCCAGCAAAAAAATTACACAGAAAATTCTAAAACAATAAAGACAAAGGAACATCCCCCTTTAAAAGGAGACAGAAGGGAATTCCCTAGCAGTCCAGTGGTTAGGACTCCGTTCTTTCACTGCCGAGGGTCCGGGTTCGATCCCTGGTCGGGGAACTAAGATCCCGAACGCCACAGGGTGCGGCCAAAAAAAAAAAAAAGAGAGAGACGAAGCAGGATTTCCGGAAGGATCAGAATCACAAATGTGCTGATTAAAGATGCAGATGCCCTACTGAATAAGACTCTCTGGGAACACTGGCTCTGGATCCACTTTTCATTAAACAAGGTCCCTGGTAACTAAGGGAAGCCTGGACTAAAGCAAGATGGTGGACAAGACACAGCTGGGTTTTGGCCAGGAGGGCTGCATGTCAAAAGGCTGGCTAATGAGGAGCAGACATGTGGACCCAGGGCCTGTCTGGCTCCACAGTACCCCCTGACCTGGGCGCCCATCCCATGTGCCTCATAGCCCCAACACCTCCACTTCCAGTATCCTGAGACACTCCCATTGGTTGGTTTTGAGTGGACAGTGGACCACTGCTCCCTCAGGACCCTTAGTTAATGAGGACAAAAAAGTAATGGCCAGTCTGGGCAGGAGCCTCAACTGCCCTCCTTCAGCCTCCCTGACTGGTCTCACCACTGTGGGCATTGCCCTGACCAGAGCTGCTGCCAGGCCACACTTCATTCAACCTGAGCCCCCTTCTGGGCCTGCTGGAGTGGCTGGACCAGGGTGAGCAAAAGGATCTTTGGCTTAAGTATTAAGTCTCAACTATTGCTGAGGCTACCTTGCATTTGCGATGCCTGGCACGGGCTGAGAGGGGCATGGCAGCACCCAGTTCCTAGCACACCCTCTCTGCCCTCTAGTTGCTTTAAGACAATAGTTTTCATACCTCTGTGAATTATTTACTCACGTATATATTTACAAGTACTTATATAGCACTTTCGATGTTCCAGACAATCTTCTAAGTGCTTTATAAATATTAACTCATTCAATTCTTATAAAAACACTGAAGCAGAGACTATTTACCCTTGTTAAAAACTGGGGCAACTGAAGCACAGAGAGGTTCAGAAATTTGCCCACAGTTGGTAACTGGTGGAACCGGTTACAGCCAAGGCAGTCTGTCTTCACAATCTGCGCCAAGCTGTTTAAATAAGGTATGTATGAGTTAAAAATAAAATAAAGCACTTCAGTAAAAACAAACAGTGTGTTAAGTTCTGGTTACTGTTCCCTGTCTTGAGGCTTTGTTGAAAGAGGAAATGAAAGAGCATTTTTGAGAGGTGTTAAAGGAAAGAGCACAAAACTAAAGCTCTCTCGTTGACATCACTGGAACAGAAAGAGGACTGTAAAACAAGGGGCTTTCTCGTTTTGTGGGTCAGCGCTATTTAACGCCACCAAGGGCACGATTTATGGCACCTTTTAGGGAAACAACCTGCTGATAAATCATTGGTTTGTACTTAGCCCACCTGTGAATGCCAGAGAGCAGTTTCTTTTCTTATAGTTTAAACCTCTTCTTCATAACTATGCATGCTGTGGATTCACTGACAAGACCTTATCTTTTTTGTGCAAACTGACATCTTCGCCCTAGTCACGTGATCAGAATCTCTGCAAGTTGAGTCTAAACTGACAATGCTTTTATAGTTGAACATTTCCAGTCAATGCACAGCCATCAGTTGGTCTAGGACAGTGGTTCTCAACACGTGGTCTCTGAGCCAGCAGGAACAGTATCACCTGAGAACTTGTTAGAAGTACAGATTCTCTGGCCCACCCCAGATCTACTGAATCAAAAACTGTGGATTAGAGCCCAATGCTCTGTGTTTTAACTAGTCCTCCCAATTTGAGAAAACTGGTCTAGAAAAATAATTACCGAATATCATGCGTACTTTAATAAAAAATTCATGTCAATTTCTTACCACAAGTTAGGTTTCTAAGAGCTTATCTGATATTAAATACTGGCTCTACATTTCACTGCCTATGTGGTTTTAGGCAAGTCATGTAACCTCTGTAAATCTCAGTTCCCTTTTCTGCAAATCCGAATAATGAGACGATATATAGGATGTTACCTGGGAAAAAATGCAACCAGAATGCTGACAGCACATACAATATGACAAATGCTCAAGATATGCTTGTGTTGGTATTATTACTGTTAGCATCTTTATGGGTGCAATAGCATTTGTTAAGGAATATTTTCAAAGGAGAAGGATCGTGCTATGGGTGAGAATTCTCAGAGAGCATCCAGGCAAAGGTTGTAGACAGATTCCATCTTGTTCAAAATATGTGCCTGCCTGGCCGAACTCTTCTGCCCACTGGCCTGATATTAGCCTAAAGCATCAGCATCCCTGACTTTGAAGATCCCTAGAATGCAGAGATGGTCCTTTCAATAGACAGTTCTAGCCAGACTCTTCTCCTACCAAGGAAGTATTTGAAAACAGTGGGTGGGGAGGGCCATGGGCTGCGAGAGGAACAGGGTGGACGGGGATGGGGATGAAGAGGAAGGTGGGACCATCCTGGGCAGAGCCCAGTTCTTCCCCTCCCCCACTCCTCCGAGGCCCCTCACCTCTGTCTTCCTGCAGCCACCATGGCCTGCCTTTAAAATGTGCTACTCTCCTGTCCCTGGACACAAACCTTTCCCTCAAACCCTCCCACACAGGCAGCAATTTTCCAACCAAAACTGTACTAAATCCCAAGGAGAGAGAAGGAGGTGGGGAAGGAAGATCAACATGAAGATATCAGAGAAACAAATACAAACCCCAGAAAACCAGTGGTGCTCACCAAGGACGGGGGTCTGATCCTACAACAACACCTCCACAAGTACCTGTGAATTGATTTTTCCCATTAAACTGGAATCACGGGCCCATCCCAAGGGAAGTGCCACCATCCAAGGGGAGCCCATGTTGATCTGAAGGCTTTTGCTATCATATCTGAATTGCTAACCCTAACTTACATCTCTTCATTCTTCCCACTTGCTCCTTTTGGGCTAAGTTCAACCAACAGCGAGGAAGGTCAGGACATTTGCTGACCAACAGCAGATAAGGTCAGCAAGTTAGGTCAGAGGTGAGTTGACCCACAGCTGAAGGATGAGAAATAATCCATCAGATGAAGGACAATAATAATAACGACAGCTGAGCACCTACGATGTGCCAGGAACTACACTGAACACGTTACATCCACCCCGTCAGTGAAGCCTCCTAACAAACAGACAAAGGCAATAATAACAAGAGCTACTGGGATCGACTGAGCACTCACCGTGTACCAAGCACTGGCCCAGGCACTTTACATATCTTCATGAATTTAATTCTTTTTTGTTTATTTGTTTGTTTTTTCAGTACGCGGGCCCCTCACTGCTGTGGCCTCTCCTGTCGCGGAGCACAGGCTCCGGACGCGCAGGCTCAGCGGCCATGGCTCACGGGCCCAGCCGCTCCGCGGCATGTGGGATCGTCCCAGACCGGCGCACGAACCCGTGTCCCCTGCATCGGCAGGCGGACTCTCAACCACTGCGCCACCAGGGAAGCCCTGAGTTTAATTCTTATTACAACTGTACAAGCTATAGACCGTTACTATGCCCATTTTGCAGATGAGGAATTTGAGACAGCAAGAAATTAAGAATTGGAACCGAAGTCACACAGCAGTAAACAGCAGAAGCTGGAGCTGAACCCAGGGACTGACCAGAAAATCCACCGTCCCAAGCACTGAGTTTCCAGGAAGAGGGAGCAACAGCCATCCAGGGAGAGCCGGGAGTGGTGCTGGCTGGCAGGTTCACTAAGTGCTGGGAAAGTGGTTTTAGCTTCAGGAAATGATTTGCGTGAGATGAAGAAAGTCTTTTTTCTGCGCCCACAGCACGCGCAGAAAAAAGAAAACAGTCTCAGATGAAAACAAAAGAATTGAGAGTGAAGAAGATGAGCTGCTCTCTCAGTAGCTACATCAATCAAGGGTTTCGGTAAAGAAGAGGAAACCAAAGTTCTTAGCAGCAATTCTTTGAATGGATTTTATAACATCGACAGAAAAGACAAAGAACCAGACTCAAAAAACAAAAATAAGCGTGAACAAATGAGATCCAAGCAGCAAGGAATACACGGTGCCCACACACCAAAGACAACCGATTAGGACTCTATCCCTGGACCCTCAGCTGCATCCTGTTGGCTCTGAGTCACTTCCCAGTGTCCCTCCATCGGTGTATCATACTCTCAGGTAGGGCATCAGAGTGGCTGAGTCTGCACCAGGGACAAACCCTCGTTCAGCTTCTAGAATCTCTGGCAGAATCTTCTCTGCCACCAAGACGCACACAACACAGGATGCCCTTCCTTTTCCTCCCAAATCCACGCCGTCCACAACAGCTGCCGAGTTCGACTTGTACAGATCCGCCCCGTGCCAGGTCGACAGAGATGGTGAAGATCAGCGAGTCCAGAATGAAAACAGCTGGCGAGGGGTCCAAGATAGAGGCAAACCAACATATGCCTCTTCAGGGGATGGTTCAGCTTTAATGACTCAGACTGCTCTTGAAGCCTTCTTCCTTGGTGCCAGTGTCAACAGCCTTGTGAAAAGGTCCCCTCTACGCAGGAGGGCTTGAGACTTGAGGTTCCAGTGCCCTCCAGGTGACAAGGTCCTTATCACAAGTGATGGCCGTGCAGTGGCCAAGGACGATGATCAAATGCTTCTGGAGTCAGTGGGCTGGAAACGTCTCCCCCTGATGACTGCCTTGGGCCCACCGCTCTTCTCCGTGACCAAATGCTCAGAGGAACTGCAGCGGGAAAGTGACCTCTAGAGGGGGAAGTTCATGGCCATCTGCTGAGCTCCTATCAACAGAAGGAGTCACCATGACGGTGGAATGTTTTTTCCATCTGTGCAGAGGCTGGCACTGCATCCAAACTCCCCTGCCTCTGCGTGTGCCAACCTGAAAACCATGAACCCTATTGCACAGTGATGAGCCTTCCAAACTCCCAGAGCTCCCGTTGCTGGAGATTCCTCTTTTGGCTTATTTCCAGCTTGACACTGCAGGGTCAGACAGCGAATCATTAAGCAGGACTGATGCACACGCCACATGCCTAACAGATCTGGCAACGGAAATCAAGGCACAAACATGCATATGGTGCGGAGAGAACAATCACCACCAAGAATGGAACCAAACAGCTGACTGAGGATGACAGCAAAAGAAAACTCTTAATAGGGACATTTAATTTCAAAGGAAAAACTTCCAGAAGATTACAAACGCAATCATTTGATTTAACCATCTGCATTTGAACAGCTATGCATGAGTAATGCATTTAAACATTTATAAAATTAAGATGCTAAAATTAATGTTTAGCTATTATGGAAGTGCTTATAATTGACTGACTGACGCTCGTTTCAGTCAGTCAGTGAAACAAAGAGAGGGAGGAAGATTTATTAGAGGAAAACTTTGGGAGCTGTGAGCCCTCTTGTGGCCACAAAGCACAATGCAGCCAAGGCCTGCATCCCCACCCCAAGCCCTTGGTCCTAGAAGAGATCGAGCTGGGGGCCAGAGTGTTGAGTTTAAGGCCTGACTCCTTCACCAGGCCAGGACCTCTGATTCTAAGGAGACTGCTGGGCAGTAAGCAAATGCCCTTCCTTCTTTCTGGTACCATCAAGGACATTAGGAGAGGGCCCAAACCTCCCCACACCTCCACTGTTACCTGGTAACAGCACCTTATGATCATGGAACCTAGAGTTGCATTGACAGACAGTATCATTTGATCTGTAAAGAAAGCACCATCATTCCCGCAGGTGCTGAAACTGAGGCTCCAGAAGACGATGTGACTTGCCCGAGGCCTTTTATTCTTCCAACCTGATTTTTTTTTTTTAATTAATTTATTAATTCATTTACTTTTGGCTGTGTTGGGTCTTCATTGTTGCGCATAGGCTTTCTCCAGTTGCAGCGAGCGGGGGCTACTCTTAGTTGCAGTACACGGGCTTCTCGTTGCAGTGGCTTCTCTTGTTGCAGAGCACGGGCTCCAGGTGTGTGGGCTCAGTAGTTGTGGCTCACGGGCTCTAGAGCGCAGGCTCAGCAGTTGTGGCGCACAGGCTTTGTTGCTCCGTGGCATGTGGGATCTTCCCAGACCAGGGCTCGAACCCGTGTCCCCTGCACTGGCAGGCGGATTCTTAACAACGCGCCACCAGGGAAGTCCCCTGACCTGATTTTAAATAGTCACCTGACTCTAATATGTCTTCCCTAACTGCCCTGTATAAAGTCACCCTAGCACCACCCACACCAGCTACTGTCAAACACTCCAACCTCTTTGCCTCCATTTTTCCAAATGGGGGTAAATTATCCCATCCACATCCTGGTCACCCGTTGGCTATATGCCGCCCACACTAGAGTGGAAACCCCGGTGGGTCCAGATCTGTCTTTCACCTGTGTGCCAGGGGGTACCCGAGGAAACATGAGTGATGTGATTAGTAAGGCATGTGCTGAAAGACAAGCAGAGACCAGCGGACTCCAGACTCAGTGGAGAAACACTCTCCCTCAGGGCTTGTTGGCTCGGTGCCAGCTCCTGGACACCCCACTGGGGGTCAGCCTGCAGACCCCTCAGGTTCCATGTGTACAAGGTTAAACTCTGCCCTTTGTCGCGCAAATTCAGTCCTCCTCCTTTACCCCACGTCTCAGGTTGGAGGCACCGCTCTCCACCCAGCTGTACAAGCAAAACATCAGGATGTCACCTTGTCTCCTCTGCGTTTGAACAGCTCCTTCATCTCCCACCCGCATCTCACCAACGCCAAGTCCTGCTAATTCTACCTCCCAGCGTGCCCACCTGGATGCAACCACTGCTCTCCAACACAGGCCATGTTCCCTTGCACAGGTCATCAACAGGAATCATTCGCATTAGGGCAGAAGCCTGCCGGCTGTCCTTCCCAGCTCCAGGCTGCTGTCCAGGCTGCAGCCAGAGGATGCTTCCCACAAGGCAGAACCGAGCTGGTCCTGTAACTTAGAACCCTCCGGGGCTCCCTATGGTCCAAAATGGCAAATACGCCCCCTTTGGCAGCCTGATTGATCTAGCTCCTGCTGCTTCCCCACCCTCCTCCCCAACAGCCTGCTCCAGCCTCACAGACATTCCTTCAGAGGCTCCTTACTGCCCGCCACTACACTATACCCTTTCAGGGACGTTACCTTGGTAAATTCTCACAACACTTCCGCAAGGGAGATATTACTAGTCCCACATTTAAAATGAAGCAGCTCAGAGAGGCCGAAGGGACTGGCCTGGGGTCACCAGGCCTCTTTGTTTGATGTCCGTTGTATTGTACCTTCCTGTTCCCCATCCTCATTACTGTCATTGACAGTGTTTGTCAAGCACCTACTGTATACAGGACACCACGCAAGATAGACTCCAGGGCACTGTCTCCACTGAGGAAGTCATAAAGCACCCTTGTTCACACATGGCTAGCAAGGTGCTAACTGGAAACCACCCGACTCCTACACCTTGAATCTCCAGCATCTAGAACAGCGTGTAGCACACAGTAGTGCTCAATAAATATTTGTTAAGTGAAAGACTCTTTCCCCATTTTCCCCATTCTCTTTCCCCTTTTAAAGAGCATAGTTTGTAGTGTTTCTAGAGCCATCTGTCTTGTAAAAAACAAAGCATAAGAAAATATGAGCTTTTCTCCTATTCTTCTCTGGTTCTTCTGGCTCCCATAGGTCTAGAACAGATTTTTTTCATCTCTCCAGATAGAACATGAATTTTACCATCACACAAGTCTCTCATCCTATTGGCAAGTCCTATGATGACATAAATAAAAACTGTGGTGAAGATACTAGAAACCCTAAGTATTCACAGAGTTGGCCCCGAGGCTGCAGGATAGCAGGGACTTTAGGCATGGCCTGTTTCGGGGTTGGAATATATAGCTGAGCTCTTGCAAAGCCCCAGTAAAGCAATGACTGCAGGGAGGCAGAGGCAGACCCCAGTAGGAGAAATGTTCCAGGCAGCTGCTCATCCAGTTACAGGAGTTGTCCATTTACACTAGTTGCCGTGGCAACCCTGCCCTTTAAATTCAGAAAGTTTCATGAACAAGATCACCCCGGTGTTAAAAGATTTCATGAAAAACAAAACAAAAAAAAAACCAGTCTGACTCAACCCCAGGTTTGGGGGCGGAGGGGTACACTTTCTTTGGAGGACTTCTCCCCTAAAGCGAGCCGCAAGATAAAAGGGCTCTGAAGGCTGGTAAATATGAACAGGAAAACAATGCTAACTGCTTTATTTTTCATCCCACTTATTTAGGATTTGTGAAAATCGAAAACCTTTGCTCAGGCATGCAGATGGTTCAAAAACTACATGTTGAATATATGAATGAAGAAAGGAATATTATTAAATATTCACTTGATTAAAATAAAATATTTCAATTCATAAAAATAGAAATGTTTTTAATACTGACAATTTTAAATTGACTTCTCTTATTAACAGATATAGGTATAATATAGATATGTTAAAACTGCCTAGAAACATAAAGGAGCTCTGAAGGTTGGATTTTTCTAATGCACTGTAACTTATGATTAGAACATGAACATCGACTGATGGGGAAAGCTCGGGATTTGGGCCTAGGATCATAGTCTAGCAGTGAGGTATTTTTCTCATTTGAGGTGGTCATGATAATAAATAAGATAGCATATGCTTAAAACCAGCTTGGAAAATCTACAGTGCTAAACCAACGCTAATAGTTTTTGTTTAATCCCATCTCACCAGACTCGGGTTCTTGCGTTTCTGCTAATTTGGACCCTACTTCTCTTTTACATGGTTATTAAATATTGCTATTCTGCTGCCTTAGGCAATCACCTCCAACCAGAGGGTTAGACCAGCGTGCAGTCTGCAGAGGGGGTACCTTTGTGGGCACTTGGCTGCATGTCTGTGCATGAGTGGACACAGAATCGGGACACCAGTCACTGGGCAGAAACCCCAGGCCATCCTGGCACAGGAAGCAAATGCCTGGGGATTGAACTCCGAGCATTCACTGAGTTTGCTTTCGGGCAAACTCAAAATTGGAAATAGGAGGTTTCCGTGAAAACTCTTCCAGGCTTGTCCAGTTGAAATGTCCATTGTCACCTTTTCTGTGCACATGATCCGCAAAAATTCCTTCTTCCAGATGCTATCAGTTTCTTGACAGGTGACCATACCTAGGTGCTATGCGTGACCTGAGGGACCTTCAAATCCTATCCAGACCGAAATGCTTACCCCCAGCTCCCACTCTCCAACTGGCCATGCTCCCCTGTTTCTTCTCCAGAGGCTGGAGTAAATGAAAATGGGTAGATGGTACCTACGAGCAAAAGAAGGCCTCTAACCCATTCATATCATCCTTTCTTCACTCATTAATCCATTTGTCACTAACACACTCATTCTATGAAGTTGCCAGATACCTACACCGTGATATGCCCCAGAGTAGGCACTGGGATCCTATAGTGAACAAGACCCAGACCTGAACTCTCACCTTTGCTCTCCATTCTCCCATCACATGGGCTATGTTCTTACATAGCATGTTCCTGCTCCAGGACATTTGTACTTGCTATTTCCTCTGCCTAAAATATTCTTCCCCCAACTATTTGTAGAGCTCATGCTAACCCCTAACCATTTAGCCTCATCTCACAAGTCACCTTTCCAGAGACACCTTCCCTGATCACACTATGTAAGAGAAATTTCCTTTCCCCACCACCCTGCATTTATTTTCTTTATAATCAATGTGAAATTAGTCTGATTGTTTCTGACAGTTTTGTCTTCCCTGCTAGATCCCCAGCACCTGACACACTGCCTGGCATATAGTAAGATGTAATAGATAAAATTTATTTAGCGCTCACTATGTACCAGTTGCCCTTTAGAGCATTTTACACACTCTCCCAATTAATCATGCCTACAAGCCTATGCAGTGGGTACTAACAGAGGCACAGGGAAGTTACGTACCTTGGCCATACAGTTAGTAAGAAACGAGGTTGGTTTTTGAACCCAGGAAGTCTGAGTCCAATGGCTGGGCTCCTAACCCCTACACCTGACAGGTACTGAATCTGTCACCCAGTGTTTTGAATGAATAAATATAAGAATGAATGAATGAATCTAAGACAAACATTAAACAAATAATTATTAGACATATACATAAGTACAAAAAGTGTACACTATAATGTGAGTTTCTGATAGAGAGATCAAACCTAGTTTAGTGCATCAGGGGAGACGAGACAAGGGAAGTGACACTTAGACAGTGTGAAGTACCAGTGGCAGGTAGAGGAAGAAGAGGGTCATTCATCAGGTGATCTGCTGGTGACACTGGAAACAGAAGGCAGCTGAACACAAGGGTCAGACCTCAGGTTCAGAATAATATCTCTCTGTAATGATGTGGAGAAACAGGCAAGGAGTATATCAAAGTAGGAGCAAAAATTGGCTAAATTTTCTAATCTCCAAAATATACAAACAACTCACGCAGCTCAATATTAAAACAATTTGCAGAATCCATGCTATCTATAAACAGTTTGCAGACTAAATGATACCCACTTTTCAACCCAGCAATTTCACTTTTAACTAGCTATGCTACCAGTATACTTGCCCATCTGTAGAGAGGTGTATGTATAAGGAAGGTAGCCATTTAAATGGCCCAAAATTGAATAATGAAAAACAAATATTTATCAAGAGGAAAATAAGATTAAATATTTTTTGGTACTACCATATCGTGTGGAATATTCCGGAACAATTTTTCAAATGATTTTTGTCAAGATGCAATGGCACTTTAACATCTATGGCAAGACATAGTGCCAAGTGGAAAAAGTCAAGTAACACTTCACTATGTACAGAAGGATCCTATTTATAGATATTTTTAAATACCTAGGAATAAACCTACTTAAGGAGATGAAAGACCTGTATGCAGAAAACTATAAGACACTGAAGAAAGAAATTAAAGATGATACCAACAGAGGGAGTGATATACCATGTTCTTGGATTGGAAGAATCAATATTGTGAAAATGACTATACTACCCAAAGCAATCTACAGATTCAATGCAATCCCTATCAAATTACCAATGGCATTTTTTACGGAACTAGAACAAAAAAATCTTAAAATTTCTATGGAGACACAAAAGACCCCAAATAGCCAGGGCAGTCTTGAGGGAAAAAAATGGAGCTGGAGGAATCAGACTCCCTGATTTCAGACTATACTACAAATCTACAGTAATCAAGACAATATGGTACTGGCACAAAAACAGAAACACAGATCAATGGAACAAGGTAGAAAACCCAGAGATAAACCCATGCACCTATGGTCAACTAATCTATGACAAAGGAGGCAAGGAGATACAATGCAGAAAAGACAGCCTCTTCGATAAGTGGTGCTGGGAAAACTGGACAGCTACATGTAAAAGAATGAAATTAGAACACTCCCCAACACCATACACAAAAATAAACTCAAAATGGATTAGAGACCTAAATGTAAGACCGGACACTATAAAACTCTCAGAGGAAAACATAGGAAGAACACTTTGACATAAATCACAGCAAGATCTTTTTTGATCCACCTCCTAGAGTAATGGAAATAAAAACAAAAATAAACAAATGGGACCTAATGAAACTTCAAAGCTTTTGCACAGCAAAGGAAACCATTAACAAGACGAAAAGACAACCCTCAGAATGGGAGAAAATATTTGCAAATGAATCAACAGACAAAGGATTAATCTCCAAAATATACAAACAACTCACGCAGCTCAATATTAAAAGAACAAACAACCCAATCCAAAAATGGGCAGAAGACCTAAATAGACATTTCTCCAAAGAAGACATGCAGATGGCCAAGAAGCACATGAAAAGCTGCTCAACATCACTAATTATTAGAAAAATGCAAATCAAAACTACAATGAGCTACCACCTCACACCAGTTAGAATGGGCATCATCAGAAAATCTAGAAACAACAAATGCTGGAGAGGGTGTGGAGAGAAGGGAACCCTCTTGCACTGTTGGTGGGAATGTAAATTGGTACAGCCACTATGGAGAACAGTAGGGAGGTTCCTTAGAAAACTAAAAATAGAATTACCATATGACCCAGCAATCCCACTACTGGGCATATACCCAGAGAAAACCATAATTCAAAAAGACACATGCACCCCAATGTTCACTGCAGCACTGTTTACAATAGCCGGGACATGGAAGCAACCTAAATGCCCATCGACAGATGAATGGATAAAGAAGATGTGGGGCTTCCCTGGTGGCGCAGTGGTTGAGAGTCCGCCTGCTGATGCAGGGGATGCGGGTTCGTGCCCCGGTCCGGGAGGATCCCACATGCCGCAGAGCGGCTGGGCCCGTGAGCCATGGCCGTTGAGCCTGCGCTCCGCAACGGGAGAGGCCACAGCAGTGAGAGGCCCGCATACCGCAAAAAAAAAAAAAAAGATGTGGTACATATATACAATGGAATATTAGCCATAAAACGGAACGAAATTGGGTCATTTGTTGAGACGTGGATGGATCTAGAGACTGTCATACAGAGTGAAGTAAGTCAGAAAGAGAAAAACAAATATTGTATATTAATGCATATATGTGGAACCTAGAAAAATGGTGCAGGAACCGGTTTGCAGGGCAGAAATTGAGACACAGATGTAGAGAACAAACGTATGGACACCAAAGGGGGAAAGCCGTTGTGGGGTGGGGGTGGGCTGAATTGGGCGATTGGGATTGACATGTATACAGTGATGTGTATTAAATGGATGACTAATAAGAACCTGCTCTATATAAAAAAAGAACCAAAACAGCCAAGACAATTTTGAAGAGGAAGAAGAAGATGTAGTGATAAGGTGTGGAGATTTATTTATGCAATAACAAGATTTTTAAAATAAAACTAGTGTAATGTTGGCATAGGAGTGGGCAAGTACTGTATGTCAGTGTAACAGTTCAGAGTGCTCAAGAAATGACCCACGTATAATAAGAACTTGCTGTTTTTATAAACTGGCGTTATACTGATTAATCAGTATATTGTGCTAGATAATTCTGTATGAAAAAAATCAACTTAATTCTATATCTAGGACTCTTCTTGGAGTTTCAGACTCACACTCAAACAATGTATCCCAAACTGAACTGATTGTAACTTGTCAAACTATTCCTTTTGTATTCTGTGCATCACTAGCAAAGAAATTTGAGAGCCAGTATTTATTCTTCTGCCTCCTAAATTTCTCGCACATCCAAGCAATAAAATATTTTGTAGAATTTATCTTTTAAACATCTTGTGTTTTCCCCTTCCTCTTCATTCTTACTATTACTGTTTTAGTTCTGACCTGGGCTGCTGCAGCAGCTCTGGCTCATACTTTTCTCCTTCAAATACATCTTACACATAGGCTTCAGAGTGAGCTACCTAAGAATTCTAATCAGTCCATGTCATAACTCTACTAAAAATATTCTAAATTACTCCATTATCCCCAGAATAAAGTTCAACCTCTTAAACGTAATATTTTACAAAAATGATCTGAATCCTAGCCTCTTCCCCAGTCTTACATCCTGCCTTTCCCTCTGTGTACTGTGGTGTTCTTGATCTATTGCCTTTACTAGCCCTGTCCATCTGCCTTGGAATGCCATGTCTTCCTTTGCCCAGGTAATTTTTATTTGTCCTTTAAAACTCTGCTCAGAGTTCTTTCCATATGATAGATGCAGGTTCTTTATCCAGATATATGATTTGCAAATATTATCTCAGTGGATAGTTTGCATTTTCATTCTCTTTAACAGTGTCTTTGGATGGGCCGGAGTTTTTAAAATTTTGATGAAGTTCAATTTATCAGCTTGTTCTTTCGTGTATCGTGCTTTTGGTGTGGCACTGAAGAAGCTGTTACCTCACCCAAGAAGACTTTCTCCTTTGTTTCCTTTTGGAGATTTTAGAGTTTTGGGCTTTACATTTAGCTCTATGATCCATTGTGAGTTAATCTTTATATATGGTGTGAGCTATGATCAAAATTAGATATCTGGAGAGACCTTGAAGATGGCGGAAGAGTAAGACGCGGAGATCGCCTTCCTCCCCACGGATACACCAGAAATACATCCACACGTGGAACAACTCCTACAGAACTCCTACTGAAGGCTGGCAGAAGACCTCAGACCTCCCAAAAGGCAAGAAACTCCCCACGTACCTGGGTAGGGCAAAAGAAAAAACAGAGACAAAAGAATAAGGACGGCACCTGCACCAGTGGGAGGGAGCTGTGAAGGAGGAAAAGTTTCCACACACTAGGAAGCCCCTCCGCGGGCGGAGACTGCGGGAGACGGAGCGGGGAGATTCGGGACCGCGGAGTAGTGCACAGCGACGGGTGCGGAGGGCAAAGCGGGGAGATTCCTGCACAGACGATCGGTGCCGACCGGCACTCACCAGCCCGAGAGGCTTGTCTGCTCACCCGCCGGGGCGGGCGGGGCTGCGAGCTGAGGCTCGGGTTTCGGTTTTGGACGGAGCACAGGGAGAGGACTGGGGTTGGCGGCTTGAGCATAGCCTGAAGGGGTTGGTGCGCCACGACTAGCCGGGAGGGAGTTCGGGGAAAAGCCTGCACCGGCCGAAGAGGCAAGAGACTTTTTCTTCCCTCTTTGTTTCCTGGTGCGCGAGGAGAGGGATTTAAGAGCGCTGCTTAAAGGAACTCCAGAGACGGGCGCGAGCCGCGGCTAAAAGCGCGAACCCCAGAGACGGGCGCGAGACGCGGCTAAAAGCGCGAACCCCAGAGACGGGCGCGAGCCGCGGCTGAGGGCGCGAACCCCAGAGACGGGCGCGAGCCGCGGCTGAGGGCGCGAGCCCCCGAGACGGACGCGAGCCGCAGCTGAAAGCGCAAACCCCAGAGACGGGCGCGAGCCGCGGCTAAAACTGCGGACCCCAGAGACGGGCGGGAGACGCTAAGGCTGCTGCTGCCGCCACCAAGGGCCTGTGTGCGAGCACAGGTCACTCTCCACACCCCTCTTCCGCGGAGCCTGTGCAGCCCGCCACTGCCAGGTCCCCGGGATCCAGGGACAACTTCCCCGGGACAGCGCACGGCTGGCCTCAGGCTGGTGCAACGTCACGCCGGCCTCTGCCGCAACGTCACGCCGCCTCTGCCGCCGCAGGCCCGCCCCGCACGCAGTGCCCTTCCTTCCCCTATCCCCCAACCCCCGGCCTGAGTGAGCCGGAGGCCCCGAAGCAGCGGCTCCTGTAACCCCGTCCTGTCTGAGCGAAAAAACAGACGCCCTCCAGCGACCTACACGCAGAGGCAGGGCCAAATCCAAAGCTGAGCTCCTGTGAGCTGTGAGAACAAAGAGAAAGGGAAATCTCTCCCAGCAGCCACAGAAGCAGCGGATTAAAGCTCCACAATCAACTAGATATACCCTGCATCTGTGGAATACCTGAATAGACAAGGAATGATCCCAAATTGAAGAGGTGGAATTTAGGAACGAGATCTATGATTTTTTTCCCTTTTCCTCTTTTTGTGAATGTGTACGTGTATGCTTCTGTGTGAGATCTTGTCTGTATACTCTTGCTTCCACCATTTGTCCTAGGGCTCTATCCGTCCATGACTTTTTTTTAAAAATTCTTTTTCTTAATAATTAAGTTTAATTGTAATAACTTTATTATACTTTACCTTCGTTCTTTCTTTCTTTCCTTCCTTCCTTCCCTCCTTTAGACAACGAATCACCCCAAATTGAGGAGGTGGTCTCAGGGAGCAGGATTTATGATTTTTCCCCCTTTACCTCTTTTTGTGAAGGTGTATGTGTATGCTTCTGTGTAAGATTTTCTCTGTATAGCTTTGCTTCCAACATTTGTCCTAAGGTTCTATCCGTCCCTTTTTTTTTTCTTCTAAATATTTTTTAATTCAATAACTATATTATACTTTATTTTTACTGTATCATCTTTCTTTCTGTCTTTTTTTCCTTCTTTCCCTCCTTCCTTCCTTCCTCCCTCCTTCCCTCCCTCCTTTCTTTCCTTCTTTGCTTCTTTCTTCCTTTCCTCCTTTCCTTCTTTCTTTCCTCATACTTCTACTAATTCTCCCTACTTTTTCTCCCTTTTATTCTGAGCTGTGTGGATGAAAGGCTCTTGGTGCTCCAGCCAGGAGTCAGGGCTCTGCCTCTGAGGTTGGAGAGCCAACTTCAGGACACTGGTCAACAAGAGACCTCCCAGCTCCACATAATATTAAACGGTGGAAATCTCCCAGAGACCTCCATCTTAACACCAGCACCCAGCTTCACTCAACGACCAGCAAGCCACAGTGCTGGACAACCTATGCCAAACAACTAGCAAAACAGGAACACAACCCCACCCATTAGCAGAGAGGCTGCCTAAAATCATAATAAGGCCACAGACACCCCAAAACACACCACCAGACGTGAACCTGCCCACTAGAGAGACAAGATCCAGCCTCATCCAGCACAACACAGGCACTAGTCCCCTCCACCAGGAAGCCTACACAACCCACTGAAACAACCTTAGCCACTGGAGACAGACATCAAAAACAACGGGAACTACGAACGTGCAGCCTGCAAAAAGGAGACCCCAAACACAGTAAGATAAGCAAAATGAGAAGACAGAAAAACACACAGCAGATGAAGGAGCAAGATAAAAACCCACCAGACCTAACAAATGAAGAGGAAATAGGCAATCTACCTGAAAAAGAATTCAGAATAATGATAGTAAGGATGATCCGAAATCTTGGAAGTAGAATGGACAAAATGCAAGAAACAGTTAACAAGGACCTACAAGAACTAAAGATGAAACAAGCAACGATGAACAATGCAATAAATGAAATTAAAATCACTCTAGATAGGATCAATAGCAGAATAACTGAGGCAGAAGAACGGATAAGTGACCTGGAAGATAAAGTAGTGGAAATAACTACTGCAGAGCAGAATAAAGAAAAAAGAATGAAAAGAACTGAGGACAGTCTCAGAGACCTCTGGGACAACATGAAACGCACCAACATTCGAATTATAGGGGTTCCAGAAGAAGAAGAAAGAAAGAAAGGGACTGAGAAAATATTTGAAGAGATTATAGTTGAAAACTTCCCTAATATGGGAAAGGAAATAGTTAATCAAGTCCAGGAAGCACAGAGGGTCCCATACAGGATAAATACAAGGAGAAACACGCCAAGACACATATTAATCAAACTGTCAAAAATTAAATACAAAGAAAGCATATTAAAAGCAGCAAGGGAAAAACAACAAATAACACACAAGGGAATCCCCATAAGGTTAACGGCTGATCTCTCAGCAGAAACCCTACAAGCCAGAAGGGAGTGGCAAGACATACTGAAAGTGATGAAGGAGAATAGCCTGCAACCAAGACTACTCTACCCAGCAAGGATCTCATTCACATTTGATGGAGAAATTAAAACCTTTACAGACAAGCAAAAGCTGAGAGAGTTCAGCACCACCAAACCAGCTTTACAACAAATGCTAAAGGAACTTCTCTAGACACGAAACACAAGAGAAGGAAATGACCTATAGTAGCGAACCCAAAACAATATATAAAATGGAAATAGGAACATACATATCGATAATTACCTTAAATGTAAATGGACTAAATGCTCCCACCAAAAGACACAGATTGGCTGAATGGATACAAAAACAAGACCCTTATATATGCTGTCTACAAGAGACCCACTTCAGAACTAGAGACACATACAGACTGAAAGTAAGGGGATGGAAAAAGATATTCCATGCAAATGGAAACCAAAAGAAAGCTTGAGTAGCAATTCTCATATCAGACAAAATAGACTTTAAAATAAGGACTATTAAAAGGGACAAAGAAGGACACTACATAATGATCAAGGGATCGATCCAAGAAGAAGATATAACAATTGTAAATATTTATGCACCCAACATAGGAGCACCTCAATACATAAGGCAAATACTAACAACCATAAAAGGGGAGATCAACAGTAACACATTCATAGTAGGGGACTTTAACACCCCACTTTCACCCATGGACAGATCATCCAAAATGAAAATAAATAAGGAAACACAAGCTTTAAATGATACATTAAACAAGATGGACTTAATTGATATTTATAGGACACTCTATCCAAAAACAACAGAATACACATTTTTCTCAAGTGCTCATGGAACATTCTCCAGGATAGATCATATCTTGGGTCACAAATCAAGCCTTGGTAAATTTAAGAAAACTGAAATTGTTTCAAGTATCTTTTCCGACCACAACGCCATGAGACTAGATATCAATTACAGGAAAAGATCTGTAAAAAATACAAACACATGGAGGCTAAACAATATACTACTTAATAATGAAGTGATCACTGAAGAAATCAAAGAGGAAATAAAAAAAGACCTACAAACAAATGACAATGGAGACACAACGACCCAAAACCTATGGGATGCAGCAAAAGCAGTTCTAAGGGGGAAGTTTATAGCAATACAAGCCCACCTTAAGAAGCAGGAAACATCTCGAATAAACAACCTAACCTTGCACCTCAAGCAATTAGAGAAAGAAGAACAAAAAAACCCCAAAGCTAGCAGAAGGAAAGAAATCATAAAAATCAGATCAGAAATAAATGAAAAAGAAATGAAGGAAACAATAGCAAAGATCAATAAAACTAAAAGCTGGTTCTTTGAGAAGATAAACAAAATAGATAAACCACTAGCCAGACTCATCAAGAAAAAAAGGGAGAAGACTCAATAGAATTAGAAATGAAAAAGGAGAAGTAACAACTGACACTGCAGAAATAAAAAAATCATGAGAGATTACTACAAGCAACTCTATGCCAATAAAATGGACAATCTGGAAGAAATGGACAAATTCTTAGAAATGCACAACCTGCCAAGACTGAATCAGGAAGAAATAGAAAATATGAACAGACCAATCACAAGCACTGAAATTGAAACTGTGATTAAAAACCTTCCAACAAACAAAAGCCCAGGACCAGATGGCTTCACAGGTGAATTCTATCAAACGTTTAGAGAAGAGCTAACACCTATCCTTCTCAAACTCTTCCAAAATATAGCAGAGGGAGGAACACTCCCAAATTCCTTCTACGAGGCCACCATCACCTTGATACCAAAACCAGACAAGGATGTCACAAAGAAAGAAAACTACAGGCCAATATCACTGATGAACATAGATGCAAAAATCCTCAACAAAATACTAGCAAACAGAATCCAACAGCACATTAAAAGGATCATACACCATGATCAAGTGGGGTTTATTCCAGGAATGCAAGGATTCTTCAATATACGCAAATCTATCAATGTGATAAACCATATTAACAAATTGAAGAAGAAAAACCATATGATCATCTCAACAGATGCAGAGAAAGCTTTCGACAAAATTCAACACCCATTTATGATAAAAACCCTCCAGAAAGTAGGCATAGAGGGAACTTTCCTAAACATAATAAAAGCCATATATGACAAGCCCACAGCAAACATCATCCTCAATGGTGAAAAACTGAAAGCATTTCCACTAAGATCAGGAACAAGACAAGGTTGCCCACTCTCACCACTCTTATTCAACATAGTTTTGGAAGTTTTAGCCACAGCGATCAGAGAAGAAAAGGAAATAAAAGGAATCCACATCGGAAAAGAAGAAGTAAAGCTGTCACTGTTTGCAGATGACATGATACTATACATAGAGAATCCTAAAGATGCTACCAGAAAACTACTAGAGCTAATCAATGAATTTGGTAAAGTAGCAGGATACAAAATTAATGCACAGAAATCTCTGGCATTCCTATATACTAATGATGAAAAATCTGAAAGTGAAATCAAGAAAACACTCCCATTTACCATTGCAACAAAAAGAATAAAATATCTAGGAATAAACCTACCTAAGGATACGAAAGACCTGTATGCAGAAAATTATAAGACACTGATGAAAGAAATTAAAGATGATACAAATAGATGAAGAGATATACCATGTTCTTGGATGGGAAGAATCAACATTGTGAAAATGACTCTACTACCCAAAGCAATCTACAGATTCAATGCAATCCCTATCAAACTACCACTGGCATTTTTCACAGAACTAGAACAAAAAATTTCGCAATTTGTATGGAAACACAAAAGACCCCGAATAGCCAAAGCAATCTTGAGAACGCAAAAAGGAGCTGGAGGAATAAGGCTCCCTGACTTCAGACTATATTACAAAGCAACAGTAATCAAGACAGTATGGTACTGGCACAAAAACAGAAAGATAGATCAGTGGAACAGGATAGAAAGCCCAGAGATAAACCCACGCACATATGGACACCTTATCTTTGATAAAGGAGGCAGGAATGTACAGTGGAGAAAGGACAGCCTCTTCAATAAATGGTGCTGGGAAAACTGGACAGGTACATGTAAAAGTATGAGATTAGATCACTCCCTAACACCATACACAAAAATAAGCTCAAAATGGATTAAAGACCTAAATGTAAGGCCAGAAACTATCAAACTCTTAGAAGAAAACATAGGAAGAACACTCTATGACATAAATCACAGCAAGATCCTTTCTGACCCACCTCCTAGAGTAATGGAAATAAAAACAAAAATAAACAAATGGGACCTAATGAAACTTCAAAGCTTTTGCACAGCAAAGGAAACCATAATCAAGACCAAAAGACAACCCTCAGAATGGGAGAAAACATTTGCAAATGAAGCAACTGACAAAGGATTAATCTCCAAAATTTACAAGCAGCTCATGCAGCTCAATAACAAAAAAACAAACAACCCCATCCAAAAATGGGCAGAAGACCTAAATAGACATTTCTCAAAAGAAGATATACAGAATGCCAACAAACACATGAAAGAATGCTCAACATCATTAATCATTAGAGAAATGCAAATCAAAACTACAATGAGATATCATCTCACACCAGTCAGAATGGCCATCATCAAAAAATCTAGAAACAATAAATGCTGGAGAGGGTGTGGAGAAAAGGGGACACTCTTGCACTGCTGGTGGGAATGTGAATTGGTTCAGCCACTGTGGAGAACAGTATGGAGGTTCCTTAAAAAACTACAAATAGAATTACCATATGACCCAGCAATCCCACTACTTGGCATATACCCTGAGAAAACCAAAATTCAAAAAGAGTCATGTACCAAAATGTTCATTGCAGCTCTATTTACAATAGCCAGGACATGGAAACAACCTAAGCGCCCATCATCGGATGAATGGATAAAGAAGATGTGGCACATATACACAATGGAATATTACTCAGCCTTAAAAAGAAATGAAATTGAGCTATTTGTAATGAGATGGATAGACCTAGAGTCTGTCATACAGAGTGAAGTAAGTCAGAAAGAAAAAGACAAATACCGTATGCTAACACATATATATGGAATTTAAGGGAAAAAAATGTCATGAAGAACCTAGGGTTAAGATAGGAATAAAGACGCAGACCTACTGGAGAACGGACTTAAGGATATGGGGAGGGGGAAGGGTGAGTTTTGACAGGGCGAGAGAGAGTCATGGACATATACACACTAACAAACGTAGTAAGGTAGATAGCTGGGGGGAAGCAGCCGCAAGGCACAGGGATATTAGCTCGGTGCTTTGTGACAGCCTGGAAGGGTGGGATGGGGAGAGTGGGAGGGAGGGAGACGCAAGAGGGAAGACATATGGGAACATATGTATATGTATAGCTGATTCACTTTGTTGTAAAGCAGAAACTAACACACCATTGTAAAGCAATTATAACCCAATAAAGATGTTTTAAAAAAAAAAAAAACTAATATATATATATATATATATATATATATATATATATAATATACACACTTGTATAGCACTTCTTAACAAGGAGGCCATTAAACTTCTTAAACACAAGTTTCCCCCCCAAAAAAAAAAAAAAAAAAAAAAAAAATTAGATATCTGATTGTTCCACACCATTTGCCGAAAACACTATCCTTTCTCCACTTAATTGCCTTTGCACCTTTGTTAAAAATTTATTGATTATGTACGTGTAAGTGTATTTCTAAGTTCTTATGCTCTATTGATCTCTTTCTTTTGCCAATTTCACTTATTAAGAAAACAAGCATCCAATTAAAAAGTGGACAAACGATTTGAACGTATATTTAAAATGGTACAGAAAAAAAGAAATCGAAGCTACGCATGTGTGCACACACTGCACACACATACACACACAGATATAAATGAACGTTCTGAAACGTTAGGGGTGTTTGAAAGAACATTCAGCAGATTCTTATCTGCGATTTCCTGGGAGGAAACAGAAGGAGAAAAAAGATTCTGACTTAAAAAAATGTAAAGAATCTGAAATGGTTGAATTTTTATAATGAAAATGTAGGCATATATTGCTGTGATTTTTTAAAAATCTCATGTTGAAATAAAAAGATAAAAGCTATTACTATAAATAGAAATTCCGCTGAGAGTATCCCCAGGGGGTTCGATAGAGGTCCCACCCAGCCAAAACCCTCCCAGCCACACAGCTTGATCTGAAGCACCTTACTAGGGTTTCCAGCTTGTCCTGATTTGCTTCCTCATTCACTTGGGTCAGTGGTTCTTGCATTCTAACTGCTGGCTTATTCCTGACTCAGCATTTGAGCTTCATCCAGAGTTCAGAACGCCTGCCTGTGCATCCACCATACAACTCTGGCCTGATTTGCACCAGTCAATGTAGTTTCACTTTCCTTGTCCACAGGTTCCGGTACCCTCACCGGGAAGTAAGGTAAAGTGTCCTCCTCAGCCCTTTAGTCTCACAGCTGGAGAGAAAAGAAACTCAGCACATCTATAGATGAGGTAAGGGCACATTCATAGCATTACCTGGTGATAAGGTTAAGACTAAGTTTTCCACTGGAATTTCCCCTTTCCCTACTGTAATGCTAACCTGTCCGTGTGGTTTCCATTTTCTTTCCAGATTAGCTCCACATACAAGGAAGCAAAATCACTTCTGGTTGGTTGAATTTTTAGTTGCATTAATAAAGTAACGTCTTCGTGAACTGGACTGCTTGGGCAAAGTAGTGACTACTTCTCAGAGACCTTGCCTTCTTGGAGTTTCTAGTCCAGTTTAGAAGACTGACACAGGAACACATACTATTTGGTGGGTGATGAAAATAGCTGTATGCACAAGGAGCTGTGAATACAAACATTAGGGGTCCTTAGCTTAGACAAAAAATTCTGGGAAGGCTTCCTGGAGTAGACAGATGGGTGAGGAAGAGTATCTTGGCAGAGAAAGATGAGGAAGCAGAGGGAAAATCATGAGTGGACACCTAGAGATTTGAAATGAACAGACTGACATTGCTCAAACGTTGGCAATGACTGATGTGACTGTGGCGGAGATGGCACGGGAGAGGAAGGCAGGGCCCAGGCAACAGAGGGCCTAGAATCCGACTGAGACCATTTCCACTGCACCAGAACATGCCAACTGGCATTTCAGTAGTGACCCTCCAAAATCCTCTGATTTTAGCACTTTTACATTGAGTCCATATTGTATTCAAATGGGTTGGGGGAGGGAGATGTCATAGTTGTTAAAATATTGGTTAAAACTATATTTGAAATTCTTGTTGACATTCTTTTCTAAAATAAAATAAAATGGTCCACTTCTAGAAAGTTCTAGATAATGAGCACCAGGATGACTGATTTTCAGGGTCAGCCTCCCACACACTGATATGGCTTACAGTCATAAGGAGGTAAATGCAGAGCTTGGCGATGGTGCCAGTCTCAGGATGTGCCCTAAAGGATTTCTCTCCATCCTGCTGAATCTTGCGTTTGGAATGCGTTTATGCAGAGGTGATTTGTCCCTCTCTTCAAGTGAGAGAATAACCACATGTTCCCTGATATTAGGGTTCTGAAATACAGCCTGGATATTGGCACTGTACCATGCTAGAGGATACGGATGCAGTGCCAACCTGCCATGGTTAATTCCAAATGCAACACAGCCAGATCTGAAACCCAGATGATTCGGTGCACTACAGCTGTCCCTCGGTATCTGCAGGGGATTGGTTCCCTGACCCACAGCAGACACCAAAATCCACAGATGCTCAAGTTCCTTATATAAAATGGTGTAGAAGCAATATTTGCATATAACCTACCTCCTCCCATATACTTTAAATCATCTCTAGATTACTTATAATACATAATACAATGTAAAATACTATGTAAATAGTTGTAAATACAATGTAACCGCTATGTAAATAGTTGCCTGCATGCAACAAATTCAAGTTTTGCTTTTTTGGAATTTTCTGGAATTTTTTTTTCAAATATTTTCAATCTATGGTTGGTTGAATCAAGGATGTAGAACCTGCAGATATGGAGGGGCGACTGCACTGGGTTCAAACAGGCATTCTAAATTAATTACATTACATTACATTACATTACTAGTGTGTTTTTTGATATAAAAAAGAATAAGAAAAAACCCCACTGTTTTATTGCCCATAAATTTACTCTATTATCTCAATTTACTTTTACTTTATTTTTTTAATTCAGGTTTATTGAGGTATAATTTACATACAGCAAAATTTACCCTTCTGGGTATACAGTTCAGTGAGTTTGGATAAGGCCATGTAACCATCACCACAACTGAGATACAGAACATTTTCATTACCCCTAAACATTTTCATTACCTAAAGGAGATGTAGGTCATCTCCTTTCCCCATTTCTGGTCCCTGGAAATCACTAACCCAATTTTTGCCCCGATTCTTAAGAAATAATAAAAGAATCAAATAAGCAATTTCAAATATTATAGAAAAGTATGAAAGGAGAGATAAAGGGTAATTTAAGAAATACTTTCTTCTTTTTTGTGAAAGTACTGGGGTTGGAAGGAAAAGTGGAAACCTATTGTTTTTGTCAGTTACTTTTGCTTTACTGCATAGTGGTTAGAAAATATAATCTTACACTTTTGCCTTAATAGAATTTATTGAGATTTTCTCCATGATTATTATATGGTCATTTTTCATAAATATGAAAAGACCACTTGAAAATAAGCGTAGCCTCCATTAGCTGATATGCCAATGTGTATTAAACTGATCTGATTTTAATTCCCAGGTTTTTTAAATTCTTAAATATATTTTCCTCTGTTTTACCTAATTCTTAAACTAGACTACTATATCAAAAAGACCCCCAAATACACAATGACTCAAATGCACTAGAAGTTTATTTCTCACTTTCATAAAACGTCCTGGTCACAAGGTGGTACTCCTCCAGTCAGTGGTTCAAAACCCCAACTCCTTCCACCTTGAGACTCCTCTATCACCCAAGGCCTCATCGTTGCCTTGAGGGAAGACAGAGCAGAGTGAGTTTCTTGAAACTCTTGACCCAGAAATGTCTTACATCACGTTGGCTAGAATTTAGTCACATGGCCATATCTAGCTGCAAAGGAATCTGGGAAATGTAGTCCAGTTGTGACCTTGGGAAGAAGAGCACACAGATTCTGACTAGCAGTTAGCAATCTCTGACTCAATTTTGTACGCTAACAGGAGTGAGTTAAAATCTCTTTTACGTTTCTGTGTATTTCTCACTGTAGTCTCTGCCCTTTATTCTTTATATAATTTGATGCTTTGTTATTTGGTACATGTATTAGTTTACTAATTTAGTGGCTTAAACAACACAAGTGTATTATCTTACAGTTCTGGAGATCTGAAGACTCACTGGGCTAAAATCAAGGTGTTGGCAGGGCCCTTTGCTTTTAACATTATTAAATCACTTACTTTGAATGTCTTTCATTGAAAAATTGAATTCTTAAAAACCTGAGCCTGAGGTTTTCTTCTTTAGTGAATGAGCTTGGCTCTTTTATAGTTACTGGTGCTGTTTTGCCTCATTCCATCGTCTTCTTTTGTGTGTTGCGTCTTTTTAAGTTGTCAGTGCTTCTTTTTGCTATATGGGTTATCTTTTCTCAGTCTTATTTAGAGCATTTGCTTTTTCTTTTGATATTTTTAAAGTCTTATTCATCTGCTTTTAGTTCTTCAAGTGGTTATATTTATACATTTATAAGTAAGCTTGAACGTCTCTATTAGTTGACCTACCAATATTTGATACATCTATTTAATCCTCCCCATGAATAAAAACATTTATCTCTCCTTCTTCTCATCTCGCACACAAATACAACCCTAATTTTCATTTACAATATTACTGTTCTTTTCTCTTCCAGTTTTATTGAGATATAGTTGACGACACAATACTGTATGTACAGCATAATGATTCAGCTTATGTACATCATGAAATGATGATCACAGGAAGTTTAGTGAACACCCATCAGCTCATATAGATACAAAATTAAATAAATAGAAAAAAGTTTTTTCCTTGAGATGAGAACTCTTCTTAACAATTTTCATATATAACATACAGCAGTGTTAATTATATTTGTCATGTTGTACATTATATCCCAAGTACTTATTTACCTTAAACCGGAAATTTGTACCTTTTGACTCCCCTCATGCCCTGCCTCTGGTAACCACAAATCTGATCTCTTTTTCTGTTTGTTTGTTTTTGAAGTATAATTGACCTACAATACTGTGTTAGTTCCTGTTAACACAACATGTGATTTGATATTTTTATGCATTTCAAAATGACCACCATGATAATTCTAGTTATGGTCTGTCACCGTACAAAGGTGTTACACTGTTACTGACTGTATTCCACACACTGTACATTTCATGCCTATGACTCATTTATTTTGCAACTGGAAGTTAGTACCTCTTAATCTCCTTCACCTGTTTCTTTGTTATTCTCATTGTTGTTGCTGTCACAGTATTGAGCACATTTTAAAGGTTTACGACATTTGCCCTCTACAATTATGGTATGCAACTTGCTCTTTTTATATGCAGCCACGAGTTCAATGCTCACCCAGCTCTTTTGCCACATTGTCCCCATTTATCTATTTTTGCCCAAGCTCCACCTCAGATGTGACCTGCTTTGCCCCTTAGATACCTGAAGAATTCTTTCTTTCCTTTTGCATTTTATTATCTTTATTGCGATGTCTTAGGATTGATCATTCTGTATTTTTTTATTTGGGGCAGTAAAAAAGACACAATTGATCATTACTGCCTCTTTATCAGGAGAGGTTTCATTTTAGGAAGAAAATGGGTTTTCTTCCCCAATATATATTTGAATAATATTTCTGTTCCATTTATTGGATTCTTTGTCAAGGATGCCAATTATTCTGAAGTGGATCATTCTGTTTCAATATCTTTGTTTTTATTCTCTGCATTCATTATCATAAGTCAGCTTTTTATTCTAGCTCTTATTTTGTTTTCTTTATTTTGTATTCTTTCTTGCGGGTTCATTATTATTTTAAGTTCAATATCTCCCCTATATATAACCCAATATCTACTACTGTATTTTATCTCTTCTTTAAGCTCTTATTTTTCTGAATTTAAGCTCCTCTATATAGCAAAGCATTTGTTAGAAGTATCTTTCACTTCCTTCTCTTCCTTCTGCTGCGTGTTTTGTCCTTCCCTGCATTCCCTTCTTCTCTCCAGCGTCATTACATAGTTTTCATGTTGGCTGTTTTTGTTGTTGTTGTTCACTCATTATGATTAAGATCTTATATTTCAACACAGTACAAGTGAATCTTTCTCAAGACCTGCTTGTTTTCCCCTTAGAGATTCAGTTTGAAGACTGAAAACTTTATGTCTTTTCCTTATTTTTGATTTACTGAGAAGGAAAAGAATTAAGGAGAGCTCCCCCTGGGGGCAGGGGGAGTTGTGGTAGGTTACAGTGCTCTGCTCTTCCTTTGCACATGTATTCAAAGTCCTGCCCTTGGGCTCACTTTCGAAAGTAGTTAACCCCATTGCTGGGGGGAGAACCTCAGACTTCAGGCACATTCCCTGATTCCAAATGGAGCCTTCAGCTTCCGACAGAGATAATTAGGTCAGGGTCCACTTTCCACACTACTCCTGCCTCACCTCAGCAGCCATGTCCACTTCACTCTCAGGACTGGGGGTGAGTGTGTGTGTGTGGGGGGGGGTGCGGGTGGGTGTGGGTGGGTGGGTGTGTAGGAGGGAACTAGGCAAAAATGGTGAGTTTGGCCTTGGCATTGGTCCGCCGTCCACCAGGTAGGAAAGACAGCATCTGCCCTCTTTCTATGGGCCTCCACCATTCTGACCCCAAGGATTTCTCCCCAGGTTCCCAACGCTGAGAAGTGAGGGCAGTGGTTTTCCCTTCACCTCTCCTAGAGCCCCCGGTGCTCCCCAGGACCCCATGGAGGTCGCCCAAACATGGCTCTCTTCCCAGTGGGGGCCTGAAGCACCACAGCAGAGTCTGCCCTGTGGTGACCCCAGGCCTCTGCCCCCTCATTCCGAGTGTCCTCTGGACCTGGCTTCAGCAGCAGTCACGGTGCTCGGCAGCCTGCCCAGCTTCTGCCTCTAGCCAGGGCCAGCAGTCCTCCCAAGTACACCCATTGCTCTCTGCTGACTGGCTGACCTCACATTAGCTTCCACACCCTGTCTCCTGAGCTTACTTCCCCAATGGAGATGAGTGGAGTGAGATGATTATTCTCCCCAAAGACACCAGAGCAAATTTTTTTTTTTTCTTTTGCGGTATGCGGGCCTCTCACTGCTGTGGCCTCAGCGGCCATGGCTCACAGGCCCAGCCACTCCGCCGCATGTGAGATCTTCTCGGACCGGGGCACGAACCCGTGTCTCCTGCATTGGCAGGTGGACTCTCAATCACTGCGCCACCAGGGAAGCCCCCAGAGCACATTTTTAACATGTAAATCAGATTATGTCACTCCCTTGCTTAAACTGCTTCAATTGTACCTCCTGTCACATATTGAATAAAATCCAAAAGCCTTACCATGGCCCACAAGCCCTCCACTGTATAGCCTCTGTCCTCTGCCCCCCATCATCTGTGCCTCTTGAAGGGGATTGGGTTAAACCAGGCCAAAATATGCACTTTGGCAGAAAGATGACTTAGAACTGAAGGATTTGAGAATCAACAGATGCAGGAAGAGTTCTCTTACCCCACTTTTCTTCATAAAAGCAGATCATAAATTTCCTTTTGTGAAGGTGCCCTCCCCTCCTATACTTTATTACCGGAGATGGAGTCAGCACCAAGATGAATCTCCATAACCGCACCTTACTAAAATAGCCCTTACCTTCTGTTAGCTCCTCCCATACATTTCCTAGTCACTTCTTCACAGTTTATCATCCCTTGAAATGCAAACCCCCTTTTCCTTTGTTAAAATGGTATATAAGTCCCTGAGTCTTGGTGTTTTTTTGAGTTTCACTTCTCTTCTGCATACTTCTGTGCACGTAAAATATTAACCTGTTAATCTGTCTTTTCAGTTAAATTCACAGGCCCCAGGCACTGAACCTAAGAAGGTAGAAGGAAGTCTTTCTTCCCTGACACCCTCCTGGGTTGCCTGCTCTAACTCAGGCAGGCCTGCCTTCCCCAGCTCCTGGAATGCACGGAGCTCTTCTCGGCTTCTGCACAAATCCATCCCTCCGCTAGAAATGACTCCTCATCTCCACCCAGTTCATCTCCAGGTTTCAGCTTAAACGTAATAAGTAAGCCTCCTCTGCTGATCTCCATCACGACACAGTTTGTTTCCTCAGCACTTCTCAAAATGTGTTTTCGTGCTCAGTAATGGTCCCATTAGAATGCAGGCTTCCAAAGGGCAGGAACCAGGCCTGGCATGCTGACCACCAAATCGCGCCAGGCAGGTGCTCAGAAACATTTGTTGATGAACGAATGCATTGCCCTGAGGAAATGATTCAGGGTAACAAGCCCCATCCACTCCCCAGGGTTGCCTTTGATGATTCCGCCATTTAAAGACCCACAATCCCAGAACCAAGTATACAGTTTCACAGACGCAACATATCTTTACCATTCTGTCACTGGAAGACGTTTCTCCCAGAAAATCGGAGTGGTAGCGATCTGCTTCCTCTTCCTCCACCTAGCACACACCCCAGGGCCAGGGGTAGCTGCACCGTCCACCGGGACAATTTCCACTTCCCCTAAATGACAGGGCTAAAACGTCTTAGAGATTCTGAACATTGCCACGTAAAAAAACCCTTCCTTGTGTAACTTTCCAGAGAAACTTGGAAAGAAACGCTACAACATTTTAAAGACATGGCATTTGCTGCCACAAGAGGACTCATCAAGTGAATTATTTAGCTATTTTCTGTAAAGCAGCCTAGAAATACCTTTGAGGCGTCTGTGTTTAATTCTGCTAAGGATTAGCAGCCAGCCTAATTTCTCCCTTTCGAATTTTACTAACTTTTCCTTCTCTATTTACTCCATTAAAGCCTATAACGACCTAAAAGATGAAAAAATGGATTCATTTGTTTTAAAATGCTAATTTCACCAAGCCTGTGGTGGCTGTTCAAGGTGATTTCTCCTTTAATGAGGAGATGAGTTGGTAAATTTCTGACTCCCAATGCAAACTGTTCAGGGCTCAGTTCGCAGCCTCGCTAATCTATGTGCTAATTTGATCAAGAGCCGTTTACATCGCAAACCTACAAAACCTGGATTTCCTTCACTGTTGGCGACAACAAGGAACCCCCTTGGTGCATGTAAATCAAGCATTTACTCCACTCTGAAAGGCAGAGTGTAGCAATCATAGGTGATGTGAGATAGTAGAAAGTCCATGTGCACAGAAGCTATGAGGATAGAAAGACATTCACAGCAGTAGTAAAAATAGGCAGAAAGTATCATTACCATGAGGGTTGAACTCCAGAAAAGGGAACAGTGAATGGCCATCTTGAGTGGGGGGATTAAGAATGTGACCTTGAGAATGACACTGGAATCCAAATGGCTTCCTGGTCCCCCTAGGAGGCCCAGCTCTACCACTGATTTATCTTTCTAATTGGGAAGTATACTTATAATCATGCATATTATTAGGCATAACCTGAATGGTCCTGGAAAGTAAAAGATCCAAGCCAGTGTCATGGTCCCATGAGGAGATCAGGTGGTAGGTACGGCTGGCTCAGGGCACACCCATCAATACTGGGAAGAAAAGCACTCAAACGAAGGTTCAGCTAAGGGAGGGAGGGTAGCCTGTCTCTGTAGGTAAAGGAGAGCATATTTCAATGGTCATCCTGGAGAACGGTCTTCATCACGCGTTCAACAAGCAGCATGAGGCATGGGATTGCCAGGGCCACGTGTATGACCACACACACCGCGCAGAGACACAGCCCCACCTCCACACGCGGCTGGGAGCAGAGCAGTGACAGTGCAGAGCCCCTGCCCTCGTGGAGCTTACGTTCTAATGGAGGTCACAGGGAACAAACAAGTAAACAAACAAATAAATCATAAATGTTACTGATCAGATTGTGATCACTGCTGTGGAGAAGATAACACAGGATAAAGGTTCATGGCGGGTGTATTTCTTTCCTAGTGCTGTTGTAACAAATTGCTACACACTTAGTGCCTTAGATGAACACAGATTTATTCTCTTACATTTCTGAGGGGCAAAAGCCCTACATTCAAGATGTTGGCAAAGCTGTATTCCTTCCAGAGGCTCTAGGGAAGAACCCATTTCTTTGCATTTCCAGCTTCTACAGGCTGACTGCACTCCTTGGCTCCTGACCCCATTCTCCACCTCCAAAGCCAGCAGCAGAGCACCCCTCTCTCTCTCTCTCTCTCTCCCCCTCTCTCTCCCCGCCCAGCGCGCGCTCTCTCTCTCGTTATATTGCCTTTTCTCGCTCTGATCCTCCTGGCTTAAAAGGGTTACATAGTGATTACACTGGCCATCCATTTCAGGATAATATCTCCATGTCAAGATCATTAATTGAATTACAGAAGTCTCTTCCTGCCACATGTAAGATAAACATTCACAGGTTCTGCGGATTAGGATACATCGTCTTTAATGCACCGTTATTCCTTCTGTCACAGAGCGGTCACCTTTCTGAGGAGGTAACACTCAGGCAGAGATTTAATTTACGCAAAGGACTCAGCCACAGGAAGGCACGGAGGTGGAGGATTTGAAGCAGAGGGTCTGAGGCAGAAGCAGATTGGCATGTTCAAGAGCAAAGACACGTGTTACTGGAGCTTGGGTGACAGGGAGAGGGCATGGGACAGCGTCAGAGAGGCAGAGGGGACCGTGGTGAGATGCTTGGATTTGACAGGCAACTATCCAAGGATATTCAGCAAGAAAGTCACATGATCTGATTTATGCATTTTAAAGATCAAGACCATCTGGCTGCTCTGCGTAGAACAGACCACATGGGGCACAAACAGCACAGAGGAGTTGAGAGCCCATCACAGTGTTACAGGCTCGAAATGAAGGTGGCTTAGGCTGGGCGGTGACCGTGAAGGTGGTAAGAACCAAGTGGGTTTGGGACACCGTTTGAAGACAGAAGGCCCTGAGCAAAGATTCAGGTGTAAGTAGTTAACTCGGGAGGCTGGTCTTATGAAGCACAGTGAGAGCCTGGGAAAGTAAGGCATGGAAGGGATGGAGGTCAACAGAAGCTGTGCTGACGGCTGTGGACGTGGGGCTCAGTCCAGCCAGGGACTCCTCGAATCAGAACCGCTTCACGGAGGGTGAGGGGCTGGAGCATTTATCCTCTCACTCCTGCCCCCTACTGACCAAGGGCTACTCGGCCCTTCCACATCGTCCCCACACTCATGGCCAAAGAACAGCCTTGGGGACTGTTGGTAGGTTACAGCGCTGTTCCCCGTGGCTTCCAGCCCAGGGTGGGCTGAGGGGAACGGGCGGGACACCCACAGCCCCTGTTACGCTCACACGTCTTGCACTTGCCAGAAGAGCTGGGCTACCGCCCTGGTGGAGTAGCTGCCTTAGACTGTAACATGAGCTCTTCCATTGTCACTGACGAAGGGACAACACAGAGGAGTCGGGCTGGCAGACAGGGGAAGACGGGAGGTTCTCGTCTGTATTCTCAGGGACATGAGAACAGCTAAGGGAGTGGACAGGGAAAGGTGTTGGAGGCTTGACGAAAGCACAGGTGTGAAATGGTCATCAAACAGAGTAAGGAGGTGCATCTACCAAGAAACAACATGGGTCAGGATGGTGCCGAGAGCCATTTTGAGGTCAGAAACTGCCATCCCAGTCATGTGTCTTCTTCCAGCGACACTCAGGTGGCAGTAAACAAGAAGTCTGGTTTAATCAGGGCTGGAACACTGTCAGGTGTGTGTGAAGCGGGGTCGGGGGGGGGGGCGGGACCAGAGAGTTAAGGGTTAGGCTTTGGCATTAGGAGGAATCCAGGTTTGGGGGGCCTGAAATGTAGACGTTTTGGGTGCCCTCTTTAAGAGAAAGCTTACGAAATCACAAATATGAAATTAAATACAAAAGTGAAATTTTTTAGAATGAGAAAAAAGTTTAAAACTCAATACTTACTACAGACATCACAAAAATCCAGAAAAATAACATGATTTTTTATTAGCTGTCTAATAAAAGCTTGTATTACTTTGTATTACAATTTTGTATTACTTTCTTTCCTGCCCTCTTTTGCCTATTCATGTGACAATAATCTTAGAGAACAGAAAGATAAATCAGTCTTTCCTCTAACAAGGTTGATTGATATCTGTTTTCTTATGAGGGTTGCAGAAATAAAACATGTGACTCCACACAGATATACTTACTGTGTGTAATACTGCTATAGGTTTTATGCTACAAATACAGAAAAAGTGATAGATTCTATTATATATATCATGCCCATCAAAAAAATAGTGGATTTATAAGTGTTTTTCGTTTTTTGCTTTAAAGTTTTATTTATTTTTAAGAAATCCTCTTCAATTATGACTATGAAAAAATCCCTCAGATGTGTGCCTGTGTGTATATATGTAGATACATACGGAAAATAAATTTATTTAAAAATATGCGGCAATGCTAAGAAGTTACACCAAGCTATACTCATAAAGACATAATAAAAACATTAGCTCCTGCCTCTGTTTTAAAAAATAGTCTAAATTTAAAATGCGCTTTCACTTATCGGAGAGAGTCCTCTGCAGGTTTCCTCGATGTCTCGAGCACCTGAACAAAGCTGATTCCATGGAACAAACTAAGTAACTGAGGCTTTTAGCATCTTGCATGAATTTGCTTAGGGAAGAGGCCAAATTTGGGGGAAGAATTATATAGTCTTCTCTAGAACTTGACAGAATCTTTCCCCCAAATTAAGCATTCACAACTCCCAGGAGTTTCTCCTTTGCCCACACACAGCATTTCTCCCCATGAATTCACCCTTATAAATCCACTATTTTTTATAAATGTTGTGTCATTGAGGATATTCTTTCCTCCAAGGCATCTATGAGAAATTTCCACAGACTGCTTTCTAGGTCCACACATTTTGAAGCTTGGTTCTCCCCCACTACCCAGACATTTCCTGTACTGGGCACTGTAAGGCACGCTCATATCACCATATGACCTCAGGCTCTGACCCCTTGTGTTGTGATGATGGATGGGTCAGCATAGAAGGCAGTAGGAATATTCCAGAAGCCACGTCTACATGAGGACAGCTAGTAATATCATAACTATACACAGATGTTATCCCACTTACCCAAAATAAATGCATCGCCAGCTCAACTTCCCCTTAGCCGCATCTGAAAACTGCCTCTGGCCAATTCAACCCTACCCAACAAAAAGGCATTTGCAACAGAGGGGAAGTTTGAATAGAAAAAGACAGTGATTTTTAACTGATTGTGGTTTAATATCTCACTTTGCAAATTTTGCAATAACGTGTGACCTTTTGACCTTTCTAGGGCCTCTCTCAGGGTCCTGGAAGGATCCCCTGCAAATGAGGACCCCAGGACCTGGATGTCACTAGCTACACAGTCAAACATGTCTTTAAGGCGTAACTGTAATAATGGGTCATCTTATCGCTAAGCTAGATGAGAAGTCTGGATGTTAGCGGTATTGGGCAGTAAAAACACGGCAGGGTAAATGTTAGAAGGTGTGGATCATGTTGAAAATTGTTGATGTGATGGCACTGGAGACAATGTGCTGGAAATACAGGCGAGGTAGGTCTCAGGGTGAGATGCCTGAATCCAAGATCTTGGATTTAGTGACATTTCAACAGAAACAAGAACTAGAGTATGACCATGGGAATCCTGGGGCTTACACAGGATGGAAGCAACAATTGCTGGGCACTAACAAGACAAGGAACTAAAAAGCTGGACACTGCATGGATTCCAGAGCCGCACTGTCCCGTGTGGCAGCCACTAGCCACATCTGGCTACTCACATTTAAAATAACTCAAATTAAAAATTCATTTTAAGGGTCCACACTACTACATTGGAAGGTGCAGATGTAGAACATTCCCGTGATAGAACTTTCTATTGGATAGCGCTACTCTAGAAGATGCTGAAATCAGTAAGAATTATGACCAAAGCGTTGGGGTATAGAAAAATGAACCAGGCTGCCTGAGTTCAAATCCTGGCTCCATCAAGGACTAGCAGTGCATCACTGTGGACACACTACTTAGCCTGTCTGTGCCTCAGTTCCCTCACCGTTAAAATGGCGATAATCATAATACTTACGTTAGAGGGTGGTTGTGAAGATAAGTTAATACAGCGAGCACTTAGAACAGTGCCTGGCACACAGGAAACACTATTCAAGTGTTAGCTGTGATTATTATGTGCTAAAACCTGCAGTGAAGGAGGGGGTGGAAAAGGCGGGGGACCAGGAGCAGATGACGACTGCAGCACTGAGTAACAGCAGGGAGCCAGCCCGAGGGGCGTGCTGGAGAGAAGCTGGGATTTTGAAGGGAGGCGGGCAGAGCCAGCAATGGGAGCGAGCAAGGCACCTAACCCTTCTCTGGGCTCTGAGAAATGCGGTACGAAAACAACAGCCCACTCTTGAGAGGGTTGTAGGAGAAGCCAGATACTCAGGGAACAGTTTAACTTCTGCTGATAGAAGAAGGTGGAAGAAACATTCAGAGAAGTGGCTGATGTTGTATGGAATTTTGCTGACGGTAATCCCAGTGTCCCAGATGGTCCTGGGGAAAAGCTGGGGAGGCAGGTGAGGTGAGGAGCTGGGTCAAAGGACAAAGTGCTGCGCAGAGAACCGCCACAGCGGCTATGCTCCCCTGGGAAGCTCCGGTGGTGACTGAGGCCTATCAGAGCGTAAGGCATGAAGGCGTGAAGAGGCCTGAGGCTCTCCTGGGGGCAGGTGGGGACCCCGCAGTCATCACAGCCTCCTCTGCAGGTCATTCTGGAAATTTACAATGTATACTGGACAGTGTCACAGCCAGAGGTGTGGAGCCCCAGGTGTCTTACTGTCAAAAATCAGGTGACCCTTCGGTTTTAATCCACCTCCCCATCCATCCGTCCCCCACCCATCTGTCCACTCATCCATCTACTCATCCGCAAATCCATCCACCCACCTATGCATCCGGCTGTCCACCCATCTGCCGACTCCCAACCTATCTACCCATCCCTTTACACCCTTATTAAGCACCTGATAAATGAAAGACATGAGGCTTAGTGTTTCATTTAGACAACTGAAGCCTTTTCATACTTTTTCATTTCCAATTGCGTTTTCTCCATTTCTCTTTATCATGGTGGATTTTATGCATGTAAATCCCTTGTCTCATTTATAATTTCATTTTCAAGACCACAGTTCAAGCCATTTTTCTCCCCACAGAGACCTCCTTCTCCTCCACGCGATTTGCATTGCTTGTGCATGACTAACTTCTCTAATCATAATAAGCCTCCTTCCAACACTGTCAGCATTAGGCAAGAATACATCATAAGCATTGTGTCGTTTCCTAAAATTTAATAAGGAAACAATAGCTTGGGATTTATAAGTTTTCCAACAGTACAGACATCTGCCCAGGGAGAGATGGATAAATAAAATCCAGTTCAGTAGCTAGAAAAAAAATGCATAAATAGAGGAAAGGATTGTTGAAAATATGTGCTGACTGACTCCACCATAGTGCTTGGAGAAAAGATAATAATAGCTGACATTTAAGAAGCTCTTACTAAAGACCAGGTTCTTTGTATGCATTATTTTATTTAATTGTCACTGCACTAAAGGATAAATTCAGCTGTTACCCCATTTTTCAGATAGAGAAACTGAGGCATTGCTCAATGTCATAGCCAAGCATAGGCAGTGAAGCAGAGGCAGCTAGGAAGCCTGACTCCAAAGCCCATGCTTTCACGCCACTCTCCTACACGGAGAGTTGAGGCCTAATTGGAGACTAGGTATATAGTGGAAATAGCAATGCCTGGGGGTCAAGGGCTCCAGGTGCCAGTCTCCTTCCTGCCAATACCTCATCATGTGACCTTGGATGAGTCACTTAACCCTCTGGTTTTCATTAAATGAGAAAGCTGAGCTGATGATCTCCCGTGGCTGTTCCAGCCCCAAATCCTGGAATATCTATGTTACTACATCGCTGGAATTCATTTACGGCATTAAGCCAAAGTTGTTGCAAAGTTATCCAAGCAACCAGAGTCAGCCAGAGCAAGGACTGCAGGTAGAAATATCAACGCACCAACCACGAAACACAGTCTGGGCAGTTCTGTGTCTACTGAAGGTACCAGAGACGATCCCAGCCATGGAACCTGTGGCACCACAGCCCGCTGATGCCCAGAGGACCTGCTGCCTGCCTTTACAGGTAGCAGCTTTGAAGGAGGCACACAATCAGTCCCCAGCACAGACAGGACACTGAGTTGACTCCTCCATTCAAAAACCTGCTGTGTACCTGCCACGCGCCCAGTAGGCGACCAAGAGCTGATGACGCCAGATGACTGGATCACAGAGACAGGTGACAGATTTGCAGACACCAAACCCAGGGAGCTGTAACACGCTCTGCATGGGAACATGCGCAAAAGGTTTGCAGACCCAGACAAGGAGCCCCTAATCCACGCTCTCGCCCATCCCGCTGGCTTCCTCCAGTCCCTCAGACTCCTCGAGCTCCTTCCTTCTGCTTCCCTTCCCCTGCTCTAGGGGCAGCAGTCTCCTTCTCATTCTCGGAGGGACAGATTACAAGTCTCCTCCTCAAAGAGGCCTCCTCTCACCTCCTTACCTCTGAGTTCCTTTATCATTCTCTGTCCTAGCACCCAGTTATCTTTTTATGAACTGCCACTGTTTAAACCATTTATGATTATCTATTTACTTACTTTTTTGTCTAAAACCCTCACCAACCTCTCAGTTCTAGGAGGGCAGATGCTGGGTCTGCTGTAACCACTGTGCTATTCCAGTGCTCCAGCAAGGGCCTGTTACATCATTTCAAATGTTTTCTGAATGAACAGGTATCTGGGGGGAGGCAGAGAAGGCTCCACAGGGGAGACATTGGAAAGAAGAGCAGGTTCCCAGGTGTGCACGGTGAGGACGGGGCTGTTCAGGACATCAGCACATGCAAAGACACAGGGGAACATCAAGAACGATGATCCCAGGAAACTGCCTGATGGGGAATGAGGGACCTGGCCCCCCTCTTAACACCTGTGGATCTAAACCTTGGAAGGACCTGCTCCTCCTTTTATCTTCTTTAGGAAAAGGTTGAGTCAGTGAGCAAACAAAACCGCTGAGTCTGGGCTTCCCTGGTGGCGCAGCGGTTGACAGTCCGCCTGCTGATGCAGGGGACACAGGTTCGTGCCCCGGTCTGGGAGGATCCCACATGCCACGGAGCGGCTGGGCCCGTGAGCCATGGCCGCTGAGCCTGCGCGTCCAGAGCCTGTGCTCCGCAACGGGTGAGGCCAGTACAGTGAGAGGCCCGCGTATCGCAAAACAAACAAACAACAACAAAAAACAACCGCTGAGTCTAAAATAAAACAAAGTTAATAAAAACAAGGAAATGATGCAAATTATGGCTTCAGATGCATGAGGGGGGGAACCTCACAGTTGATGAAAGTGCACATGACAGTGAATCATGATTTGTCTCCAGAATATTCTACTTAAAAAAGGCTATACTCTGTCTCTCTTGGTATAACTCCTGAAAGGACTGGCAGGCAATCATTACCACATTAGTCTATTTATACCGGCTAATAGGCCCACTGTGTTCTTCTCGTCTCAGATGAGACCAACTTCCTCGACCACAGCTCTGACATGGAAAGCAGCGAGACCTGATCCACAGGATCATCTGCTGGCCCTCTCCTCAGTCCCTGTTATCCAGTGCCTTCTTCCCATCTCATCCTGACTGCATTCCTAGGGATGGGATGATGCCGTTCTGAGGCTGCACTGAGGACTTCATCTGAGTCACCAAGCATCACAGAAATGAGGTTTGTGTCACCTTCCTGTCTCCCCACAAATGCCGATGCCAAGTCTGTTCCCTCTGTCTTAGGCATTTGCATAGAAAGTGTACCCAGGAGCTTCTAGTTTTGAGGAGATTAACCAGTGCTAATGACAAGGATGCCACATTACCTCCAGATTAATTCCAAACATGCTCATCACACAGCTGGTGCCACAGTGCAGACACCAAAGGAATTAGTGATGATTAGACGCCCTCCTTGTCAAGTGGAACTGGAGAAGTGATCATTACTTGGAGTTTATGCCTCTTCAAATGAAATGCATGAGCACCTCCTTCCTAACAGAAAAGGCTCTCGCATCTAAGCATTAGCTGCAATGTGGATTTTTGGCGATGCCAGCTCTGTTATTAACCATCCTAACTGAAATATCTCATGGAACTAAGGCTGGAGCCTCCAGCAGGACCTTACTAGAACTAACTTTATGGTGAGATTGCTCAAGGAAGCTACAACATGTACCCCAGAGATATACTGTGTGCTCTGAAACACCCTTGACTGAGTACAGTGAAGAGTTTCTGTTTAAGCAAAATAAAATACTTTTCTTCCAGCTTTGAAACCTACTGTTGAAAAACTTGATTCTTTTCCCACTCAGTAGCACTTTAATTTCTAAAATTATCAATCCTCCTCCAAAGGGAAACTAAACTCTTGAATCAATTAGAAACTTCTTATTAATCAGGTATTTCAGTAAAATCCCATCCTTGCGGTTTTGGAGTGGTGTCTGTTTGTGTCTCTTGGGGCCATTTGACAGTGTGAACAGCTCCAGCTCAAAAAGCTCAGTGTAACAGCTGACCTACACAAGTGACAACCACGTTCTCTGAATTTCTAGGAAAACGTGGGACTGCTTTCCTGTTAGGCTGTGATACACTTTAGCAAACAACTCCTTGAACCAAATAGCTCAGGCCCAAGGAGTCTGTTTTCCCCCAAGAAGGCAGTTAGGAGACATCAGGGCCCCACTCCATTGTCACAATTGTCACAGGTTAGATGGAATGATGACTACACCTCACACTGATGCTAATGTAAACAGTTCCACTGAATCTCTGCGAAGTCCATACACATCTAGGAGCATGGGATGTTTCTTCCAGGAAACTTGACTCTGCTAACATCACTGATTTGCAGGCATTAAACATACAACAGATGATTGTTCAAAGACATAACTAGTTCTCTCTCGCTCTCTTACTGAGGCAAGGTACCTCAGTAAATGTATGGTGACCTTTTATCTATTACTGAAACGACTATACTTCTGTAATTTGGCCTATAAAGTGAAATGGACTGGTCTTCCATAAACTGGAGCCCCAGGCTAATGGGTTTACTTCATTCCAGGATGTAACTGCAGCAGTCAGCCTGCCCCATGTCGTGTGGTCCTGGAGAGGACTAGGGACCCCAGGCCCAGGGAGGCCAGTGGCTCTGCTGGGCTTGTTACCGCCCCCAGGCTCAGGACTGTTCCATAGAGGACTGGCCTGTGACTGTGAGAAAGTGAGTCCAAGGGAACTTCCACCAGCTTCCCTGCTCCTACCTTACATCGTCATTATTTTAATAAGATAATCATGCACAGAAAGGGGAAAGAAGACCTCAAACTATACAGAGAAATGTTTAAAATAAAAAAGGACCGTTTGCTCTCCCCTCCTACTTCCAGTCCTCTGCAAAGACAACCACTAACAACATTTCTTGCACATTCTTCCAGTAAAATATTAAAGCATGTAACTGTGTATATTTGCATATGCTTTAAAAATATTCAATTAAGGTTATTTTATATAGAAATATATATATAAATATTTATATAGAAATATATATGTGCTGTTCTTGACTTTTCCCTTAATATATGTGTGGAAGATGATTTCATATCACATACATCTCTATTTTTTTAATTTATGTTTTATTTTCCTTTTTTATTGTGGTAAAATATGCATAACATAAAAATTAGCCTTTTAAGAGTACAATTCAGTCACAGCGTTGAATGTGTAACCATTTGCAACCATCACCATTATCCATTTCCAAAACTTTTCATCATCCCAAGCTGAAACTCCATACCCACAAACAGTAGCTTCTCCTTCTTCCCTCCCCTGAGGCCCTGGTAACCTGTCTTTATGAATTTGTCTATTTTAGATACCTTATGCAAATGGAATCATACAATTTTTGTCCTTTTGTGTCTGGCTCATGTCACTTAGCATAATATTCCTGAGGTTCATCCACGTTGTAGCATGTGTCAGAATGTCATTCATCTTAATGGCTGAGTAACACTCCATCGTATGGAGAGACAATATTTTGTTTAGCCATTCACCTGTGACGGGCACTGGGATTGCTTCCACCTTTTGGCTATGTACTGTTGAATCCCTGCTTTTAATTCTTTGGGGCATATAGCTAGAAGAGGAAGTGCTGGATCACACGGTTAAGTCTACGTCTAACTTTCTGAGGAACTACCAAACCATTTTCTACAGCGGCTGTACAATTTTACATTTCCACCAGAAATGTACAAGGGTTCCACCATCCTACATTGTTGGTGGGGATGTAAATTGGTGCAGCCACTATGGAAAACAAAAATAAACTAAAAATACAGGGTCCTCAAAAAACTAAAAATAGAGTTACCGTATGATCCAGCAATCCCACTCCTGGGCATATATCTGGAGAAAACTATAATTCAAAAAGATACATGCACCCCTATATTCATAGCAGTACTATTAACAGTAGGCAAGACATGGAAACAACCTAAATGTCCATCAACAGATGAATGGATAAAGAAAATGTGGTATACATATATACAATGGAATACTACTCAGCCATAAAAAAAGAGTGAAATAATGCCATTTGCAGCAACATGAATGGACCTAGAGGTTATCATACCAAGCGAACTAAGTCAGAAAGAGAAAGACACATACCATATGATATCACTTATGTGTGGAATCTAAAATACCACACAAATGAACTTATCTACAAAACAGAAACAGACTCACAGACATAGAGAACAGACTTGTGGTTGCCAAGGGGGAGGGGGTGTGGGGGAGGGAGGGATTTGGAGTTTGGGATTAGTAGATGCAAACTATTATATATAGAATGGATAAACAACAGGTCCTAGTGTATAGCACAGGGAACTTTATTCAATATCCCTGTGATAAACTATAATGGAAAAGAATACGAAGAAGAATATATATACGTATAACTGAAGCACTCTGCTGTACGGCAGAAATTACAACATTGTAAGTCAACTAGACTTCAATAAAATAAATTAAAAAAAAGAAATGTACAAGAGTTCTATTTTCTCCACATCCTCACCAACAATTGTTATTTTCCTTTTTTTTTTTCTTTCTTTTTTTTTTTCTTTGCGGTATGCGGGCCTCTCACTGTTGTGGCCTCTCCCGTTGTGGAGCACAGGCTCTGGACACACAGGCTCAGCAGCCATGGCTCACGGGCCCAGCTGCTCTGCGGCATGTGGGATCTTCCTAGACCGGGGCATGAACCCGCATCCCCTGCATCGGCAGGCGGACTCTCAACCACTGCGCCACCAGGGAAGCCCCTCCATTTTTTGATAATATCTGTGGGTGTGAAGTGGTATCTCACTGTGGTTTTGAGTTGCATTTCCCTAATGATTGTGACATTGAGTATCTGTTCATGTGTGTATTGGACATTTGTATCTCTTCTTTGGAGAAATGTCTATTCAAATCCTTGGCCCATTTTTGAATTGGGTTGTTTTAGTTATAGATGATGCCCACGTGCATTGGTGAGGGAGATCTTCTTTACTTAGTCTACCAATTCAAATGCTAATATTTTTCCAGAAACCCTCCCAAAGACACACCCAGAAATAATGTTTTTACCAGCTACCTGGGCATCCCTTAGTCTAGTCAAGTTGATACGTAAAACTAACTACCACAAGTTGTTTCTAGCTATTTTTGTCCATTATAAGCAGTGCTACAATGAGCATCCTTGCACATATGAATTAGCAAATTTTTGCAAGCAAAACCATAGGGTGAATTCATACTCGTGTAGGAACTTACCTGCAATGTACAGGGAAGTGTACATGCATTAAACATTTTGGCAGACATTACCAGATTATCCTCCTAAAAGGCTGCAAACATTTCCACTCCCGCCAGCGTTCTGAGACTGACAGCCACACAGCCTCCTTCCCCTGTCCCCAACAGCACTTCCTTTCATTGTTTTCCAATTTGATGGGTGAACAATGGCTTCCCTTAGTTGCTCTGATTTGCATTCTTTAATTATGGAGTGAGGTTCTCACTTTCATTTCTACCCGGTCACTACAGTCAGTGACGGGGGAGGCAGCAGCTTAAACCCGAAGGTAGGACGGGAAGCTTCCTTCTCACCCCACCGGCAACCTCACCATGCGAGGCAAGTGGCAAGTCTGACTCAACTTTAGTTGTCAGAGAGACCAACCCTCAGGCTATGAAGCCTCAGAAGCATCCGGAGTATGTCATAACTCTTGCATTTCCATTATAGCTCTTAGCACTCCAGGCGTGAGCTGGGGTTTCAGTGGGGCACATGGCTGTCTCAGTGTGAATGCTCCCTCTCCCCTGAGGTGGCTTCATCGAGTCCACTGAGGCAGAAGGTGATCATGGTTCCACTGCCGGTAGCAGCATGGCTCATGAGGACTTGCCTGCACGACTGAATGTTGTAAGGACCTCCTTGGACCAATAAAGTTTGAGTTTTGAATTCTCCCTGTGGTTGGACATCCATCTCTGTGAAGATTCTTAGTATGAGTCCCAGGCTAGCTGGTTTTTGGGAAATATTGAAGGCTGCTATATTAGTTTCCTGTAGCTGCTCTAAAAAATTACCACAACCTGGGTGGCTTAAAACCACGGAAGTGTATCCTCTCACAGTTCTGAAGGTCAGAAGCCTGAAATCAAGGTGTTGGCAGGAACATGCTCTCTCAAAGGCTTTAGGGGATAATCTGTTCCATGCCTTTCCCTTAGCTTCTCATGTCACTGACAATCTCAGTATTCCTTGCAGCTGCCATCACTCCCATCTCCGCCTCCATCACTGTCACATGGCATCCTCCCTGTGTGTGCCTACCTGCGTGTGTCTCTGTGAAAATTTCCCTCTTCTTATAAGGATACCAGTCATATTGGATTAAGATCCTCTCTAAGGCCCTCATCTTAACTTGATAACATCTGCAAAGACCCCATTTCCAAACAAGAGCCCATTCATAGGTACAGGGGGTTAGGGCTTCAACATATGTTTTTGGGGAGACATGATCCAACCCGTAACAACTGCCTAAATCCAGAAACTTGTCTCTAAAATCTCACCTTTCCAATGCATTCTTCAATTTGTCCCTTGAGTCATCTTTTTTCTAAATGATAAGACGGTTCTTCCACTCCCTTTCTCAGAAATCTGGCGCAGCTCCGGCCATCTGCAGGTTCAAATCCAACCTCCTTAGCACAGGAGGGCCTCTACTGTCTGGTCCTTTCAAATTTCTGCCTCTTCTCTCACCACTTCCCTGTCCATGTGCTCTTGCATTCCAGGAGCTCCCAGCCATCTGCCCTTCCCCAAACATACCCTGCACTTTGACTTATTTCTGTGCCCAAAATGTCCTTCCCTCATCCTCTCTACCTCAGGAACTCTTACTCATCCCTGAAGTCCCAGAGGTTAAATCGAGTTCCCTGAGGAGTATGAAAAATATAGCAATTTGGTGATGTTAACTGAAGAGAAATCTGAGAGCTTATTCCCAGAGGTGCTGGTGGCATAAAATTCAGGGGTAGCTTCTTCCTTTTGTGGAGAGGAGCTGCAGGGCACGTACAAGCAAGCCCCAGAGAGCACCGAAAGGAAGAACTCATTGTTTTGCAAGAGTTATGACAACTCTCTTGTCTACCTGGTTCTGTCCCAGTGTTTTTCCATCTCAGTGAATGGCTCTACTGTCCATCTGGTATACAAGTCAGGAACTTAAATGCCACCCTTCACCCTGAACCTCTGCATCACCTCCATTTCTAAATCCAAAACTGCATCTTGTCACGTCTATCTCCTGAACTGCATTCAAAGGTCGGTATTGCTGCTACTCTCTCAGTCCAACTTCCCATCCTCTCTCACTGGTTACTTAACTGCTCCTCCACTGCTGTCCCCGCCCCCTCCCCACACCGCAGCTGAGAGCCTTCCAGGTGGAAATTAAATCATGTATATTGCACACATCCACACACACGGACACTTGTTCTTGAAGCCTTTTAACAGCTTCCCGTTGCTATTAGGATAAAAAAGCAGGAATTCCCAGCAGTGTCTACCAGGCTCTGCATAACCGATTTAAGCGCCTCCTCTTCAGACCCATCCTGACTTGTTCGCCTTCGGTCAATGCCACACGGGCCTCGTCGCAATTCCTGGAACGCGCATGCTCCCTCATACCTCAGACTCTTTGTACTTGCTGCTTCATCTTTCTGGAATGCTTTTCTCTCACCTTGAACCTGGTTCAAAGCCCATCTTTATCAGATCTCCATTCAAGGATCACTTTCTCAGGACATCCTTATCCCTCATGAATAGGTCAGATTTCCCTCTACAGCCTCTCCATCACCATGTGTCTCTTATTTTTAGCACATATGATAAACAGTTTCTGTTGTAGGGTTTCATTGTTCGATTAGCTGATACATGGTTCTCACTACACTGTAGGCTCCACAGGGCAGGCAATGAGTTTCTTCCTCATGACTCAGATCAGTGCCACAGGGGCACAGGGGCACAGTAAATGTTTGTTGAATGGATGAATGGCTGAACTCATGCCATTGTGCTTGCCCTGGTGCCTACTTGACTGAAATTCCAACGTCCTGCACCAAAGAGCAGGGGAGACCATTTGTCTTAGTCAATGTATAAAGGAACGTGTTACTGATCACCCAAATTGTCATAAAGTCATCTCAGTAGGGCAACCACTGCAGCTACAAGGACGTGAGTGAACAAACCACATGGGCCTGCTGTCCCAGTTGGCACTAGTTGAAAATGCTTCCCAAGCAACTTAGATGAAACTGTTTAGTGAGGTTATTTGCACTGATTCATTCATTGGAACACTGGGGGAATGTCTTCCAAGAATCACGATTTCCGTTTCAGCACAGGTAGTGTCTCTTCTGAGGAAACTGCCGAATAGACTTGGCCGCCTCTCCAGGCACCTGGTTGAAGACAGAGAAATGATGTCCACGACGTAGAAAAGGACCCCTTTTTTTCCTGATTCACTCTGCCATCTCTTCCATTATGACTTCCATTATTCTTTCAGCATTTCTGATTAAAATATAATCACTTTCACATAGGTCCACAGGAGACAGGATTCTGGAAAAGAAACTACTCTTCTGCATAGAAATAAAAGCTACAGAGTTTTAAAAGACACAATCCAGAGTTACATACGTGGTATTTGGGCAGGACCCTCAACATGTGAAATCCTCATACTGTCTGACACACTGTACCCCAAAATGTGCCTTGTGATCAAGAAGGCGGTACATGTGTCCACTGCAGGAAACTCCACAAGGGCAGGAAACTTGGCCTCCACTGGAGGCTGGCATTTAATAAATGCTCAATAAATATTTACTGAATGACCAAATAAGTGGCAACAACCCAAATATCCACCAATAGGGAATGACGAAATACACTGAGGCAGAGCAAGACGGTGGTACAAAGGTCAACTCTGAAACACGTGCCAAAATGAAAAGGACAAAAGCCCTGGAAGTGTGTGTATCTGTGTGCTTCTGTTCACGGGCGCGGCTAAGGGCCCAGAAGAGTACACATCAAACTGCTGACAGTGCTATGCCTGGGGAATTGGGCAGAAAAGAGGCTGTGACCGAATCAAAGCTTTCCACTATTTACACTCTTCTGTTGCGTGTGAATTTTTAGCAATCAATGTATATTAAGTTTGTAATTAAAAAGCGTATCAACAATACAAAAAATGAAATCTGTTGCCTGTTGACTTATCAAGTGAGATCTCAGCTGTGCAAGTTTCCAAGTTTCCAGTTCTCTGAAACTGCAGCATTCCTTGACACTGATCTTTCTCTCTGGTTCTCCTGGGGTTCCAGGTTTGAATGTCAGCCAGGCTTGACTGTTGGCCACAGGACAAGGGTGATGCATGGGCAGGGATGGAGGCTTAATAAACTCAAGGCTGAGCCCTGGCCAATCACTTTGCGTGAAGCATCAGAAATCAATTTATCCACCTGAAGCAACTGGAAAAAATCACGTAGGTTACCTGTCACTGGAATTTTGAGATGAAGCTCTGGGATGAGTGACCCTAACCAACAGTTCCATTGTGAACACAATCTATCCACCAGGGAGGGGTTTCCCGTAATAAATGCTTATTCACTTGGGAGGCCCTGGGCAGCAAACTGTAGCCAGGGTTAGGAAGGACACCAAGGGCAGTAACAGGTGACTGCAGGGTAGCTTACACCTCCTTTCCCTTCTTTTCTCTGTCATAACTCCTCTAAATCCTCCTAAGGGCTTCCTTCCCCCTGCCCCCAGGGTTCACACTGCTCTGCTCTTTCCTCTTCAGTGATCTCCTCCAAATCAATCTTCTGGGTTCTTCTCCCTGTTCCAAGATTGGCGCTGGTATAAAATACAAGTCGGTTACTTCCTGACTATTTAAATAAGCACTACAATCCCCCTTTTTGTTTATCTGAAGAAGTCTATTGCTAACTGTGAGGAACAGATAGGGCATTATAAAAATATACACTTAGAAGAATTACAAAACCATTAAGCAGTCTTTCCAACTTTGGTACTTATCGGAAATGCTCTAGAAACTTGCAGATGTCTCCATCCCTAAAGACTCCTAACACTGATATATGGTCACATAAAATTTTTCATGTACATTTAAAATTTTTTCACATGTAATTTAGATTAGTGAAATCACTGGAAGATTTTCTAAATTCAGTAGAAAGCTAAAACAGTACTGGCAGTCCAATTAACTGCATGCCAGTAATAACATAAGGAATCTGAAAAGAGCAGGAAATAAGGGGGGGCCACAAAGGAAAAAAAAAAAAACCAGTACGTACCATTTTATGCCTCAAATTTAGTTTAAATATTTTAGAAAATATTTTAAATATTAATTGTACTGTCCATGAGTGCATACTAGAAATACAGATCATTGGATATCCCTTAGTAACCCATAAATCGGCCTTTAATATTTAGAAATTACAGAAAAAAGGGAGACAATAAAATTCTTCTATTCTGTCATTAAATAAAACTAAAACACCAAAAATGTGAACACATAGGCCAAACAGTAGCCAAACAGAAAATGGTGTTGATGGCACATGGAAGAACTTAACATAAAAGCAGCCCAGGGCAGCCTCTAGAGGTCACTGTTGGAGGAAGTGTCCCAAGGTCCTCCTGTCCATATTCCCCACAAGCACCTACTACAGTACAGGCTGACAGCAGAGTTGTCCAGGAAGGAAAAGCAGAGTCAGGCTGCAGCCCTAAACCAGACTTGGGGCAGAGGATGCAAGATGGGATGGGGTCATGCAGGAACCATGGTCTTACACCTGGCCAGATTCTAGGGCACCAGAACAGGTAGGACTTAACAAGATCCCAGCTGGGAGAGGGCACCACAGGCTTCTGATGGCCTCCTTTCCTGCCTGAACTACCAAAGTTTCTTTGATTTGCTAGTCCCACTCTAGCTAGAAGGAAGTGTGGGGGAAGGATAAAATGGCATTCTTGGAAGGATACTGCAGTGTCTCATGAGCTGTGGTATAGCTAAGGAGCCTGAAGTCTTCTCTCTAAATTTCTACATTAATACAGCTTGGTTACTGCTGTACTGCCAACTCGGTACTGATGTCAACCCTCAGGACCTAGCACAGCCTCCACAGGGCAAGGGCTCAGTCCCCAGCAAGACTGCTCTCACTTCAGACACCAGCCATGAGCTCTGGGGTCCCCAGGCCACCTGCACTGCTGAACAACTGGCTACAAATTCAGAAGTTTCTTACGAACCATTCAGGTTGAATAATTCACAGAACTCAGGAAAGCACTATGCTCACAAGTGCAGTTTTATTTTAAAGGACTAACCAAATGAGCAGACATACAGGGCAAGATCAGGGAGGGTCTCAAATGCAGAGCTCTTAGGTCCTCCCCCATGAGATCAGGGCACATCATCCTCCAAGCACATCCCTGCTCACCAACCAGAAAGCTCATCCAAGCCTGGGTGACCAGACTTTGTGTTGGGGTTACATTTGGCAGACATGATTGGTTGAATCATCAGCCACATGACAGAACTTGATCTCCAGCCCACCTCTCCAGAGGCTGCGATGGTATCACCTGGCCCAATGCCCAACCCTCTAATTACACGGTTGAGCTTTCAGGTGTGACCAGCCCCATCTGGAGTCATTTTAGCATAAACTGAGGTGTGGTCCAGTTGGCCACCATGAATAACAAAGACATTCCTGCCACTCAGGATACTCTAGGAGTTTAGAAGCTCCCTCCCAGGAACTGGGGACAGAGGCCAAACTCTCTATCACACAACATCTCTCCATGACCTGCTTCTGGTTCTGCATTTGTTTTCTCAAGAGAACAAATCTAATTGGGTCAGCTTGGGTCTAGAATTCACTCTTAGTTTAATAAACTAGAGAACCAAGGGACAGAAACCAAGCTGCTAGGGTAAACTGCTACAAGGGAGATTTCTGAGAGGAAGGGACAGCCCCCTCCCCTCCCCCACCTCTCCTTACAGGTGTCTACTAGACCCTGATGAATAGCACCAAATCAACTGTCCAGCAGCCTGGAACCTGGGTTCCGACCCCAGTTACTCCCTTGAAAAAAAGGTAATTTATGTATTATTAATGAATAATTGAATATATCCTTAGAACACTGTCAGAGTTGAAATAAGCATTATAAAACCTGTCAGAAATGTGATAGAGAAAACTGTGGAGGCTAGAACTTTGCATGAGACAATGTATTTCATTAAAATTAGAACATTTTCTTCAAGTAATTGAAACCTTCTTCAATCTTGCTACAGCAATAGCAAGAATGTATTGATTGTATGAAGTTCAGAAATTACATTTGGTCCTCAATTTTATAAAATAATTTAGGAAAATTTATATTAGGAAACACCCATCACTCTCAAGATTCTAAATTCAAAAACAGCTGAGGATAAAGGAAAAAGATTGCATATGTTTGAACTACTGAAGCAAATTTGTGTGAATTTATTAAAAACGAAAGCTGAAACTGCAATGGCATTGTCCTGCCTGAACACACAGAGGCAAATTAATACAAGAATGGAGAAATCCCACAAAAGTGCTACTATCTGAAGACAGAAGGTTTTTTATGCTTTGACTCATGTTAATCATTTATCCCACAGAAACTGCTATGCGTGGTCAGTCCATAAAGTGAGTTGATAAGGAAGCAATATTTCCCTTTTAGAAACAAATGGCCACAAAACACCTGGAAGCTTGAATCTTGTTATGTTTATGACACACTTTCCCTTTTCCAACTTGTCAAGTCCACCTGGAAATAAAGATTGATGCCCATGTGGTACCCCATGAGCTCCTCAGCCTTTGCACTGGTTTATCTAACATTGACCTGTACAACCACCATCAAACTTAGTAAACAAATGGGGTTTGGGAGGATTCCTTTCCAATGCTATAGTCATAGAAGACTATCTACATTCTTCCCCTCGTTCTAATTTTGAGGAATAAATATCAGGTTTCTATTCTTACAAGTTCAATGGCTTGTTGGCCAGTCAAGAGATTGCCCAGGTGGGAGAGCTAAGGAGTGAGGACCAGAGCAGATAAGAAACTCCCAGCTATAATAGAGGTGGCAGCAAGGCACTGTTTCTAGTTTGGTCTCAGGTAGCATTACACAGTTGGCGGGATTTATCTTCAAACAGATACAGTCACATCACCTTTTCCTTTTTGCAGACAAGCTGGTTCTAACCTGTGCATACATACAGAAAGTAAAATACATGCAGTGGGAAAGCAAAGCAATTGCACAAAGCCAGGAGGTTGGTGGGTTCTGCCATTGGTCAAATCCTCAACAGTGCTGTATTTTTTGTTTGTTTGGTTTTGGCCACGCTGTGGGGCTTGCAGGATCTCAGTTCCCCGACCAGGGTTTGAACCCGGGCCTCGGCAGTGAAAGCTCCGAGTCCTAACCACTAGACCACCAGGGAACTCCCAGAAGTGCTATATCTTGACCATGCGATTTAATCAAAAGGATAGTTTAGCCCAATGACCGGTAATCCTTAGCCACAGGTCTGAGGGGGCGGGGGAGGGGCGGGGGGAGGAGTAGTTTTAAAGAGTCGTGAACACATGTGGCAACAGACATCACCATTTTTATCCTTCTTTAATGCCCATAAAAAATAAAATGACACCAGATTTGTATAAGCCTATAGGCACTGTTAAGACTAAATAGAAATTCTTTTTAAAAACCTACTTTGAAAGTATCCCTCAAGTTATCCCTAGTATTTTGTCATTATATCCATTCTCAGTTCACAGATACTGAAAGTACAAGTACCATAGAGTAGACAATTGGGCTCTGCCTTTTCCAGGAGTGTCCATCTGGTAGCAAAGTGGAAGAGTACAAATGATGAGCCCCACTATGTGTCCCACATGTGTATGTGACTGACAGTTACCCAAATAAGAAAATGGCAGACCCCAGTAAGAGAAGCACAAATGCTATGTCCCAGTAAACCGGAAGATGGAGAGAGGTTTGTAGCTGCTGGAGCTTGAAGAAGACTGCCTGGAGAGAGCAACCTTTGATCTGGTCTTTAATGAAGAGAATTTCGTATTGCTACTGGCAGAGGCAGGAGTCGGAGCTTAGGCAGAATGTAGCATTGACCCTGGGATCTGTATGCACCTCATGGAGCACGGACTTGTTGGGGACTAAAGACAGGTACAAATGTCGATGGTTCCTCTGCTTTTCCCCTTAGTCGCTGTGGGTCATGTCCACCCACGAGTTGACGTAGGAACCAAGACCAAGACGAGATCAACATATGACCCTGGCATTCCCAGCCTGTGGCTGCAAGTGAGGGTCACAGTAGGGGCATCAGATCAGGTGTCCCTAGCTCTTTCCCCGTGTGCATAATGCAGGCCCTCAAACTCCTTAAGAAATGCATGTGTGTGTCTACACACACACACATACACACACACACGTCCCTACTTTGAAGAGTCACCAGGGAGTCTTCAGATAGGCTCACAACAGTCCATGCCCTCTCTTCTGTCCTTCCACTGCAGGCCAGTGTCCACAGTGTTGATGCTAATTCTGCAGTAAAGGGGGAAGTCACTCCATCTTCCCCATGCCACCAGCCTTCGTGGGCCAGAACAAGCTGCTTTTCCTGCTCTGAAGCCACGCAGTGCCCCATGCGTAGGTGTTGGGAGGGGGGACATCCTCTCTTCCTCATATGTTGTCATGGCTCCCACCCAAAGCTATGCCATGATGTCTCATCACTTCATTCTTTCCCCATAGCCTTTCTCTCTATGACTCAGACAGTCCCTGGGTCAGATCAGTCCCATCAATGTCAGAGACTCATCCCAGCCTAATCTTTTATTCTCCGTACAAAACCCCCCCACTCAACAAAACACCTCCAGGGCCTAAACTCGAGGGAAAGGAGTGGTCTACACCCCACCTCGCCTTTGCCGTTCGAATCTCATTCGATAGGTCTGGGGAGGTGGCTAAGCACTGACACTTATTCATCAGAATGTCCTTAAGTGATGCGAATACGCATCTACAGCCAAGAAGCAATGCCTACGTGCTCCCTACGGCCAGGAGGAAGTCAGCGTATTTTATCACCTTAAGCCTTCTAGAAAAGAAGAAAAGGTCATGAATACCAAGGATTGTTTTCAAACCAGCTAGCCATCATATTAAACTATTAAACGTGAGCTCAGGACCCAGCAGAATTTGGGTCCCAGTAACTCCAATATTCAGATGTTTTTGAACCAGGTACCTAGAGTGAAGAATCTGCAGTTCTCCTAGGGTGTTTGTCTCAGTTTCCGCACTGCTTCTGCATTGCTTCATCCACAATGAGAAAACTGGAAAAGCTTACTCATCTCAACAGAGTTCAGCGGGGGGAGGGGGGGAAAGCACTAACAGAACCAACATGATCAAGACCAAACTAAACTGAGAGCCTGCAGACTATGAGAGCTTTAATGTACCCTCAGGGCAAAATCCTTCCCCACCCCCCGCCCGCCCCCCACTGTTCATATTTTAGCAAGTGACCCACTGGTCTTCATACTACACCCCACGCCATTGTTCCCACAGCTTCTGTAGATGCAGTTGCCAGTTTCCACATAGCGTCCATCCATCCCCAGAGGGGCAGAAGACAGCTTCCTTGGCACGCTTCATTCAGGACTCCCTTCACACGTACATTTCACAGGCTCCTGGACATCTTCACAACGGAAAAGGAAAAAAATAGCCCCATCTGGCTATTTCGAAGGCTTGTGTTTTAAAATACTTTACAAGATATGGTATTTTAAAATAGCACTCAGCAATATTTTTAAAATCTTACAATCTCATTATTCAAATTTTTACAAATATGCCAACAAAGCATTACCTTGCTCCAAGTGGCTCAAAGAGCCATTAGAAGTGGATCTTGTCTTTTAACCTTCCTGTAAGTATATTTCTATTACCATTAATATCGTAATGGTTCTATACCACCAGCTAATGTGATGTATTACGGAGTACAAAGAACTGAGTAATTTCCAGATTACGGGACTCAAATCTATTCTTAATGGGCACCTAAACGTGTATTTATGTATTACCTCACAATAAATCACAGAAATGACCCAGAAGTTTTTAAGCACATATTTGAAAACTCCTATCAGCTCCAGAAACCTCAATAAATCTCACCGTACAGATTAACATGTAATGTTTCATTTGACTTACACATGAAAAATGTGTTTTAAATGCCTTCGGGTGGAAAAAAAATCTATGTATGTCACCTTTGAGTTCATTTGTCAAAAGGAGGAAAGGAAAAAAAGAAAGACGTGCCATATTACTGAAAAATCTATTGATTTAAATTTATTCCTCGTAAATTAGATATTCTACACAAAAAAAGGGAGACCATGCTCCGAGGAGAAAATTTGAGTTAATTATCCAGATAAATTAGTATCCATTTGAAATGTTTAGATTATTAGACTCAATCTAAGGTGCAATGGTTTGAAGTACTTATATAATACAATCGCATCAGCTGTCCTTTGAGTATCTTTGTCATTCTCTGTTCTAGGAGTGCTCCGACTCTTGGCAAAACCATTTGTGGCCATAAGATTTTGGTGCTTTCTTAACTCTCTATCCAAAAAGGTCTAGATTGCTTTTTCTTTCATGGAAAGAAAGACACTGATTCTGCTGGCTGAAAACTAGAAACTGTCCTGCAGAAATTGCCTGTAATGAATTGCAGCTCATCAGCTGCAAATGGGTGTTTTCAGTGGCATGGATTTCCGTCCACTCTCTGGGCTTGTTCCTTCTCAGCCCAGGATGTTGGCAAGGCCCTCTCTCTGGGCTTGTTGCTCTTCACCCCATGCTCACACCAGCAGAAGAACCTCAGCTTCAAGTCTGGATGGTTTACACTAACCCCCACTAATTCCACCCTCCACCTTCCTCTACTCTGCACTGTGTCCTGGAAGCTCCTCAGGGACACTGCCCACGGGACTGGCACTTGGTTCCACCATGAGAGGCACTGCCAGGAAATGGAGGGAGGGAGGAAAGTGAGGCTGGGGTATGTATGCCCCTTGGCCCATTCTTGGTCTCTGCAGTTTGGCCAGGTCCCTCGACCAAAGGCCATGGCTCCTGTCAGGAGGCCCTCTCCTCCAGCTTCAGCTCCTCCTCTGGGCTCTAGTGACTGCCCTCTCTAGCCAAGGGGTGATAGAAACATACCAGGGTCCTGCACTATCCATCAGTTTTTTCTCTTAACCCTGCTCACAGCTTTATAAATGGCCTCTGTGTTGCTTAATTTTATGTGTCAGCTTGACTGGGCCATCGGATGCCCAGATATCTGATTAAACATTATTTCCACATGTCTGTGACAGTGTTTCCAGAAGAGATTAGCATTTGAATTGGTGGACTGAGTAAAGCAGATTGACCTCCCCAACGTAGATGGGCATCATTCAATCCACTGAGGGCTTGAGTAGAACAAAAAGACAGAGAAAGGCTGGCTTTGCCCTCCTCCCTCTGCCTGACTCCTGAGCTGGGACATCGATCTTCTCCTGTCCTCCCTGCTCCTCATTCTCAGGCCTTCAGACCTGGACTGGAATCTACGCCACTGGCCCTAGAGCACTCAGGCCTTGAAACTACATCACTAGCCTTCCTGGGTCTCCAGTTTGAAGGGCAGATTGTGGAACTTAGCCTCCATAATCACATGAGACGATACCTTATAATAATGAGACCTTATTTGGAGATTGGGTCTTTGCAGATATAATGAGTTAAGGCGAGGTCACACTGGATTAGGGTGGGCCCTAAGCTAATGACTGGCATTCTTAGAAGAAAACACATGCAGAGATGGCCATGTGAAGATGCAGGCAGAAACTGGAGTGTCACAGCTGCCAGCCAAGGAAGGCCAAGATTGCTGGCAACCACCAGAAGCGAGGATGCGACAAGGAAGGATTCTTCCCCAGAGCCTGCTGAGGAAGCATGGCCCTGTCAACACCTTGAATCTGAACTTCTAGACATCAGAACGTGGGAGAATAAACGTCTGTTGTTTTGAGCCACCTGGTTTGTGGTACTTTGTTCTGGAAGTCCTAGAAAATGAAAACAGGGGTCAGCATTCTCCCACCACGGGAGCTTGCAGGCATCTTTCAGGACATGAGGCTGTCAGACTGTCAACATTTCAGTCACTTTAGCACATGTCCCAGGTTGGTAACTGTTGTATTTTGACACTTGTGTCTTCTCGCTGACAATCTCTCCGTGCCTATGTTCCCCCAACAGCTTCCATCTTTCTCTTTCTTCGCTCGCAGTCTCTCATGCCTTCCTTCTCTCCACCTGAGACCCTTTCCCCACTTCCTGGGAGAGGACAAACAGGGATCACAAGAGTCCCATAAAAGAGAGACCGCCATGCCTGGGCAGTGCCTGAGGCCACAGACAGCAGCTCTCATCAAGTGGCACCACCCACGTCACATGTGCCTCCAGCCACCACCCTCCCGACCTGTTAGCCAAGCAAAGACTGTGACACCTGGAGATGATTTCTATTTTTCTCCTGAATTGTCACCTTTCCCTACTGAAGCAGGTGACAGGAATGTGCCAGAGCAGAACGCAACGAGCCTGAAACATCTTGGCTTTTGTTTTCCCAAATCCTGGGCCCATCAAGTTGGGCAGAACTTGAGGAAGTGGCAGAGAAGCAGGATGATGCAGTGAGGGTCTTCCCGCTGGAGAAGAGACTTCCTGAGGTGAGGAGGAGAGCGGCAGGGATCTGGCACCCCCCAGGGAGGCAGTCAGACCGGGGGGCGGGGTGGGGGGGACCCTGAAGGAGATGGTCAGAGGTGGCGAGGGTCCCAGCCTCCCCGCAGCTGCACACCCCCAGCACAGCGCACAACAAGTCTTTGGCCTGAACGGTGACCTGGTCGGCAGAGGGACTGACGGTGGCTAGAGACCCCTTCCCCTTCCTGGCTCCAGTCACAATCCTGGGAATAAAGGGAATCCCTAAATGACTAGGATGGGATTCCCACAGCCTGGTAGTGTGAGAACTTAAGAGTTTAGATTTGAGTAACGAAATAAAGTGGTATTTCTTGCACACCCGAGTTTATGGCCCAGGCAGCACTGTCTCCCTCTTCACCTTGACGAGGACTGAGGTGGCTGAAGGGCAGGTGCACTGCAGTAAAAACAACAGGAAGCCAACGCTTCTTCTTCTGAGGACGTACATGGCAGGAATATGGACATACGCTGAACAGAGGACACGTTCTAGAATGTTCCTAGGGACACTCTCCTTAACAGCCCCGAATCAGAAACTTCCCAAGGCCTACTGACGGCAGAATGGATCAATAAACTGTGGTGTACGCACTCAGTGCCACAGTGCCCGCAACGGGAATCGGCAGCTTGCAGCTACGCACGATGTGGACAGGCCGTATGAGCAAAATGTCCGTTGAAAAAAGCCACGTGATTCCACTCATGTAAAGTGTAGAAACAGGCAAATGTGTCTATGCTGTTAGAAGGTAGGGGTGTGGCTGCCCTTGCAGAGAGGCAGGGACTAGAAGGGGACTTCTAGGATGCTGATTAGCGTTTACGAGAATGCCCTGAGCTGAGTTCTCGTGATCTGGGCGCTTTTCTGTATGTGTATTATCCTTCAGCATAAAAAAAATATAAGGTAAGGAGAGGGTTTCCGACAGAGTGAACAGAGACAAGGATGGAGACAGAAAGAGATACACTGGGACAGATGGAGGTAGACAGGGACAGGCAGGGACCAGCACTGATGGACACTCCACCCTCCCCAAAAGCTTGTGCTACTTGGCTATCATTGGGATAGTACTAGATATATTGGCCTGGGGGCAAAAGACATGACCTTTGAAAACACTTTATCTGGATTGACAGTCTACTTGTAGGAAAAGGTTGCCACATAACTGGCAACCCACAAATGCAGCTCCCAGCCTTCCCTTTCCTCTGAACAATGGTGCTAAAAGTTCTGAATTTTATAACGAGCAGAGCAGTGCAAATTCTAATACCCAGCACGTGAGAAAAGGGCTTCTATATCCAGAGACAAACACTTGCACTGGTTCATTCTCGAGTGCGGTAAAATACATAGCTTGCAGTTTCTTGGAGGGGAAATGATGCTCATTCGTAAATCTGAGCAATTTAATAACTGTTATAAATTGCTAAACAATTTTTTCCAAGAACCATAATATTGCTGGAATCGTGTAGAGGCATATAAGACTGTGCTCGGGAGAATTCCATTTTGGAAAGCTGTGCCATCACGTGCCCTGCCTCCCACTCCTGATGAACTAATCAGCATCCCACCCAACCCTATCCGTGGCACAAACGATCTTCAGACTTCTTAACAAAGACGCTCACCATGGGTTTTTCTGATGGCCAGAGAACTGTTATTTTAGCTGGGCACCTACAAACCTGGGGAGGAGAGGGCCATGAATTATTCATTGCTGGTGTTAATGTACCTCAAAAGAGTATATATTTGGACATGACCTTCATTACTTCTGGAGCATTTGTCCACTTGATTTATTACCCTCCTTTATATGAATGCATGTTCATAATCTACATTACCAGTCCTCTAATGATGCCATGTCAGAACCTAATGTCATCTCATTATTTCTGACACTCACAAACCCCACAACAGTAAAAGCCAATTATAGACTAGAGAAGTCCCAGAAGACCTCGCTGCTACCACAGCTAATAAGCTTCAGCATCATTACACTCGGAGACAGACCCACACAGTGGACATCTGTGCATACCCATCCTGGGCCCTGGACCTTCCATTCACAGGAGTAAGGAGATCTAGCGTGGTAGAGCTGGCTTTTGGAAGCCATTCCGATCACCCTGGCAAAAAGCCATGGGATTCATCAGCAGCTTGATGACCGAAGTGTTGTGTTTTACTCCAGCACAGGAATCAGTTTCAAAGAGTGGTTCATTGGCTGAATCAACTTGGCTGAGCTGGGGGCATATTTATGGATCTGGCGGAGAGCTGGCAAGGGTAGAAATTTGGCTACAATCTGCAATGGGGAAGGGAAGCAGCGCCATTACTTCGGGAAGGTCATCATGGCTACGCAAGGGGCAAAGAGAGGCTGAAGTGCAGCTGGGTTTCAGTTTCCCTTGCCCTCCCCTCAAAGTGCATCCAGCTCTTCTTCCCAAATGCCACCCTGCTGACCAACAGCACGTCCAGGCCCACCTCAGACAGAGACAAGAGACTTCTGCCCTGGCCTCGTCTCTGGGTAGCCCCGCTCCAGCAGCGGGACCTAAGCGGCAGTTTCTCAGTTTTACCCGCAAGCTCTGACTTTTCCACCCAGGTTAGTACTTCTGGAGGGCTGGTTAATGACTTTTCTCTGACCTTCCAACTCTCCTTTCTAGATTCTCCTTCCAGCTTGAAGGACTGGCCTGATCTTAAAGGGGTCTTAAAGGACCCCTGATCAATGCAGGCAACCAGTGGGAATTCATCCCTTCAACAAATATTTATCTAGAATCTTCCATGAGCCGAGCACTGGGGATGCAGCAGGGAAAAGACAGCCAGTCCTTGTCCTCCTGAGCCTGCACACCTAGTCAGAGGATATAAACTGTCATTTACTGGGAGCTTACAATGTCACAGGCACTGGGCTAAGTGCTTTACATAAAGGATTTCAGTTAATCCTCACAGGCACAAATTTGTAATATAGGTACCATTACTACTGCCACTTACAGACAAGGAAACTGAGGCTTACTGAGATTAAGAAACCGGGATGCCACCAACTCCAGAATGCAAATTCTGATCCATTCCACTATTTACTCTCCTTGAGCAGGAAGACCCGCCAAGAAAGAAACAAAAACCCAGGCAAGGTCCCAGGGCACCAGGCACACACAGCAAGAATAAGCCAGTGCTTGAGCCAACCTCTTGTCCCACGCCCAGTGCGCTTAAGTGACTCCAGTTGAGGAAAACATTAATCCTGGAACAATGCTATTTTGGCAGCTAAAAGAGGCCTGACTGGAGGACAGTGAGGACGGGGGGCCAGACAGCTGCTGACCAGAGACAGCCTGAGGCGAACCAGGGCCAGGCCCATGGAGATTGTTTATTTATTTATTTTTAATGCAGAGAGATATTAAGTTACAAATCAAGCTCAAAATGTTACTTGATCTTTCCTATGTTAATAAATAAATGAGTGGCAGTATGAGCACAAAAATAATTGCAAGACCATATGATATCACTTATATGTGGAATGTAAAATATGACACAAATGAACGTATCTACAGAACAGAAACAGACTCACAGACATAGAGAACAGACTTGTGGTTGCCAAGGGGGAGGGGGGTCGGGGATTGGGAGCTTGGGATTAGCTGATGCAAACTAGTATATACAGGATGCATAAACAACAAGGTTCTCTACTCTAAAGCACAGGGAAATATATTCAATATCCTGTGATAAACCATAATGGAAAAGAATATGAAAAAGAATATATATATATATATATATATATATATATACACAACTGAGTCATTTTGCCGTGCAACAGAAACTCACACAACATTGTAGATCAACTATACTTCAATAAAATAAAAAAAAAATAATTGCAAGAATACCCAATTCATGATGGTGGTTTTCTCTGAGATAGCGACAGGGGTGGTGAATTCTCACTTAGCAAGCCAGATATTTCATAATATGCAAATGTTTAGCAGTGAGGATATATACTTCTGTAAGCAGAAAATAACAAAGGAAGCAGCTAATAAGGCCAGGAGTTTATGTTGTAGTATCAGTTCAATTAGAAGACTACGTGCCAGCAGGCCCCATCTGAGCCCAGTTGGAGCCCAATGGCCCAGACCATGCATTCCTCACTCACTGTCCCCTTCCCGCTAGCTCCAGATACGTTCAGAGAACAGCGCTGAATTACCAGTTGCTCCAGGTAACGAAGTCCAAGTTCGCCTATAACTGATCTTGCCTTACCTCTTTCCCAATTCAAATCGAGGCCAAACCATTCATCACTCCAGCAGAGCCCACAGAATTGCATACACTGATATTTTGAATTGTATCACCTGCTGCTCAAGGAATACTGAACCCTAAAGACTTGACAGCGATTTCATCACAATTTAAGAATATCATATATAACTTTTTTTGTGGTCCTGTCACAAAACAATCAGTAAATATGTATTATTCAAACCGATGTACTAATGAATCGGACAGGTTTGAGTTTGCCAATATTCTTCTTGGATTGATTTTACCCTTTTATGTCAAAGCAAATAATGGAAAAACTGAACTGAAACTTTGCAAAGAGACAAGTTTTCTTCTTTGACAGCATCAGTAAGAGCCAGGAGTCTAACCATACAGTGTGGCCTCATGAAAATTAGTGTTTCTGAAGTCAATAAGAAATTCCAGTTCTCAGGGATTCCCAGTTCCATTGTATAGTTTGGAGTGGCAAGAAAATAAGAACAGATTCCAATAGTAATTTCATCTTTTAGTGAACAGAAGTGCTCAAAAGGTACAAAACTGTGGGTTGAGTCCCACTGGACTATTTGTGTCTTCCCAGCCGCTGGACATCTGTGTCTCCCTTTCTTTGCCCTCTGTCCTCCAACTCCCCACCCAACGACCCCGCTTATCCTCAACCCCCAGGGGGCCTATCACTCTGGGGAGCATTATAGGGTAGGGCCTTCAGCTCCCCTTGGACAGAATCAATCAGTAAATCCTCCCCAATCCAACAGTTTCACATAGTCTGTATACTCTGCACTTCTACTGTTGAGAGTCCTTGTGGTCAGACTAGTTCTATTGCCTTTGGCCCCTGTGCCCAGTCTGGCACCCAACCCAGAGCAAACACTGGATACTAGACGATAACAGACAAAATGTGACGATAACTTGGATCCAATGTCCAGCCTTACCACTACTTGCTGCTTCAGGCTGAACAGTCATCGATTTCTCTGGAGCACTGTTTCCTCATCTGTAACATGGAGAGAAAAAAATAATCATGATCACCACACTACGTGACTTAGAATTGCAGGAAGATCCAAAGCTATAATGAATGGGAAAGCAGTTTGTAAGGCATAAACTAATACAAACATTATGGGACTATTCAGTGCTCAATTCAAAGCAAGTCTGAATTCAATCTAAAGAGAAGAAAAAGCATGGTTTTCGAATCTTAATTCTAAATTGTTTCCAATTTATTCAAGCTCAAGTAAAGAATCCACTTCCACTTATTAATACAAAGCTCCTGTATGTGAATTTGAAATCTTAATAGACTATCTGTAAGATCTTGACTTCCTTAGCCAGCAAAATTTTTCCCAGTTGGTATCTCAGAGTATGTGTGTGTGTGTGTGTGTGTGTGTGTGTGTGTGCACGCGCGCGCGCGCGCACATGCATGCACGCATGCACACGTGTATGTATTATACATAGGGTATTATATTGGAAAGCTAAGAATAAATGAAAGGTCAGAAATTACGTTTTCTTCAACAAGAAGATTCTTTTTTCAAATGACTATAATGCATTCTATTTTTTCTTATTCAGAAGCAGCCTTGGGAAACTGTATCTTAATACTGCTACAGAATTTTTAACAGATCTACTATGAGTTAATTTCCTAGAACATTTTCATCCCATTTTCCAGTTTTCTCCTCTTTTTACTACTTTCAACCAAAAAAGCAACAAACATGCATTTTATAGACTTAATTATCCCTGAAGCTTAAAGTAATCCGAACACTCTTCCAATGCAAAGGCTAAAATTCCAAAAGCCATGATGAGTAAGCAGATGGGCTGCTTATGGGGAAACACGAAACAAAAATTATGCAGCCTTCTTTATACACCTTTTCTGAGCAAAATAACTCCAGGTTCTTTACCACATTATTAAAGTTACAAATTTATCCACCTTGAGGGCTTGGCAAAGAAGTAACAACCACAGAGAGAGAGAAGAGTGGGGTTAAGGATGAAATGAGAATGAAGAATGGTGAGGTTAGCTGAGGAGCTGATGTGAGGTATGTGGCAGGATTCTCAAGTACAACCTCCTGCCACCTCCAGTGCGAATCACCTCCACCGAGTTTCTAAATTCTTCTTCCTGATGTCTAAGAATGATGGAAAGTGGACAAAGCTGCATTCAGTGTGAGAGCTGGAAGGAATTCCTAATTCCTCGGCCGGCATTAGGAGTGAGAGGTCTCTCTACCGACCTCTGCTTTCTATGCTGGACTTAGCCAGTTCTCCACTTTGGACATGACCCTGCAAAGCTTTTGGTTAATGGTCATAAGGAATGCAGCTTCCCCATGTGAGAGCTGTAAATTCAGCAGGAATAGTAGCGAGTGTACACGTTGGGGGCTGATAGCACATCAAAATGATGTGGGAGATGAGGGTTCAACAAGGTGATACATGCTCTATTTGCAAATGCCAGGTACTTGAGTATTTGCAAATTAAGCTGTCTTGTTCCCCGCTTTTTAGTGAAATAAACGAATCACTAGTTACAACCCTAAATTACAGAGAGTGCAGAATCTACTCGTTATTCTTAGAATTTAACAGGTTGCCAATGTTTTGACTTACCACTTAACAATGTTTATTTAGATACTCAGTCCTTTATAATTTTTTATAACATTTAGGAAATTTCCAGGCTATACGAAAAAATATTATATTCCATATAATTTATGTTTTAGCTATTAAAATTTATGCTCCAATTCAAAAATTTCTGGAAAATATTATTAAAAACTAAACATTTACTAAGGCAAGAAAAAAACCTCAGCCTAGAGCCGGGGTACCGGTATTCCCAGACCCAGCTCTGTGCTTTAAGCAAGTCATCTCTCCTCCTCGAGCCTTCTACGTCTCCATAAGTAGAAGCTGAAGTTTGGTTAGATCGAGGTCATAAATAAGCATCACCCTAAATAAATCAAACTTGGTATTATACTGAAAGGACTGTGAGGCTGCATCCAAGCCTGGTGGGAAAAAGCGCAGAGATCAATTAACAACGTCTGAAATCAAGCAACAAAAATGTCAAACGGTGCAGGAGCACGACGTTGGAGGTGATTGCTAAGATCTTTCCAGGGTCTAAAACCCACGCAGAATATGAGCTTGGGCATGTCCTTTAATGTTATCTTCTCCAGAAACCCAGTCTAGGCACAATCCCTTACGGCAGTGGTCCCTAACCTTTTTGGCACCAGGGACCGGTTTCGTGGAAGACAATCTTTCCACGGACCTGGGTGCTGGGGAAGGGGGGGGATGTGGCTCAGGCGGTAACGCGAGCGATGGGGAGCGACAGGGAGCGGCCAATGAAGCTTCACTCGCTCGCCCCGTCGCTCACCTCCTGCTGTGCGGCTCGGTTCCTAACAGGCCATGGCCCACTGCACGTCGGCGGCCAGGGGATTGGGGACCCCTGCCTTACGGAGCACAGAATGAGGGGAGGGACACTCGTCTTAGAAGACACCAGGTTGACTCTGGCCACAAGGAGTTCTGAGAGAGGAAATCCAGAGATGGGGCCAAGAGTGAGCACGGCCCTTCTAGGGGATCAGACTATGCAACCCCAAAATACACCACTTTGGTGTAAGGAGTTTTTGAGTTGGAGACTACTGAGAAAAAGCTAATATGCCGAAAAATCGCTCTCTGCCTGCCCCACATTTGCCTAAAAGCAGCCTCAGACTTTGAATCACTGGAGAGAACTTACCAGCCCAGAGGTGGCACCCAGAGGAATCTACATTAACAAACCTTACCAGAATAACCCCTATTTTCTCTTAGTTCTCCCCCCATATTTGCCTTCCCACTCTTTGCTACCCTTGGAAGCCTAAAGCCCTTTTCCTGTTCCTTGTCACTTCTCTACACATTTGTTGTTCTTTGCTCAAATGTTAACTATATAAGCCTAAGTTCTAACCAACCCTCTGAGTTACTCAGCACTGAGTTTCTTCTGTGTGTATGCATACTGCACGTGCTATAAGCTCTGGTTTTCTCTTGTTAATCAGTCAGTTTAATTTCCAGGGCCCTAGCCAGAGAATCTAGGAAGTTGGAGAGAAAAGGGTTTTTTTTTTTCTCCTCTACACCCCCCATAAGAGGCATCCCATTCAGGATCAAGAGCTCTGTTCCCTTCATAAGAACTTGCACCCGCACCCTACACCTGGGCCCCGCTGTTTGTCCTGGTCCCTCGCCAGACATACTGAACCTGAATCTTTGGGAGTGGCGCCCAAGAACCTGCGGTTCAACAAGCCCTCCAAGTGATTCTGATCTACTCTGCAGTCTCAAGTCTGAGGGGCACTATTTTAAGGAATTCCAGGCTTGCTGGCTCCTCCCCCTTGACCTGATTGGAGGATCCCAAGATACAGCAAAGTTCAAACTTTTGGGCCCATCACGGCTACAAAATTAGTGAGCAGCGTGGGCTGGGTCCTCCTGTGTCTTTCTGTTCTTTCTTCTCTGTTCGTCCTCACTCCTTGATTCTGAATTGCCTAACTGTGCACCCAGCAAAGCAACTTCTTAGCGAGCCACACATCTCTCAAGTGACCAGAAAGCCTCCTCTTGTATGTTGCCATCCTTGAAAGAGCCAAAGATCAGCATAGGGAACCTCCAGGGCAGGGCCCTCAAACTCCACCTGGGGAGCTTGATAAATATACAGGTTCCTGGTCCCATTCCCAGAGAACCTGATTCCGTTTATCCAGGTGCGTCTCTGGAATCTGCAGTTCTAACCAGTTCCTTGGGTTCCTGAGGAGCAGGTGGTAGAGGGACCACTCTCGGGAAAACCTGTCACTTGGTGATCTGTCATGTGGAAACGCTAGAGGCAACATGTCCCCACCCTCCCAGAAATGAGCTGATTCGTATCTGAAGAAATCCGTCCAACACGTTAATGTCATGAATTAGTGACTTTTAAGCAAGCTGTGTAGGTGGCTGCCCATGTCATCAGTCTTAATTCACAAACACTGCTGAGTGCCTGCACATGGTAACAACGTGCCCAAACTCACGTGTAAATCTCTCAAACGGAAGTTAGGTAGGTACCGAAGACTCTCGTGGGGATTACTCAGCCACCCAAGGGGTAGCATTAGGTTAACAGGATTGAAGCTGAAAAATCAACTGGACCACCAGGAGAGCATCTGTCCTGCCCTGTTTAGAGCCACACCGGATTTCAAAGCCAGTGCAGGGACCTGGGATAGAAACCCCTCTTCTCTCTAAGGCAGGTGTGCAGCCCTTGAGGTCTGAAGTCACTCTGAAAAGGAGGGCAGTGGGACTGAAAGAATTCCCAGCCCCCACCTCAGGCAAAGTGCTCACGTGCCCACCACCTCAAATGTCGGGAGCGCCTGTTACTTGGGAAGACAGCACCCAGACATTTCAGAGGTCACAGGATGTCTATCCAATACCCCTTCTTCGGGAGAACCTTTCTTTTCTGAGAAAACTGGATTTGGGAGGTTGCTTTTCCGCTCCGTTTGTCAGTCCCGGGAGCTTGAGGGCAGCATGCTGGCTGCGGTGACGATGAGAGAGAAGACCTGAGAGCAGCCTGCCCAGCGTTTGGTCAGCACAGCTGGCCGCATACTGAACAGCGCTCATTTAACAGCCTCTGTTCCAGGTACTGAGCTTCTCAAAGCCCATTCATCTCCACAGTCCAGACGTACAAGCTAAAACCGGTTACAAAAATACAGCCTGACATCTTTTATGCACAGAGGGCTTGCCATGGTTGTCAACCCTCCTGCTCTCCCCGCTGCGGTCCCATCTGACTTCTGGACGACTTGCTCCCTCTCACCCTGCAGCGACGACACTGCCTCCATACAGCCTGCCCCCCACTCTGTGAAGGAAGCAGTCTGCTCTTCCTCTTAGACTGACTTGATATTTTCTTGCACTCTAATAATGTCTCTCTCAATTGGTCCACAGCTCCCAGACAGCAGGGACCTCCTTTTCCTTACGTTTGTATCTGTTTCCTCCTCTTCCCCCAGAGCCTAGCATGGTGCTTACACATAGTAGGTACATGCATATTACATGGAAATAAATTGAATCTCAAACGACTACTGGAATTACGCGCAAACTGCAGGCTCTGGGCTTTGGGGTGCTGAGGCGGCTCAAACTAGGCAGCCCCAGGCAAGCAGAGAAAGAAGCTCCCACACAGAAATCAGACCCATACCCGGTACACAGTGGGAATAAAATAAGTGCACACTCTCCATCTCAAAGGCACTGAGTCTTCTGCAGAACGCTCATGCCTGCAAAGAGCTGCTTGGAGAAGGAGAGAAGTGAGTTTTCCACTTAACTATTTCTCGCCTACATCCATCTCCAAGGAAAGAATGGGAGGCTGATCTCTAGATAATTACGTGAACTTGAATTATTCAATGGGCTCTGCGAAACTGGATTCAAAGGGGGAAGAAGTTTAAAGGAAATCATTAAGCATTAATATGCCAGGAAAATTACCCTAAAATAATACATTTCAGCCCAGCCTGAGAGAAATTTGCTGGATGGTGAAACCACAAGATCTTTACTGGCTCATGAATGGAAATGATTCTGAAACACCTTGGAAGCTTGTGCAAAGTGCAGGAGTTCCGATTCAGCTGTACTGACAGGCCCAGAAATCTGAACTTTAACAACACTTGGCGATTCTGATGCAGGTGGCTAGGGAAATCAGCTTTGAGAAGCACAGCTGCAGGGCAACACTCCCTGGAACACCCACAGCTCTGTGGCACGGTTCTTGCTGCACCCAGGGCTTCAAACTAAGCAGGAGACGTGGGGAGGGGTGTCACTCACCTCCTGGTTGAAGTGTGTGAATATTCGGTCAGGCAGAAATGTGACCGTGATGCTGTCCTCCTCATTCAGCGGTGCAGAGGGCGAAGCATAGGGCTGAATCAGGACTCTTCCCAGGGGCACTGTGAGGGTTACTTCTACATGTCAACTTGGCTAGGTGACAGTTCCCCGTTATTCAATCACACACTAGTCTAGATGTTGCTGTGGGGTATTTTGTAGATGGGGTAAACATCTCCAATCTGTTAACTTTAAATAAAGGAGATGATCCTTGATAATGTAGGTGGGCCTCATCCAATCAGTGGAAGGGACTTAGCAAAAACTGAGGTTTCCTGAGAAAGAAGAAACTCTTCTCAAGACTGCAGCATCAGCTCCTGCCTGAGAATTTCCAACCTGCTGTGCAAATTTGGACTTGCCAGCCTCCACAGTCACATAAGTCAATTCCTTGAAATAACTCTCTCTCTCTCTCTGCATATACAGGTATGTAAATATATACATACATGTATATTAATATTTACATACATACGTGGACATGCATCTATTTGCATATATGCATTTATACACGTGCATATGTGTGTATTATATATTTCATATATATGTATAGAGATAGATACAGATATAAGTATAGATATTTATTATATACCGTACTGGTTCTGTTTTTTATGGAGAACCTACTGGTTCTGTTTCTCTTTCTCTGCAGAACCCTGACTAATAGAGGCATTTTACCCTTTCACACACCAAACGTATAATGATGAAGGCTCCAGGCTTCAGAAAGCAGAAAATGAACATGTAAATATGTCCCTAGAAGGGACCACCTAAGAGAAGTGCAGGCTCAGGAGGCCTTTCCCACATCCAAGGGCTGCGGGAAGTTGGGGGGCGAGGGCCTCGCTCCACTTCTTGCCTGCACGGAGCACTCCTGCTGACTTCCACAGCTGAATCTCAGCTGCTTCTCAGCCCTACCAGGCCAGATGCCAGCCTGAACCTCCCCACAGCTGCCTCCCCAGGCCCAGGCCTGGAATCATTTCCTGAACCCTCATCACTCCAGGGACAGCCACCATCCATCAGAGGGATGTACGCATCTCTTCTTGACCACAGACTCAGCCATCATTCCCATCATCACAGAGCACAGGTGCCTGGCACACCTGTACCTTACTGGGACTTTGTAGTCAAGTTTCCTTCTCTTCTAGAGTGACCCTGGGGGTCAAAGTCAGGTGCCAACTTGCAATTTGGTTGAGGTCCAAATCTGAACCAGGAGCTGGGGGCAAATGTAGAGCAGTGAGGCAGATCATACGCTCAAGAGAGACCCCAGAGATCCAGCATTCTTCAAGCTACTGTTCTTCATTCATCGTCACACAGGAAGTAAGTGCCATAGCAGTGATTTGTGAAATGTCATTTCTTCTCAAAGTCCGGTAAGCTCACAAACTATGTTTCTACAGGAATTCTGAAATGGCCGAACAAGAGAAGCAAAGTGCCTGCTCTCCAGGGGATCATATTCTGGTGAGGAGACATGGACCACAGACAAATAAACCTGTCCCAGGCTGAGAGTGGCAAGAAGAAAATAAAACAGAGTGGTGTGATCAGAGAGTGACTGGGCAGGCAGGGACATTAAATTTCAGGAACAGCTTCCATGAAAAGGTGACACTTAAGAAGCCAGCCACATAGAGACCTGGAAAGAGAGCTATTGGGGGGCGGGGGACAGAAAAAACAGCGTAAAATTTGAGACAAGTAGGGAGGTCAGCTCATAGCAAACTTGTATGCCAAAGTTTGCTTTGATAATTTTATAAATGACAACACCAGGAGAGAAGACAACTTGGCAAATTCCTCAAGCTACCCCACAGAGCATATTGATTTCCCCTGATGCCTAACATCAGGGGAAATGTCCAGCTAAAAAAGGCAATATGTCCAGCTAAAAAACCTATATCCCTCAGCATCCCCTGCAGAGAGGAGTGGCCATATTTTTGGCCTATGAACAACCAAGTTCTGGTCTATACATACAGCAGAAAGAGAGTATTGAGTAGATGACGGGAGTTGGAGATTCTGGGGAAGTTTACTGGAAGGAGGAAGGAGAAGCAGGAAGAAGCTAATCCAACTGATATGCACCTTTTACCCTTCTTATCCTTCCTGCCTGGAACTTAGATGTGACAGCTGAAGATCCAGCAGCCAGTTTGTGCCCAAGAGGCCACCTTAAGATTCAGAGTCATACACTGACAGAACAGAAAGGTATAGGAATCCTGGGTCCCTCATAACTTCCTTCCATACTTGTACTTCCCACCTTATAGATTTCTCTTTAGATGGGAAAAATAACCCCCCATTCTTCTTATGACACCATTTTTTTGAGTCTACATTATTCATAGCTAAACTTACTATCTTATAACTTCTCTTTTTCTTTTCAAGCTTGACTCTGTCCCCAGATTACAGCTAGAAGCATGTTGAGCCATCGTGACCAGCTTTTATGCCCACTCCTGCCACTTGTGCTCTTCTACCTACCTACTCCTCTGACATCTGTGGACACAGCATCTGTTGCACTGATTTTCCTCCTTTGGATGCTGTGGTCAGTGCAGTCACAGAAGGGACCCCTTTCCGGGAGGGGTGATGTCTCAGGTTTCTGGGTGGGGGTCCAGCTAAGCAGAACGAGATGACCTCCTCAGACAGTAAACCCCATGATCTGTGTGTGGGATGCCTCCTATACAGGCTTCACCTGCATTGTACTCGATTCCAAAAACACAGTGATGAGGAAAGAGGAGGCCAAATCACATGGGAGGCAAATGCAGAATGGGTTTTTTTTTTTGAGTTACCACTATCTCATACATCAGGGGAATTAACTAAACATAACTATTCCCATCTGCTAAGTTTCCAGACATGCTCAAAAGAGTAACTCTTGCAATTTATCAGACACACAATAAAAGCACAGGGAGAGAAGGCAAGAAGGAGGCAGTTTCAGGGCTTCGGAGGAGGCTTTTCGTGATGATGAGATTTTTCTGGGGTGGATATGGTTAGGCTTTGATTTACAATTTCGAATCTTTTCACCTCCCTGCACTGAATGGCAAGGTCTAGCATCAAGGAAACATTGAAGAGATGACTCAGCAACAGAGAGAACACTTTTAATCCAAAACCAAAAAATATACGCACATCCTCAGGTTAAAGTTAAGAGATTTTTCCAAACTATCTGGTGAGAAGATGTTCTTGCCAAGTTTAAAAAAAAAAAAAAAGTTGGAAAGCCTTCAGGAGATGAGCCACTTTGGTTTGAGAGTGTTTTGCAGACCACCAAGACCAGGAGGCGTTAGTCGTATAGTAGAGGGTTCCTCTAAATACACCGAATGAAAACTAAGATCACGGGGCAATTGCTGGCGCAGCTCAGTACGTGTTCTTTGAACTTGGACAGGTCTGAGTCTGAAACCACCTTCCTCCTTTTTATAATCCACTTGTTAGCTGTGTGGCCACGGGCAAGGCACATGACCTTTCTAAAGCTCAATGCCTTCATCTGCCAAGTGGGCATAATGACAGTAACTATGAAGTTTAATGTGCGAACCCAGCCCTGGTTAGTGATGTTCGTTGATTTTTCTTCGCTGGTTTATTTTAATGCCCTCCTTTCGGATAAGGACCTCCTGCTACAGAAGTCAAGCATCAAAGGCTAATCACTTGCTCCCACTGTCCTTGAGGCAGTGGAAGCGTGACTTCAGCTCAGCCGTTCAGATGCCCCGTCCCAAACCTGTGACTCCGGAGTGAGGGAAGTAGAAAAAGAGAGGACAGCGTAGACTCCATTCTGTTGGTGACCATGGCTGCATCTCAGGTCCAGGGGCAACAGGCCATGTCCTAGGTCTCAGGGCCAGTGGGCATCCGGGGACTCTAACCAGACTAGAACTGTGGGTGACCATTTGTTCTGGCTGCCCAACTGCCCTTGCTCCAGGCCATAACCCAAATGAAGGTGCCCTGTCTTCCCATTTTGCTTCCTGATCTTCTTCCCATACATTCCTTTTCTGCTGAAATTAAGCAAGGTAGGTTTCTGTTTAGTGGAGACCCCATCTGGTACAGCGCTCAAGAACTGTTGAGCTAATACTGTTGGGACTTTAGGGAGTTCACAAATGACATTTCTTTTCTTCTCCTCTGGAGTTAGGAACTAACTGACAAATAAGACCCAGATAACCGACAGACAGAGATCAAAATGTCACGTCTACTCCATTCTCTTACTGCAAACGCTGGGCTGGATGGCATGGCTTTCCAGTGTGACCACAACGAGGCTCTGAATCCTTCACTCTAGAAATAAACTAACAGCTCAGGCACACACAGAGCTCAGCACCATGGGGGCCCTCACCACCTAGGAGAAAGCAGAGGGTGGACAGAACACACCCTGCCTGCAAGCAGGCTCATCCCAAGAGGCGTGTGGTCATCCTCCAACTCGCGGCCCACGAGGGTGGGTTGGTCCACGACCTCCTGACCATTGCTCCAGGCAGGCTGGCTTCTTCACCCAGAAGCCTGCAGCAAGGGAAACGGGTAAATGGCAGACCCTTGCTGACTGGTTAGCGCATTTATCTAAAATATCATCTGGTTTTTAGTCATATCACTTCTGGCAAGCTTTTTCTTTTTATTGTAGGGTAGCAAATTTAATACCACCACTGTGATATTGTGACACAATAAGCACATATTTGGTCTTCTTCCCTGGTTCTTGGCACAGAGTTCCTAAAACCCTTGGAATTTTCTTAGTGACAGGGGTAATAGGAATGTCTTTTGATAACTTCAGGAAGGGGTCTATTTGCCAGAGGTACCAGCCATGTGATTAGGGGGACAGAATTTTCAGTTTCACCCCCTGACCTCCAGAAAGGGGAGAGGGGCTGGAGGTTGAGTTAATAATCACCAGTGGTCGGGCTTTCCTGGTGGCGCAGCGGTTGAGAGTCCGCCTGCCGATGCAGGGGGACACGGGTTCGTGCCCCGGTCCGGGAAGATCCCACATGCCACGAAGCTGCTGGGCCCGTGCGCCATGGCCGCTGAGCCTGCACGTCTGGAGCCTGGGCTCCTCAACGGGAGAGGCCACAACAGTGAGAGGCCCACGTACCGCAAAAAAAAAACAACAAAAAAAAACCAGTGGTCAATGACTTAGTCAATCGTGCCTACGTAATGGAGTCTCCATAAAAACCCGAAATAAAGGGGTTCAGGGAGCTTCCAGGGTGGTGAATGCAATCATGTCCCTCCCCAAACTGTGTGGACATGAGCTATTGCATTGGTACTCCTCTGGACCTTACCCTCTGCACCTCTTCATCTGGCTGTGCATTTGTATCCTTTGTAATATCCTTTATAACAAACTGGTAATAGTAAATAAAAGATTTCTCTGAGTTCTGTGAGCTGTTACAGCAAATCAGTGGACCTGAGGAGGGGGTCTTGGGAACTCCGGATGTGTAGCCAAGTCACACAAGGTGTGGGTAACCTGGCGACCCACTATTTGCAACTGGCATCTGAGTCTTGTGGATCTGAGCTCTCAACCTATGGGGTCTGCTCTAACGCCAAGCAGTTAATGTTGAATTAACTGTAGGATACCCAGTTGGTGTCCTCAGAGAATTGGAAAACTGCTTGGTGTAGAAAACCCACACGTTTGATGTCAGAAGCGTTGTGAGCAGAGAAACAGTTTTCATTTAATGCTTCACACCACAGAACTCAAAACCCCTGGGAGAAGTCAAAACTCCTGGCTTTCTATCTATTTCCATTTGAAAGAAAACTGACCACGCCGTATTTCTCTTAAATATATGCACAGAAAATCTAAAAGCTGCCTAAATCATATTATCATAGAAATTCATGCTTTGGATTTCTAGATCAGAACGTAGACCTCAAAGGAAAAAAAAATCCCAAATTTGGATCTCTGACGAAAAAGTACAGTATGGAATTTCACTGTATCACCGCAGTTACCTTCCTCCCTGATAAAAGCCTTCTTCAGAATTCCATCCATATTTTAATATTTGGATTTAAATCAATGTAAAATAATTTAAATATGATCAAATGAGGTCACTGAAAATTCAGATTCAAATCAAGAAACGTATAAGGATTGAAACTGTCTGATATATGGAAGGCTAACTGAGACGGTATCAAACCAGAATTCCCCAGAGAGCCCGAACCAGGTGTGGGGCCTTTAGGGACTTTCCACCCCCTCACTTGTTCCCGTAAACCAATTCTTCTCCCTATCGTGCGCCACTCCTCCTCCCTATCGAAACCAGTTCTTGGAGTTTTTCAGTTGACGGGGACTTTCCAGACAGCGGGTAATTTTCCAGTTGCCCGTAACAGGTATACGCCCTAACTGCCACAATGAACAAACTATAACGGCCAGAAGGTGGGACAAAAGTTCCTAAGCCAATGAATTCAAAAGTCACCACATTTACCCAATCATTGTGAGAATATACCCGCCCTATGAGTAAATAAACCTATAAAAAGTATGTGATTCCGCTTTTAGGGGTTCCCCATCGGCCTCCTGCGTGAGGTTCAGGGAACCCCCGTGCATCGGCTCCTAATAAACCTCTTGCGTGTTGCAACGGCTCTCGACTCTTGGCGGTTCTTGGGCGAGTTGGAATCCCTCGTAGACCGTTTGGGTCTAACACAGGGAGTAGGATATGTACAAATATACATGCACATATGTATGCATACAGAATATATACAGGGATCTATTTTTTTTAATTGGTTTTTGTGATTGTGATGCTTGGCAAGTTTGAAACTCATAGGACCAGCAGGCTGGAAACTCAGGCAGGATGCTACAGTCTTGAGGGAGAATTTCTTCTCCAGGAAATCTCCGTTTTTGCTCTTAGGACCTTCATCTGATTGGATAAAGCCCACACCACTCTCTCCTTTACTTAAAGTCAACTGACTGTGGATGTTAAAACCATTTCTACAAAAATACCTCCACAGCAACACTTAGACTAAGTAGTATATCCTAGCCAAGTTGACATGTAAAATTAACAATCACCACAGGCTTAGCAGAACCCAGCAATTCATTTCAAACATTTTCCCCATGCCATATCCAGCCAAGTGAATTATTTGGCAAGGTACATGGATCATAAAAATTAATTTAATTAACGATGTCCTCTATTTCATTCATTTTTGCCAATATACTTATAACTTTACATGTATGCATGTGTGTGTATATATATATGTGTGTGTGTTTGTATGTACATATACACACACACACATACATATGACCCAGGCATCCATTTACACACACACACACATACACAATCTGATACTACATAACTTTCAAATGTGTTTGCTCCATACAGCATGGCAAATGTAGTTAATAACACTGTATTGCATATCTGAAAGTTGCTAAGAGAACAGATCTTAAAATTTCTCGTCACAAGAAAAACAATTTTTGTAACTATGAATGGTGATGGATGTTAACTAGACTTGTGGTGATCATTTCACATTATATACAAATATCGAATCATTATGTTGTACATCTGAAACTAATATAATGTTGTGTGTCAATTATTCCTCAGTAAAAAATGTATTTGCTCCAAAACTCTTCCCCTGCTCATTGCCTCCCCAAACTGGCTGTATTTTAAGTGAACATTTTAAATTGCTTTCCTATGGATGATGCTTTTGAGTTCATTACATCTTCCCTTTTTTTGTTATAATGATGATATTTAACTTGCATTTTCATTTCAAACCATTCTGTAGTTATTGTTTAGAGCCTAGAAAACTAATCTGCTCCCTGCCTGTCCCTCAGCCATCAATGAGTTTGCTATATTGAGATGTAGAAAGAGGGACACTGCTATTTCACATCTAAGATGTGACTATAGTGCCCCAGGACATTTATTGTGATGTAACCTCTTATTTAATTACCTTGGCAAATGTGATTTAAAAAGAACTAGACAAGAAAATCAGTCCCTGCTTCTCCATGATAAACACAGGTCAGACTGCAATTACGCATCACTGCTAAAATTCAAAGCGCAGTGAGTGAGACTTAATAATTTCTGGTATTTGGGGAGGATTTGTTTTTGAAGTGAAAGAAAAACCAGTGGAACTGCTTCCTTAACCAAGCCTCATCTATTTGTTTTCTCCAGACTTTATTATGATCATTCTGCTAGATAATGCCCAGGATAAGCCGTAACTCAGGGTGATTTAATTAGCTTTAATAATAACACCTGCCCATGCTTAGTCCTTCTGGAGATTCGTTGCAACATCAGGGCATAAACTGGCAAATGTCTACAACAGGGAATGCTTGGTTATTACTCTCACCTCTGGAAACTCATAAAAATCAAAGAAATATCACCAGCCTCTTCCATCTTCAGTTTCCAATGCATTATTCTCCCTAGACCTCCCACCAGGTGATGAACGACACCCTCTTTGGGTCCAGCTGATACTCAACACACTGATATTGTGTCAGAAACATACTTTCCTGTTTTTTCCCAAAACATGTTTCTCTCCTTTAAATTGGTATTGACTTAGGTCCTTTTCATCAGTATAAAAACTGTGCTAGTACAGACACCATCTAACTCTGTTTGCCTGTGAGTTGCCTTGAAGGAAACCAAATAGTTTGCCTGCCTCAGATCTCAAGGATGAGCTTGGAACTCTTTTTGCTTCATCAGGGAATGGTCCAGATAATTAGAAGTTTTGTTTTGTTTTGTTTAATAATTTGGGGTTATTTTATTTAATTGTTTCCACTTGATCTGGAAAATAACTAATGAAAGTTTTTGCGACAAGGCAATATTTAGAAAGATTTACTAGTTTATACAATGTTTGTCTATGGTTTTAAGGAATTAAATGGTGGATGGAGGATGAATCTGAAAACAGAATGGCTCCAGAGACCCTTATAATAAGTATATACCATCCTAACCAGGGCAAACTGCTTCCCTTATTTATTAAAATATGTTACATTTATTACATGTTTAGTCCCTCCATACCAGAGAGATGCATCACTGAATGAATAATAGCAAAATATCAGATAACTAAGTTTGATGAGACACTCAAAGGACAATATAACTTCCAAATATTTTTTCACAAAATTCTGACACCTTTTCAAGTTGGTCAGAGCGCACATTTAAAATCTCTATATATTTTTTAATTTCACTTTAGTAACTGACGAGTTGTCCACACTCTTGGAAACATTAGAGGGGCATAAAAAGTTCTTCTTTTGTAGCTATCAATATATCAGTATGTGAACCATCTGAGCAATAATCTACATTTTCTAGTATAGTCTCCTCTGTAATTCTTGGGGACAAGACACAGAGATTCTGTTTACAAAGAATTAGCTGCTGATTTTCAACAGTTGAACTGATAAGCACAACTAAACACAAATATTGTGTATGACAACAATTTTTCCTGAAGGATCTCAGCAAAAAAAAACCCATAGCTGGTGATGGAGAAGCTCATACAAGGTTGAGTAGCTGGGACTGACCTTTCTTTGGGGGTACATATAGTGTTGGTAAAAAGTGGGTAGGCAGTATCTCCCTAAGAAAAAACAAAAGAGCTAAAACATGAAAGAAAAACAGGAGAGAAGGAAGGGAGGTGGGGAGAGAGCAGAGAGGCACAGGATCATCTTTTGCATGATCACTGGAGGAAATCCAATTTACTTTTTGCCATTTTGAAAATAAAATTCGGGATAACACTGAGAAAGCGGAGGGACTTCGCTGGTGGCACAGTGGTTAAGAATCCACCTGCCAACGCAGGGGACACAGCTTCAAGCCCTAGTCCGGGAAGATCCCACGTGCTACGGAGCAACTAAGCCCGAGCATCACAACTACTGAGCTCATGCTCTAGAGCACACGAGCCACAACTACTGAGCCCACGTGCCACAACTACTGAGCCCGCGCGCCTAGAGCCTGTGTTCCGCAACAAGAGAAGCCAGTGAAATGAGAAGCCCGCGTATCGCGACAAAGAGTAGCTCCCGCTTGCCGCAACTAGAGAAAGCCCGTGCGTAGCAACGAAGACCCAGTGCAGCCCAAAGTAAATAAATAAATACAATTAAAAAAAAAAGAAAGGGGAAAACATTTCTTAATAAAGGGAAATAAAGAATGAAGATCCTATGCCTGCCTCAGGACAAGCAGCTCCTTCTCCAAGTGTCAGGCTTCAAGTACCCCAGCATCAAGCTAGAGCCTTGTTTTCTGTCTCCAGAAGTTAAGAGAAGAGAAAATAAAAATGAAAATTAAAAAGGCAAAAGTAAATGAGGGGCTACCCCACAAGAATCAAATCCAATCAAATGAAAGCTTCCAGAACTCCAACTCAAAGCTCTATTTAAAATAAAATAAGATTAGGACTAAAAGCAGATTTCCAATGAGCTATCCCATACATTTTAAAGAAGTGTCAAAAATTAGTAAAACTGGCTATTTGGTAATGGTAAACAGGGAGAACTGAGGAAAGAGTTGCTTGGTTGAATTAAGTTTTAAAATTTTAAATACTTTAAAAGTATTAGTGTATCAGACCAGTGTATCTGAGATTAGAGGTCTGTGCATTCAATTCACAGCCAATTCCCACCCTCTCCTGCCCCATTATGCCTGGCTTTAACTCAAGTGCTTGGTTGTTCTTTCCCCTTGGGTTCATGTCACCCATGGAAAGGACTTGCCTAGATTAAGAGCCAGGTTGTATTTATTTGTTACTTACCTACATGTTATGCACTGCCTCGTTCCATACACGTATCAGAGACATCTTCCAGAAACAGAATATCAAAACCAGCTAAGTCAACCACCACAAGTAATACAAATACTGTTACTGACCATTAAGTGACCAAGGAGCTTTTCTGTTGGTCAAGGTAAAACATGATGGGAAGGAACAAACTTTTCACTTGATCATCTGTCAGATTACAACAGAAACATACATATCATCCTAGATTCCTCAGTACCCTTCGTTCTTCATAACCAGTTAGGCAAAGGGTAACCACCCTATCTCGCTCTTTCCATCCCTCCTCTCCACTTCCACCACAATCGCTCCAACTCAGCCTCAGCACAGCTCCCCTTCAATCTTCCAGTAACCACTTCCCAAGCTTCCCGCCCCAGCGCCTTCCAGGTGCCTCCCTCCACCTGCCAATCTGACCATCTGATCACATCATTGTCCAGTGGACATCCTCAGCATCTACACCAAGCTTCTAATACTGGGGTACACCTCCCCAGTGCATACTAAGCATTGTGCCAACTCTTAGGTCTACAGAAAGCTAAAGAACAAACACAGCACACCTTCCTGAAGCTATGATTTTACTTAAAAACTTGGGAGGGAAAACTCTCTTTTAATGTATATATAACATGGAGTTACTTTGAAAAGGTTGTATAAGACTTTGGGATGAAACTGAAGGCTTTAAAATAACGCTGTTCCTGGCTGGCTGTATGGACTCAGCCTACAGAATGTGTTTACTATTCTGTGCTGTGAGGCTGCTTCTGAGAAAATGTTGGAAAGGGTTTGGATATGACAAAAAGTCTGAACTCTATTTATGCCCTTTGACACACCAATCTCACTTATGGAAATTTATCCTATGCAAATCAGCAGTCATATGCCAAAGATACAGGCAAAGGGTGATTCATCACAGCATTATTTATAATAGGAAAAAGTTGGAATAACTTAAATGGCCACCACTCACTTTTATCTGTACATGCAAGGAGATACTTTGTATCATTTTACAAGATACGGCAGAAATACGTAAACCGACATACAAAATATGTTCAGGATATACTGTTAAATGAAAAATCTAATTAGAAAATAGCATTTTATTGTTCATACTTAGAAGAACAAGTAACAAGACATAAGATTGGTCATCTGTGGGTGGAAGGGATGGTTGGTGATTTTTTTTGTTCTTTTTGCTTAACTATATATATATTTTTTTTTTTTTTGTAATAGACATGTATTGCTTTTATAATAGACATAAATAAAGGGATTTCTCTCTGTGGGGAGTGGGAGGAGGGAAAAAACTCCAACTTTTTGCACCTGATCCACATCACTCGTGATCTATCCCCTGCCTACCTCCCTCAGTCTCCTTTCCTGCTTGCCCACCCTGGTCCTTCACCCACGGGTAATACTGGAATAACTGTGGATTTTCAAACAGGAGACATTCTCTCATACCTCTGTGCTTTCCAGGTGCTTCTGTCCCTGCCTGACATGTCCTTTAACTTTCTAACTTGACAAACAACCTCTCCTGATGCTAACTGGCTTACCATTGTGCCTTCACATCGAGAGAGAACATTCTGGCCACACAATTCAGTTGCCTGACACCTCTTCACAATAACAGTCCTCGGTGTCAGTTCATAAAGACTCTGCTCTGTGTGCTTGGTCAGTGTGAGTCACTCCTGACAGGCAGAGTCACTCCAGGAGCTTCCCCACACCAGGGATTTCAGTTCGCACGGCTGATGCCCAGGTGCCCCGTCCTGGTAAAAGCAGCAGATATCCTGGGAGCCTTGTTGAAACAGCCAACCCAGTAACCTTCATCCCTGGGCAACAAGCCACCCCAAGATCATTCTTTTGGCCAGGTTGGAGCCCCAGTTTCCCACGAACGTCATGGATAATCTCAACAACTTAGTTATTTGATGAGCCAGGGAGCTTCAATTCAAAACCAGTAACAGAGATTTCATCGTACTACAGATCAATGAGAGAACGGCAATGCCCAGAGATGTCTGTGTACTTTCATTCCTTCACTCAGCATATAGGCTTGAGCACTGAGTGTGTGCCAGGCAGTGTTTGTGTGTGTGTGTGTGTGTTTAATAAAGAAAACACAATTTATGCCTTCACTGTGGCTTATTCAGTCTAACTTTTTGACCTCTCCAGTGAAGAATCATATTCCTTAAGGCAATCTTTTGTTTACCAAGCTGCCTCCAACTTCAAACACAAACAGGGGAAAAAATACATCAGGAGCAGACTTTGAGCAAGAATCCTGACAAGTCTTTGTTTCTGGGAATTGGCAGAAACTGTACCAGCTTCCAAGCCTCCACGCCTCCTTGTCAGAAGCATCATTTCTAAAGCTCCATGACTCTAATACATGATGCTGGAGGTACAGCTGTATACAAATAGCCTGCTGTGAGCAATGATCTTCAACCTGACACGTATCTGGCCTTAGTCATCTGCTGCATTTTGCTTTATGAAGCAGCAAAGTGTCTAAGGATTTCCCCCCTTGCTTTTAGAATGAATTTTTAACACATCTTCAGAAAGGAAGCCTTTGTCAGCACTGTTTATACTCCTGACCACTTTGGAGAGGAGAGAAATGGCAGCCACAGAAGCACGTAACTCAAGCTAAAAAGATCCAAAGGGGGGAATATAAAACTCGGGCATGAGACTCTTCTTTTTGCAGGTGATCAGGACAGATTTGAAGCCTCTGCCCAAACAGAGCTACTGCCAAGTGTGACAGTGGACCCAAGCTTGCAACAGAGTTCATAGCCTAAGCTACATATTTTCAGTCCCAACTGAGTAACCAAAAGTAATCAATGGTGATTATCATAGAGACATTATGCTTATAGCTCAGTCTCTTGTCTACACTGTATCTGCTTCAAGAATGAATATTAAAAAACTTCTCAGTCTCACTGGTAATCACGGAAATGCAAATTAACACCAAGAGGTGTCATTTTTCACCTGTCAAACTAGTACAGATTTTAAAAATGCTATTACCCAGTGTCGACAAGGGTGTAGGGAAGGAAGCACTCGGACATTCTGTTAAAGGGAGTGTAAATTGGTGTAGTTTTTTGGGAAGACAATGTGCCAACACGCATTATAAACTTAAAATTTTGTATATGTATGAGTTTGGGGTTTTTTTACAGCTGAAAAACAGAAAACCTAATTCCTAATGACTTGACCAATGAGGAAATTTATAATCTCACAAATCAAGCGTAGTCGTAAAGCGCTTCAGGCCTGGTCAATTCGGAAACTCCAGGACGTCAGCACAGACCCACGTTCTCACCGTCTTTCCGCTCTGCCAGCATGAGTCTGCTGGCTTATGGTCCTCACAGTCACAGAAGGGCTCCTGGCAGCCCACTTGCACACACCAACATCCAAGAGCAACAAACAAAACCCTGCCTCTCTTTTGGTCTCTTTAACATGTACGAAGTCTTCTCCAGGAGCCCCCTAGAAGACGACCCCCTTTACCATTCCACTGGCCTAATTCAGTGGTTCTCAAAAGCGTGGTCCTTTGACCAGCAGCAGCAGTACCTGGGAACGTCTTAGCCATGCCATTTCTCAGCCCACCCTGGACCTACTGAATCCGAAATCCTGGGGTGAGGCTGATTCTCTTGCTCCAGTTTGAGAACCACTGGCCTAAGCCAACCAATTTGACAAGGGGAATGGAATTACCATGGTTGGCTTTAGACTAATCATGATCCGTTCCCTTGGCCTGGGGACAGGATGGGCTCTCCTGAGCACAGGATCTTACCTCACTGGGCTCCATCCGACCTGCCCACTTGCATGATGAGCCCTGACATGCTACAGCCTGTAGCATTAGGATGTTTTCGGCTGTGAGGACAGAAAACCTAACCCAAAATGTCTTTAACAATGAGGAGGTTTATTGACTCGTATCATAACAGGTGTTACACGTAAGGGATAATTCAGATGTTTACCTCTCTAAACTGTAGGTAAGCTTCTTCCTCTTTTATTCCTCTTTCTCTTTGTGGGGGATGGAGGAAGGAGTGAGATCCTGTGCTGGTTTTTAAATATATCAACAAATTTTCTGATATTCCTCCATTCAAAAAGCGAAGCTGAATTCCGCCCTTATTGAGTGTGGGCTGTACTTAATGACTCACCTCTAACAGATAGAATGTGGTGGAAATGATGGTGTGTGACTTTCAATATTAGGTCATAAACGACACTATGGCTTTCTCCTTGCTGCTCTCCTTGGATCTCTTGCTGTGGGGGAAGCCAACCACCAGGCTGTGACTACCAAAGCATCTGGGGGAGAGGTTCGTGTAGAAGGAACTCGGGCCCTCTGCTCACAGCCGGCACCGCCTTGGAGGTGAATCCTCCAGGCCCAGCCAAGCCTTCAGATGACAGTAGCCCTGGCTGACATCTTGACTGCAGCACATCACTCGTGAGACACCCTGAGCCATACCATCCAGAGACACCCTGAGCCATACCATCCAGCTAAGCTGCTCAATAACTCTCAACCCACAGAAACTACGAAATAAGGTTTGGGTGTTTTTAGGACAACAAGTTTTGGGGTGATTTGTTGTATAGCAATACATAACTAACAGAAACCCCTAGTAGAATGACTTGGACTTCCGGGGGCCCACTGACTTCCGTTTTACTTTGCAAACTTTTCTTCTCCCCAAGATGTGTGTGATTCCCCGACAGGGGTAGGTTGGGGGTAACTTAACCCCTGTTTTCTTTCTGCGCTGAGGCCCCGTTACTGGTTCTGGTCCATCGTGTGGCAAACCTCTTCCTTTCTTGTGCTGATTATTTCTCTTTTAGATACCCTGGCGTCTCTTCCTGAATCTAATTTCTTTAGCCTCTTCTTGCCCTTTGCCACTTTTCTACATTCTAGCATAGACCTACTAGAAAGAAACTGCATCTCACCGTACGGCAGTGACTCTAGTGGTAGAAATTTCTAGCCATGTCTCAAGGGTGAAGGAGAAGTTAGAAAGGCTTGTGATTGATTGAGGGCAAGCTTGTGGGCAAACTTCAAATCCCACCTCAGAAGAAGGGTGGGGTACCTGCTGAGACAACAGCATTTTCTGGACATTTCAAGCAAACTGACCTGACCTTTCCTGTAGGTGACAGTTCTTCTGACTTAGCTCAGGCTGTGCTTCTGTTCTTCCCAGAGTAGAGGTGGCCAATGACTCCAGGTCTGTGTTTCTAAAATGTGCCCACAGAAGCTTCCAGGCCCGGCAGGGTCAGGGGTATCGTGGGGAAAGGATGCAGGCCCACGTGATGCTTACACACTGCACAGGAGCCTGTAAACAACAAGACCCGTGTCTGGGGCGCTCAGACTAGAACCCAGAGCCTAAGTCTGTGTTTCCCAAAGGGTGGAAGAACTACCTGCGAGTGCTTGTTAAAAGCGCAGCTTCCTCGACCCCATCCATGGTCCACAGACTGAATCTCTGGGGTTAAATGTCTGCATTATTTTTTTTTTTTTAAGTTCCATGATGTATATTTAATATATTTAAAATTAGGGGGCTCATTCTGTCTTGACCACTTCAGATTAAGAACCCTGGACCATGCCTTATTCAGAGTATTTCCTTAATAAGAGAGATTTTCAACAGGAAAAAAAAAGTAGTTATGTACCTGGCCAATGAACAATGAGATTTTTGATCACTGTGATTTTCACGTAACATTAATATTTTAACATAACATTAATATTTCTCAGGAGCTTGGAAGAGAAACTAGTTCTCTGCCTCACTTAAATTTCAGATCGACCATCTACTGGTACATGTCTTTCAGAGTTCATCTCTGGCCTGTGTGTTACAGCCATTTAGGGTTTAATTGTTTATCTCAAGCTCTCAGCACTCTATCTTGCAGTGAAGGCATCCCGAGAGGTCCACGTGTCTGAGACCACACAGAACAGCGCCAAACTCCACTGGGAGAGGCCCAAGCCCCCCAAATGTCTGCATTAAGAAGCCTTTGGGCAATAGTGAGGCACCCTAACTTTTGAGAGCTGTGGCTATTTTTGTATGATTTACAGACAATAAAATGTATGGATCCCAAGTATTCTCTTCAGTGATTTTTGACAGTTGTGTACCCCTGTGAAACCACCACTCAAAACATGGTGTAGGACACTTCCATCACCCCTAGAAAACCCTCTCTTGCCCCTTTCCACTTAACCCCCTCCCCCAGCACACATGACGCCAGAGTTTCTACCATCACAGAGAATTTTTTTCCAGAACTATCGCTTCTGAAATGGTGAGCCTTAAAAAAATGAAAGAAATCTGTCATTTAAGAGCTCTAAATGAGCCACTGCTGTCTGGCAGGAGAAAGAGATTTCAACAGTCCATCTCAGGAGACTGCTCCATTTTCCTAGGAAAACCAGCCAAGTGGACCTTTTAGTGATGCGAATAGAGAGCCTTCTGAATTGGCAGTGTGGTTGGAAACGTGACTCTGAGGGCTAAACGTACTGGGAGGGACAATGTTGAAGGACTCTGTGTTGGAGGCAGGGCTGCAGCTCTTAAGTGCTGTGGGGAAAATGTGCCAAGGACAGTGGAGGAGTTCCTGTGACATCTGCCCTCCCCAAGCCCTCTGGAAGGGGGTGGTAAGGGCTGAGGTCAAAAGGTGGATGGGATCATTTTCATGAGAGACCTTGTGGCACTCTGGGCTCAAACAAGAGAACCCAGCATCCCCGGCAAGGGGGGGCTACAGGAATGGCATTTTTTCTTATCATGCGTCCTAAATAATGTATTGCTGACATCTGGGGAAGCCTCTGATATTTGCATATTTATTTCACATCTGACCACCTCACTGAATGAAGTGTCTTATTAGTTCTAGTAGCTTTCCACAAATTCACCGGGGTTTTCTAGATGCATAATACCTTCTGAAAATAAGGACACTTTTATTTTTTCCTTTCTAACTGCTATAATGGTTTTTTTCCCCCTGCCTTATCACTTTGGCTATTATTAAATTATTCAAATATTCTTTACAATGAAGATACCAGTGGTGAATTTTTGACCACCCGGAAATGACAGATTTGGGAATAGAGCAGCTATAATCAGAATAAACAGAATACAGGCCACATCAGCCTTTCAAGGTGTGATGTGGTGATGACTGCTGGGGAGTGAGAAAACAGAGAGAAGGGACATATCTGAGAGAAATTTTAGATGAAAGAATGTTGGATTGTGATAAGAGAAGGCAAAATCAATGTAGACCACGGCTCCTAATGCTGGTGGTTCCGTTGACAATAACCATGAAAGAGCTCTATTTTGAATCCACCCTGGTATCCCTTATAACTGATCTTAAAAGAGGTGAGAAGGAAATTAAGTATGCATTTCAGTTCATGGCAGACTTACAACTAAGAATTTGAGACAACTAGCAAACAGCTTTTTTTTTCTACTGTGTATCCTTGGTTTAACTCTTTATTTATTGGAGTATAGCTGCTTTGCAATATTGTGTTAGTTTATACCGTATGGCAAAGTGAAGCAGTATACGTATGCATATATCCCCTCTTTTTTGGATTTCCTTCCCATTTAGGTCACCACAGAGCACTGAGTAGAGTTCCCTGTGCTATACAGTAGGTTCTCATGAGTTATCTATTTTATACATAGTATCAATAGTGTATATATGTCAATCCCAATCTCCCAATTCATCCTAAACCCGCTCCCCCTTTTCCCCTTGGTATCCATATGTTTGTTCTCTACATCTGTGTCTCTACTTCTGCTTTGCAAGTAAGATCGTCTATGCCAGTTTTTTCAGATTCCACATACATGTGTTAATATACGATATTTGTTTTTCTCTTTCTGACTTACTTCACTCTGTATGATAGTTTCTAGGTCCATCTCCATGGTATGACTCTTAACCTACCAACAAGCAAAACATGTTATAAGAATTACCACTTTATTTTGATTATTCCAGTTTGAAAAGAAATCTTTCTTATCCTCCGGGATTTCAAATGCATCACAGAATTAGAGCGGTGGTTAACATGCCCACCTCAAGTCAGTTTGTGCCATGTTAGCATCAAGAGTTCACAAAGAGCCCCATTTTATCATTAATATTTCAAAATTTTGTTTATTTTGGCTCCTTCACCCAGCTCCTAATTCTCTTCCCATTCCGCCATATTACACTCTTGTTTATCTAACATATAGATGCCCTGTATGGCTTCATTTACACCCAGAGGCATTCTTAACAATACCTGACTAGTGTGGAGGATTCTTGTTCCACAGTCAGTATTGTGCTGGGTATATCGTTTGGCTTTTTACTTTTTTCATTCAGTATTACATGTTTGAGATTTACTGATGTTAATATATATAAAGAGTATTGAGATTAACAGTAAAATGAATACCTGGTGATCCATCACCTGCTGTTAGATTGTCAGTACCATAGAAATAAGGTGCCCCCGATCCGACCAAACTTCCTCACACAATAGGTAACTGAATCCCAAATTTTTGCTTATTATTTCCTTACCTTTCTTTACTGGTTTTTGCCATATATATTATATACTCCAAAATAATGTGTTATCTTCTTTTGCATGATTTTCAACTTTACATAAATGGAATTATATGTATTCTTTTTTAATTTTTATTTTATATTGAAGTATAGTTGATTTACAATGTTGTGTTAGTTTCAGGTGTACTGCAAAGTGATTTAGTTACACATACACATATATCTATTCTTTTTCATATTCTTTTCCCATATAGGTTATTACAGAGTATTGAGAATTATATGTATTCTTATGCAACTTTTTAAAATCAACATTATGTATGTGAGATTCATTCCTGCAGATGGTTGTAACTGTTGTAATAACATTTTCACAGCTGTACATCATTATTTATCCATATCCCATCCTCAGACGTTTGGGTTGTTTGCAGTTTTTTACTATCACAAAGCTGGCAGGAATACTCTTAAGCATATGTGCAGGAGGGTCTCTATGCCACAAAGTGGAGTTGCTGGGTCAGGAGTACACACATCATCCACTTCACTAGATACCAAATTATTGTCCAAAGTGGTTGCAGCAGTTGGCATTCCCACCAGCAGAGAATCAGTATTCCAATGGCGCCAAGCTTCTCAAAGTCTCAACAGTGTCAGAGTTAAACTTGTGCCAATGTTGTAAAATATGGCTTTAATTTCAGTTGCTAACCAATGAACTTGACAATCTTTTTATATGTTTATTCAGTGTTTGGTGAAGTGACTGGTCGAGGCTTTTGTCTTTTTTTCTGTTGGGCTTGACTGGTACATAGATGGTTATTTTAACAGCTGTATGATATTCCTTTTTACATACTACATTTATCAATTCCTCTTACTGCTGCCCATTTAATTTATTGCCAACGCTTTGTTATTACAAACAACCTTGTGATAAACATCCTTGTACAAGTCTCTTTGTGAGGTAAGAAATTTCCCTTGAAGTGGAATGGCTGGGTCTTAGAATATGTGCATATTCAGTTTCCCTAAAGGCTGACAAACTGCTCTCCCAACAGCAGCACCACTTGACCATGCTCCTGCAAGGGGATGAGGTTTCCCATTCATTCTCCTGCATGTTTGCCGCACTTGGTATTACCCACAAAGCAACTTTAGGTACATACTGTCTCATATAGTTTGTAAATAATCCTGGAAGGTAGAAAATCATTTTTCCAGTACTTTACAATTTGCAAAGCACTTTCATTTGCATTATCTACCCTGTTTTATGCTCAAATCCTGTCACTCATTCCCTTGCAAGTCATACGCAAAGAGCAATGTATTATCATCCTCTAAATCCCATGTGCTGCTTCACACTTTCACATAAATACAGGTGTCTTGCCCACCCCAAGTACCCTCCAAAATATTTCCCAAACGCTGTTCAGTCATGAGCTTTTCTTTATCCCATACCCGGGGGAAGCACATGAAACCAGAGATCATTCTCTGTCACTGGGGTCATCAAAAGGGAGGATGTGACTTTGTCACCCTCTCCCAGTGGACCCTGCCTCCTCCCAAGCCACAGAAGGTGGGAGACTGCTCAAACATGAGAAGATGTCTGGATACTGTTCAGCCAAAGAGGACAAGTTGCACAGCAAATAGATTATAAATAGGTCAGTTAAGCACACAGTGCTCCAGCCTTTTCTCCCTAAACATAATCTTTTTCTTCTTGTTTTCTTCACCCAGTGTCTGGTGATGAGTTTGGGATAAAGAATGAGCTATAGTATCATAATCACTCAAGCATTCCTACCAATGGAAGCTCGCTCATGAGCTATTTATTTTTCTAGAGCTTTGTGACTGTGTTCCTTATGTTGGCAATATGTCATCCTAATGTTTTCATTTTAACAGTAATGAATTATGACTCTGCTCCCTCAGCAAGGCATCTGGCATCCCATTTCAATCCCAAGTGAATTGGTGTTATAGTAATGAATACCAACTTCATCAATAACATTAGGAAATATAAAATGGTGTTCTCTAAGTCACTGGCATCTCCTTCTGTAATCTTTGCATTCCATCATTTTGACAAGTAATTTCTAGATTTAGCTTCCTTTTTATTTACAAAACATCCATGCATGCCTGCCTGAATTATAACTTCCAGATTCCAATTTCACTAATAATTTTTGAGCACCTGGTGGGGCCTTTTCACACAACAACCCTACTGTTTGTTACTGAGACAACCTGGGCTCGGAAAAGTGAAGTCATTTGGTCAAGGCCCTGGAGACGGAGCCAGGACTTTAATACTGGGTTTAGACCTCAAAATCTAGTGCTTTTTCTACTATGCCACCCCCCAACCTTGTAGAGTTCTGCTGTTGCTTTTTAAGTTTCACGTATACAATTTCTGAATTTTAATATAATTTTCTTTATAATCCTGAAGAAATTTGGACAATATCACTTCACCTACGCTATTTGAGTCCCCACAGAGTGAAATCCAAGCCAACATTCCATATGGCTGGCATCCTGTCACATTCCTCAAAGATGTGGACTGGACGTTGTCAAACTCAACCAGCTTCTGCTCTCTGAAAGGCAGGGTGGAGAGATTTCCACCACCAATCAGTTGCCTTAATGGACATTTTCATTCCCTTTCCCTGTGAGAATCAATTCCAATAAATCTGAATCTCTGGATTTCTAGCTACACAGCTTTAGATGTACAGATTCATGCTTTTGAATATCTTAGGATTCTGTCTGGAGTGGGTGAGAATACCCCATATTTTCAGGTTTCAAGTTTCAATCTTCTGGTAGGAATGTGGTTTTTCAGAGCAGTATGGCAAACCCAAGGAATTCTGACTCAGATTCAGCTAAACCTACAAGATATCAGAACCTTAAAAGAACATGATGAATCATTTAAGATAAGGAGTCTGCGGACAGGCAGAGTTAGATGTCAGAAAATTGTCACGGGAACAAGTGCACTCTCTTAATTTTCTTTTCCTGGCCCCTGTGCCTTTATGACCGCTATTGCCTCTCTCCTCACCATGGCTCTAGCTGCCTGTAAAACTCCCGGCTCAGAAGCCACATCCTCGTGCCTGAAATCTTTCAGATATCCATACCAGTCCCTTGTGATTGTTTCTTCCTGATCCCACAGCAGCATGTGCATGCCTGCCATCACTCATTCACCCAGCAAATACCCGCTGAGGATCTACCACATATGTGCCAGGCACCACCCTCGGCCCTGGATACATCCAGGAACCAAGAGACAAAAATCTTGCCGTGTGGAGATTACACTTCAGCTGGGGACCACAAACAACAAACATAACCTGTAAATGAAATAGAGTACACTGCACAATGATGAACGCCACGGGGAAATTTAGAGCAGGGAAAGATGGGTCCAGAGCAGGGGGGTGAGGAAGGGCCTTCCAATGTAAAATAGGGGGTCAGGGTAGACCTCACTGAGTAGATGACATCTGAGCACAAACCTGAGGGGGATAGGGAGTTACCCATGTTGGGGAGGAACATTACAGGCTGAGGACCAGATAGTAACAAGGGCTTAGGGCAAGAGACCCGTTTGGCTGGGGCAAAGTGATGAGCAAGACGGTGCTCACAGAGGCCATGGGGACCGGGCTGTGGCAGCCTGGCTGGCCATTCTGAGGAGTTGGGGTTTTGTGACAAGAGAAATGGGGAGACATTAGAGGATTCTGAGCAGAGGTGATCGGATTCTGAATATCTTATCAGGACTTCCTATTGGATAGATTATGAAATATGATAAAGGATGGTCCTGGGGTACATTCCCCCATGACAGCCCTTATCACACTGGGTCATACATGTTCATTTATGTGTCTTTCTCCCTTACTGGACTGTGACTTGGTTAGGACAGAAGCTGTCTTTGGATCCCCAATGTCCAGCCTAGGGCAGGACACACAGCAAGAAATGTGTGTTGAGTCTGATGGTTGGAATGAGTGTGTCTCAGCCATGAGTTTTATTAATGGACCGAGATGGGCTTTTTGGCGTCACTTGGGAAAACAAGGCAGAGGCGGGGACAGAATCTCCATCCAGCTTCTTCTCTCTGGATAGGTAAGTCACCAGACACCACTAACACTCTTCTTCCAGGGGTGGATGTGAGAAGTGCTGGATACTAATGCCCCCTTTGCTCACGAATGCGGTGGCAGATGGAATTAACTTTTTATATCTCCTGATATCTAGGGGGAGACATCTGTCTTTTCAGAGTGTTACAACTGGAATTATTTAGAGCCAACGAATTTCCCCAAAGTCTAGTTTCAGTCGAGCAGGCTTACGAGGACTCGAGAAGGCTTTAATGCCGAGTGGGAGTAGCGCCAAGATGCCCACCGGACTGCCAGGAGATGCCCCTCTCTGGCAGCCTCATCTCTCCTGAAAGCAAAGGTGTCAGGATGAATTACAGTTCCTTCTGGGTGCCAAACACGTCCTCTGACCCTGTTCTGTTTTGTCCCTTCACTATCTCTGAGGGCAGAGCAAAAAAGCCACTGGGAACAGCATCAAGAAGAGTTTATAGAAAGTATATTTTTCAGAGACTGGAGTTGGAACAGGTGAAGCATGGAGTAAATATGGGCATGGTCCAAGAGTGACAGAAGGTGCTCTTCTTGGTCCCACCCCACCCCCTTGCCTGTCTGTGAGGGAGGTCTGCAGTCAGGACTGGATTATCCAGTGAGCAAAGGCAGCAGCAAAGAAGGGAGAGTGAGGAGAAATTTTTAAATCCAGCAAGAAGCCATTTAAACGTCAACATGTATGTAAGGGTCATGTCATTTTGAAAAATAATGGTTTATGGTTTAATGTCAGTCTTACTCTGAATTCCATATGCCGATGGCCTGGTAAGCTTTTCAGTCTACAGAGTTTCTAATCTGTTCCCATCAACAAACCTGGAGGGCTTCTCAAAGCTGCATTTTAGGCATAAGAAATAAAACCCCTTCATCTGATTCTAAAGGGCAAGCTCTTCTATGTGACAAATTCTATGAAGCTTCCAAAGACCAAGGAACATCTGGGGCTTGTCAGCATTGGGAAGAGGGTATATGGTCAGTTACAAGATGACCACAAAGCTATTCTACCTGGCTCTCAGGACCATCTCTGGAGTCCAGCTGCTGTCACATGTGTCTGAACTGCATGGTGATACTTGCCACCTTCCCCAAGATGTGCATGCAGTCTGTCCACAGTGGGCCAGGACAACCACTGGCCCTGAAGAGGGAAGGTATTCCTGCCCTCAGTGGAACTACCACCAAATATTATTTATATAGTTCTTGCACTCCTTGACACTTGCTATACTGCATTATGCTGTTTATGTTATTTTACGTTATGTTATTTATGCTCTTTGAAGCAGGGATGGATGTAGCACTCTGCCACCTTCCTCCCCACTCACCCATGGCAGATGTTATATTTGATCACAGTGTTTTTCCCACTGAGCCCAGACTAGATCTCAACATTTTCTCAACACACACTCCAGGCAGCCACTACCAACTGGCCAACCAAATGGCAGTGGCATGTGACATGAAGCCTGTCTTTCATCCTAATTCTGACGGTCAGCTTTCTGAAGGGCAGGAACCATGTCTTCTGCATCTTTGTATCCCATATAGTACCTACCCCTGTCTCAGATACAGAAAGCAACTTAGACTAATTTTCCACTCCAGAACTTTAATATACATTCATCAAACCTTCCCCAACAATGTGGGAATACAGAACCAAATCAGACTTGGTCTTCCACGTCCAGAATCTTAAGAGTCATTCAACAAACACTTATGAGACCAACTCTGATGACAGCATATATTATAGCACTGATTCCAAAGAAATTCTGCAAGGGTCAGTCTGAAAGGCCAAAGAGGTAGCCCCAGAAATTAGGTTAGTTAAGTGCAAGATGCTATTTTTAACAAGTAACAACTAAAATGTCCTTGCTCCTTGAAGAACTGCCTTCCAGAAGCAATACTGTCAGGCTTTGGGACATCCTGGCACCCTGTGATAAAACGGCTTCAGGATGACATATATCATCACTAAGCCATTCCTTTCACATTTATTTTCCTCATTACCATGGTTAAGAAATTGAACAGGAAAGCCTTCTGCAACTGAGATAATGACTTTCTCTGAATCCTTTACACCAGCCGTAAGGGGCTACCCAATCTGACAGTCCAATTTGTTTTCATTTCTCTTTTAACCAACCCAAATAGGAGATAAGTTGTAACTTTTAAAAGTGCCTTACAACTTTTGTGAGCCTCATTAATAGCAGGGCTGATCCACACATTTGCGCCGACAACTGTTATTCCCATGGCGGCAGAAGCAGCAGCTCTCATAACACCCGATTACAGTGGCTAATGAGGCCCATTAATCAGTCCCCAGAGCTTTGGGGAACACCAGTGAAGGGTCTGTTCATCTTTGGAGCAGACTGCACAGTCATCGTCATATTTTACGTGTCAAATTTCTAACGACGTGAGGTGTGGTTAGGGTCTTCACTCATGTTTCACTAATGGTATGCTCATGGTTTGTTGCCCCTCCTCCCATTTTTTGAGTAAGGCAATGACTACTGGGAACAAATAGTCTGAACTTGTGCTTTGGATCCTCCTGGATGAGCTTAGCTGTCTGTATTTCTTTAGCATCGATGCTCAGATCAAGGGAATAGATGTACATAAGCACTCTGCATGGGGAATGGCATGTAGTAAACAGTGGTCACTCACCCAGCAGGCCCTTTAATGTTCCATCCACCATCTGGTCAGACCCCAGCTCACCACACTGGCTGTTCAGAGATGCCTGGGGCTCCCAGTCTCTTCCTCTTTGAGTGAGACTTTCTGGGATTTCCATCACCTATTCTTTGGCAAGTCTGTGTCGTGGTCAAATTTGGGAATACACTTAAGAATTAGATAAATGTCTGCATTTCTGTGACCTTTGGCAAATTATTTCATCTTTCCAAGTGTTGACGTCCCCATCAATAATATGAGGATAAGAAAGTACCTGACTCAGAGGGCTGGGGGGATGCATGTAGTGACCTCAGCAGGGTTCCTTGGGTTGAACAGTATTTTAATCAACAGTTAGCTCTTCCTATTCATTAAATATTGTTCTTAATCAACTTGAATCCTTTTGGAAGGCAAACTAAATCTGCTTGATCCATTAATGGACAAAGTTCCTTGTCACCTTGGGATAAGGTAAATCCCTTTTCTTGAGTGGATGGGGACAAAGCAACCTATGAGGCTCTTTCTTCAGGCAGGAAGAGGATGGGCTAAGGTTCAGGGAGTAGCAACACCTCTTAGGAATATTTTGTGGGACTTAGAGCTGTTTTTGTAAAATAAAATCTCTCTGGAACTTTTTAAAAAAATATTTATTTGGTTGCGCCAGGCCTTAGTTGCGGCAGGAGGGCTGCTTAGTTATGGCATGAGAACTTTAAATTGTGGCATACGTGTGGGATCTAGTTCCCTAAGCAGGGATCAAACCCAGGCCCCCTGCATTGGGAGCATGGAGTCTTACCCACTGCACCACCAGGGAAGTCCCTGGAACTTTTTTTCATACTCTTGCTGACCCTGTACAGGAAGCAGTAGAGACAAAACTGTTCAAAAACAGGAAAGAAAGGGATAAGTGTTTTGATCAAAAGTACCCAAGCAATAAACCACTGTGTGAGATTTTCTGACCTCTAGTCCAATATTCTTTCCGCTAAACCAGCTGCTTCTCACTTGAAGCTTGGGCTAACATCAGAGAATTCTCAAGAGAGGACAGTTTCAGGAGGAATCAACAACTGCAAAGTCAGGTGTTCTGCAAAAGAGGTGTCACCTTCAGTACCAGTGGCCAACCTTGCCGGGCACTCCCTGTGTGCCAAGCTCTTCACCACAAGTCTTATCTCATCAAATGTGAACCATCCTCAGAGTTGGTAGCAGCATTATCCTCATTTGACCTATGAGAAAACTGAGCCCCAGTAAGGTCAAACTGGCTTGAAAGGCAAGTGTCCTTGCCTTACGCAAACGATTCCAGGGAACAGAAGAAGAGGGAAGGCTGTTGAATCATTTTATAGGAAATTGAAAAGAAAACTGGAAAAGAAAATAAATTACAGCCTAATCTTAGTTATGAACACAAATTTAAAATGCTGAATAAGGGCTTCCCTGGTGGCACAGTGGTTGAGAGTCTGCCCGCAGACGCAGGGGACACGGGTTCGTGCCCCGGTCCGGGAAGATCCCACATGCCGTGGAGCGGCTGGGCCCGTGAGCCACGGTCGCTGAGCCTGCGCGTCCGGAGCCTGTGCTCCGCAACGGGAGAGGCCACAACAGTGAGAGGCCCGCGTATCACAAAAAATAAAAACCTCTTTAAAAAAGTGCTGAATAAAATAGAAGGAAATTGCATTTGACTCACACACACACATACACACACATTCTATTAAAACTTAGGGCCAACTAGGATTTATCCTATGATTGCAAGAATGTTTTGAAGTCAGAATATCTATAAATATAATCTACGACATTAACAGATTAAGGGAGAAAATGACAGGATTACCTCAATTTTAGTAGGCTGCATGGTGGCCCCCCCAAAAGGTATGTCCTTGTCCTAACCCCTGAGCCTCTGAATGTTACTTTACTTGGAAAAAAATGTGTTTGCATATATAGTTAAAGATTCTGAGATGAGGAAATCATCCTGGATTATCCAGGTGGACCCTAAAATCAATGATAAGTGTTCTTATAAGAAACACACTGGAAAGATAGAGCAGAGAAGATGAGGTGAAGACCGACTGGACTGGAGTAATTCAGCTACTAGCCAAGGAATGTCAAGGATTGCTGGTAGATACCAGGAGCTGGGAGAGAGGCATGGAATGGATTCTCCCTTAGAGGCTCCAGAAGAACCAACCCTGCTGACACCTTAATTTCAGACTTCTGGCCTCCAGAATTGTGAGGGAATACATTTGTATTGTTTTGAGTGATCCACTTTGTGGCAGTTTGTCACAGCTGCCACAAGAAACTAATACATCAAGGAATGAAGAAAAATCTTTTTCTAACATTCAGCACTAGTTCATAGAATAACTTTTAAAAACTAGGAATGTAAGGAGAAAGTAACTTACAGATGGAGCAAAACTATTTGAAACACATATCCAACATAAGATTAATATTCAAAATGCAGAAAGAATTACAAATCAATAAGGAAAAGACCAAAATCCTAATGGAAAAAAAGGTATAAATATGAACAGACAATTCACGGAAGAGGAAACTCATTCAGTCTCACCTGTAATCAAGAAAATACAAATTGAAATACTAATGAGATTATTTCACACTCATCAAATTGGCTAAAAGTTAAAAATGAAAATATCAGTGTTGGCAAGTGTGTAGAAAACTTAACTCAGCAGGCCTGATTGCTCAAATCTCGTACATTCTCAGGAGGGCCTGCTTGTATGACTAGCCCTTGGCTAGCTCCTGGGAACTGAGCTATTGGATATTGGACTATTCCCTATGCTACTAACTGATAAGGGCTTTTTATATACTTTAACTTTGTTGCACACCTTGTTTAGATAATTTATGCAAAAACAATGTGATTTATGTGAACAGCTTCTTTCCTTCTGCAGGTCTGGAGTTTCAGTAACTATGGCTAATCACAAAGGCAATATGCGCCGTATGACCAGCCTTCATTAAAATTTGCAGACCCTTAGGCTCCAGTAAACCTTCCCTGGACACACAACACCTCATACATGTTGCTGCAGTTAGCTGCCAAAGGAATAAGCATGTCCTGTACAACTCCAATGGGATAGAACTTCTGGAAGCTCACACCTGGTCTCCCCAGACTTGGCCCCAAGTGCCCTTTTCCTTTTTTGATCCTGCTTTGTATTCACTCACTGTAATAAATCATAGCCATGAGTAAAAACTACTTCTGAATTTTGTGAGTCCTTCTAGGAAATCAATGAACTAAGAAGTGGTCTTGGGATCCCTGAAAGAGTGAGAATGTGGAGAAACAGGACTTATACACACAGCTGGTGTGCCAATCATTTTGGAGGGCAACTTGACCAGATAGGGAAGGTTTAGGATGTACTCGTGCTGAAGTCTAGCATTTTCATACCTGTGTTTCCAATCTAGACAACCTCTCTCTCAAGGTCATATACAAAAATGTTCACTGCAGCATTGTTTCTAAAAGCGAAAAACTGGACACAATTTCAAAATCCACTGATAGGAGAATGGAAGAATAAACGATCATGGCAAAGCATTTCAAATGAATGAATAAGAGCTACATTGAAATGGATATGCCTCAAAAACAAAATGTTATATAACAGAAGGAAGCTGAAAAAAATATATGCATGGTAGGATACCGTTTATGCAAAGTTTAAAAACATGTAAGATTAATATTTAAAGCATAAGAATGACACTCACCAACTTTATGACAAGTTACTCTTTAAGGAGGAGAGAAGTAGGATGGGGGAGGGGCAGAAACAGGGATTTTACATAGATCTGCAATGTTTTATTTCTTACATCAAACTGAAATTGAGTTCAAACTGAGATCTGAACTCCAGCTCCCGAGCCTGGCTACAAACTTCACTATGTGTCCTTTCCTTTCAGTAATGTGTTAATTAAAATCCAAGCAAATTAACTTAATCCCATCTACAGTAGCTCACGCAGAGCTCTGAATTAAATTTAAACAAAATGCTTATTTTACTATAAAAATTTAGCTGCTATTTACAAACTTGTGACAACTCAGAATGTAATTAAATGTTGTAAATAGCAACTAAAGTCCCACATTAATGACAAAGACGTTATAGACAGACTTCAGGAGGCAATAAAACTCGAGAGAAGGAACGGCTACTAAATCTCTTGAGCTATGGGGTATCTTGCTCATTTAAAATACTGAAGAAAAATAAAAGTAAAATCAATATGAAGGTCTTAAAACACATAAGTTGGTCGGCTGAATATAAATTAGGAGTTCTTTTTTTCGCGGGCCTCTCACTGTTGCGGCCTCTTCCGTTGCGGAGCACAGGCCCCGGACGCGCGGGCTCAGCGGCCACGGCTCACGGGCCTAGCCGCTCCGCGGCACGTGGGATCTTCCCAGACCTGGGGACGAACCCGTATCCCCTGCATCGGCAGGCAGACTCTCAACCACTGCGCCACCAGGGAAGCCCCAGGAGGAGCTCTTAATTAAACAAATTGTATGTGCTGATAGGTTCATTTCATCTTTAAGAAACGTAGATGGCTTCAGTTTGTCATTGAAACATCATAAGACAGAAACCAATATACTTTGTATTTAAAGATGAAAAGCCAGAAAAGAAGGATAAATATCAAACATCTGAGTTCTCAAAAAGAAATACACAGGAGATGTAAGACATATATGCTGATGCTGCTTTATAATTTTACCTAAAAATGTGGTGAGTGGGAGTTTGACCAGTTTTAACATTTTGAAGTTTTCCTTAATTAAAGCTAGCCAGGGGCTTCCCTGGTGGCGCAGTGGTTGAGAGTCCGCCTGCCGATGCAGGGGACACGGGTTCGTGCCCCGGTCCGGGAGGATCTCACATGCTGTGGAGCGGCTGGGCCCCGGGAGGCATGGCCGCTGGGTCTGTGCATCTGGAGCCTGTGCTCTGCGGTGGGAGAGGCCACAACAGTGAGAGGCCCGCGTACTGAAAAAAAAAAAAAAAAAGCTAGCCAGAAATTGTAAGAAATTGTTTTTGTGTGTTTTATCAACATACTCTTAGTTCAATTTCACAAATATTTTTTAAGGAACTACTTATAAGAGGAGCACTACTCTAGGTTCTATAGAGACGAGAAATCCCTCTGTTAGGATAACAGCAAAAAGCACAGCTACTATCGCTACTCTCCTGGATATCTCTCCATGTGCCAGCAGTGCTGTTAGAAGATTTGCATAGTTAGGAGGAAAGTGAAATATGTGCGTATGGAGGCAGAGACTGAAGAACATAAACAATAGTTAAGGAACTTGCTAAGACCACAGAGCAAAAATGGAGAGAAGTGTTCAGAGAAAGAATTTTAAAGTTTGAAATATTGAGAGTAGAAATGTTCTCCGAGGTTGTAAGGCTGCTAGAGTGTTAACTTTCTATTTTTGCTGTGACAAACCTTGTGGCTTAAAACAACAGAGATGTGCTGTCTTACAGTTCTGTGGATCACAAGTCCAACATGTGTCTTACGGGGCTAAAATCAAGGAATGCAGGGCTGGATTCCTTCCGGAGGCTCCAGGGGAAAATCTATTTCCTTGCCTTTTCCAGCTTCTAGAGGCCACCTGCTCTCCTCGTGTCCCCTTCCTGCATCTTCACAGTCAGCAACAGCAAACTGAATCCTCCCCACACCTGGGGACCCTGACCTCCTTTGCTTCCTCCGTCTTCCACCCTTAAGGACCCTTGTGATTATGCTGGGTCCATGCACATAATTCAGGATAATCTCCCTATCTTAAAGTCAGTTAATTAACAACTCTGATTTGATCTGCTCCCTTAATTCCCCTTTGCTATACAATGTAAAATGTTCACAGATTCCAGGGATTAGGATGTGGTTATCTCAGAGCAGGTATTACTCTGCCTACCTGATAGAGATTGCTAGAGAATACCAACCCAAACTAGATTAACCAAGCAGTTCTCTTTATTGGAAAGATGCTGTGATATCACAGTATTTTAATGGCAGCCCAGCCTCAAGGACAGAACACAGCTAGGAATCCCTCTTTTCAAGTCTCTCATCTATGCTTTGCTGTATACATCAGCAGGTCGTGTCTTCCACTGGAGACTAGGTTCCTTTTAACCTGGGGCCACTCTTCAGAATATGGCTGCCATATTCTGAATTTCACATCCCACCATCCAGGCATTGATTAAGAGCTTGCTCTCCTTTCCTTGCGCACTCTCTCTCTCTCTCTCTTGCTCTTGCTGTCTTTCAGTTCCAAGATATCAGGAAAGATAGTGTGTGGTCCATCTTGAACCAAGGTCCTGTAACATCTTGGCTGGGGGTTCAAAAGTGCTGCCACATAGAACCACAGAAACAGAGTAGGAGTTGGGGTCAGATGATCGGTTCCCCCCAGAAACGATGGACTGGTAAGGAGTAAACAAACCAATGGATACCTACAACAGTGATTAAGTAACTCATCTTCCTGGCACGCAAGGACCACAGAGATCAGAGAAAGACACAGGAATTCACAGATTTCAACATAAGGGGTGAGTATGATCATCACAGCCTGTACAACATCCTGTGGGGACTCAGAGTGACCCTTCCAGCAGCAGAGCTCAGTGAGGCTAATGGTGGTGCAGGGGGAGCAGCCCAAGAGGAAGCTGGATACGAAGGGTAGAAACGGATCTGAAAAGCCAACAACGAGTGAGGGTGCTTCTTTTAAAATAGGTTATGAGCAATAGATCGAACTTGTGTTTTAGAAAGATCACACTCCACTGGTTAACCAGGGTGTTGACAGTTGCTGGACAGGGCAAGACTTGGTCCAGAGGCACAAGCTAGGAAGCTGTTACCACAGTCCAGAGGAGAGCCCAGAAGTTGGTCGAAGCATTGGGATGGAGATGGGAAAGTACGGAGGAACCTTCAGAATGGAATTTCAGAAAGAGAGGAGAGGTGATTAAGAGGAGGAAAATAAACCAGTGGTGCCAGGCGGTGATTGTGGCTGGGATCTGGGAGCCTGACTCCAGAGCAGGGACATCCTGCTGTTCAGGAAGGAATTAAAGCTAAAGCGATTTTCGGTGACTTTCAGTCTTTTCCAAAGGTGTGCTAGTAAATATTTAACTACCGGCTCTGGTTGGGGGAGGGCCTGATCTGTAGAGTTTACTGATTTCCACAGCGTAAGTACTCCTACCAAGGCCGATATCAAACTAACGACGTGAAGTCGCTAGACGCGGAGCTGGAAAACCAGTCAGTAGCAGTGGTCCACACACCCCTGGCTTTTCATTCTTCAACATGATGCTCCTGTAAAATTGTTGGTCCCATTCAACGGAGAGGCAGATCTCTAGATCAAGGCTTCTTAGCTGTACTCTGAGGGGATCTGCGGCTCACATACTTCTCCTGTCCAACCTTCTCCTGGCCTCCTCAGCAACTGAGCATCCAAGCACAACACAAAGGAGAGAAGAGAACACAGTAGGCATGCCTATGTTTGGCCAGATACTGACAACAGGAGCTAGTCAGCGGGTGAATAGAGAGTACAGCAGATGAAAGGAGAGGCGATTTACTCAGCGGCTAATAAGGATAAACTCAGAAGTCAGACCACCTGGGTTGAAACTCAGTTCCTCCCTACTAGCTCTGTGACCTTGGCCCTGTTACGTAACCGCTCTATGCCTCTGAAGATGGTCTGCAAAATGGGAATGTAACCAACAGTACCTTCTTCCTCGGGTTACTGAGTGGGTAAGTAAAATGAGAAAGCGCCTGGGGCACAAGAATCACCTGCCAATGCAGCTGATGGTAATGATAATAAAAACTCCACCTCACTTATCCACACTGCATGCGGCCAATGAAGCTACAAACCAGAGGGAAAATGTCTTTCGTTCTCTTATTGACTCTGATAAGGAGCTGAATGCGGCATGGTCAACACCGTGCTGTACCCCGGGCCCGCGAAGTCTGAGAGTTTGGGTACGTCTCACTCATCCCTTACTCCACAGCACGGTGTGGGCCTGGCCCATAAAAGAGAATCAAGAAACATTTCTGCTAACTAGATAGAGCGCTAAGTGCTGCAGGGTCTCTGAGTATGAGTATGAAATTCCGCTGACCTTCGGGGAGCCTATACCAGCACATTTTTCCAAGATGTTAATGACGTTCGTGTCTGCCTCAAGATGGAAGTCTCCTAAAAGCTAGCAATGAGACAATCGATACCAAGGACTACCACAAACACATTCATCTCCAAAAAGCAAAAGCAAATTCCTCTCCAAAGCTTAAATGGCAGCTCAAAGTGTTTTCTCTACTTTCATAAAAAATATCAAATGTCAGCCTTGTAAATATTTATGATCCTAAGCAGACAGTCATATTTGAACATCAATTGTTTAAAGACCATTCAAGTGCTTTTTGACAGAAATCTTATATTCTACACATTCCCTGTACACAGAAAAACCTGCCTTTAAAATGTTTTCCGGGATAAGGTCACAAAGGTAACTAAATATGATTGTACAGACCCTTCCAGAGCTTCATTTATTCCGGTCAGTGCATTTGTAAAGGTTAGAAGCAGACAAGTTTCACTGGCAAGGAGGCTACTGTGACTCTTATTCATCATTAGATATAATTTGGGTTACAGTGTTTGCACTTCCCAGATGCATTTCCTGATACAACACGAGAAGAAAATGAGAGAAAAGGCAAAGAAGTCATCATAACTATAATGCTTGTTAAATGTTCCATCCAGGCGGCGGTGTGGCAATGTGCTTTGGTTAAGTTTATGCTCTTCGGCCAGTAACTACCTGTGACTTTAAATAAGTCATCTGGGCCTCAGTTTCTTCAGTAGTAAAAAATATGTATGATTATATGAATATTAAGCACGTTGATACACTATTAATCATTCATTTAAGAAATGAAACTATCTCTGGATTTTTGATGTACCTTTCCACTGTAAAACATAACAGTTCTATCAATTTGATGAGGGACATCTAAGAATCACAAGAGAAAATGGACATATTTTATTCAACTGCTCAAGAATAAGCCCAAAACTTTCTGAAACCGTGCATCTCAAGTGTCTCATTCCACCAATACTCTGCCCAGAGCAAAAACACCTGGGCATTACTTAATTTTCAGTTTTTGTCCATTTTTCTCTACTCTGCTAAAAAAATCAAGAGAAAAGGAAAACAATGGAGGCATCTTAAAAGCAATCCGTGAAGTCTGTTTAAGAATCAGCTAGACTGTACAAATTTGTCAGAGCTCAAAAAGCTGCAATCATGCACCAGGATTTCTTTCATGAACGGCCAACTGGAAGATCAAGTTATTCACTTAAAATAATACCTAATTGATATGGAATTTTCAGAAGATGAGGGGTTCTACTTCATGAATTTCCCAGACAAGTGACACATAAAGATGAAACTTTTTTTTTTTTTTTTCCGGTACGCGGGCCTCTCACTGTTGTGGGCTCTCCCGTTGCAGAGCACAGGCTCCGGACGCGCAGGCTCAGCGGCCATGGCTCACGGGCCCAGCCACTCCGCGGCATGTGGGATCTTCCCGGACCGGGGCACGAACCCATGTCCCCTGCATCGGCAGGGGGACTCTCAACCACTGCGCCACCAGGGAAGCCCGAAACCCTTTATTTTTAAGCTTGAAGGATAGAACGCTTTCTAAAATATACAGCCTACTTCCCCAGCTGCTTATACTGAGGATAATGAGCTCAGTTAAACCTTGTTGGGGATTCCAGTTCGGCATCACTGAATATCCATGACTGCACGAAACTGTGCTATTTGTCACATCATACTGTCCAGCCCGATATGGCCAGGTACTAGCTCTCGCAGCCTGCCTTACAGCTACAGCCTGAACATGTAACCCAAACTCGGCCAATGGGACATCGTGGGGGACTTCAGGGAAGGGGTGGGGACGGTTGATCATTTGTTCTTTTGCGTGTTTTATTTTGGTTTGGTTTGGTGTCCAAATTAACAGAGATGAGAAGGAGGTAAGGACTCTCTTCTCTTTGGGACATAATTATGTCCCCCGTGAGGGGAGCCATGACAACACCCTGAGAATGGCAGATACCTGAGTCCTTGGAAGCATTAGTAAGCCACTGAATTAAGCCTGGACAGGACCCCACCTCCCCCCTACCCTGGATCTCTGGGTAAGTGAGAAAATGAGTGTCCTCTTGTGAAGTCGATGCAGGCCAGGGATCCTTTCCTTGCATCTAAGAGCACTTAGCTTATAGGCAAGGTCTCCAGGAAAGCCCAGATTGGGGTTCAGAGACAACCTCTTTGTGGAGCAGGTGACCCAGTAGCCCTTCTGAGTGTGTAAAAGACCATTCAGGGTGGTCTTTTGTTGGACTGAGAAGTATGAAAGAGTTTGTTTGCAGATGGTGATCTAGAACAAAAAGACTGCCAGGTATCTCTCCAGCAAAGATGAGTTTATTCAGCATCAGCAGAAAATTGCAGCTTGAGGTCTAAAACCACGGTAAGCCACCTGCAAGTCCCCACACAGCAAGGGAAGGAGGGAAGGAGAACTCTTTTATAGGGAGGACAATGAAGCTGGAGGATATAGTACACAAAGAGTCTATGGTTTGTCATTGGCTGAGTTTTTGTCAGGAAAGAAGAGGAGCCTTTCCTCTTCCTGTTGGGCTCTGCTCTCCTCACAGGGCATGAGAGCTCTGCATTCTGGTCTCCCTACTCTATTTAACTGAGGTTTCTGTTTATTAATTTTTAACACAGGTGTGTGCTCATAGACCTCCTGATCACAAAAGTGACGGACAGGAGGAAGGGGCAGATAATGGTGTGGTCTGGTGTCCAGGTAACAAGGTGTGGCATGAAGTGTAGCCGTGAAAAGCTTGGGCTCTGGGCTCCAGCCGAATCCCAGCTCGACCCCGTACCACCAGTGACATAAGCCCCTGTGCCCCCTTCCTTAAGTGGAAGAATGATACTGCCCTCCTCACAAGGCTGCTGGCAGGACTGAAGGCTGGATTTCACTGGGTCGATCATGTCACGGATTGTAAGACACATCCCCCTTTTAGAAATGTTACACTGTGGGGGATGGGAGGAAACCATCTTTGGTGAAATGTGGTGAGTTTATGTATATAAAGTGTCTGGTACAGATAATGAACCAAGGAATGTTTGCTGTTCTCATCAGAGCCAGAGCAAGGGCCCTTCCCTCCAGCCCTGCTTGGGACCCAGCACAGAGTGGCTCCCCTGTGACCAGTGGTTTGGGCAGCATCAAGAGACCACCGTCAGGCCCGGAGGCGGTACTGCCTGCCCTGCACTTCGTGGGAGCGACTCGGGGGGAAATCGGAAAGGCTTGGGGCCAGGCGGCCGAGGGAGGAGGGACACAGCAGGAGCTGGGAGGGGACAGGGGCAGGGGCAGGGGTCAAAGTCCCTGCTGCTCACACAGCCTCATGTGTGCATGCATGCCTTCCTGGGCTGCTGGGGAGCTAGCTCCATCTGCCCCCATGTGAAATGTCCCCCAATCACACTACGTGTTTGAACACTGCTTTTTGAGTGGATTCCCTCCTCACTGCCTACAGCACCCCCTTCCTCTTCTAATTGCCTTCTCTTCATCTTCCATGTCTAGGAGATCAGAAAACCCACTGCCATCAACTTACTTGAAAAGCTCTGCTGTGATCAAAAAAAAATGTAGTCATTCCATCCCTCCATTCATTCTCTCAACAGATAATTTGGAGCACCTACTTGTGCTAGATGCTGTCCAGGCACTGGGGACACAAAGGCACCAAGAGAGACCAGGCTCCTGCCCTAACGGGATTTACATTTTAAAGGGAAGCAGAGGTAGACAACATCTAATTAAAGTAAATGAATAAGATGATGTAGGCGACTGTAACTGCTGGGTAGAAAGGCAAACAGTGTGAAGGATGAGAGGACGCAGGGTGGGAATCAGGGCAGGATGGATACTGTGGGTCAGATGAGGGATGGCCTCTCTCGGAAAGACAACATGGGAAATGAGACCTGGAAGAAAGATGGAGCCTGGCTTGCAAACGGCATGCAGAGATTCCCAGGCAGAGGCCACCGCAAGTGCCGACAGCAGAGACAGGAGGAAGTTCAGGGCATTTGAGGAGTGGGAGGGAGTGGCAGGCGGCAGTGAACCAAGGGAAGAGGCCTCATAAGGACTTGGTGTTACTCCAAGGCCAATGGGAAGCCACTGCAGGGTTACTTGTGGTGGTTCTGGTTTGGTTTTCAGTTCCTGAAAGAAACACAGTGATGTGTATTTTCGATAGACAGCTGTGGCTGCAGGTTAGGGAACGGACGGTGGAGACTGGAGAGGAAGCAGGAAGCTCCTCAGGCGGCTTATCCTCGCCCAGGTGGTCGGGACTGCGGTGGTAACACTGGAGATGCTGAGAAGTATTCAGAGTCCAGCTACATCTCGGAGGGTGAGGTTTGCGTGGGTTGTACTGTGTCCCTCCAGAAACATATGCTCAAGTGTTAACCCACAATACCTGTGAACATGATCTTATTTGGAAATGGCATCATTGCAGATGTATTCAAGTTAAGATGAGGTCATACTGGATTAGGATGGGCCCTAAATTCAATGCCTGGTGTCTTCCTAAGAAGAGAAAGGTGTGAAGACACAGAGTACACAGGAGAGGAAGCTGGGGTGATGCAGCTGCAAGACAGGGACACCGAGGATGGCTGGAGCCACCAGAAGCTAAGAGGTCAGGAAGAATTCTCCCCTAGAGCCTGCAGAGGGACACAGGTCTGTCGACACTTTAACTTCAGACTCTGGCCTCCATAACAGTGTGAGAATAAATTTCTGTGGTTTTAAGCCACCCGGTTTGTGGTCATTGGTTCTGGCAACCCTGGGAAGCTAACATCAGGTGGTAAGAGAGAAGAGCATGTTACGAGGACGGCAGGGAGTCTTGCAGAGCTGTAGTAAAGGGCACATAATTTCACTGGTGGAATGAGCGTTCTACGGAGGAGGTCAGAAATTACACACTCACCTGCAAATGTCCATCCAATTCTTTGACGTGCTAATGATGCAAGTGGAAATCACTGACTTAGGGGACGCTGACTGTGTAACAAAGTCAAACGCACACAGCTGAGCGAGTCTCACACATCCACACACTCTTTCCCGCTTTGTCACCTCTCTGCTCACTACTGCCAGCAAAGCCACCCTAACAAATTCATGCCACTGGAAACAGTGCTATTAAATCCATCCTGAACAATGGCCTGAAGAGGCTTATATGAGTATTTTTTTTAATTTCCTTCTTTTGAGGCAAAAGATCATTAGACACAGTTTGGGGCAAACTACGAATCAGCGCTTTAAGATAAGCTGACCACTGAAGTGAGCTCCTAATGGAATCGTGAAACAAACCCAACCTGTTGGAACCTTGCAGGGCAGAACCCCTGGAGAGCCCCCCTCAAGTGAACTGCCTCGTCAGTGCCTGATTCTCCCTGCCTTGTACTGTGAGGAACTGTTTTTGTGTCAGTTTCCTTAGCTGGTGGGCAACTATTTGAGGCCAGGGATCCTGTCTGGTTTAAATTAGTCTTCTTTTTAGCCTAGCACATATCTTTATTCAATAAATATTTATGGAGAGCACTCTGCTAAGCCCCAGGCATCCTTAATAAATAGTTTATGAATTGAATTAAATACATAACACTCCCTGGTAGAAATAAAATGATGTAAACAGATGGAGGGAGAGAGAGAGAGAGGGAGGGAGGGAGGGAGGGAAGGAAGAAGGTGAGAGAAAGGGACTTGCTCTTTGTTTGTAGTGAGAAACAAAAAATAGAAAAGTCTTCTAGGGAAGGTTGTAGGGACTCTATACCTGAAGAAGACTGAGACAAAAACAGAGAGTGGAGAAATTCACCTTGTAAGACACATTAGGCAGGACCAGGGGATCTCAAAGCCCCATCCAATGCTAGGCTACTGTGTTTCACTGAGGGAGGAAGGACAGAAAGAAATGGTGTTCAAGAATATAGATCTCAAGGGGCGCCTTCAAGATGGCAGAGGAGTAAGACATGAAGATCACCTTCCCCCCCACAAATACATCAAAACTACATCTACATGTGGAAAAGCTCCTACAGAACACCTACTGGACACTGGCAGAAGACCTCAGATATCCAAAAAGCTTTGTTTTTGCCATTTGTCCTAGGGTTCTGACTGTCCATTTTGGGTTTTGTTTTGTTTTTAGTGTAGTTTTTAGCGCTTGATATCATTGGTGGATTTCTTTGTTCATTTGATTGCTCTCTTCTTTCTTTCTCTCTTTTTTTATTACTTTTTTATTTTTAATAATTTTTTCTATTTTAATAACTTTATTTTCTTCCTTCCTTTTCCTTCTTTCTTTCTCTCTCTTTCTCCCTTTTCTTCTGAGCCATGTGGCTGACAGGGTCTTGGTGCTCTGGCCAGGTGTCAGGCCTGAGCATCTGAGGTGGGACAGCCAAGTTCACGACGTTGGTCCACCAGAGACGTCCCAGCCCCACGTAACATCAAATGGCGAAAGCTCTCCCAGCGATCTCCATCTCAATGCTAAGACCCAGCTCCACTCAACAACCAGCAAGCAAGCTACAGTTCTGGACACCCTAAGCCAAACGACTAGCATGATAGGAACACAAACCCACCCATTAGCAGAGAGGCTACCAAAAATCATAGTAAGTTTATAGACACCCCAAAACACACCACCAGACGTGGTGCCACCCACCAGAAAGACAAGATCCAGCCTCATCCACTAGAACACAGGCACCAGTCCCCTCCACCAGGAAGCCTACACAACTCACTGAACCAACCTTACCCACTGGGAGCAGACACCAAAAACAATGGGAACTACGAACCTGTAGCCTGAGAAACAGAGACCCCCAAACACAGTAAGTTAAGCAAAATGAGAAGACAGAGAAATACACAGCAGATGAAGGAGCAAGGTAAAAGCTCACCAGACCAAACAAATGAAAAGGAAATACGCAGTCTACCTGAAAATGAATTCAGAGTAATGATAGTAAAGATAATCCAAAATCTTGGAAATAGAATGGAGAAAATAGAAGAAAAATTTAACAAGGACCTAGAAGAACTAAAGAGCAAACAAACAATGATGAACAACACAATAAATGAAATTTAAAATTCTCTAGAAGGAATCAATAGCAGAATAACTGAAGCAGAACGGATAACTGACCTGGAAGATAAAAGGTGGAAATAACTACCACAGAGCAGAATAAAGAAAAAAGAATGAAAAGAATGGAGGACAGTATTAGAGACCTCTGGGACAACATCAAATGCACCAATATTCGAATTACAGGGGTCCCAGAAGAAGAAGAGAAACAAAAAGAGACTGAGAAAATATTTGAGAGATTATAGTTGAAAAATTCCCTAATATGGGCAAGGAATAGTCAATCAAATCCAGGAAGCACAGAGATTCCCATACAGTATAAATCCAAGGAGAAACATGCCAAGACACATATTAATCAAATTATCAAAAATTAAATACAAAGAAAAAATATTAAAAGCAGCAAGGGAAAAGCAACAATTAACATACAAAGGAATCCCCATAAGTTTAACAGCTGATCTTTCAGCAGAAACTCTGCAAGCCAGAAGGGAGTGGCAGGACATATTTAAAGTGATGAAAGGGAAAAACCTGCAACCAAGATTACTCTACCCAGCAAGGATCTCGTTCAGATTCGAGAAATTAAAACCTTTACAGACGGGCTTCCCTGGTGGTGCAGTGGTTGAGAGACCGCCTGCCGATGCAGGGGACACGCGTTCTTACCCCGGTCCGGGAAGATCCCACATGCCGCAGAGCGGCTAGGCCCGTGAGCCATGGCCGCTAAGCCTGCGCGTCCGGAGCCTGTGCTTTGCAACGGGAGAGGCCACAACAGTGAGAGGCCCGCGTACAGCAAAAACAAACAAACAAAGAAAACCTTTACAGACAAGCAAAAGCTAAGAGAATTCAGCACCACCAAACCAACTCTACAACAAATGCTAAAGGAACTTCTCTAGGCAGAAAACACAATGGAAGGAAAAGACCTACAATAACAAACCCAAAACAATTAAGAAAATGGTAATAGAAACATACATACTGATAATTACCTTAAATGTAAATGGATTAAATGCTACAACCAAAAGGCACAGACTGGTTGAATGGACACAAAAACAAGACCCGTCTATATGCTGTCTACAAGAGACCCACTTCAGATCTAGGGACACATACAGACTGAAAGTGAGGGGATGGAAAAATATATTCCATGCAAATGGAAATCAAAAGAAAGCTGGAGTAGCAATTCTCATATCAGACAAAATAGACTTTTAAAATAAAGACTATTACAAGAGACAAAGAAGGACACTACTTAATGATCAAGGGATCAATCCAAGAAGAAGATATAACAATTGTAAATACTTATGCACCCAACATAGGAGCACCTCGATACACAAGGCAAATGCTAACAGCCATAAAAGGGGAAATCGACACTAACACAATCATAGTAGGGGACTTTAACACCCCACTTTCACCAATAGACAGATCATCCGAAATGAAAATAAATAAGGAAACACAAGCTTTAAATGATACATTAAACAAGATGGACTAATTGATATTTATAGGACATTCCATCCAAAAACAGCAGATGACACTTTCTTCTCAAGTGCTCATGGAATATTCTCCAGGATAGATAATATCTTGGGTCACAAATCAAGCCTTGGTACATCTAAGAAAATTGAAATCTTATCACGTATCTTTTCTGACCACAATGCTATGAGACTAGATATAAGTTACAGGAAAAAACTATAAAAAAATACAAACACATGGAAGCTAAACAACACACTACTAAATAACCAAGAGATCACTGAAGAAATCAAAGAGGAAATCAAAAAATACCTAGAAACAATGACAATGAAAACACGACAACCCAAAACCTATGGGATACAGCAAAAGCAGTTCTAAGAGGGAAGTTTATAGTAACACAATCCTACCTCAAGAAACAAGAAACATCTTAAATAAACAACCTAACCTTACACCTAAAGCATTTAGAGAAAGAAGAACAAAAAACTCCCAAAGTTAGCAGAAGCAAAGAAATCATAAAGATCAGATCAGAAATAAATGAAAAAGAAATGAAGGAAACAATAGCAAATATCAATAAAACTAAAAGCTGGTTCTTTGAGAAGATAAACAAAATTGATAAACCATTAGCCAGACTCATCAAGAAAAAAAGGGAGAAGACTCAAATCAATAGAATTAGAAATGAAAAAGAAGTAACAACTGACACTGCAGAAATACAAAGGATCATGAGAGGTTACTACAAGCAACTATAGGCCAATAAAATGGACAAGCTGGAAGAAACTGACAAAAATTCTTAGAAAAGCACAACTTCTGAGACTGAACCAGGAAGAAACAGAAAATATAAACAGACCAATCACAAGCACTGAAATTGAGACTGTGATTAAAGATCTTCCAACAAACAAAAGCCCAGGACCAGATGGCTTCACAGGCGAATTCTATCAAACATTTAGAGAAGAGCTAACACCTCTAACTCTCAAACTCTTCCAAAATATAGCAGAGGGAGGAACACTCCCAAACTCATTCCACGAGGCCACCGTCACCCTGATACCAAAACCAGACAAAGATGCCACAAAAAAGAAAACTACAGGTCAATATCACTGATGAACATAGATACAAAAATCCTCAACAAAATACTAGCAAACAGAATCCAACAGCACATTAAAAGGATCATACACCATGATCAAGTGGGGTGTATTCCAGGAATGCAAGGATCCTTCAGTATACGCATATCAATCAATGTGATAAACAATATTAACAAACTGAAGGAGAAAAACCATATGATCATCTCAATAGATGCAGAAATAGCTTTCGACAAAATTCAACACCCATTTACGATAAAAAAAAACCCTCCAGAAAGTAGGCATATAGAGAATTTATCTCAACATAATAAAGGCCATATATGACAAACCCACAGTCAACATCACTGTCAATGGTGAAAAAATGAAACCATTTCCACTAAGATCAGGAACAAGATGAGGTTGCCCACTCTCACCACTATTATTCAACATAGTTTTGTAAGTTTTAGCCACAGCAGTCAGAGAAGAAAAAGAAATAAAAGGAATCCAAACTGGAAAAAAAGAAGTAAAACTGTCATTGTTTGCAGATGACATGATATTTACTACACATAGAGAATCCTAAAGATGCTACCAGAAAACTACCAGAGCTCACCAATGAATCTGGTAAAGTAGCAGGATACAAAATTAATGCAGAGAAAACTCTTGCATTCCTATACACTAATGATGAAAAATCAAAGAGAAATTAAGGACATACTCCCCTTTACTATTGCAACAAAAAGAATAAAATACCTAGGAATAAACCTACCTAAGGAGATGAAAGACCTGTATGCAGAAAACTATAAGACACTGATGAAAGAAATTAAAGATGAGACAAACAGAGGGAGAGATATACCATGTTCTTGGATTGGAAGAATCAACACTGTGAAAATAACTATACTACCCAAAGCAATCTACAGATCCAATGCAATCTGTATCAAACTACCAATGGCATTTTTCACAGAACTAGAACAAAAAATTTCACAATTTGTATGGAAACACAAAAGACCCTGAATAGCCAAAGCAATCTTGAGAAAGAAAAACGGATCTGGAAGAATCAGGCTCCCTGACTTCAGACTATACTACAAAGCTACAGTAATCAAGAGAGTATGGGACTGGAACAAAAACAGAAACACAGATCAATGGAACAGGATAGAATGCCCAGAGATAAACCCATGCACATATGGTCACCTTATCTTTGATAAAAGAGGCAAGAATATACAAATGGAGAAAAGACAGCATCTTCAGTAAGTGGTGCTGGGAAAACTGGACAGCTACATGTAAAAGAATGAAATTAGAACACTCCCTAACATTATACACAAAACTAAACTCAAAATGGATTAAAGACCTAAATGTAAGGCCAGACACTATAAAACCCTTGGAGGAAAACACAGGCAGAACACTCCATGACATAAATCACAGCAAGATCCTTTTTGACCCACCTCCTAAAGAAATGGAAATAAAAACAAAAATAAACAAATGGGATCTAATGAAACTTATAAGCTTTTGCACAGCAAAAGAAACCATAAACAAGATGAAAAGACAACCCTCAGAATGGGAGAAAATATTTGCAAACGAAGCAACTGACAAAGGATTAATCTCCAAAATTTACAAGCAGCTCTTGCAGTTCAGTATCAAAAAAACAAACCACCCAATGCAAAAATGGGCAGAAGACCTAAATAGGCATTTCTCCAAAATAGATATACAGACTGCCAACAAACACATGAAAGAATGCTCAACATCATTAATCATTAGAGAAATGCAAATCAAAACTACAATGAGATATCATCTCACACCAATCAAAACGGCCATCATCAAAAAATCTACAAACAATAAATCCTGGAGAGAGTGTGGAAAAAAGGGAACCCTCTTCGCTGTTGGTGGGAATGTAAATTGATACAGCCACTATGGAGAACAGTATGGAGGTTCCTTAAAAAACTACAAATAGAACTACCATACGACCCAGCAATCCCAGTACTGGGCATATACCCTGAGAAAACCATAATTCAAAAAGAGTCATGTACCACAGTGTTCACTGCAGCTCTATTTACAATAGCCAGGACGTGGAAGCAACCTAGTGTCCATCAACAGATGAATGGATAAAGAAGATGTGGCACATATATACAGTGGAATATTACTCAGCCATAAAAAGAAACGAAATTGAGTTATTTGTAGTGAGGTGGATGGACCTAGAATCTGTCATACAGAGTGAAGTAAGTCAGAAAGAGAAAAACAAATACCGCATGCTAACACATATATATGGAATCTAAAAAAAAAGGGTCATGAAGAACCTAGGGGCAGGATGGGAATAAAGACGCAGACCTACTAGAGAATGGACTCGAGGACACGGGGGAGGGGGAAGGGTAAGCTGGGACAAAGTGAGAGAGTGGTATGGACATATATACACTACCAAATGTAAAATCGATAGCTAGTGGGAAGCAGCCGCGTAGCACAAGGAGATCCGCTCAGTGCTTTGTGACCACCTAGAGGGGTGGGATAGGGAGGGTGGGAGGGAGATGCAAGAGGGAAGAGATATGGGGATATATGTATATGTACAGCTGATTCACTTTGTTAGAAAGCAGAAACTAACACAGCATTGTAAAGCAATTATACTCCAATAAAGATGTTAAAAAAAATTTTAAAAACATAAAAGAATATACATCTCAGAGATAGACTTTAGTTTGAACCAACTTGGGGGCCAGACAGCCATGTGCCTGTGGTGTCCGCTTACTGTTCTTTGTCCTGTCCTTTCACACTGATCACACGTCCCACTTTGGAATCACGTGCTTGTTGTTTGTTCTCTGGCTGCTCTACGCAGTACAAGCTTCATGCTTCATGACAATGTGCTCACTGCAGTACACCCAGCGCTCTAGTAAGCACATGTGACAGCCAACATATATTAGTTGAATGAATGAATAAATGAATTATTCTGTTTAAGTACTTAATCTCCCTAAGCCTCAGCTTCATCATTTGTAAAATAAGAATTATATTCACTTCCCAAGAACTGATATAACAGTCAAATGAGTAAAAGTATTTCAAATGCTTGACTTATAAAAAGGAATGCAATAGATGATGAATACCAGGTTATAACATATCGTTACCATTGACATTATTGACACAAGAGCTAATTTATTCAAATATTAAATAAAAAGAAAAGCTAGAGCACAATTTTAAAGGTAAACCACATGATAAATAGACTTTTGGAGAAATGTTTCGTAAGACGCGAGGCCTGTCAGATTAAAATGAAGGCACAGAGACGTAAACTGGATACGGTGGGGGGACTTCCCGTCAAGGAAGAAGAGGCTGGAGTGCTAACCAGGGGTCAGAAGGAAGAGTGACCAAGGCAACACCATGTCCCTTGGATGCTCCGCTCCCTCCCGACTCAGCATCTACAGGCACCGGAAGAGGACAGAAGTAGCTACACTTTGTCATGGAAACCAACACAGCCTCTCCCTGCCAGCCTCAAGCAAGGTTTGCTCCTTAACTTGAAATATCAAAATTCTCTTCTGAATCATCAGTTTGCCCTCTAAAAGTTATATTCTCAGTTCTTGTCAAGTGTGTATTTTCTCTTTACTTTCCATCAGGGTTTACCTTAGAACCACTCAACAGTTCCAGCAAGGCTTGAGAGGCTATTGTTTAATCCATAGCTGTGGTGTCACAACAACATACACCAAGATCCTAGTCATAACTGACACACGACTGTAGCTTGTCCATCTCTTGTCAAAGTATTTGAACTGCGGCTTGTACTTGAAAACATTTGATCGAGCACATTACCTGAGTGGCCCCTGGTTTACTAACACTCTTTGGAAAAATCCCACCGATCAGATTCCACGATGAACATGAGATGCGGGATCTCCAAGGCATTTCCTCGTCGCAGACTCCTGCACCATTTGTCTTTTAGCTCCAGAACCATCTGAGACATCTCTCTGTGACATACTGAAGTAAAAATAGTTTTTGTCTTATCTCTTTAGTCTAGGGATCAGCAAACTCTCTGTAAAGCACCAGGTAGTAAATATTTTAGGCTTTGTGTGCCCGATGGTGTTGGTCACAACTCAACTTTGCCATTGTCACCAAATGAAAAGGTATGGCTGTGCTCCAATAAAACTTTACTGACAAAACAGGCCGCTATTGCACGTAGCCTGAGTTTTCCAGCCCCTGCTTTCTGTTTTGCCCCACGTTTAGAGAGCCAGAAAACTAACGGGCTTTTTTGTTCTGAGAAACCAAAAGGAAACCTGTTCTAAAGGTAAACAAGGCAACTAGCTCATTTGCCACCAAATAAAGTATAACTGTCAAAAAAAAGTTGCCCCACTAGTTATAGTTCTTGCTGTTTTGTTGTTTGCTTTGATCAATTATTCCAAGTACTTGATGCTACAGGAGCAGAACCCCTTTTTCACGTTTCTCTTACATAGAACCTGATATATAAAGCCAAGAGAACGGATGAGGGGGCTTCTCCACGTGGTCTACATCTTTTCTGGTTTGGATAAATTCTTGAGTATTTGGAGATGCCCTGTGGCACCCCTGCTGAGTGTGACAAGCGCTGGTAAAGAGCTCAGAAGATGGGGCTCAGGGCCTGAACTCTAGACCAGGCTCTATCCAGTTTCTTCGGAAACTGCAGAGACATGAGAGGCAGAGCCCCAGAGACACAGAAGGTGATCTCAGCCCCGACATGCCAGGTCCTGGTTTGGGTCCCTGAAGACACCCAGCTGGCCTTCTGTGGTCTGGGCCCAGTTTTCTTGCAATAAATTTCATTTTGATTTTTGCTGAAGTCACCTTGGCTGTGTGTCTGTTCTTTACAACCAAACAATCACTAAACAAATTAGCAGCAGAATTAGATTCAATGACATTTCAACTCTGTCCAGCTTATACTGAAGGAGACATCAAATGGGCCACTTGAGTTCTGGGATATGATTTCATCTACAAATTCTTAAATTAATAAAACATCTTTAAGTCTCCCATAAGACAAAACTCCCAATATGTGGAAAGAAGACGATGTGGGCTTTTATGTATTTTTCTACAGCTGTTTACAGTTCTAATTCCCTTCTAGAATAGAAGTGAATCAGCGAATATTCAGTGCGAAGTTAACCTAGTGACACAAAATCAGGGGAGTGTGATTCATGAGACAAGGTTAAAATCATTAATGCTACAGCCAAGCTAAATAAAGAGTAAAGGTGTGGAGCTAAGCATGTCTGACTACCTGGAAGGTGTAAGCAACTGAGCGGTGAGGTTTAGGGGATGGTGGTGAGGTGTGTTTGGTAAGAAGAGGGCAGGAAGGCTCAGTAAAAATATGTCCTGAATATTGCTATTCCATTAGAAGGTAGAATTATCCCTCTGCAGGAATTTGCAGAATTATCTTCAGAATTAACTGTGTGGTTTCTGAGGCTGATCTAGATAAGCAGGGATAAGATGTGGTTTTTTTTCCATCTTTATGGCTATCAATCTTTATTAATGCATCTAATTGAACAAAATAAAATTCCTTTCAAACGTCCTCTAATGCAGACTCTTCACAGATCCTATTTCAATACTACGTCCTTTGCGCTCCATCCCGAGCCCAGGTGAGCACCGTCAGAAGATGTTTTCCTGCAGATCCTGCTCCAAGCCAGTGAGTCACAGGCAGCCTTTGGTTTGTCAGGTCAAAGAATGGTGACCCTCCTCAGGGTGAGGAGGTTCTGGAACCCTCTTAGTCCCATGAAGCTTGTTGGTCTACGTCTTCCTTCCCTCTGCTCCTCTTGACTCCAAATATCCCGGGATGGGGCTTGCAGGATGACACACCCTCCTGAAGGCCAACCACAGAGAATCTTCATGGTCATCGGGCCGATCTTGTCCATGGTGCTCAGCCTCTCTCCGAAGACAAGGCTGATGGAGACGTGTGAGCCCATCACCACCCCCCGTGGTGTGTAACACTCTCTCACCTGGATTTTGAGAGGCAGCCATGGACAGAGATATGGTCTCAGCCACCCTCGGGAGCTCATCCCACCACAAGGACACTGGCACCAGCAAGCCTACAAGATACGTGTTTTATTTTTAACCTTTTTTTTTTTGGCCACGCCCTGCGGCATGTGGGATCTTAATTCCATGACCAGGGATCAAACCCGTACCCCCCTGCATTGGAAGCTCAGAATCTTAACCACTGGACCACCAGGGAAGTCCCCAAGATAACATGTTTTAGAGCATTCGTTCTCAGTCACCGGGAAGGGGCGACTTGAGAGTTGCCCTTCTGGCACTTGGGTTTCCCTTGAAGACTATGCGGTGACCTGACGTGGCCCAGCCTCCAACACATGTGGGAACGGAGCCATGAGTACCCTGGTGGCAGCACCAAACCTAAATGGAGAAGCCCTGTTTTAAAGAATTCATCCCTTGTGCCTGTGTGTAGCCCTCCAGAGAAAGGAGGGCTTAGATAACTCCCCTGCCTGGATTCAAGCCTGCAAAGGCTGCAGTGTAAGGCAGTGTGAGTGGAAGTGATTGGGCTCCAGGGGTCTGAAATCTGGACTGCTTACTAGCAATGTGGCCAGCAGATCATTTTGACTTTCAGAAACCTCTAAGGTGTAGGACTAGCCAGGAGTAAGAAAACCAGGGCCCAAGGGCCAAATCCAGCTGCCACCTGTTTTTGTAAATAAAGTTTTATTGGAACACAGTCACACCAATTATTTACATAATGTCTGGAGCTGTTCTTGTGCTGCAATGGCAAAGCTTAGTAGCTGTAACATAGTATGCCCTACAAACCCTAAAAGAATTACTGTCTGGCTCCTCATGGAAGAAGTTAGCCAACCCCTGTACTAAATGGTTTTCATGACATCTTCCAAATTCTCTGACTCTTCCCCAGGTTGCCACACACCAGGAAAGTGCTTCTGATGTGTGTGTGTGTGTGTGTGTGTGTGTGTGTACGCATGTGTGATTATAGGAGAGAGAAAGAGACCTTTCGCACCTGTGACAATTATAGATAATGGGGTGGGGTATACTCTGAGAGAATTCCCACGGGCGTGCTTAGTCAACCAAGAAAAGGAAGATTCCTGCAGGACAGAGCAAAGTTAGTGGTTTCTGATGGGCCCAAGGAGAGAATGAATCTGTGCCTTTCCTCCAATAACACACGGCCTTTCCAATAATACCTAACAGGATTCTCTTTTCCTCAAGTATCAAAAACCCAGCCCATAGTCACTGCATCCCTACACAAACTCAAAGATGAAACCAGATTGGAAACCATCTTTCTCCTGGCTTTGCTCAGGAAGAGGTCTGGCCAATCCTGCATTTATAGGATGCTTTAAATTCCAGCTACGCAGGAATTGCAGATTTCTATTTTCTTCCCAGCTAACACTATTCACGAAGAACAGCCAACCACTGGATGGGCAGCCAGTTTTCATTAAACTTCCCCAACTATGTAAAAGGACTGCTTCTCGTTCAAACTATCCATGTGCACTGGATGTTAAGGGATGATTTTCCACAGAGAAATCCAGTTCCTGGAGGAAGAAAGACACTGCAGCAGCCGCCACTGCCACCACTCTTTCTGGTGCTGGTGAAATTATGAACTGACAGTCTCTGCCAGCTGCTACTCTTCTGATATGGGTCATTTGTCATCTTGACAGGAGGACTGGGAAGGAATTGAATGATAGTTTTAATCCACCTGATAGAAAGCACATTTGTATCAAAAATAAGTGTCTGCAATTATGAAGCTGTTAAAAAAAAATCATTAATCCCCCAAATCCTCCATCTGTCATGAAACGGGCCTCATTTAGGTACTTAGCAAAATTACAAAAACAGGTTCTGATTCCACCGTTCACGTTTCCCTGGTGGCATCCTCCTTCTGCTCAATTGCATTCAGCCAGCAACTTAACTTCTACCTGCAAGCTTAGTAACCTTCTGCGGAAAGTGGGACCTCCTCTCTCTCCCAACATCTATGTACCCATCCAGAGAAGACTCTGAATGGTCCTACTTGGGACATGTGCCTATCCTTCACCTAACAGCCTCTCCATAAAGGATTCCTAATTGGCTGGCCTGGGTCAAATACCCATTCCTATGGCAGGGATAAGGGATCCTGACTATAGGAGTAGGGTTGGGTCCGCAAGGAATGAGAAAGGCCCTCTAAGCAGCCAAAGCTGTACCCACCATGCCCGATCATGCCAGCCTCCAAACACGTTTCCAAAGGCATCAGAAGGATGGGAAGGGGGGTTCACCGTACCAGCCTCAAAAGCACCACACAGAGGATAACAATCTGTAGCAATGCTGTAAAGTAGCTAACAAAACGTTCATTGTTCGGGGTAGTCAGACTTAACATTATCAGCAACCACACTAAATGCAGATTGGGATTTTCTTTTTTACTACGTTCACTGGTTTCTCCAGGTTCTGCACAGTCTGACCCTGACCCCCAAATACCCCCAGTACTAGCCTATATGTGGCACTCACCATGTCACAGAGTGACCTTTTCAAAATGCAAATCTCACTGTGTCATTTCCTGTTTAATACTTTTCAATAGGATAAAGACTAAAACCCTGTACTTGGGGTACATCTCACAGCATACTCATTGACCCTATGGAACCCAGACATACAGACCTCTCTCTCCGTCCCCACCTCCAAATCTCTTCTCTTTGTTAATTCCTACTCTTCCTTTGGATTTCAGTTAAATCTTTTCTTCCTCAAGAAAGTAACCCCTGCCCTGCCCAATGAGCCATTCCTTCATTACATGCCTACCCTTCCATAACCCTGGTCACGATCATAGCACTGGACTCGCTGTACGATTTTTTATCAGCGTTGATCTACTACACTAGACTGTAAATTCCTTGAGGGCAGTTACTCTGCTCGCTTCTGCATCCCTGGCTTGTTGCTTATAGTTGGCCCTTAGTAGGCATTCACTCAGTAAGTGACTGAATAAGCCTGCTAATCCAAGTGCAACGTGGATGATACGGACTATAAAGTAACAATATTAGCTTTCTCATCCTTCACCGGACATTTTTCTCTCTCTTTCCCAGGAAGCATCTTGCGTGGGTCTGAGGGATCAAAGGGCTGAGGGGGCATCTGCCAGTCCTAGTTCTCAGAGAGACACAGTCCCTAATGTATTTTGGTCATGATTTCTTTTAACAATTATTCTTTGACTCCATATTAAATTGATCAAATACCCGTAGTTTTGATGTTTGGCACTGTTCCACTGATGTAGTCTTACTGCGATGGTCTCCTGTTTGCCTCTGCGGCTAAACAGATTTACAAAGCACATCCTCCCTGGAGCTCCAGATTTATGTACATGAAATTGGGCTGATGGGATTACTGATGAGTGACAGAGCACAACTGAATCAAAGTGGTCATTCCAGGGGGCTTCCCTGGTGGCAGAGTGGTTGAGAGTCCACCTGCCGATGAAGGGGACGTGGGTTCATGCCCCGGTCCAGGAGGTTCCCACATGACGCGGAGTGGCTGGGCCCGTGAGCCATGGCCGCTGAGCCTGCGCGTCCGGAGCCTATGCTCGGCAACGGGAGAGGCCACAGCGGTGAGAGGCCTGCGTACCGCAAAAAAAAAAAAAGTGGTCATTCCAAATGAGTGTAAATGCATTTAGCATTTGGGAAAAGCTGATACTGGCTTCATTTATGCCTCCCTTCCCTTGAAGACAACAATGGGACTCTCATTCATCTAACTTTATCATTGTCAAGAAATAATAAGACTGTAAGTCTTAGGCCAAACAGATTTCAGGTAAACATTCTCTGTTCTGCACTGACCCAAAATCAGACTCTGCAGAGGCCGTGGCCTTCCAATCCTCCAACCTCCCAAGCCCCTTCTCCTGGTTCTCATGAGTTCATCTCATTCCGATAGCTTTCAGGATTTGGGGTTGGGTTTAAATTAACTTCCTCCTGTTGGCATTTGTGTTTATTTTTTCCTTTCTTTAGCCCAAGGGATTAGATTGTGAGTTTCTAGCAATCTCTCATTTTGCTCTAACACCATTTGTATGCATTGCTCCACAGGAGCGAGAAGGAGAACAGGGTAGGATAAAGGTTTCCCAAACAAAAGGGGCAAAGCATTGCTCTGCATGTTCTGACCTCCCCACAGCCTGGTTCTCTGGTCTGAAGTTGGGGCACAGAGAAGAAAAGAGCAGATGAAATTTTCTCATGTTCCTCATTTCTCCCAGAGATGGCCTAAGGAGCCCGAAATCCCATAAAACTCCACCCCAAAACCAAAGCTTCTGGCTATAACCAACCGCTGAAATGAGAAAGTTCTAACATGTCCCAGAGTCCTGCCTTATCATGTATGCATCAGGGTGCATCCTGTTAACACTCGTTATGTTCATTTCTGACATCTCAAGGTTCCTCTTTGATATTTACTGCTTTCACAATCATCTCACTGGACCCTTAACATTCTGTGAAGTAAGCAGGGCAGGTTTTATCATCCCCATCTTAGAGATACAGAAAGTAGGGCCCTGCAACAGACATCTGCTCCTTCTGCTTGCCCAGCCCCACCCCTCTTCTTCTGATATTGCCATCTCCCTTCCCCTTAGGAAACATCTCTTCCCACATCACATTTGGTTTTGATGAAGCTTTGATCAAAGCACACTGCTACAGCTGCCTGTATCACTACTACCTCCCTAAGCTACAAGAGTCATGACTAAGAAAAGCCAATGAGACGCCCTGTCTTCTGGAAATCTGAATCAAGCAGAGAACTTCCAGGCAGAAGGCTGTTGGAATCAAGGGACAGCCCACAATGTCCACTGCCAAGATCCCCGGAGTGACCGACGCAGTTGCTCAAATCTCCCTTTCTTCCTTTACCCTCCCCATCTCCTCCTAACAAATCCTTTCCGTCCTTAACTTAATCACAGTTAGTTTCTGCCACTTGCAAACAAAGCACTCAGCAACAGGTATGTAATTTGCCCAAGCTCTCAGTCTTGAACACAGGTCTCTTAACTCAATCTAGTGTTCTTTGAGCTGTGGCATGAAAAAGTTATAAGTAATACTAATACCTTGACCAACACAGAGAAGATGTGGTAGGACTGATACAATGAATATAAGTCTCATTCATTATCTACCGTGGTGGGTCTCAACCAGGGGTAATTTTACCCCATTACCACCCCCAAGGGATATGTGGCAATGCCAGGAAACATTTTTGGCTGTCAAAAGTGATGGGGGATTGCTAGTGGATAGAGGCCAGGAATGCTGCTCAACACCCTACAATGCACAGGACAGCTCCCCCACTCCCATCCCCCCAAAAAAAGTTATCTGCCCCCAAAATGTCGGTAGCACCAAGGTTTAGAGACCTTGATCTGGTGAAAATGGAGTTATTTACCGCATCAGTCAGGATAACACTTAGCAATGGCAAAAAGGAAAAAGAAAAAAAAAACCTCCTACTTTTCAATAGCTGAACACTTAACTCATCAAAGGTTTGCAACTCGCTGTTGCAAAGTCTGCTGGTAACTCTCCTTTCTGTAGTGACTTGCAATCCAGATCAATCTATCATCTGACACAACCATTTCAGCACATGGTTTCCAAGTTGCTAAGGCAGGGGATGCAAGTGGTGGAGGCTTGCACGCCAGCTTTTAAATGCTGCAGCCTAGAAGTGACACCTGTCACTTCTACTCATGACCCACTGGCCAGAACAAGATACCTAAGTGCCGGGGGCTCGGATACACAGGGTGGGGCTGGGGACAATGCAATAGGCACTGAAGAGTAAACAATTCTACCACACAGCCCCTAGAGCCCAGCACCGTCAGACTGTACTAGACACAGAAAACTATCTGCACAATTCATCACTAAGTGACACGGCTAGGACCCGAATACGTCCCATGCAGTGAATTACTCAGTTATCTCCTAGAACTTAGGTTGTTTTGTTTTTTAACCTCAGAGAATTAATTTGCTGCAGCAGCTCTGACTGCAGCCAATAATTCTTCTCTCTAAATAAGTGTCACTGAGGCCTGTTTTTGCTTTGTGGTGATCGGGCTATGAACTTTGGTAAACAGGCCATAGCCAACTAAATTCCATTGATTTAAACGGCATTTCCCTCCAAGAGCAGAGTCACATAAATGAAATTACATCTATACATGATGCAGAGCATTTATGAGACCAATGTATTTCCATTGCAAATAATTAGCTGGACTCAATTTATGCAGAGATGTCATATTGCAGTTAAGAATCTCTAAATATGCACGAGGAACAATTTCTCAGTCATTTCAGGCAGTGTTTCTTAACCGTGGGCAGAGTCACTCCAGCAGCCTTTTCCAAAAATAAATGCCCAGGCTGATCCTCCAGATTTCTAATTCAACAGAGATATATATACTCATTAAGATAACTGTGGTTGCAAATAAAGAATCTGACTGTGGCTACTTGAAAAACAAAAGGGGAAGGGTTTCCAGAAGGATACTAGGAAGCTTACAGAACTGAGTTGCCAGGGCTTGGAAACAGCAGAACTGGGGCACTGCAGGAAACGTAGCTGCCAGGGTTCAAGGTCCTTCTGAGAGGTTCAAGGTAGCTCACCCCATCACCCACCCCTACTTGTAAGTCTCCATGTAAGTTTACATTCCCAGGAGTTGCTGGATTAGCCTGGCTGAGAAGGGTGTCTCCACCCCTGGATCCATCAGCTATGGTGGAGGAGGGAGAAAATCTTTCATTAAACTGTACAATCCTGAGCAAGTTACAAGACCTCTTCATGCCTCAGTTTTCTCACCTGTGAAATGGAGGTGATCATAGCATCTGTCCTGGAGGAGCTATTGTGAGTGCATCTTGCAGTTCCAGTGGGTGCCTAATACTGTTGGGATCTAGAACATGTGTAATTTGGAATTAGGATTGGGTGCTTTAATTAGTAGATTTACTGAGCACTTACAATGAGTAAACAATGTGAAGACTTTTACTTGCATTGGCCCATTTAATTTTCAAAAGAGATCTACAGGCAGAGACCTCCTGTGTCTGATACCTCGCCTGGAATAGGACAAGTGCTCCTGAAATGTCGAATAAATAGATGAATGAATGAATGAATAAAAGAAATGAATGGTGATGCCACTGCCAACTCCTCCAGCAAAGATTGCAGGTGGTGATCTGCACAGGTGGTGACCCCCACCTCTTCCACTGCAGACACCAGACCCTATTCATGCCCAGCACCTGCTGGCCCGGGGAGTACTGGGCATGTATAGGGTCTGGGGTCTGCAATGGAAGAGGTGCATTCCCCACCTCTCATGGGGCCACCATTCTAGTTGGTGCCCCCCTATAGAGACCAATGGCCCCTCTCTAACACTTGTCCTCATTTTTCACAAATGTATTCATTACATATGAAAGTACAGGACTGCCAGTTTTTCTTTGATTTCTTGAAGAGTTTGTGTGTGTGGCGTGGGCTCCAAAAATGGCTCCAGCTATAATTTTATAGTGTGTGACTATATGCTTCCGCTCTGTGTGACTTTGGGATAATTCTTTTCTTTCTCTGGGCCTCAGTTTTGCAGTGTACGAAAGGGGGATAAATAACTCAGCAGCTGTAGTATAGTTATGTGTGAGCAAATGTATGGTAAAAACAGCAAAATTAGTGTCAAGTGGTAGGAGTTCAATCAATATTAGCCAAAAGTATAATGGTACTTAATAATCATTATTGAGATGATACCATAGCTGGTAAAGGAAAGAGATGAAAGTAAACTAATCCCAAAGTAGTAATTTATTTTTAAAGCAGATCTGTTTCCTTGATGTTTGCTTTCCTTGAGATTTGCTCTTTTCTCCTCAAATACAGAACATGAATTCTGGAACGAGACTGCCTGGGTTTGAATCTAGATTTACCACTCACTAGCTACATGATCTTGGGCAAAAGTTTAACTTCTTTGTACTTCAATTTCCTCATCTTAAGAGGCAATCATATCAGTACTTAACTCACAGGATTGTTGTAAGGATTAGATGAGCTAGTATTTATAAAATAGAATGATACCCATTCACAGAAAGCACTATTTAAGTTTATTAAATAAATGAAACAGAATGCTGGGGGAATTTCTGATCAGCTAGTATATCCAGGTACATGGCTTCCAGACATGACGCCTTGGTAAGGACAGTTAAACAAAGCTAACTCCATCTTATTTCTGGGCAAAGCATTTGATCAATTTTTGAATTTGGGTTTCAGAAGACCGTTACCACTCATGCTCATCCCGGTCTATTCAACTTGATGGAAGGTGAGATCATGGCGTCTTGTGTGAATCAAAACATCTTGAAATGCTTTGATCAATGAGAAGTACTAGGGTTCAGCAGTTTCTTGGCTTCAGTACAAAGAAGTGACACCTACTTTTAGTTGACTTTGAGGCAGTGAAATCTTTGGGCACAGATAACAAAAGGGCTCTGGGAGCCAGCAGATGGTACCTGGTAACAGCCCTTCAAGATGAGCAACAGCTGGAAAAGGAAGGTGAAATGCCACAGAGCAAGTTGTTTTGCATACGAATTGTTGCATTTCTGATCAAGTTTCCCTGAGGCTTACCAGGAGGAAGATTTATAAAGCTTTCTCTTTAGGAGACAGTGCAGAGTAAAAAAAATCCAGAGAACACTATCTTTCACCGTGGTTTTCTTTTCTTTAATTTATTGTGGCAAAAAACATAGCATAAAATTTATTGTCTTAACCATTTCCAACTGCACAGTTCAGTAGTGTTAAGTACATTCAGGGTTGTGAAACAGATCCAGAACTTTTTCATATTGCAAAGCTGAAAGTCTCTACCATTAAACAATGGCTCTTCTTTTTTCCCTCCTCCCCCTACCCCAGCCCCTGGCAACCATCATTTTACTCTCTGCCTCTATGAATTTGACTACTTTAGATACCTCATGTAAGTGGAATCACATGGTATTTGTCTTTTTGTGACTAATTATTTCACTTAGTGTAATGTCCTCAAGGTTCACTCATTTTGTAGCATATGACAGGATTTCTTTCCTTTTTTGAAGCTGAATAATATTTCATTATATGTACATACCATATTTTGTTTATCCACTCACCTATGCTACAAAGCGTTTGGGTTACTACCTCTTGGCTATTACAAATACTGCTGCTATGAACATGGGTATACAAACACCTGAGACCCTGCTTTCAATATTTTGGTATATACCTAGAAGTGGGACTGCTGGATCATAAGGTAGTTCTATTTTTAGTTTTCTGAGGAAACTCCATACTGTTTTCATAGTGGCTACACCATTATACATTCCCACCAACAGCGCACAAGGTTCCAATTTCTCCACAACTTTACCAAGGCAGTTATTTTCTGGTGTTTTTACAGTAGCCACATCCTAATAGGTGGTGAGGTGATTTCCCATGTGCTTTTGATTTGCACTTCTCTGATAATTAGTGATGTTGAACATCTTTTCATATGTTTGTTGGCCATTTGTATATAATCATTGGAGAAATGCCTATTCCATTTTAAACCCATCTTTTAATTCGGTTATTTGATTTTTTTGTTGTCAAGTTGCAAGAGTGTTTTATATATTCTGGATATTAACCCTTTATCAGATACGTGGTTTGCAAATATTTTCTCCTACTCCATAGGTTGACTTTTCACTCTGTTGATTTCATCCTTTAATGCACAACGGTGTTTAAGTTTGATGTACTCCCCTTCCCCTTTTTTAGCTTTTGTTGGCTATGCTCTTGGTGTCATCCAAGAAATCACTGCCAAGTCCAATGTCATGAAGCTTCTCCCTATATTTTCTTGTAGGAGTTTTATGATTTTAGGTCTTACATGTAGGTCTGTAATTCATTCTTGAGTTAATTTTTGTATATGGTATAAGACAAAGTTCCACCTTCATTCTTTTGCATTAGGAAATCTAGTTTCCCAGCACCATGTGTTGAAGATTCTTTCACCTCATTTTGACTCTCCTCATTAAGAGAAGGGGATCAGTAAGGCTGCTAGAGTTCTCTTAATAGATGCAAGAAGGCCCAACGAATGAGGAAGAAGTGAGTTTAATTCCTGCCTCTTTCACTGTGAGCCTCTGTTTCACGGCCGTTGTTAAACTTGCACTTTCAGACCCAGTACTGACTCTGCTTCCAATCACCGTTCTCAGTTCAGCCTTCTGACCACTGGGAATCAGGTTTGCTCCATTTGTTTCTCCATGACTTCTGAAACAATCCTCCACTCATTCCATAACCTTGTGAAGTCAATTTCCTTTGCCAAAACTTAACTGAACAGGTTTTATTTCATCCTCTCGGTACTTACTAATCAGAATTGATTTTATTTTTTCCTTTTCCTAATGTTTGGGAGACTCCAGCAAAACACGAGTGATATTCTTTTTAAAGTTACATTTTATTTGTTTGCTTAAACTCTGTCTCCTTGTGAAAACTATCTGTAGCAGCTCAATGTTTAATAATTTCATCTCATTTCTTGAAAGGTTAGTGTTATTTTAACTTAGTTAAGCTCATAGAGTATAAAGCCACCACAGTCCAATTCTTGTCAACTGGGCATGCATACACATCTCTTTTAACCATATCTAACTCACAAAGACAATAGCAAAATCACGCATTCCACCTCTCACCATGCACTTCATGTACTTATACCCTGAACAATTGAAAGCACACTCCCAAAAAGAGGATACAGAGCCCCTTTATCTATCTCTGAGTCATGTTCATTCTTCTAGCTGAGTTACACTCCTCTCTTGATATCCTGTAACTTAAATACTGAGATATAAAGTTAACTGCTGTTAACACATCTTACATAGGATGGTAGGGGCATGGGAATGAGGGGTAGAAAATAATTAATACATACACAAGTATAGGCACACCAAAATAAAGAAAAAATGCTCACAACTATTACAGCTTCTGCAACTTATTTCTGCAACTGGTAAGACCTTGTATAACTGTCTTCTTTCACTGTCTACTCTGTATGCCTTTTGCCTTCAGCAAGCGTGTCAGTGAGTCATGATTCCTTGCCTGGGGAGGTGACCCAAACCTTCGTTTCTGAAGGTCTGGGCTATTGGAAGTCCTGGCTGAATTAGATTCCTGTGGCTTTCCACTGACTTTTACCACAGGACACGATAGTTGTAAGAGGTTCTGGGAAGCGCTCCTCTTGATCTCTGCTGCATAGAAGGAACCCCTGATAGGACCACTGACCCCAGTCAGTACAGAAACTCTCCTCTCTGCCTGCTGACTCACTGGTGTGAGGAGCTTCAAGTAGCTGGCTGGCAGCCTCAATTTCCCATTTAATTGAACTGATGCTGTGTCTCCTGGTGGAGGCATTTGTCCCTTAGGAACTAAGATCTCTAGACCAATAGACCCAAAGTCTCAGAGATGGAAAGCAAATTCATTCTTGGGTCACTAGGAGTAATAGTGAGAAGAGCCACTTCCATATTCCCCCTTTGATTCCCAGTCCCATGAATATTATGGGGAAAACAGAACATATATGGACTCTTGGTTTAGAGCACATAATCTCAGCCCTACAAGATATTTTCACCCAACTGGCCCTGTAAATGGATCTTCAAAAAGGCAATTTAGTGCCTATCAGCTCAGCAGCTTCAGGCTGATGTGGACACAGTCAAACCAGTGGACTCCATGAATATGAGTCTACTGACACACTTTATTTGCTCAAATCCAATCTCATATATACTCCTTACAGTGGATGATGGAATGCTGCTATGCACACCCACCCTGATGGCTTAGTGGGCAACGCCCAGTTCATGATAGGCAGCTGGGGTCACATGGCCACTTGATGGCCTGCCATCAAGCATTTGGTATTGCCCAGTAGCACTTGTAGACACCTGTAATAAAGAACCACTTCCCTCAAGTTATCCAGTGCACTTAGAAACCACCAGCCAAATCCATCATGCTCCATATTTTCACTAAAATGTTCTGTGATGACAACTACTTGGTCACCTATAAACCTATAGGAGCACGTGAAGTAGTCTACAGAAGGTTGCTGACTTTGCATCTGTGATGGGTCTGAAGTCCCTGTGGGATGGCAGGGATGGAAGTCAGGAAGAAAAGCTGGGCATGAGGAGGGAGAGATCAAGGATGCAATGAAGCCAGTAGAGATGATCTAGAACACACAAGAACAAACTGGGAACTGCAACACAACCAGAACGTGTGTCTGTCTTTCACCGCACTAACCTTAAGGATGTGGTAACTGGCAGAAGAATCTGGTGTCCCCTGCCACAGAGTTGCACACACACCTGCCCCAGGACTTGGCAAAGCTGGTGGAAGAGGTCTGGTGAGAGCGGGAGGAGCTATGGGCTCACCTGAAGTCCCGTGACTAAAAGGGTGCCAGCACCTAGACGAGGGGCCACCAGGTGCTCCCTGCACTGACCTTCATAGGGCAAAGGCCACCACTTCACTTCTGCTCCTACATCCTTTGCGAAATCCTCTTATAGCCAACCCTAATCCAGAACCAGACACAGCAAGGAGGCTTTGGAAACATAGTTCCACCTGCTTTGACATGATACAGAGCCAAAACAAGGATGGAAATCATTTCTTAGATTGCTTGAAATCACTGGGAACAAATTTTCAGGAATAAGTTTTCTACTCAATGTCTCTTTTCTTCTTCTTTGATCCTCATAGTCACTGGACCGCAGTTATTATGTTTGATTACTATGATCATCACCACAGCTAACATTTATTGCACATTTACTATGTCACAGATACTAGTCAACTACCTTGCATTCTTTTTTTTTTTTGCAGTACGCGGGCCTCTCACCGCTGTGGCCTCTCCCGTTGCGGAGCACAGGCTCCGGACGCGCAGGCCCAGCGGCCATGGCCCACGGGCCCAGCCGCTCCGCGGCATGCAGGATCCTCCCAGACCGGGGCACGAACCTGTGTCCCCTGCATCGGCAGGCGGACTCTCAACCACTGCGCCACCAGGGAAGCCCACCTTGCATTCTTAATTCACTTAATTCTCACAATCATCCTGTGGGGTAGGTTCTATTTTACAGATGAGGAAATTAAAGCTGAGGAGAGAGGAAAGAGCTTCCCAAGATCATGCAGAGGGTAAGAGGCTGGGCAGGCATCTGAACAGAGTCAGTCTGACTCCAGTGTCCTTTTTCTCAACCACTAAACTATAATATTCCTAACATCACACAGGATCCAAATATTAATGAAGACCTTAACACAAATGAAACACATAGAATCTCTGTATGAATTTGGTTTTGAGGAAAAAGGAACATTTTAAAGAATATTTGTAACCAAAAAAATCTAAATGATGCATCATTTATACTTAATCCAGGGGGTACCATAACTTGCTTCAAATCCCCAGAGGGGTGTAAGATTGCAGCTGTAGTTTTAAAAAGCATTATGACACAAAATAATATACTTGTATTCAAGCTGTGTAGTCTATGAGAGTAACGCTAAAGTAAAGCAGATGAGGTGTTGGATAAACAAGGCAAGAGAAATGTGTATCCACGTGTTCTTTCACTCACTCCTTTAGCTAATATTTGGGAAGAGCACTGTGTGGCTAAGTGGTTGAGGGCATAAAAGAGACTGAAGCCCTGCCAGGGTGTCAAGTCTACAAGGGGAGACAAAGCATCGAGAGAGGGGGTGTGGCATCTCCCCTACTAGAAACCAGAACGCCAGGCAGACTGAGTATCCAAGAGAAGGAAAAATCCCGTGAACAAGTTTGGTGAAGGAAGAGAAATGCCATCCTAGCTTGATTTCCTTTCTCTTCACTTTTCCTTTCTCTTCACTTTTGGAATTTCATGGAAATCTAGGAAAAACAATGACCAGGGGAGTCATGAGATCAGGGTCCCATTTTCCTGTTTCTCCTGTAACACTGGGGATCTACTTCCATTCTTCTCTAGGTCTCCAGCTCTTCAAATGGAGTTGGGGGAGGGAGGGTCCTGAGGATTTTCTTTCTAGTTCTACAGTTCTAACAATCTAGCATTCTATGACACTGAGCTTTTTTATACAAAGAGGGGCGTCCTAACCCCCCCTCAGGAAGCACACTCTTGATGCTGAATTATACCGCTGAGGACGCTGCCACTGCTGTGTTCTGGCTGATTTTTATTCTGTCGTGATTTTTTTTCTTTTCAGCGTCAGTGATAGATTCATCCAGATCCACCATTACTCTGCCATTTTCCCTTAAGGCCACCAGAGGGTTGAAACCACAATTCCATCTGAGCCCCAGGACAGAGCCAAGAGAACCTGGTCCCTGACCCAGCCCCGGGAAGAGAGCATTGTCCCCAGTGGGAGCCAGTAGCCCCAAACTATCAGTGATAGAATAGTTCCTACATTAGGAGGACAGACTCACTTCACACATGAAGGAGCCGCTGGCAAAGTATTCTCAAGACCAGAGAAAACTTTGCAGACTGAATATAATGAAAGGGCATGTGATTCTTAAACATTTTTAGGACTGAGCTAAAAGCAAATTAGTTGAAAGTAATCTGAGTAGAAAAGCAAATGGCTTGAGCTATGCATTACCAAAAGAAAGAAAAATGGTACAGATGAACTGGTTTGCAAGGCAGAAATAGAGACACAGATGTAGAGAACAAGTGCATGGACACCAAGGGGGGAAAGCAGGGGGTAGGGGGTGGGATGAACTGGGAGACTGGGATTGACATGTATACACTAATATGTATAAAATAGATAATAAGAACCTCCTGTATACCACAGGGAACTCCACTTCGCTGTACAGTAGAAACTAACACAATACTGTAAAACAATTATACCCCAATTGAAAAAAAAAGAAAAGAAAGCAATGTGTGTGAGGGCTGTATGTGAGTGTGAGAGAGTGTGTGTTTTCTGCAGAGAGATTTTAAGATGGGTAAGCATCCAAGCTCCACAGCTCCCATGTTAAGAACAGCCTCTGTTAACTGACCCCAGTCAGTAGACCAAGCATGTTACGTGCGTTTTCTCATCTAATCCTTACATTAAGCTCATTTGTGTGTTGTGTCCCATTCCACAGATGAGGAAACAGCCTTAGGCAGGAGAAATGTGTGTCCAAACCACATGGCTAAGGGAAGAGCTGGGATTTGAAATGAAGTCTAATTCCAGACACCTCTGTCCTTCTATCTACTAACACTAGCCTTTTTTTTTTTTTTTCCAGAGAATTAAACCTTGCCTTTACTTGGGTATTTGTGCCATTAGACATTGGCCTTGGTCAGGACGAAGGGGTGTGTTGAGATCTATGTTAATGTGTGTTGAACATGGATGAATGGGATGCACTCAATAACATTTACTGAATAAATACAACGTGCCTGGCTCTGTGCTAAGTAGGAGCTGGAAACTCAGAAACACAAACAGCATAAAACAAAGAGGTCACTGCTGCACTACAGATATGTGTGGAAATTTCAGGGTGATCCAGATGACAGAGCGCTGAACTGTGCTTGGGTGAGCTGCTGAGTCTCCTCAGAGAAAGCTCTCTTTGAAATGAGCCTCAAAGCATGGTAGGAGCTCACTACTGAAGGAAGGAAGAGGGGAAGTGTATTTAAGGTAAAACCTTAGGAAATAAAGGAAAGTCTGAGAGTGCCAGAGTCGGCTTCCCCTGCTTCCTGAGAGTCTGGGAAGCTACCAGCTCTTGGCTGGTGTTGCGAATGGTTGGATCCTCTTTAATAAGCCAGACTGACACCAAGTCTGCTCCTTTGCGGTGTGATGTGAATTAGCAATACTGAGGTGAGGCACCTGTGGCCTTGCTGGGCCATGAAATGAATCAAGCATGGAAAACAGCTTTTCTATCATACAGCCACGAGTCAAAAAATGCTCAGTCCCAGAACATGTGGGCACCCATCATGTACTCTTTGAGAGCCGAGAAGAAAGGAGTCAGCGAGCGTTTACCATGCTGATAGGAATTATATCACAGCCACTCCACATTTGGAGCCCAGAAGAAGCTTCCTGCTCCAGATACGGCTGCTCTAAAAAAGACGGGGGTAAAAGGGAAGAATAAAGAAGCTTGGAAGTGAACCAGCAAGAAGTGAGGAAGTCATTACCTGAACTAAAGAATCCTGCTTTGTTCTCCTTCTGGCCCGGCTCTACATGCATTTACACAGAGCCTTGGAGAGGAGGCTTCAAAAATCTGGAATTATACTTAAACTATGACTATTAAAAGACTATATGGGGGGCTTCCCTGGTGGCGCAGTGGTTGAGGGTCCGCCTGCCGATGCAGGGGACGCAGGTTCGTGCCCCGGTCCGGGAAGATCCCACATGCCGCAGAGCGGCTGGGCCCGTGAGCCATGGCCGCTGAGCCTGCGTGTCCGGAGCCTGTGCTCCGCAACGGGAGAGGTCACAACAGTGAGAGGCCCGCGTACCACAAAAAAAAAAAAAAGACTATATGGAAAGAAAACTAAAATCGGGCCTGGAAGTCAAGAGAACTGTGCCATAACGTACAGTGAGAATCACGTGCACTGTCACCTTTGGCAGCAGGCTATCAAGCTGATGCAGCCTCTTCTGCAAACTTCTTCCTCCTCTTTGTTTCCTATGTTCTTTCCTTACCACGTCCCCAAGTCATAGGCAAATTTTCTAAGCACTTTCCTAATCTATCCATTGAGTAGCCCCGGCCCATTTTTTCAAGTTTTACTTCTTCCTTTAAACTCTTCTCATTTACATGAGAAAGGCCAACGTAAGTGAAAAACTTGAAACCCTGACACTTAACAAATTCATAATTATGATTTTCTGTTTACCTCATCTCTCAGAATGCCCAGCACCCCCTTACCTCATTTTTCACAATGATGTTCCAAAAATATTGTTACTCAATTTTTTAAAAGTAAATCAGATCTTAAGTTATAGATGGGGATTTTTCTACATAGAGAAAACTCTTGGTGAAATATTTTATAAAGTAAACAGAATGTTCTATAAATGTCTGCCTCCTTAAAAATTCACTTATACATATTTTAAGTGTATTAAAAAATCAGAATACCATTCTTTCTAAATGTTTCAAGTTTTATATGAGCATGTCATACATATTCATTGATGGTTATCATTAATATTAAACCTTACAAAGAGCTTCATTCTACCAAAATCATGGCAAAGCAATACCAAAACAATACCAGCTTCCAAACAATACCAGCTTCCAAAATTCTATAAGAAACAGAAAGTGCAGGCAGGAGATTTCACACTTGGAGGAGTTTCCTTGTTCACTGAAATCAGTTGGTGACAGGATGATTTTTTTAAGGCACTTCTGAAAATTAAGCCAACTATAATTTTACCTACCTCAGAGGCAATTTTTTAAGGTAGTTATATTTTCAAATGAAATTCCATTTCTTCCCCAAAGTATACTCACTGAAACAATATAGAGAAAAAAGGCAACACACACAGATGAATTTAAATGAATCTGAATTAACAGGAAGGCTCTTGGCAATGGTGAAGATGCAGTATGTGTGGCAATTATTAGTTTATGAAGAAACTTTAAGAAGTAACCAGAGACAATACCCAGATACTCTTCCTGGAGACGATTATAAAGGGAGAAAACTGGCCTAGCAAAGTTAAGAATTATATGAAGTTTATTTCTTTTGTTTTTCACCTCACCTCCGTTTCTCTTTCCCCACCCTCTTTGGGACCCAATGTCTTGTGTTTCTGCCTAGAGGCCCCCAGAAGGAGCCATTTAGACGAACCATTTGTGGTATTAAAATGTCTGGTGACACAGAATCACCTTGCCCCCCTTCCCGCAGCCCGTCAAAGCTTCTCCTCGCACAGCTGTCCAAAGCATTCTGTCTAGAGCAGCACTGTCAAGAGCGTGGTCCTCAAACAAGCAGCACCGGCATCACCCGGGAGTTCATTAGAAATGCAAATTCTCAAGGTACTGAAATAGGTGCCTCAAAGGAATGTCTGCACTCCCGTGTCACTGCCAATTATTCACAATAGCTAAGACACGGAAATAACCCACATGTCTGTGGATGGATAAATGGATAAAGGAAGTGTGGTTTATATAAACTATGGAATATTACTCAACCTTAAAAAAGAAGATCCTACCAGTTGCAACAACATGGATGAACGTGGAGGACATCATGCTAAGAGAAATAAGCCAGACTCAGAAAGGAAAAAAAACAACCTGCATGACCTCTCTTATATGTGGAATCTAGAAAAGTCAAATACACAGAAGCAGGGAGTAGGTGGTTACCAGAGGTAGGGAGGTGGGAGAAATGAGGAGGTGTTGGTCAGTGGATACAAAGTTGAAGTTATGTGGGATGAGTAAGTCCAGGGATCTAAGTACAGCATGATAACTATAGTTGATGATACTGTATTGAATACTGGAAATTTACTAAGAGAGTTCAGGTGCCCTCACCACAAAAAAAAAGGAAAAAAAATGGTTAATGGTGTACAGAGACGGATAATGTTAATTAGCTTGATTGTTCTAATCATTTCACTACGTATTCATATATCAAATCATCATACTGTACACATTAAATATACATAATTTGTATTTTAAATAATTTTTAAATGCAAATTCTCAAGTCCCACCTTGACCCACTGAATTAGAATCAAGATCCATGACACTGTTTTAACAAGCTTTCCATATAGCTCTTATGCACATTAAAGTCTGAAGATCACTGACTTAGAGAAATGGTCGGAGAGAGAATTCCAGCAGTGGAGGAGACTGGATGAGCAGGAGCTCTCCCTATGTGACCCTTTCCAACGAAGAGATTCTGGTCCAAAGCACTTTCACCCACTAACTGTAAGCCAATTATTGACATATGAAATGTAAAGTGAAAACACTGGAAAATGGTCTAAAATCTTATTGAATAATTTCCCTGAACTTTGGACGTGAGGATTCAAAATTAATGACTCAATGATATTGGAAATGAACAGTATGTCTCACTTAATTCTCTGTGTCTCCAGAGAGAGGCTAATTGGAACACATAAATTGGAAGAAATTACTTAACGAGTTGATTAATGTTCTGAGAGAGGAGGGACCCAAAATGGATACATTCTGCTGATTTCTAAAAAGAGGATTTGATTAAAATCAATGGCTTAACCCTACTGTAAACAAGCTGGATCAATCTCTGCTGTGGGGAGTCTCATCAATGCACAAGAAGAAGGAAATTAGGCCACAGTCAGCAGGATTTCAGAGACAATCAGCATTTGCTAAAAGACTATTTATCACCTGCAGGAATGTAAGAGCATAAAAGGAAAAATCAAATATTAGCTTCAGCCAACAATAGATTTTCCTGTACATGGAAAGGGGAACACCCAGCCCCTAGCCATCCAGAGTTAAATAAATTATTCTCCAAGGTTAAACTGCTGTCAGGCTATACTTCATAACCTGAACATTTGCTGTGCCTTTTCAACAATTTGCACTCACCTCGCCGTGGGTCTGTGGGAACAGATGGGTGGGCTGGCATTGCAGTGAAAGCATCGTTATTCAGCAGTAGGCTCTCGGCACTGCAGATTCCCCAGGGGCTTTACACGGGCCCAGGTCTGTACCCCACACACGCACTCCCTCCACCACGGCCTCGGGCCACCTCCCACCTTCCCCGGTAGAGGGCCCAGAACTCCCACCCCTCCAGTCCCAGGGCCCTGTTCAAGTTCACCCTGCTTCCCCAGGCTTCAGCCACTCCTGCTCCAACTCTGAGAGAATTCTTATGCCTGGTAGAGAAGCTGACCTACATCAGAGAAGGGAGGAATCTAGGAGGCCAGCACAGTTAAGACTGAGCAGCGTGGAGGACACAGGAACTCAAAGCTAGACCCGGGCAGGCTTGAGCTGGTATGGGAAGCAAAAGAGTGGTCCCCCCAGAGATGCCTACATCCTAATCTCGGAACCTGGGAATATGTTGGTTTTCATGGCAAAGGGTTGCTGACGCAGTGAAGTTTGCTGACTTTGAGGTTATCCTGCATTATCTGGGTGGGATCCATCTAATCACATGGGTCCTTAAAAGTGGAAGAAGAAAAGATAGAAAAATGCAGTGTGGGCAGGACTTGACCGACGACGGCTGCTGGCTTTGGAGCTGGAAGAGGGGAAACATGGGGAAGTCTCTAGAAGTTGGAAAGGCAAGGAAATGGATTCTCCCCTAGAGCCTCCGAAATGAAGGCAGTCCTGCTGACCCCTTGATCTTGGCCCAGTGAGACCCACATGGCACTTCTGACCTACAGAACTGTGAGAGACTAAATGTGTATTTTAAGCCACTCGCTTTGTGGTCGTTTGCTACAGCAGTGATAGAACTCACATGGTCAGCGAGGGCTGAGGGGTCAGGCATCTTGACCTCAGAGCACTCTGTGGGCTTTGCAGGACCTGCTCCAGCCCATGTCTCCGGGTTGGGTGGGCAGAGCCACTGCCTGTTCGGTGGAAGAAGTGGGGAGGAAGCAAGAAGGTAAACAGACACCTGGTTTCTAACCGTTAATTTACCCCTGAAGTTTCACAAATGCAGAATTGGTGGAAATTCAAAAAAAAAAAAAAAGAATTGGTGGAAATTCAAAGAAATAAGGTGAGCACCCATATTATTAATTGTATAAAACAGATTTGATTTGCACCTTTTAGAAAATGAAGCTGGGTACATTTGACTGACTGTTTAAAACAATCTTGACAAAGCAATCTTATTTTCAGAGAATGTCTCAAAACATTATGGGGCTAGTGAAATTGTTTTTAATGGCAAAAGAAAAACTGGAAGCTGGTATTTAATATTTTAAAAACTCCTTATGGGGCTTCCCTGGTGGTGCAGTGGTTGAGAGTCCGCCTGCCGATGCAGGGGACGCGGGTTCGTGCCCCGGTCCGGGAAGATCCCACATGCCGCGGAGCGCCTGGGCCCGTGAGCCATGGCCGCTGAGCTTGCGCGTCCGGAGCCTGTGCTCCGCAACGGGAGAGGCCACAACAGTGAGAGGCCGTGTGCGGCAAAAAAAAAAAAAACAACTCCTTATTTTGTTAGAAACACTTTGACTTTAATAGCTAATTATATGTCTTTCAGCATCTAAATATACAGTACTCAAATTTTTTTAGATTTGTGTAAATTCACACTGAGTCACCTTCCTGCATGATGGGAATAATAGAGGTCCTCAAAAAAGGGTAGATGTTGTACTGAAAGATATAAATAGTAGAGGTGGGTGATTTTTAGCGGCCTTTAGTAGAAGAAACGCAAGTGTTCCTCATCACACTCCATCCCCGTCAGCCCCCAGCGAAGAGGAGGCTTTGTTAGGCTGCGTGCTCAGCCTCCAGAGCAAGGTCAATACCACCTTTACCTAGAGGGGCTGGTTAAGAGGTCTCGCCTCTCACTTGTCTGAACTGAAGGGTCCGTGTGTTCTGCCCACACAGCAGCCACACCAGGTCAGCCCTGGGCATGGGGACCAACGGGGCTCTCTTGCCATTTCATTCTCTCTGGGTACAAGTGCCCCTGGAGCTGGTGGCAGTGTCAGGTTGGCTTTCCTCTGAAGCAGTTTAGGTTTAGGAAACAAAGGTTCTCTATGTGGCCAAACCCATCTTATCGAGGAGATCTGCACTGGGTCTCAGGTCCAAAGGCCAGTTAACAATCAAGTACTAGCGGAGTGTATTAGTCAGGGTTCTCTAGAAAAACAGAACCTATCTATCTATCTATCTATCTACATATGAAAATTTAATATAGGAATTGGCTCACATGGTTATGGATGCCAAGAGGTCCCATGATCTGCCCTCTGCAAACTGCAGAACCAGGAAAGCTGGAGGAATAATTCAGTTCAAGTCTGAAGGCCTGAGACCCAGGAGCACTTGATGTCCAAGGGCAGGAGAAGACAGAGAGTGAATTCACCCTTCCCCCACCTCTCTGTCCTATCGGGGCCCTCAGTAGATTGGATGATGCACATTGGAGAGGATCACCTGCTTTACCAGTTCCACCCATTCAAATGCTACTCTCTTCTAGAAACACCCTCACAGACACCCCCAGAAGTATGTTACAGTTATCCGGGCACCCCTTAGCCCAGTCAAGCTGACAGACAAACTTCACCACCACTCAAGGTGTTCCCCACCAATACGCTCTAGAAATCACGTGAAGGGGCACAGGGGGTTAAAGCCGGATTCAGGGGAGTCCTGAGACCACAACCAACTTCCAGAAGCCATCCAACCTACCCCTCAAACTGTAATACCTGAAAAAGAGGGCAACAGGGGAAAGATGTGGGGAGAGAAAAAGAAGAGAGAAAGGAGGAAAAAAGGAGGTGGGGAAGGAAGGAGAGGAGGGAGGGAAAACAGAATCACTCTGACCAGTGGCCAGTCAGCCTCCCCGCCATGGGAGTCTCACAGTCTGCACCGCTTTCCGGACCCACGGGAGGACACCCAGCACCGCCCCCCCAAGTGTCAGAGCCAGGGTGCACACACACAGAGGAGGAGATGCCTGGGCACTGCTTGCCAGCACTTTTCCCTTTTTAACCATTTCCACACAGAGCTTTGGAAACATCAGTAATTCCAATTCCATGGACTCGTTTGCAGGTACAAAGTTCAACATGGCAGGACGAGGGCAGTGCATAGAACCCTGTGCCCAGAATTTTAATGTGATTTTTCCTAAGCGAATGGGCACCGAGAAGTGAGCTTTTCTTTCTCCTTTTTTGGAGATACTGAAGTCTCAGCTAGAGTGAAGTCATGGGCTATCGGCCCAGCGCATGCTCGGGAATACTGATTTGCTGGAAAACTGCTGCTTTCAAAACGGAAACCTGGCTTTAAGCAGGTAATGTTAAGCACAACTAATGTACTTTGAGGTTTTGCGATACAACTGCGAGATGTGTCACATCCGTCAGGCGATGCGTGATCAAGTGTCAGCTAACTTTTCTTAACTTCTAGAAGGGAAACTGTGTGGAAGTGAGGAAGGGCAGGAGTTTTATGATTTATCAGACTGTGAGTACAACAGCTCAGCTCTATGTGTGTGTGTTTTCAGGGCTGGGGGTGTTCGTTAAGAACTGCTCCTTTCCTCGTGTAAAAGTCTTACCTCAAGTCAGGAGGTCCACCTAAATGTCTAACTACAACCTATCCAAATGTGGAGCCTTTTGCCCCCAGAGAAGATACAACCAAGGTAATGTAATCAGTAGAACAGAAGCCATCTATGCCTCACCAAGCCCATAGCAGACTTCTATTTTAATAGATGCAGGCATTTATTATCATCTGTTACTTGTCTTTTAATTTGACATTTAATATCTCTCCTTGTCTCTGAGGCATTCCAGACATACATTCGTTTCCTTTTCACTCTAAGTTAACATCACGCCTTTCTTCCAAGACCATCATTCTTAATCTCCTTTAAACACTTCGTGAAAGCAAACAGCTATCTTTAGCCTTTCTGCCTCAAGTATTTCCGAGAGCGATCACAGGTTGTCGTGTATCTGAACTTCGCTCCTCAACAACATGAGTCTTAGTGAGGCTTGCTTGTCATTTTCTGCAAACAAAGCTTCAAGGCATATTTGCAGCCTTGTTTCTGAGCAGAAGTGAAAAGGCTTAATTTCAAAATGTGGTGTGATCACTTAAAGAAACCAGTCTCCTGAGTCCTTTCATTTGAGTTCACTACACCAATCTCCCACTGAGTCAAAAGCCTGTTTCATAAGAATTATCCCTCTGGTTTCCAAACGTCTGCTAATAATAATAAAAAGGGCTAATTACTGAGTAATTACTATAACGCAGACAAATTTTTATTGAAATATAATACAATTGACATATAACATTGTGTCAGTTTAAGGTTTACAACATGTTGATTTGATACATTTATATATTGCAATATGATTGCCATTGTAGTATTAGCTAACATCTTTATCACATCATATAACCATTACTTCTTTTGCCAAGGGAATAATTAAGACCTAGTCTCTTAGCAAATTTGATGTTTATAATACAGTAGTGCATCTATAATCACTAACTATGCATTAAATCTCCAGAACTTATCTCCTAGTTGCAAGTTTATACACTTAAACATCTCTCCTCCTCCTCCACCCCCAAGCCCTTGGTAACCACCATTCTGCTCTGTTTTTTTACAAATTTGGCTTTTCAGATTCCACATATAGGTTTTGACACATGTATATCCCCAAGAAACCAACAACATGATCAAGATAATGAATGTATTCATCACACGTTGCAAAAGTTTCCCTGTACTCTGCCCTATCTCCCACCCACCACCCATCCCCATTCCCCACAACCTATCACTGCTGTCATTCTAGATTAGTTTGCATTTTCCAGAATTTTATATAAATTGAATCATACAATATCATATATTTTTTTTTGGTCTGGCTTCTATCACTCAACCTTTTGAGATCCATCCATATTGTTCCATGCATCAACAGTTCATTACTTTCACTGCTGAGTCCTACTCCATTACACAGATAAACCACAGGTAAATATTTATCCATTTACCTATTGATAAACATTGGGTTTCCAAACTTCAGCTGTTACAAATAAAGTTGCTATAAATACTTATGTACAAGTATTTGTACAGACATATGCTTTCATTTCTCTTGGGTAAATGCCTAGGAGAGAAGTGGATGGGTCACAAGTGTGCAATTAACTTTTAAAGAAACTGTCAAACTGTTTTCCAAAGTGGTTTTACCATTTTACATTCCTGTCAACAGTGTATCAGAGTTCCACTTCCTCTACACCCCGGCCAACACTTGATATCGTCAGTCTTTTAAAATTCTGGACATCCTAAAAGGTGTGTAAGTGACATCTTGTGGTTTTAATTTGCTAAATGATAACAACGTTGAGCATATTTTCATATGCTTATTTGCCATCATATATTTTCTTTAGTGAAGTGTCTTCAAATCTTTGCCCATTTTTATCAGGTTATTTGTTTCACTGTTGAGCTCTGAATCTTTTAAGTATACTCTGGACATAAATCCTTTACCAGAAAGTATATTGATTTGAAAATATTTTCTCAGGCAGTAGCTTGTATTTTCACTCTCTTAAGAGTGCCTATCAAAAAGCAGAAGTTCTTAATTTTGACAATGTCTAATTAATCAATTTTTCTTTTAAGTATTGTGCTTTTGGTGTCATTTTAAAGTAACCTTTGCCTAATCCAAGGTCGTAAATATTTTTATATATTTTCTTCCAGAAGTTTTATAGTTTTAAGTTTTACATTTAGGTTTATGATCCATTTTGAGTTAATTCTGTAGAAGTATGAGATAGGAATCAAAGTTAATTTTCTAAATAGGGCTATCCAATTATTCCAGTACCATTTGTTGAAAAAGATTATCCTTCCTCTATTAAACTGCCTTTGCATCTTTGTCAAAAATGAAATGACCATATACATTGTGGGTTATTACTGGACTCTCTATTTTGTTCCAATCACTAAGTGGCTGTCCTGAGACCAATGCCACGTTACCTTGTACTATAGCTTTAAAATAAATCTTGCTGCAGTGTAAGTTCTTCAACTTTACTCTTTAACAAAGTTGCTTTAATTAAACTAGGTATTTTGCATCTCCAGGTGAATTTGAGATCCATTTATCAGTTTCTACAAAGAAAAAAAAAAAAACCTACTAGCATTTTGATTGGAATTGCATATCAACCTTTACAATAACAAGAAAGTGTCTGCTGGAGTTTTAATTGGGATTGCACTGAATCTCTAAGTCATTTGGGGGTAACTCACATCTTAATAATATTGAGTCTTCTGATCCATGAACACAGTATAACTTTCATTTATTTAGATCTTTTGTAATTTCTTTCAGCATGGTCTTCTCTGTATGGATCTTGCCCATCTTTCGTCAGACTTATTCTTAAGTATTATCTCACATTATATGCTATTGTAAATGGCATTTTTTAACTTCAATTTCTTATGGCTTGTTTCTAGTTTATAGACGTACATTTTACTTTTGTATGTTGATCTTGTATCCAGCAACCTTGCTAATTCACCTATTAGCTGTAAAAACATTTTTGTAGGCTCCGTCAATTTTTCTACATATGTAATCATGTCATCAGTGAATAAAGACAATTTTACTTCTTTTGTCTCAAGCTGGATGTTTTTGGGGTGGGGGGTACTTATTGTCCTGGCTAGAATCTCCAGTTTAGTAAAAGAGGTAAAAGCAGGCATCACTGTCTCATTCCTCTTAGGAGATGAATGCATTTGATCTTTCATAATTAAGTATAATATTAGCTGTAGGCTTTTTGTAGCTGGCTTTTACCAAAAGGAGGAAGGTGTCTTTTATTTCTAAGTTGCTGAGAGTTTTTACCAGGAATGGATGTTAGATTTTTTTCAAATGCTTTTTCTGTATTTTTAGCCAGTTAATATGGTAAATTGCATTGATTACTTTGCAAATGTTAAATCAACCTTGGATTCCTAGAGTAAATTTCACTTGGTAAGGATGTATTTGCCCTCATTATATATTGTTAGAGTCAAATTGCTAACATTTTGTTGAGAAATTTTGCATCTATTTTCATGACAGATATTGGTCTGTAGTTTTCTTTCTTGTAATGCCTGTCAAGATTTGGAATCAGAAAAAATGCTGATCTCATAAGCTGAGTAGAGGAATCTTCTGTTTTCTTTAGTTTCCTGGAAGTATCTGTGTAGAAGTGATATTATTTATTCCTTAAATATTTGGGAGAATTTACCAGTGGAGCTATCTAGGCCTGGGTTTTCTTTATAGGAAGGCATATAACTACAAATTTAAATTATTTAAAAGATATAGAGCTATTTGAATTATGTTTTTCTTGAGTGTATTTTCAGAGTTTTTGTCATTCAATGAGTTTTCCCATTTCATTTAAATTGTCCAATTTACTAGCATAAAGTTGTTCAAAATATTCCCATGTTATCCTTTTAGTATCTGTAGACTCGGAAGTCATGTCATCTGATTCAGAATACTGATCATTTTGCCTTCCTTTTATTCCCCCTGATCAATCTGGCTAGAAATTTATCAATTTTATTTATCCTATTGAAGATTCAGCTTTTTGCTGCGTTGTTTTTCCTAATTTTTTTTCTATTTGGTTTATTTCTGTTCTAATCACTCTTATTTCATTTATTCTGCTTACTCTGGGCTTATTTTGCTGTTCTTTTTCTAGTTTCTTAAGTTGGACATTTATATCACTGATTTAAAATCTTCCTTCTTTGTTTCTTCCTTCTTCCATTTTTCTGTAGACATTTAGTGTACAGACACTTAGATTTTCCTCCAAACACTACTTTAGCTGCATCCCAATTGATACTAATATACTGTGTTTGCATTTTTATTCAATTCAGAGTACTTTCTAATTTTTCTTTTGATTTATTCTCTTGATCCATAGGTTATTTAGGTGAGCTTTATTTAGTTTCTAGATATTATTGATTTCTGATGTAATTCCATTGCAATCAGAAAACATACTTTTAATGAATCCTTTAAAATTTATTCAGACTTGTTTTACACCCCAGAATACGGTCTATTTTAATGAAGATTCTGATACAATTGAAAAGAATGTGTATTCTGCTTTTGTGAGATGGAGTACAGGTTTCCCCTGCTATCCAAGAGTACAGCTTTCCTATGAAACTTTTCCTAAGCCCAAGTGACATAAAGTGGAGAAGCAATTGCCTTAGGACACGTCTTGCTAATGGATGCATAACGTAAGTCAAGATAAGCACAGATGCTCACAGACACAGTTCAAAGCTATTGTGGCTTGATGCTGAGATGCTGAGTGTAGTTCCCAGGAAAGGAACTTGGCGGGTGCCCCTCTCATGCCCAGGGTATGCACTGCCTCTATAACAGCTCAATACAAAACAAGTGCTGAACACCATTTCCAGTTTTCATAAAAGCAAAAGTCCTCTTAGGATTCCTTTTAGTTATCAGAAAGGTACTAATGTGGATCTTTATAAAGCAGAGTAAAGTCAACTTTCAAAGGGCAGGGGATACCTATATTCTATAAATATCAATTAAGTCTAGTTGGTTGATAGCGTTGTTCATGTCATCCAAATCCCAGTTGATTTTCTACTTTTCTTCCAGTTATTGAGAGAAGAATTTTGAAATCTCTGATTATAATTGTGGATATGCCTACTTGTTATAATTTCAGTTTTTCCTTTATATACTTTGAAACTCTGTTAATAATTACACAATCATTTAGAATCCACATGTTCTCTTAATGAATTGACCCTCTTATCATTATGAAATGATCCTCTTTATCCCAGGTAATATCCTTTGCTATAAAATCTACTTTGGGCTTCCCTGGTGGTGCAGTGGTTAAGAATCCACCTGCCAATGCAGGGGACACGGGTTCGAGCCCTGGTCCAGGAAGATCCTACATGCCGTGGAACAACTAAGCCCATGAGCCACAACTACTGAGCCTGCGCTCTAGAGCCTGTGAGCCACAACTACTGAGCCCATGTGCCACAACTACTGAAGCCTGTGCACCTAGAGCCTGTGCTCCACAACAAGAAGCCACTGCAATGAGAAGCCCGCGTACCACAACGAAGAGAACCCCCACTCGCCACAACTAGAGAACATCCACGTGCAGCAACGAAAACCCAACATAGCCAAAAATAAATACATAAATTTATTAAATAAATTAATTTAATAAAATAAAACCTACTTTGTGTGATATCAATAGTACCACTGCAACTTTCTTTTCATTAATGTTAACATTGTATATCTTTCCATCCTTTTACTTTTAACATTCATATCTTTATATTTATTTTTTTATATCTTTATATATTTAAAGTGAGTTTCTTATGTAGTTTGAGCTTCTTTTTTTATCCAATTTGACAATCTTTGTCTTTTAATTAGTGTGTTCAGACCAATAACACTTAATGTGATTACTGATATGGTCTGGTTTAAATCTATTATCTTGCAATTAGTCTTCTGTATTATTTTTCTTTGTTCCATTTTTTTTTTCTGCCTTCTTTGGGACTAACGTAGTATTTTTATGGCTCAATTTTATCTCCTTTGTTGGATTTTAGGCTGTAACTCTTTGAGCATTATTTCAGGGGATACTTTAGGGTTTATAGTATGCATCTTTAACTTATCACAGTCGACATTCTACACTCAATTAATATTACACCACTTCCCATATAGTATAAGGATCTTATATCTGTATATTTCCATTATGGCATTTGTATTATTGTTGTCATATAGTTTAATTCTACACATTATAAACACAACAACATATAGCTGGGTTTTTTGCTTTAAACAGTCAATTATCTTATAAAGAGATTTTAATAATTATTTTTTAAATGTCTTATACTTACCCATGTAGTTACTATTTTTCATGCTCTTCATTACTTCGTGTAGATCCAGATTTTCTCTGGTATCAGTTTCCTTCTGCCCATTGGACTTCCTGCAACATTTCTTGTAGTGCAGGTCTACTGCTGATTAATTCTTTCAGCTATCTGAAAAAGTCTTTACTTCACTTCCATTTCTGAAGAATGGTTTCACTGGGTATAGAACTCTAGGTTGATGGGTTTTCTCTCAGTACTTTTAAGATACTGTTTTATTGTCTTCTGGTTTGTATCATTTCCAACAAGAAATCTGCTATCATCCTCATCTTTGTCACTCTGTATGTAATAAGGATACTTAAAGGTGTTCCTTCACAGGAATAACTTTAAAATATAAGTTAAAACATAAAATATTATTTTTCTATTATATTTTAAAAGTTTTAAAGTATTGATAACTTAAAGTTGTGAGTACATGTTCATATGCACTGTCTGCCACTACTGGTGGGAATATAAACTGGTACTGTTTTCTGCATGATAATTCTATATAATCTACTAAAATCAAAATGTCTGAACCTTTTCAATTTTTCTACTAGGATTTTTTTCTCTATAGAGATATGTTCAACTACTATGCAAGTGTACAAGAATGCTCACTGCAGCATTATCTAAACTCAAAATTCCAAAATACAAATGACTATAAACAGGAGATTTAAAAGATATATATGAGTTTATAGATCAATGAAATCTATCCAATAAAACAAATGAACAATATTTATTAGCATAAAAATATGTATTAGTAAAGATACTTTTGAGTATAAATGGCAAGAAACACAATTCAAACTAGGATTGAGGGAAAAAAGAAAAAGTTATTGGCTCTAACAACCCAAGGAAAAGGAATGTGATGGAACAACTCAATTGTTATGAAAGAACAACCAGAAAGAAAATAGAAAGAAAAGTTGGAGGGCTCTATACCAAACTATATAAAAGATTACCTCTGAGGCTTGGGACTGTGGAGAACTCCCACTTTCTCCTTTACACATATCTCTAGGGTTTCAACTTTCATCATATAAGTAGAAAAAATCATATATTTCAAGATAAAACTCCACAGAAATCCAAAATCTCATCAGGTTCTGGGTATGAATTTTTCATATTTGCAATAAAACATTATTGAAAATGTTTAATTTTTAATATTCCACTCTACAGGAAAATATGGAAATATTTTCTTTAAACCCTTCTGGAGTCTGGAATCCTTAAACATACTAGCTTGACAACTCAAAGCATTGCCCTCCTTTATTCAAAATATTTAAAAGCATAGCTATTTGCCAAACTGCCTCTGGAAAATTTAATCCAAGAACAGTCCCCACCCTGCAAGTTCTGAATGCTTCAGCAACACTTTATAGACACGAAGGAATATATGCCCTCGCCCTCCACCTATCCACCCACAGAGCAGGGCATTTCCAATAGAACCCATGTGTAACATGACGAGTCCTTCCTGAGATCATGCTAGACACACAGCACGTGAGCAGAGAACACAACCTCCAGCACAGCGGTGACCCAGGGCCGTTCCATCCCCGCCTTACAGGCCCCAACATGGCAGAGATGAGCCAGAATTTAAAATTTTAAATTACACCACATAACCCAAGCAAAGGGAAATGGTACAGAGTTTCTTCAGGCCATTCAATTGAGTATGTGTATAGCAGTCTCCGAGCTTTCTGGGTTTTACTTGTTTGGTTTTTTGCTCTTTCATGTTTAGCCATCATTCAGAGGTCCCTAGCTCTCACCCACTCTATTAGAGTCCACTAACGGAGTCAGATACTAGTGGCTACAGAGTATTGGGGAAAAAGGGGAACTTTTCCTCCATCTTCATGTTTCCATGTGGAGGGACATCAGTTAGAGTTAACACCCTCAGCCTCTCTCTGCCCCTCACTTTTTCCTCCGTGTGGGAGGAGGAGAGATTTCCCTGACTGGTGGGGTTGAGATAAAGACATGGGCCTTGTAGCTGTGCCCTTTGCCTTCCCCTCCTGCAGAGTGTCATCTGCCCTGCACAAAGCTGTAAGCTTAGAAAAGAGGTTCCGCCCATACAGGGAGGACCCGCAGTTTTCCAGTATGTCCCAAACTAGGTGGTTAAGCCCGCCCAATTTGGGGTTCACATTAGGAAACACCTAAACCACATTTTCCAACTGCTCTAAGAGTAACAAAACTGATATTCTCCTCTCCATCTGCCTGATTTCTCTATTTTACATGGACTCAATTCAAGTGGGTAACTTTTTACCCAGACATCTCACTTCTAATGAAATTTACCCTGAAAAGCCTCTTCTATAAGAAACAGTGAATGCACAAATTACTCATTGCTGTTGTTTGAAATAGCAAACTACTCAAATCAGCCCAAATTCTATACACAGAAGAGTGGTTGCATAAACTTATGGTACATCCACGTAACAGGGTTAATATTAACCATTTAAAATAAGAATGAAAAAGAGCTCTATAAAGTAATAGGGAATAATTTCTAGGACTTAAATGAAAAAAGCAAGGTTCAAAAGATTTATTTAGTATGATTACTTCTGCATAAGAGTAAAGAGGAAGAATACACACATGCATGTATGTACTTACTTCATTTCTTATAAGCAAACGTAAGATTGCCCAGAATCTAATAAAAGGTAACCTATGGGGAGAGGAGGAACACAGGTAGAAAGAGTAAAGATGGCAAAAAGACTGTCTGACTACACCTTTTGTAGCTGTTTTTCTTTTTCAAAATTAATATTAAACCAACAGGATGAAAAATAAATTCTGGGGCTTCCCTGGTGGCACAGTGGTTGAGAGTCCGCCTGCCAATGCAGGGGACGCGGGTTCGTGCCCCGGTCCGGGAAGATCCCACGTGCCGCGGAACGGCTGGGCCCATGAGCCATGGCCGCTGGGCCTGCGCGTCTGAAGCCTGTGCTCCGCAACGGGAGAGGCCGCAACAGTGAGAGGCCGGCGTACCATAAAAAAAAATAAAATAAAATAAACCCATTGATCCATAATGCACTAAAAAATAAGCAAGGGAGCTCTTCTTTATAGAAAAGGGTCAGCTAATAAATGTAAAAGGATAGAATTAGAAAACGCTCTTTTTCCACCATCATTGTAATAACTGATGTAGACAAGGATCATCTGTGGATACTAAAATCCTTGAGTGAGATTCGTTGGGCGAAAGCTTATTGAGGACAGAGTACTCACACAGCGTACAAGCATCAGCCCACAGATTATGAACTGCCCAGGGAAATGGTACTGTTGCAGTGAGTCACCTCTCGAAGCACACTAGAACTAAGTGATCAGACGTCATCACTATCAATGGGACAAACTGCTGCCGTGTGCCTCTTACTGTGATGCAACAGGAAGGACGCCACACCTGCATGGTATTCTTGGGACAACGTCTGATCTAATCATAAGAAAACATGCAGACAAATCCAGACTGTGGAATGTTCTACAAGACACCCCATGAGGACTCTCCAAGTACTGACTTAATGAAAGACAAGCAAACTGTTCTAGATGAAAGGAAACTGTGAAGACACTATAAATGAATGTAATATATGGAAAAATCAGCTTAAAGGAAATTATTGGGTAACTAAAGTTACATTAGATATTGTTTTTGTACGCATTTTAAATTTCCTGGGTACAATTGCTATACTGTGGTCATGTAGAAAAGTGTTCTTGTTCACATTAAAATATTTTTCAAAACGTGAACAGGGAAAACACCTAAACAGATAACATCAATTTATATTGAACTAGCCAAAAACTACTGTCAACTTCCAGCCTGTTTAAATGTTCTGGTCAACATTCTCAATTAGCAGCATTTCTCATCCCTTATTATTTGATTTCTGTCCTATCTCCTCTGTGGGGCAGGAACACGTCTTCTCTTTTGTACCCTCCACGACCCTTAAAACCATACCTTACTAGCTCAAAAATGCTTAAATTCTTAATGGAAGAACAGATGATTAGTAAAATTTGTACATTTTCTGAAGTTATCTGTCAGCACTAATCATGCCACCTAGCCAAGACACTCCTCAGAGATTGGGGCATCATAACCATCTCCCCTTCATGAGGACCAAAGATCAAGGCTTAATTCATCCATTCAAAAATATCCGTCTAACACCAATTATGTACCAAGTACCATGCTGGTGTCCTGGGGAAATGAGAGCAAACAAGACACAATCTCTGTTCTCCCAAGGGGCTCAGTATAGTCGGAGAGGCAAATAGGTCATTATAATACAAAATGATACATGCCACAATAAGAATAAGTACTAAGAGGCACATAACCTATAACTGAAGAGGGCTAGTTCTGTTTCAGAAGGAAATACACTTACAATGACCATTATCAGCTGAATACTAGGAGAACTACAAGATAAACCCTATCTAATCAAGGCTGGTCTTAAATCTCTAAAATTACGGTTATACTGCTTCCTGTGACTACACCACATCTGGCTAGATCCAACCCTTCACAAACAAGGCAACCTGAAGCTTTGCCCATCCCCCAAAACATCCAGATCCTTCTCACTCCTGATGTGCAGGGGAGTTTGTCAAGAGTCTTCAATGCAGATGTGGAAATCCATCAGTTTCCCCAAAGATGCTGTGTGTAAGAGCTGTGATGAAAGGGCCCTCATAGCATGAAAACAGGCACTGTTTATCATCTTCTCTCTACTATCAAAATAATTGCACAGTGCACAGCCTTGTTATTAAGAACTGGGCACCACCATGGAAAACATGTTGTTGGAAAACACCTGCACTGGCAAAGCAAAGATGAGCTGACCCAATTACTTCCTCCATCTCTAATTCTGGATGGGATATTAAGAGTGACTGAAAAGAACACATTGGCAAGAAACGCAGATAATTCAGCTTGGGGAAAAAAGTTGCCCACAGAGCTCTACTGGGCAAAACTTTGAAGTATCATCTAATTATACTTTTATACACCCCTTCTTTCCCCATGAAAAATGCCAGGGGTGAAAACATGTCATCTAAAGCCATTCACCGCAACGCCCCCTGACAATTTCTCCCTCACATCTGATTTGAAATTTAAAAAATTCTAATCTAAAGCTCTTTGAAGGATAATGATGGGAATGAGACCCTGCCAAGCATGCAGGATGGGATGCGGTGAGCTATGACTGGAACAGATGGCTCTAACAGAAGCCACCAATTCAACGTGACAGCCCAAGATTAAATTGCTCCCTTTAAGTCTTCGGCAGTTTTGTGGCTCAATCCTTATTAACTTCTCCAGAAACAAAGAGACTTGGGTCTACTCTACATAAGCATCAACAAGGCACTTTTCAAATAACATATGGACTTGAACAAGATTTGAACTAGAAGAGGACACAGGGTCATCTGCTCTACTCATTCCCAAACTTGGTAGCATGAAGAATCACTCTAGAGCTTGGAAATATCCCTATAAATTTCAAATTTATAGAAATTTGAGAAATGCAATATATTTAAATAGCCAAGTACCCAGCACAGATCATTTATGCATTTTCATCATTTTTCCAGGTTTTATATGGATTTTTTACATACAAAGTCACTAGAGATACATTTCAACTATCCTTTGTACCCGTCCTCAGTCTCATTCCCTCTGTTTCTCTCCAAAAACAACTATTATCTTGAAAATAATGTTCCCTTCCTATATGTATTTTTATAGTTTTCGTATATATGTGTGTCTATAAACAACATACTATATTGTTATATGTTTTAAAATATACATAGGGCTTCCCTGGTGGCGCAGTGGTTAAGAATCCACCTGCCAATGCAGGGAACACGGGTTCAAGCCCTGGTCTGGGAAGATCCCACATGCCGCAGAGCAACTGGGCCCGTGAGCCACAACTACTGAGCCTGCGCATCTGGAGCCTGTGCTCCGCAACAAGAGAGGCCGCGACAGTGACAGGCCCACACACCGTCATGAAGAGTGACCCCCGCTTGCCACAACTAGAGAAAGCCCTTGCACAGAAACGAAGACCGAACACAGTCAAAAATTAATAAATAAATAAAAGATACATAAATAATATAGTACTGTACCTATTCTGTAACTGGGATTTTTCACTCAACATTTTAGATTTGTCCACATTGATATATGAAGATGCATTTCATTTTCATTGCTGTAGTCATATTTTTAATTTCTCTCTTTTAAGCCACATCTTATTTTTTGACTTTATGTCTTTTTGAGTCTTTTAAGAATTTTAATCTACCTACATTTGTCATGAATACTAACATAATTAACTTATACCTACAATCTTATTTTGTGTTTTTTATTTACCATGGTTTTTTGGGGTTTTTTTGGCTACTTTGCCTTATACAATTTTGAGTTTTATTTATTCTTCTTCCCATATACTGGTTTAGAAGTCATGCTTTCTATTTTTATTCTTTCAGTAGTTACTCTTAAATTTTTAATAAACATTTAATTAAACAGATCTAAAATTAATAAGTAACAATCCTGTTCACAATTAATACGAAGTTAGAACATTTTAATTGCAAACTCGCAAACCCCTTCTTCTGTATTTGTTGCCCTTATCTGTGTTTAGATTACACTTATTTTAAAACCCCACAGATCAGTCTTTTCTAATCCAACTCATATTTAGATTTGCCAACATTCTTATCAATTTCCCCATCAAGTGCTCCTTGCATCCTTCTCTTTCCATCTGTACTGTGCTGCAGCAAGTGGGAACTATCTGTCATACATTCCTTTCAGCAGAGCTTACGAGGAGCAAACTCGCTTGGTCTTCGTATGCCTGTAGGTGTCTTTGTTTCATCATTTCCTGAATAGTAATTTGAATATAAAATTCTAGGTCGGGTTCTATTTTCAGCATTAGGAATGACAGATGGCTGTCATTCTATTTTCTCCTGGCATCTTATTTCTGACAAGAACCTTACTACTAGTTTATTGTCATTCCTTGTAGATAATCTGTATTTTATCTCTAGCAGCTTTTTTGTTTTTTGTGGTATGCGGGCCTCTCACCGTTGTGGCCTCTCCCGTTGCGGGGTGCAGGCTCAGGGGCCATGGCTCACGGGCCCAGCTGCTCCAGGGCATGTGGGATCCTCCCGGACCGGGGCATGAACCCGTGTCCCCTGCGTCGGCAGGCAGACTCTCAACCACTGCGCCTCCAGGGAAGCCCCTCTAGCAGCTTTTATGATTTCTGCTTTGACATTCATGTTCTGTCATTTCACTATGTTGATGTGTGTACATACTTTTTATTTTTCCTGCTGGAGACTCATTATACACCCTCCATCTCTGCTTCATGTCTTATAATTTCTCTTTCATGTTTCCCTTCTCTTTATCTCTCTGTGCTACATCCTGGATAATTTCCTCAGCTCCTTCTCCAAGTAAGTAAGTCTCTTTTCAGCTGTGTCTAACCTACATTTAGACTCACCATTTTAGAGACTTTTTCCCCCTGCCATGGCTTTATGTTATTTTCTATCATCTCTAGTTGGTTCCTTTTCAATTCTATTTATTTATCATACTGTCCTACTTTTGCCTTATGGTTTCTAGCTCTTCTTTTATCTTTTTAGATATCTGATTATGCTATTATCTCTAGTTCTCATGGTGTGAATTCTTCAGTGTGATAAGTCTCCTTCATGGTGTTTTCTTGTGTGAGATGCTTATGCTTTAAATGGGCAGCTTACCTTTAGTGACATCATTTTCTATGAGTGTCCTAATGCTCTAGGCAGTGCCCATTTTCTCACAAATACTTCTTTTCCCTTCTACCGCTCCAAACAGAGGCCCACTTTTCTTGCTGCTTCCCCATAAAGGTGAATGGAATTTCTCACACCCCATTTCATGGCTCCCAGCATTTTACAGACTGCTTTATCTTTCATGGGCCTGAGACTTTGTCTCTTATCCTCTAGTATGTGTTAAAACCTCAAGATCCAGTCAGGAGTTTTAAAAAATTTGATTCTCAAGCTCCATTCTAGACCTTCTGAACCAAAACTCTGAATGTGGGACCCGGAAGTCTATTTATCATGTTCCCTGGGTCTAGCTACCCTAGTTATTTGCAGAGCCAGGATGAGAAGCTTTATTTCCTAAGAGAATGTTAGTGGCAGAAAATACGGGCAAGCAATTTCATACCTTCATGAAACTTACTCTCTCAGTCAAAAGAAGATGAGTAAAGTATGGTTTAACAGTCCCTCAATTACAAGTAATGAACAGTAAGCATGCACTATAGGCCATTACTTTCCTAGGTGATGTTCCTTCATTCAAAGGTTTTCCATTTACCAGTCTGGACTCCAACTGCTCCCTTTTGCCAGTTTTTTCACAGAATAATGCTAGAATCCTCTAAATTATCACCAGCAAGAATCCACTTGACACAAAATTGAAATTTCTTTCTTAAAATTCCTACATGAAAAAATTAAATATCTTCAACCTCTACTTTTGCCTTTTATCTGGGTATCCACATTATCTCTATGGTTAGTTACCTAAATTTAACTTTTAAATGCCTTACTCACAGGTTTAATTATAGTCTGACCTTCTAAAACAAACTTTACTACCATGGCTTCATATAAATATCCGAATAAAATCTGAGATTATAAGAAATTAGATTTCACATTTAGTGAGACAAACCAAGTGACCTTTCGTAACTTGTAAATAAATTTTCTCATGCTACACATACTTTTTCCCTAAATTTTCATTATATTATGCAGCATAAGTTTTCAGGAGAATTTAAAGTCTATCATATTCTTCCCATGATCCTCTTCAACTTCATCCCTTTCCACTACCTGACTTTCGCTTCCACCACACTGAATGACCTGCAGATCCCTGAATATGTCACTCTTTAATAATGCTTTTGAGCCTTTACCCTCAGTGGCTCTGGCCAGAGTGCTTTGGTCCTTCACTATCTCATCCCATTTCTCCCACCACCACCACCTCTACATATACACAAACACTTCATTATCCAGCACCTCCCTACCCATCCTTCAAAACAACCTACATATATCTACAAATACACATCTATTATAGCACTTTTCACACTCTGCTACAATAATTAATTCAATTACTCTCAGTACAGTATAATCTCCTTGAGGATAAGGACCATGTCTTATTTAACTTCCATGAGTTATTCAAAAAATTAAATGTTTACTAAGTAGCTACTACATGGCCCAGCCTTGCTAGGCAATGGGGATACGATGTGAGAACCCAGGCATCCTGACCACATGGCACTTGGAATCTAGTGGAGGAGAAAGATAACAGAGTAACCACAAATATAAATGTGTAATTATACACTGTGAAAATCCTATAAACAAAAGCACTTGAAGGCCTCAAGGCAAGAAGGGGTATTTAAGGGGAAGAACAGAAGGCAAGCGTGGCTGGGGTCCCAGAGCGAGGATCTGGGCAACCACAGATGAGGCGGCAAAGGCAGGTCTAGCAAGAGGTTTTAGCCTGCATCAGGTCACGGGGGGCAGGGGTGACCTGCTGACTTGAACTCCAGTCCTTAGTATAGTGCCTGAGAAATAATGTCTCAATAAATGTTTGCAAAACAATAATCCATGAACACACACAAAACTCGACCTTGAGTTCAAAGCCACACAAGGCTGAATTATAACCTCAGTTTGAGAAAAATCAATTCTCAAAAACAAATAATACAGAAACCTATTCACATACTCATTTAATAAATATTTGTAGGGCCATCACTTTGGACAAGGTATTGCAAGGTGGGACATAGCTATCAGAATCCTATCAACGGTGGCACAGAGACATTTTTCTTTTTTTCTGAATTTTATTTTTTAATAACGCAGGTTCCTATTTGTTATCTATTTTACACATATTAGTGTATAGATGTCAATCTCCCAATTCATCTCCCCTCCCCCCACCCACCGCTTTCCCCTTGGTGTCTATACGTTTGTTCTCTAATCTGTGAGAGACATTTTTCTGAAACCCAACAATTCCCTTTCATTTTATTTCACGTTTTTCAGTTAAATTTAAGCAAACTGAAATTTAATAGTTTTTAAATAAAAAGAAAATATACCATAACCCCGTTTTTCCCAAACTATTTTTGTCCATTTGTTTGTACCTATGATGTCTGTCAAATATTAATGAAAGTTGGTTATTTCTAAGGAGTGAGATTTTTTTAATGATCTGTTAGTTTTCATCTTTGTATTTTTCTGCATTGTCTGACTTTTTAGTTTAATGAGTTTGTATAATTTTTACAAAATAAAGTCACATTATTTTTAAACCACTGAAGAAAAAGGGATTCGTTCTGACCACATCTGATGTAGCCATATAAATTGATGTCTGTCATAGAAACTGAGGAAGAAATTTTATCCAGCCAGGTTAGATAACTAGTGCAAAGTCCCAGAGTTAAATAAAATAGCTAAGATAGCCCTTGTAAGGAATTTTGCCTGTTCTAAAAAACAGAGATCCAAAAATTTTCCATTGAAAGGCAGAATCTACCCTCCCTTTTCCTCCTCCCTGCAGTTCCCACAATGCCCCAGTTACACAGGTGAGAACCTCAAACAGGAACACACACACACACCCCTGCGGGAACTGCCACATTCTTGAGCTCCTTCTGTTTAGGGAACATGATTTGAAACACGCTGAATCTGAACCAGTGACAATTAGTCATATGCCTGCATTCCACAGGAACCCAGTGTGGGGATGAAGAGGTCAACCACAGACTAATTTTCTGTTACAATTCTCTTCTTTACCAAAGAATTTAAGGGATGTGCCTTTGAAAGAACAGTTGGAAGAAGGGGCAAGCAACCTCATATAACGTGCCTCACATTTTCTAGCACAGATTCTACCATGCTGCAGACGAAAGAAAATCCTCATACATACATTGCTATTCCACTTCTACTTTTCTCTTTTAAAAATAGGTAATTTTTTTCCCTACAACATCAGCTACGCAGTAAGATTTGCTGTATTCAACAAACACCTGTGACATGCCTAAAGGATTCCAGAAACTGTTAAGTATGGAGAAATCAAAGATAAAGAGGACACTATTGCTGCTCTCAGTAAGTTTACAGTCAGAAGCCAAACTTTCTATTATTAAAAGTATCACTAAACATTATTACTACACTACTGATTAAAGATTAGAAAATTCTAGAAGTCAATTCTAGATGCTATTGCAACTATCACCTTAAAAGTAATTAATGTGCAAAAGGGGCCTAGACTAGGTGTTTGGCCTTTAAAAAAAAAAAAGAAGAAGCCTGGTGTGAGAAAGGTTACCAAAAGAACTATAACAATTTATGAATGACAGAAATCCAAGAGACCCATTCTGAAATTCTCTTTCCCGACAAGAACATTAGTCACTGGACAGGAGGGGGAAGCAGTGTTCTGGGTTAAGATATACTTTTTGGATCACTATTTATGGCATGTGGAAAATACATTTGCCAAACTTGTTCTTCCCTAAGTAGCTTTTTCTTATGTCTTTCAGGTGATTCAAGTAATCACTCTGCTTTAGCTGTAAAGCTGAAATAAAATTGGCCCGAGTCGGTTAGTGGTAAAACACTAACTCACTGCAACTCAAGAGTTATCTGTCTGGGAGTTACTGCTACCCACCTAGGAATAATTGTCAACTCCCATAAAGAGATAAAAGAAAAATCAGTACAAAATAGGTCATGGAGAACCTTTCAGACCAAATGTGTCCACCCAGGCCTACATCTCATAGCTAGAAACGGGTCCATGAAAAGTATGGGGATGGCCAGGCACACAAAATTTGGCCTCTTCTACACCTAGTAGAGGTATTTAATTTCACCTGTAGAGACACATCAGTATAAGCTGTATGTCCCCTACTCTACAAACCTGTCCAATGTGCTTTATGAAATCACCCAAAGTGTCTTAATGCAGAAAAAGAAATCCATAGTGGCACTGGAGAGCTATAATAGGCTTTCAAAATTTGAACCCCACAAAATTATCCTTTAAAACCTTCACAGAAAACCAATTCATTTATCTAAAACTTGTCTCAAGCCACTCTTTCTCAACAACCTTGTTTTATTAGAAGAATTAAAACTTACTAAGACGGTTAGAATAATCAGCTTTCCATAAACACACCCTGAGGATTTGAGAGAATAACCATTCTAACATCCCATTAATGTTTATTCATAGTTTATGGTAATTTTGTATAGTGAATATTTAACACAGTAAGAAAATATTCTTTACCATGTCAAAACTGTAATCCCGAATGGTTTCATACACACGAAAAAAAAAGAATCAACTTTTCTTGATGAAAACTTGAACACAATGTAATTTTTCTTCCAGAGATCCAATAAACAATCATCACTATTGCATGTCCCCATTTCAACTCTTCCTTGAAAGAAAAATAACAATAACAATAAATCTTGCAATTAAAATAAAACTATTCCATTGATTTGGGGAAATCTGATTTCAGATATATGGAGTATGTTAACTGGGTTAAGGAGAGTCTGTATCTTAACTTTGCAAGGTCCCCCTTGATCAAAAGGCCCTTAAGTCAGCAACTCTCGCAGAGCTGGAAGACCCACAGGGCACTGCTTAGCAGAGGTCCAGAGAGTAAGAACTCCAGGGAGTGCACACCAAAGCCCCAACACAGTCTTCAGCTCTTAAGGGTAAAAACCCAGCCCTTCCTCCCCAACTGATGCTTTTCTTTACAGGTTCAATTGTCCTCTCTGAGACCGCAGAATTCTCAGGAAAGGAAGATGGTCAGAGTTTTTCTTGAATGACATGGTGAGAAACTTCATTTCTATTCCTCCTCCCTCAGACCCAAAGGAAAAAGTGAAGACTCAGACTTATTTCCTAAAAGCACATTTAAGGATGTGACCTACATAATACTCAGGTGGAGAGAATACATCTCATGTTATATATAAGACAGAGTCTGGGTGGGTCTATAGGAGGAGAAAAACAGCTCAGAAACTCAGAGCCTAAAAGAAAAAAAAAAAAGGCACAGTAGGCTGGTAGATTTTCTCATTTTACCTGTGAGACTTCATTAAGACATAAATGTGTTCTGAAACACAAGTATGTTCCATTTTGACCTCTTACCTCTTGTGCAATTTTAGTCCTTAACATTAATGTCACCTGAAACATTTTTAATCGTATCTCTAGAAAAGTCTATGAATAACACACTTAGCATGCTTCCATCAGCTTTCAAGAATTTTGTCTATTCAAAAGGTTTTTTAAATGCTATTACCATCACTTCCCAGAGAGTTTAATTTAATAATTTCCTCTATGTCAGAGTCTCTTTAATGAGCAATTCAGATTTAAACTATTTTTCCATTACTGATATATTAATGATATTACTGTTGTCAAACTCTGAGCATATATTCTTACACTACAAGGTAGGTGTTATCATTCATATTTTACAGATGACAAGCTGGTTATCCTTTAGAGAGGTTATAGTTACTGAAAGAATAAACTACTCAAGTACCAATTATTTGTATGCATCTCTAGGAGTTCAAAATTATTACTTAACTCCAGAGAATAAATGTGGCAACTCAGTCTTTTCCATTCATTTAATTCAGTCTATTTATTAGGTAAAATAGCTGGTCTATTTATACCTAGGAAAAATGCCTATGGTTTAAGTAATTCCTTGTACTTAGAAATATACTAAATATGAAATTTGGCGCATTTTCCAATTTTTATTGTAAAACACACATAACAAACTTTACCATCTTAACGATTTAAGCATATAGTTCACTGGTGTTAAATACATTTAAAATGGCGTGCAACCATTACCACTATCCATCTCCATAACTCTTTTCATCTTGCAAAACTAAGATTCTGTACCCGTTAAACAGTAACTCCCCGTTCCCCTCTCCCATGGCAACTACCTTTCTACCTTCTGTCTCCATGATTTTGACTACTCCAAGAATCTCATATAAGTGGAATCAAAGAGTATTTGTCTTTTTGTGAGTGGCTTATTTCCCTCAGCATAATGTCTTCAAGGTTCAGCCATGTTGTAGTATGTGTCAGCATTTCCTTCCTTTTTAAGGCTGAATAACATTCCAGTGTGTGTGGGTGTGTGTGGGTGTATATATATAACAAACTTGGTATTTTTGTAGGTCAAAAGTAGACATGCTGACAATCCCATATGGTTCAATCTAATACAACGTTATATTAATATGATACCATTCAGGATTGTCAGTACTTTAGACTAACTCTTGCTCTTCCTTGCATGTAGCAGGTACCATCAGGCAGAGCAAGCTGGATCATGGTAACTGCATCTGAGGCCCTGTTTGTGGGGATGGAGGTGGAGTGCACCCCTACAGTAAAAGTATAAGAAAGGCAGAGTCAGCCTCAGTTTCCCCAGCTTTGGCTCCTGAACTGATTAGACCTCATGTGTCTTTATGTTCCCTAAGAATAAACGATCTCCTTCCTTGGCTCTTGCCAAACATGACCAGCCTTTGGCTCTGCTCCCTTGTGGATGGCTTGTACTTCTCACTGCCTGATCCACTGCCCTCCTCCTTCTCAAAGCAGGGTCCCACAAATGAACTATTGATACCACTGCAGGTTGGGTAGATAAATGCTTTAAAATAGATTGGAGGGCTTCCCTGGTGGCGCAGTGGCTGAGAGTCCGCCTGCCGATGCAGGGGACACAGGTTTGTGTCCCGGTCCCGGAAGATCCCACATGCCGCGGAGCGGCTGGGCCCGTGAGCCATGGCCGCTAAGGCTGTGCGTCCGGAGCCTGTGCTCCGCAACAGGAGAGGCCACAACAGTGAGAAGCCCGCGTACCGCAAAAAAAAAAAAAAATAGATTGGAGTAATAATAAAATAGAATTTCATTTCTATACCAAACCTACTTTCCAATGAGTAAGCGAAATATTTTAACCCCTGAGTCACAAAGTTCTATCAGAAAAGGAAGATGAAAATATTTAGTAAAGAATAAAGCACTCTACAAATACTAATGGTTATTATTTCTATCATGTCCTTGACAACAGAATAGAAAGATTTTGAGCCTCCCTTTCCAACTATGCTCCAAAGTCAGGGTCAGAGAAAAAAAAAAAAATCTAAATGTACATCACTGGGATACACTGTAGTACAGGAATCCATGCCATGGAATTACCATATAGCAATTATGTGGATCTTTATCCTCCAACATACAGAGAGCAACAATGCATACATAAACGATCCATGCATAACTCTGCAAAAAAAAAACACATAAAATATATGTACTTTATATGTGTATGTCTCTATATCATTAAAAGATCTTAAAGGCTAAACAGTAAATACTTGAAAGTAGTTCCCTGTGAGGAGAAAAAAAGAAGAAAGAACTAGAGAAGGGAATTATCATGTGTTTCTTCAACAATCTGTAAGAGAAAATGAGAGGAGAAACCATGGATTAAAACAGACAAGAGACATATCAATTTATTGCAACATGCAGACCCTTTTTAAAGTATGAGACAATGAGGAATCCAAAATTTTAAAGTATGAGACAAAAATTTTAACAAAATTTTAAAGTATGAGACAATGAGGAATCCATACACTGGACATTTGCTGATAAGGAATTACTGTTAATTTGGGGAGATATGATAATGGATTGGAGTTACTTTTTAAACCCTTATCTTTTAGAGACACACTGAAATATTTACATATAAAGTGGTATTTGCTACCAAAATAATCTAATGGCAGGTATAGATAAAACAAGATAACCTGATAATTATTGAAGCTGGGTGATGCTACACATTAGGGTTCATTAAATTATTTTTCTTTTTTTCTTTTTTTCTTTTTTCTTTTTGCAGTACGCGGGCTTCTCACTGTTGTGGCCTCTCCCGTTGCAGAGCACAGGCTCCGGACGCACAGGCTCAGCGGCCATGGTTCACGGGCCCAGCCGCTCTGCGGCATGTGGGATCTTCCCGGACCGGGGCACGAACCCGCGTCCCCTGCATCGGCAGGCGGACTCTCAACCACTGCGCCACCAGGGAAGCCCTATATTATTTTTTTATTTTTGTGTATGTCTGAAACTTTCTACAATAAAATGTCAAAAAATCCTTCTTAAAAATATACCTGGGTTTGCCACCTTCCTGGTTGTGTGACTTGGGCAAGCTATCTAACCTCTGTAAGTTTCTGCCCCTTTTTCTAAGAAGTGGGGATAATGTGGCTTGGCCAGGAGTAAACTCTCAAGAAGCTTGGACCTCATTGCCCTGTTGGACACTCGCTCACCAAAGGGCAGTAGCAGCTATTTTATAGCTATTTGTCATCTCTCTTTGAATGTACCAGAGGAAACGCAAACCTAACATGTCTGAAAATGAATCATCAAACTGGATGGAGGGAGGGAGGGAGGGAGGAAGGAAGGAAGGAGGAAGGAAGGAAGGAAGGAAGGAAGGAAGGAAGGAAGGAAGGAAGGAAGGAAGGAAGGGGTAGTTTCTTCCTCGTAGCTGGGCTTTTCACGACAGCTGTCAGGAATGCTTCATCTCTGATCTCTGAGTTGCTCAAAGTTTAGACTTCAAGTACAAAGTCATTATGAACTAACTTCTCTGGCTTTAGCATCCCCATTTGAAGGATCTCTACAACTACGGAATCTGTTAATGGGAGCTCTGTAAAATGCATGCTTCTCATTGAAACCGGCTTCTCTGTCTGAGAAGAGTTCTATGCTCCATATCCTTAGTCTTTGGCAAGAGTGAACATCCAAATTATATATAACCCCAATAAAAGAATTCATGGACTCTATGATGACTTTACTGTTGTTTGATCACGACCTAGGGTGCAGCAACATACGCTTTTACCATTAACTATTTCATGCCCATCTTCATAAGATCCTAATCAGGTTGTAATGACCATATCAGAGACTTTCCCCACTCAGGAGCCATATTATAATCAAAAAACAGGGAGGAGAGAACATCCCAAGAAAGTGTTTTCTCCATAACATCTTTGAAATCTGAGCAATTTAACGAGATTGTAAGCACACTGCATCGAAATGTGGTCTCCTGATGGATTTCATACTAGTAATAATTCCTCCATCACGTTCAGTAACGGGCACCTTTCCACGTCCTCAGGAATAAATAACATGCTTCTGGTGTGCATAAACTTGTTTCGGATCCATTAGCTCCTTGGCCAGTGACTATATTTAGTTCTAAACAGATATACACACAGTAATTTTGCTGCATCATTAACTCACAGAGGAACATAAGGGCTGTCTTTCCATAATATCCTTTTGTTCTTTTTCTATGGTATGTGTATCAAACAGCCCATACCTTGCATTTACTCAGCACTCCGCTTCTCCTGGGTGAGGTTTTTATGGCTAAAGAAAAGCATCAGAATAATAGAATCATCACACCTGAAAGCTAGAAAGGACACTAAAAGTCTAGTTCATTGCTGTTCTTTTGCATACAGAAAAGTGGGGTGCAGAGAGCTGGACGGTCTTGCCCACACCTGTAAGGCTGGTCAGTGATAAAATCGGGGCTAGAGTCATACCTTTAGATTCCTAGTTCAGGGCTCTTTGCCCCGCACAATGTGAGTCTAATGTTCTTGGACTTCAACCACTGAAAACAAATTATTCCCTGATCTTTAGAAAGCAGAGTCTCTCAGACCATTCAGGTGCCAGATAATGATTTATGAGAACACAGTAAGCACTCAGACCATTCTCAAAAGCCCACACACCAAAGCTCCATTTACATCAAGGGAACAGCTCAGTGTCGGGACAGATCTCCCCAGAGGATCCATTCCGTTCCGGTTGATCTCTGTAAGGCCTAGACCTTTCAAAGAATCTGTGCAAAATCCTGACAGTAGCAAGCAAGAAAGCCCCTGAGAGAGACCCAACCCAGAACACGGTGCTTGCTTGCTCTAAGACTACAAGCACACAAAGCCTGACACTGTGAGCACACGAGCCCCTCACTTCTTTACACATTTATGACTTCCACCTCAAAGTGGGTATGAGGTGCTTCGTCAGGGTGGATAGTGTGTCCATCCTCTTGATTAAAAGTCATCTCTGATGTTATTGGCAACCAATGAGTGATCAGTTGGTGACAAGAAACTGATACATTTAGAATTGAAGTAGCCTCTTCCCCACCTGCCCTCCACCAGACCTGCCCTCACTTTCTACCATCAGTCACTGGCATATCCAACCACCAGGCACCCGTGCTTGAAACCTCGGTTCTGTCTTCCACCTCTCTTACCTCCCTCCCGCCCAGCCTGACCCCGTGCCACACTGACGATCGTGAGGAAATGTGTCTTGATTCCTGCAGTGGTTGTGATCCCACCCTCTACTCCTCACCTTCCCCCTTCCTAACAGGACCCTGAATTTTCCATTCATGCTAAGGAATTGGGTGGATCTGGCCAAATCAGCCCCAGGAGTGGGCAACAACTGGTGTAAATGGTGTAAATGGTGAGCATGGCTCACCCTTTCTGGCTACAGCAGTTTTTAGGAGATGGGCATGAGACCCAGTTCTGGCCAATGAAATGTAAAGAAATGTTTGCTGAAAGGCTCCTGGGAAAGGAGCATCCTCAGTCTTCCATGGGAGCTACTGAAATGAACACTTGCTCTCCCACTGGATGGATGAGGGAGCAGTTACTGTTGGTGGCCATCTTGCAGCCCCCCGGCAGGCAGTCTGGAGAACACCCAACTGGAAGAGATCAGAAATATAAAAAGGAGCCAGGTCCCTGGTGACACTGTTGATTGATCAAGCTTTGCCTGATGACTGCGTCACCTCTGAACTCTTTACTTAAATAATAATTTCTTGTTATTTTATAAGTTAGAGTTGGTTTTTCCGTTCCTCTCAACCAGAAATAATTCTAAAACAAATCCACTCCCTTCTCCTCATCCACACTTAACACTTCAGGCCCTCATCTGAATCATGATAGTATCCTACTTACTTTACCTGCCCCTGAAATATCTACGCTTTCAACTGTAATTCTCCCACACAGAGCTTGGAGAATGATATCTAATTATGACATTTATAGAACACTTACAAGGTGCCAGGCACTGGTTTGAGTATTTTATATGCGTCATCACATATGAGCCTCACAGAACTCTATGAAGTAAGCACTATTACTAATCCCCATTTTACAGATGAGGAAACTATTATTAATCCCCGTTTTACAGGTGAGGGTTTGAGAGATGAAGAACTGTGTCCAAGGTCACATTATTAACTAGTGGAAAGCCTGAAGTGGAACTCGAGTCTGCTTAACTCCCAAGTCTTGATCTTAACCACTGTGGTAGTCTCCTCCTGTAAAAGCTCCAGCATCTCCCTGGTACCTACTAAACACAGTAAAAACTCCTAACATGGCCCTCAAAGCTCTTCCCAACTGGGTCCCAATACCACATCCCTCTAATATCCTAAGGTATGTCCAAAACGGATGTCTCCCTGCATTCCTCCAAGGCACAGTCTCATACCTTTTATTGTGTTAGTCCCTCTGCCAGGAATGCCCTCGCCACTCCTCTTTCTGCAAAATGCCCTTTCATGCACTGAGAGCTGGATCAAACATCACTTCTAGTCCACCTGTTGTGCCAGGACCCATGACACTTTGGGCCTAAGTTAGGGACTGACTGGTTACAAAGAGCAAAAACACTCTCATGCTATCTGAGGTAAAGGAGGCGTGCACACAGGGGACACTAGGGGGTCTCACCAGCTTCTAAGGACAGGAAACAAAGGACAACCAAGCTACACAGGGACCCAAGCCACCAAGTAGGGATTCAAGGCTGCTGGCTCCCCCAAGGCCACCTGGACTCTCAGCGCCCCTGCTCTCCCCTCCTCTTCCCTCCCTTCTTCTCTCCCCCCTCCACTGGCACCCTCAGCAAAGCTCTTACTCTCTGCCCATGCTGCCCCACCTCTAGCCTTTAGTCTTTCTCTGGCTCCCAGTCTAGCTCCCACTCTCCTGGGAGACCACTGTTCACCACCACCTGACCGTGTCTCTCTGTCACTTGTTCAAATTCCCAAAGAATCCCATTTTCTCAACCAGCAATGTTGCCTCCTCCTGCGTCAGGTGCACCCTTGGTCCACTCAACTGTGGCTACTGGGTGCCCTAAGACAAGTCCATCTGCCCAGGTCTGCCTTTCAAGGGGGACTGTGGGTATCCTGCCTATGCCCCCTCCCCCGACCATTCCTGCACATACCAATCCCATGGCATCCTACTGCCAGCACCCGAAGCGCTCTCCTGAGGGCTTTCTCTGGCTGCCTCACAGAGAAGGTCAGGTGCGCTGGAGGATGCCCCCTCAAAACTCTCAACCAGTGATTGGGAGTTGGTAAATAACTCAGCTCTAGAGCTCCGTGAGGATAATGACGTGGGGGGTTCTCCACACCATCTCAGAACTGCCCAGCAGAATCAAGCCCCAGATGCTCATGGCAGCAACCTGCTTAATAGCACACCCTTCACTGGCTGTCTTCCATGTCTCTCTTCCCATACTTACAGGGCTCCTAGGATCCTTTACTAGGCTGTTCTAATCTACGATTTGCCTATGAACCTACTGCCTTATTTATTTATTTTATTTTATTTTAAAATTTTTCACATCTTTATTGGAGTATAATTGCTTTACAATGGTGTGTTAGCTTCTGCTTTATAACAAAGTGAATCAGTTATACATATACGTATGTCCCCATATCTCTTCCCTCTTGCATCTCCCTCCCTCCCACCGTCCCTATCCCACCCCTCTAGGTGGTCACAAAGCACCGAGCTGATCTCCCTCTGCTATGCGGGCCTACTGCCTTTTTTAAACACCAATTACATGTTTCACTTGCAAGTAACATCTAGATACTATTGTGCAGTATGAGATATTGCAGAATACTACAACCTGTTAAATCCTGCAAACTTTTAATAAACAAGCCTAACGCATAATTCCACTTTAACTGTATCAAGAAAAGTGTGACTTTTGCCCGACTCCTGAACTCTCCTCAGTGGCTTATTTTTTAAACAGGCACCACTGAAATATTTGCACTCATTCTTATAAACTCTATTAGATAGGTAATTATCTTTTCACTTCCCAGCTCAAAATATCATAAGGCAAGTTTGCTGAAAGGTGCAGAGGGCAGGTGACGGCTTCCTTTCACCCATGTGCTGCTAATAAAACTGGCAAGACAATTTAATGTGCATCATCCTAGAGCATATGTGCAGAAAACTGGATGCTGGCTAAAATGGAAAACAGACCGATGGCTGCGAAGAAAAGTCCCATGGGCCAACGTCATAGTTTTAATTCTTTATTTTTAAAAATTGACATATTCTGAATGAGTTACTAAATTAAAATAAACCTACCCTGACTTCCATTTCATCTTTACACGGACACATTTAGGGCTGTTGGGAGGACAATATAAAGAGGGAGACTCGCTGGTATATATACCCTGGACTCTCTCAAGAAATTAGACTCATGGATTATTTTAAGGAGCATAGATGGAATGAGAGGCAGTACCACACACATAAGAGTTCACAGCCAAGTCTGAATCTGGCACCACCAGCAGCAGCCTCAGCTTTCTCATCTATAAAGTGGAGATTTGACAGAGTGCCTGAGTCATAGGGTTATTGTGAAGACTGAACAAGGAACAAGATAATGGCATGTGGAGTCCTGGGCACATGGCAAGTGCTCAGAGATAGTTAGCAGAAGGAATGGAAACCTGTGTAGAGTAAGAAAGGAGGGAAGAATTCATTCTTCAAGCTTACTTTTCATCTTCACTCCCTTTACAGTTAGTGTTGCTGAGGGGTCTCATTCATGCCCCCATGAACTTTAGGCCCAAGCATCTACTAAAGTTGACCACAGTCATACAATATGGCAGCAAGTTCACTCCTAGTATATACCCAACAGAAATGTGTACAGATGTTCACCAACGACAAGTGCAAGAAGGTACATAGTAGCACTTCTCATAATATCCCCAAACTGGAAACCACCCAGAGAGTAGAATGGATACTACCAGCCATCAATAATAAAAAAGAGAAACTGACTACTCCATCAATAGCAGAATGGATAAACAAACTGTGCTGTACTCACCAATGGATGACTATCCCGCAGTGAGAATGAACAAACTACAGCCACAGGAACCTGGATGAATCTCACATGCACACCACTGACAAGAGAAGCCTGACAGCCAAGAGGGCACAGGGCCTGATTGTGTTTGCATCATGTACAAAAACAGGCAAACCTGTTCTAATCTACACTGTCAAAAGTCAGGAGAGCTCCTGACTGGGGAGAGTGACTGGAGGACACCAGAAGAGTCGCTGGAGTGATGGTAATGTTGTCTTATTTGAGCGGGATGCTCAAGAAAGGGTAAATACCCTTAGAGAAAATTCGAGATGGACATTTAGAATTTGTGCTCTTGTTTGTAAGTACGTGATACTTCACTATAAGCTCACCAAATAAGTGAACTGCACCCCTTGGGCTCAGGAATTGTGCCTTCCCAAGGCATGGCTGACTCCTGTACAGATACCATAACGCTGCTAGAGCATTACCGGGGACCTGGATGATCCTAGTAGGTTGTCTACCCACTGCTGACAGCTGATCATCACTGTTCACCTTTCTACAGCTGAAATTCGAGCCTAACTAGAGACAACTGCGTTATACACTGTAGTCAGGACACTGACCTCTAGACCGGGACCGGGGACACTTGGTAACCGTCTCTTAGCCAAGATACAAGTCCTCTCACCTCCCCGTTATCCTCCAGATGTGTGGCCTGAAGGACAACACAGAGATTTTCCAAATCATTACTTCAAGGGACACTGTGACCCACTGAGCACCAGGCATATGGCGCATTAGTCATTTTATTTGGAGAAGACAGAAACAGCAGTGAGGCTTTCCATACAGAAGACTAAATTTGGGATCTTTTGGAACAACAAATGTGTATATACATATAGTTTTTATATATGAAGTTATATATAGTTATATATTTTTATATCTAAATATATACAGGCATACCTCATTTTATTGCACTTTGATTTACTATGCTTTGCAAATCCATTTTTTAAAACAAATTGAAGGTTTGTGGCAACCCCGCATTGTAAGATGATGGTATTTTTTTAGCAATAAAATATTTTTAAATCAAGGTATGTACATTGCTTTTTTAAACAGGACACTATTGCACAATTAACAGACTATAGTGTAAACATAACTTTTACAAACCAGAATATTCATGTGAACTACCTTTACTGTGACATTTGCTTTATTGTGGTGGTCTGGAACCAAACCCACAGTATCTCCAAGGTATGCCTATATTGTTTTAAATAACTTTTCTATGGTTTTTCAATCTGAAATTGTTTAGGGCCTCAGGAAAGCGTCTTTTAAAAGTCCTCCAGGGATACTAGAAAAATCATTTTGACAACAGACAATTCTTAGTAAAGAAGCACTCCCAAATATACTTTTTGTATCAGTCATTTCCTCAGTGATTACATTTATTTACATGGTCACACAGACTTCTGTGGAAAATATATTGAATCCTGTCTTTTTTTCCCCAAAAAAATCTTTGATACCCCCAAATTCTCCCAGAGTGAGTGAATCCCTTGGCATCCCAAAGTTGCTGGAGTTCAGTCCCCATCCCCTGCCCAAGGAATGAGGACAGTCACCAAAAAGCTAGAAGTAGCAAGAGCCTAGAGCTTTCGGAGGGAGCCTGGCCTTGCAGACACCTTGACTTCAGCCCAGTGATACCAATTTCAGACTTCTGGCGTCCAGAACCACGGGAAAATAAGTTCTTATTGTTTCAATCCACCAAGTTTGTCATAATTTGTTACAGCAGCAATAGGAAACTAACATATAACCCAAGACTGCATTTGTTTTCTTTTTGGTGTCTCTCCATGATGCCAACTTACTGAATTTAAATCAATTCTGTCTTTCAAAAACAAAATTTAATAAAGTAGAACAGTTGAGAAGAAAAGGTCCTACTTTATTGGACTCCTAAGCACAGAATATGGAAAGAAGGACCAGATTTGGGGTTTGAGACTGACTGCCTATGTGACCTTGGATAAATCACTCTCTGAGTCACTTTTCCCATTTATAAAATGAAGAAATAACCTCTAAAGTGATGATTCTATAAATTCAGATGATTCTATAACTCTACATATCTTTTACTTAACTTTCAACTAACTTCGTAAAAGTCCCTAGGCAATCACTGATTTAATGTCACCTCCTAAGTGCCACCTCCTCTGGGAAGTCCGCTCTGATTCACTCTCTTCTCTACACTCCACTAGCTCTTGGACACATCTCCATTTCAGTATTTATTGCCCTGTGTTCTAGTGATTTGTCTCCATACCCATCTTCCCCACTAGACATGTGTTACTGGAGGGCAGGAGTCGCATTTTGCTCGACTCTGCATCTCCAGTGCCCAGCTGAGTAATGAATGGGCCAAGAAACTGAGTAGTGAGAAAGTAATGACCTCTCATGCTACACAGCTGACTGATGAAAATGTCACAGGACAGGGCTGAACATGAGATTCCTGGAGCCCAAGCATCTCCCTCAGGGGAGCCATTCATCGAATAAGTCCTGGCATCCAGATTGCATTTTATGAGTGTTTTATGTGTTTTCATCAGTGCAGATTTGACTTGATCTGTTTAATGAGCTTAAGTCATAATTCAAAAGCCATCTTTGATAACTTATATGCCTGAACTTCATAATTATGATCAATACATCCATACTTCAGAACTTCAAACTGCTCCTAGAGAAGCTTTCTTCTCCTGGCTCATCAAGGTTTTAGAAAGACTTTCTAAAAATCTTGCCATTTATATCCATAACTTGAATCTCCACAGGTATAAATTCAATGATAACACATGAAAAGTTGTACAGGAAAGAATTTTTCCTGGAGCCCGGTTTATTCTCTCCCCTCTGCCGGTTTTGGTCTAGTCTTTGGGTGGAAGTGAAGGGCTCATCATGGTGGTCGATGCCCCAGCTGCCCCGCACTGTCAGGGAGACTTGCCCTAGTCCAGTAAACAAATGTAACCTGCAGAGATTTTGATTGGAGCACCCCATTTTTGGCTGAATCTCAATATAACTTAAAGACTTTTCTAAAGCCGGTTGTCAGCACCATACTTGGTCCTGAGCACAGAAGCCATTTATAACAAGAATTATGGAGTCTGATTTGGATTTCCAAAATAATTAGACTTCTCTATGAAAATCTATAAGCTTCTAATAAAACTTAATTTGTGAAGTTATCTGGTGTTATTTTATTAATCAAAATCACTACAGGTACCTTCCTACTCCTTTTGGAAGGTAAAGATCAACATGGGAAGTCAGACTAAGAGCAGACTCAAAGGCCTGATGGAGACAGGATTTACCCCAGGCCTTACCTATTCTGAGACAATGACCAAGTATGCTTTTAACTGCGATGCATTCACAGCCAGCAGGAACCCAGGGTCCTCTCCTCCTGTCTGCCATTTATGTTATTGAGTAACACTGCTCAAGATTCTGGCCCTTGGAATTGCTCCTCATTTGCAAGTGATAATTTTCATGTTTACAAATGGTAACCATCTACATGTAAAACTTAAGTAAATGGATTATTGGATGCAAATATATAGCCCTCTAGATGCAAGTTTCCAAATGTCTCTGTAGAAATTTAAAGGACTCTGCTGCCACAAGTCCAAAATTCTTTGATACCATCTCATTTTACCTCATAGCTTTAAATATGTTCTCTGCAATTAAGAATTCCGTTTTCTGAATAAAATATCTAGGAATAAACCTACCTAAGGATACGAAAGACCTATATGCAGAAAATTATAAGACACTGATGAAAGAAATTAAAGATGATACAAATAGATGGAGAGATATACCATGTTCTTGGATGGGAAGAATCAACATTGTGAAAATGACTCTACTACCCAAAGCAATCTACAGATTCAATGCAATCCCTATCAAACTACCACTGGCATTTTTCACAGAACTAGAACAAAAAATTTCGCAATTTGTATGGAAACACAAAAGACCCCAAACAGCCAAAGCAATCTTGAGAACGAAAAAAGGAGCTGGAGGAATCAGGCTCCCTGACTTCAGACTATACTACAAAGCAACAGTACTCAAGACAGTATGGTACTGGCACAAAAACAGAAAGATAGATCAGTGGAACAGGATAGAAAGCCCAGAGATAAACCCACGCACATATGGACACCTTATCTTTGATAAAGGAGGCAGGAATGTACAGTGGAGAAAGGACAGCCTCTTCAATAAATGGTGCTGGGAAAACTGGACAGGTACATGTAAAAGTATGAGATTAGATCACTCCCTAACACCATACACAAAAATAAGCTCAAAATGGATTAAAGACCTAAATGTAAGGCCAGAAACTATCAAACTCTTAGAGGAAAACATAGGAAGAACACTCTATGACATAAATCACAGCAAGATCCTTTCTGACCCACCTCCTAGAGTAATGGAAATAAAAACAAAAATAAACAAATGGGACCTAATGAAACTTCAAAGCTTTTGCACAGCAAAGGAAACCATAATCAAGACCAAAAGACAACCCTCAGAATGGGAGAAAAAATTTGCAAATGAAGCAACTGACAAAGGATTAATCTCCAAAATTTACAAGCAGCTCATGCAGCTCAATAACAAAAAAACAAACAACCCCATCCAAAAATGGGCAGAAGACCTAAACAGACATTTCTCCAAAGAAGATATAAAGAATGCCAACAAACACATGAAAGAATGCTCAACATCATTAATCATTAGAGAAATGCAAATCAAAACTACAATGAGATATCATCTCACACCAGTCAGAATGGCCATCATCAAAAAATCTAGAAACAATAAATGCTGGAGAGGGTGTGGAGAAAAGGGGACACTCTTGCACTGCTGGTGGGAATGTGAATTGGTTCAGCCACTATGGCGAACAGTATGGAGGTTCCTTAAAAAAATACAAATAGAATTACCATATGACCCAGCAATCCCACTACTGGGCATATACCCTGAGAAAACCAAAATTCAAAAAGAGTCATGTAGGGCTTCCCTGGTGGCGCAGTGGTTGAGAGTCCGCCTGCCGATACAGGGGACGCGGGTTCGTGCCCCGGTCCGGGAGGATCCCACATCCCGTGGAGCGGCTGGGCCCCCGAGCCATGGCCGCTAAGCCTGCGCATCCGGAGCCTGTGCTCCGCAACGGGAGAGGCCCGCGTACCGCAAAAAAAAAAAAAAAAAAAAAAAAAAAAAAAAAAAAAAAAAGAGTCATGTACCAAAATGTTCATTGCAGCTCTATTTACAATAGCCCGGAGATGGAAACAACCTGGGCGCCCATCATCGGACGAATGGATAAAGAAGATGTGGCACATATACACAATGGAATATTACTCAGCCTTAAAAAGAAATGAAATTGAGCTATTTGTAATGAGGTGGATAGACCTAGAGTCTGTCATACAGAGTGAAGTAAGTCAGAAAGAAAAAGACAAATACCGTATGCTAACACATATATATGGAATTTAAGGAAAAAAAATGTCATGAAGCACCTAGGGGTAAGACAGGAATAAAGACGCAGACCTACTGGAGAACGGACTTGAGGATATGGGGAGGGGGAAGGGTGAGTTTTGACAGGGCGAGAGAGAGTCATGGACATATACACACTAACAAACGTAGTAAGGTAGATAGCTAGGGGGAAGCAGCCGCAAGGCACAGGGATATTAGCTCGGGGCTTTGGGACAGCCTGGAGGGGTGGGATGGGGAGAGTGGGAGGGAGGGAGACGCAAGAGGGAAGACACATGGGAGCATATGTATATGTATAGCTGATTCACTTTGTTATAAAGCAGAAACTAACACACCATTGTAAAGCAATTATACCCCAATAAAGATGTTAAAAAAAAAATGCAACCAAAAATAGATTGATTAATTAATTAATTAATTAATAAGTTTAAAAAAAAAAAAAAGAATTCCTTTTTTTTTTTTAATCTATACCCATACCGGTGACTGTCAAATTTTGCCTTTTAGAGCCCAGGTATTCTGTGATTCAGACTAAAATGCTTCTAACGTCAGCAAACTTTTCCTAATTCACAAAGGGGAAAACAAAGACAGGCACAATTTTCCCAGTTTTACATTTTCACACAAAATTATCAGAAGTGCTATTGCTTAAAGGACAGCAAATTATTGAATTACTAATAAACAAATACTGAGGGAAACAGTGTTTCAATCAAACGATTAAAAATCAATGTGATTTTTTTTTCATTGTTAGAGTTTATTGGAGAAATTAAAATACTACCAGGAAGTAACCTGCGGAGCATCCATTCCGAGTGACTGGAGCTGGATAATGGAATTCTGCTGCGTCCCCCGTAATGACCCATGGACAGAGCCCCCTCACTCTTGGCCAGCACTGAGGACTCACGGACAACTCCTGCTTCTTGTCTCCACCCTTAACAGGTGACAATGAAGACTCACAAGGAATCACACATTTTAGTGGCCTATTTGGACATTTCAGAAACCCTTTGGTCACACTCATGGGAACAGTGGGTGCCGAAGGTGGAAGGAACATGAGAATACATGGTGCCCAACCCACCCTTCCTCATTACACACGTGAGAAAATGAGACCCAGAGAGGTGAAGTGACTTGCCCAGAGTCACACAGCAAGGTGGCTTGAACCCAACACTCCGAATGCAAGTCTAGTAGTGTGGTGAGCCTGAGAGGATAAAAAGACCACATCCTTCAGGTTCATACAGACCTGGTTTGAGTTCTGGCCCTGCAACTCAGCAGCAATCATAATAAAGGCAACCAACATTTACTGAGCTATTACTCAGGCACTTTCTAAGTGCTTTAGAATTCTTGCTACATTTAATTTTCACAACCACCCTGTGAAGTAGGTACTATTATTATCCCCATTTTACCAAAGGAGAAACCAAGACACAGAGTGATTAAGCTAACTCCCCCATGGTCAGATAGTCACGAGTGGATGCAGGCTCCCAAACTGCAGACCCTGTGATGTAGAGAACATTTTAATTCAACCTAATTTGTATAGCACACCAAAAATGAGTGAGGCTCTGTGGAAGACATACAGTTGAAAAACTTCCTGCTGTCAAAGGTCTGCAAATCTTTGCTGAATCCCTGTGAAACTTGTCAGGAAAATCGACAGCTGTGTAAAAGTGTATCAGCAGAAATCACCACAGTGGATGAACAATGTTTCTCCTCCCAGGTGCTCAGGAGGTTGGTAGGCTGTGGCTGAATAGGACAGAATGGGCAGGAATAGGAAAGGGAAGGAGCTGGAAAGAGGGTGTAGGAAGAGGACTTTCCAGCTGTCTTGAAGAAAGAGGAAAGAGTTTTAAGAAAAAGAAAGCACCGGGCCTTCATAGATATACAGAAAGCAGAACTTCTAACCGGAGTAGAAGATTTAGGTAGAGATGTAACTAGAAATACAAGTAGAGAAAGAGAATGAATCAGGACTGTGGATGTCACGCTTAAAAGAGCCTAGATCATTTCCTTGAGGCAACTGGGAGACAACAGAGATGGCTGAGCAAGGGACGATTTAGAAAGATTAATGTCCCTGCATTGTGCAAAATGCAGAGAGGGTGGTGAAATACAAGGTGGGCGACCCGCCTAAGTCCACTAAAACAGATCAGGCATAAGCCAGGTTGGTGAAGGAGGGGAACAGTAAGGAAGGAGGCATGTAAGAGGTACTGAAAAAAATGTTTTGGCTCAGAGGCTAATTGGATAGGGAGGACAGAGACAGAAAACAGACACTGTATTTTTTTTTAGGTCCAAATGACTCGGGACATTAATCAAAAACAGTGCAAATTCAAGGAGAGCAAATATGATGACTTCTGATTTTAGATGAAAAATGTCCAGGATTAAAAGAATCTCATTTATTCAGAGCTTGCCATGGGTCAACAGCATTGTAAGCCCTTTATGCACCTTATATAATTGTCATGGAAGCTCCATGAGACAGGTATATTATCCCCCTTTTACAGACCGAAGAATTGAGGCCAACACCATGCAGGGAGTGAATGGCAGGGGTGAGACTTGAATCCAGACCATGGTTTTGCATTCGACTTTCACGTTTCCAAGTGGAGACTGGTGATGTGGGGCAGAGACCTAGAAGAATAATCAGAGCTAAAGACAGAAATTTAGGAGACAGAAATTGGAGACTAATAACAGCAGCCTGGGAAAAGATAGACAGTGGAAGTGGAATCCAGGGGCAGATCTTTGGCTGGCCCTTTGTTTTGGTTTCGACTGCAGACCTGAAATCAATAAACATGACTAACAGTAGCCTGTGATAAATAAACTAAATTCAGAAACTGACTTTGAGAAATAGAGAGGCCAGTTCTTTGTTTTCTTCCCATTCCATGCACTTGTCATTTTCTCTTCCCTTTTCACACTGCCAGAGATCTGTTTCGCAATGATCAGAGACTCAATGGTCTGAGTATAATCAAGGAGAGAGAAACCATACAGTAATTTGAACAGTAAAAGGTTACTGTAAAGGAGCACTAACTATAAAAGGGGATTAGATTTACAAGAGACCAGCTAATAAGAAGGGAAAAGAACTTTAAAAAACATAGGACTAGCAGAGAGAGGGAGAAGCCGTGACCACCTCCAGAGTTGAGACAGAGCATCTCTCAGCTCACCTCAGAGCTGGGATCTGACCGTGTTAGAAAGGGCACAATTGTGGCTCACTGGATGGCAGAGAAGACATTGGTGGGTGTCTTCTAGGGTGCTAGAAAAACTACTTCACGGGGAAGTGCCTCACCAGAGGGAGAAATAAATCCACAATCACAGTTGGAGATTTTGTCATTCCCCTCTCAGTAATTGATGGAAAAAATGGACAGAAAAACACTAAGGATATAAAAGACTTGAATAACACCAGCTAACAAATCAACCTCACTGACATTTCTAGAACATCCCACCCAGCAACTGTAGAATGCACAATCTTTTCAAGTGCACATGGAATAGTCATATAGATAGACCCTTATCCCAGACCAAAACCAACTGATGAAGCAAGCAAAAATGAGAAATAATCCTGAGGACTTCACACAAATGACAAGTAATATCCAGTAGACCTACACGGCACACATCCCAGCGAACAGAGACAGAAACATTCTTTTTAAACCACATGAACCAGTACCAAAAAAAACCTGACTCTGGCAGGCAGCCTCCAGTATGGCTCCCAGTGATCTTCATCTCCCAGTAATCTCATCCTTGTGCGGTCCCCTCCCATTGAGTACAGACTGGACTTACTGATTCCTTTCTGATGAACACAATAAGATGTAATGGTGTGTGACTCAGGAGACTAGGTCATAAGAGGCTGTCTGGTGTTGCTTTCACTCTCTCTATCTCTGAACACTCCTTCTAGGAGAAGCCAGCTGCTATATGGTGAAGCCCACCTGGTGAGGAACTGAGGCCTCCTGCCAACAGCCATGTGAGCAAACGATGGGAGCTGCTCCCCCATCCCCAGTTGAATCTTCAGATGCCTAGAGTCCTACCAACAGCTTTGAAACCTCATGAGGGGTCCTGAGACAGAACCACCCAGGTAAGCTGTTTCTAGATGCCTGACCCTCAGAAACTCTGAGAAAATAAATATTTGTTGTTTTAAGCTACTAAGTATTGGGGGTAATTTGTGACACAACAATAGATAATGCCTAAGCCACTAGGGAAAAAAAGTCCCCAAACTGAAATTTATACAACCTACTTTGCCTAACCAGAAAGCAATACAATTACATATTAACAACAAATCTTTCTTAGAATTTTTAAACACTTTTAAATAATTCTTGGTTAAGAAGTCTGTCAGACTGACATTATAAACTATTTAGAGGTGAACGAAAATGAAACACTACATATCAAAAGCCATGGGATGCAGCCATATACATTAAGAAATATTTCTAGCTTAAAAATCTAGTATTTATTAGAAACCAGGAAAGACTGAAGGGAAATGAACTAAGCACCTGACTCAAGAAACTAGATGAAAAGAACCCAAAAATAATACACTCCAAAAAGTAAAAATGGGTTGCTTATTAACCTTAGAATGTAAAGTTATATGTTTTAAATAGTAGACTTAGTCAATAAAACCAACATTCTTTGAGAAGACCAATAAAAGAGAAGAACTTTTGACATTTCTAATTTCTAACTGGCAAAAAAGGGAGAGAGAAGATGTAAGTAAACATTAGGAATGCAAAGAAGAACATAAATTGAATCTCTTTATCTAGAGTTATTTTTTTAAAGACTGTTTATAATTATATGCCCCAAACTGCAATATGCAATTAAAATTATAATTTTCTACTACTGTCCAACAGGACTTTCTACAAGGATGGAAATATTTTGTATCCACACCGTCAAATATGTTAGCCATTGGCCATGTACAACTCTTGAGCAATTGATATATGGTTAGTACAACTAAGGAGCTAAATTTTTAATTTTTATTTCATTTTAATTAACTTAAATTTAAATAATCACATATGGCTGGTGACAACTGTAATAGATAACATAGTTCTAGAAAAAAAAATTATGGAAGTTAAGAAGTAGAAAATTTTACTTAGTCCAAACACTATGAAAGAATTTGAAAGAGCAGTTGAAGATATGCTTTAAAATATATTCCGGCCTTAGATGTTTAATAGGTAAGTTCTACTAAACATTCATAAACAATGTTATAGATTTGCAAAGTATAGAAAGATCCCCAAATTCCCAATTATTTCTTCAAAGTTAACTCTGATACCAAATTCCAACAAGAAAGCACGTATACACACAGAGATACAAATAGAGCTAGAGCTAGAGACAGATATAAACCTCACTAAAACACAATCCCAACATCTCAGTGACTAGGAGTCAGCAAACTACAGCCTATACACCCAACCTGGTCTTTTACTGTTTTTGTATGGTCCACAGCTAAAAATGGTTTTTACCTTTTTTAGAGGTTGGAAATTTAATTTTGCTACAGACTTGATCATGTTTCTTAATGAGTTCAACCTAACATTACAAGGCAAAACAGCACCTATGTGAAACATATACAAAAATTAATTCACTTCTCATTACAGCCGTATGGGCTGTACATATATGGAAACTGAAGCACAGAGAGGTAGAGTAACATGCCTGAGGTCACACAGCAAATTGCTGTCAGAGACAAGAGTGAAACACAGTCTGTGCTCTTAAAACACCATGTTCTGGGTTATGCCACATAAACATTAAAAAGCAATCTACTTAGACAATAATAAAGATATAAATGAAGAGCTAGGTGCACACATCAGAGTTGGGGCCTAAGAACAAGAAAAATGTCTTAGAGGAACGTACTGCCTTGAAAGATGAGGATCGCATTCTGTACCTCTACTATTGCAGATATTACATGTCTGTCTCCCTTCTAGACTGTGAGCTCCTAGGAGAGGGGAGCTTCCTAATTTACCTGCCTTCAAAGCAATGAATATGCTCAATTCAAAGCCTATGCTCATGGATAGCTACCAGTATTTGGCAGTCCCTATCTGTGTGAAAAGACATTTTTAAAAAGTGAAATACACAAAGCCTTACTGCAGATCAGCATTAACAAATAAACATTTGTAACCGATCACAGGAAACATTAGTTTTGAGCTCCAATTAAGTGAAATATTACCTCCCTAAAAAGAATTCCATTCTTCTCATTAGGACACTTGTATAACAAAAACTTATACTCTATTATTACTATTAATAATTATGTTTTGGATTTCATCAACAAAAATATGTGGAAATTTGTTCTCTTTTGTTTTCTGAGTACTTACATAATATCCTTGATTTCACCTTTTGGCCAGCAAAGTCTAAAATATTTACTATCTAGTCCTTACAGATGAAACTTGCCAATGCTTCATTTAAACAAGTATCATTTATCTTCTCCCTCATGCTCCCTGTCCATTGCTGATTAGCAGTATGCTATGCTCATCACAGCTACGCAGGCTGGCCTTGTGCACAGGCTGCCCTTGATTGTTCTGGTCTCTAAGTTAAAGGGAGAAAAAATAGCCCTGGACATCTTGCTGTAACAATAAAATACTTGGCCCGGAATTGTGACATTAGTTCCATTTCCAACTCATTGGTCCAAACTACTAACATGGCTGGACCCAGTTCCAAGGGATCTAAGAAATGCAATCCCACCATGTGCTCAGAAGTCTGAACTAATAACACATTTGTAGTGGGTTGAATGGTAGCTCCCAAAAAGATATGTCCATTCCTAATCCCCTGAACCTGTGAATGTGACCTTATTGGAAAGAGTCATTTGTTACAGAAGCCCTAAAAAACTAATACAACATCCTAGAGAACTATCTCAAAACTGAGTACAAATGCAACAATCCTAAATTCTGGCAAATCAAATCCAACAGTGTCCTGGAACAACATTTTTAAATGGCTAAGAAAGGCTTATTCTAGGTTCAACATTGTCTGCTGATGTAATTTACCACGTTAACAAGCTACAAAAATAAATCATCTCAATAAATGACAAATTAATAAATTTAAACACATATTCCCATTAAAACTTTTAATTAACTTGACATAACAAGGTTTTTTAACTTTATAAAAATTTCAACCAGAAACCTTCTACTAACATCATACTTAATGATAAATATGTTAGAGAAAATCTAATTAAACCAGGAGTCAGAGAAAGATGCCCACTGTTGGCCCTACTATTCAATACTGTACTGGAAGTCCTTGCCCACGCAAGAAGAATCAGGGGAGAAAAGAACTATTAGTATTGGAAAAAGGGATGTCATAATTACGACCATGTGTTCATCAACTTACAAAATCCAGTGAAATCAACTAATATTAGAATTAATTACAATCATCAGAACCAAAGGAATTTCAGAAAGTGGCCATATCCAAGGCCAACAAAGTCACTAGAAAGGTAATTAGAAATTTCACGGGGAAAGACTCCATTCCCAGAAGCAAACCAAACTGTCAAATATCTAGGAATAAATCTATCAGGAAACATGTAAGACAAAAATGATTAAACTAGAAATTTTTTTATTAGAGAAAAGAATTACAATGATCCTGAATGAAAAAATTTAATACTGTTAAGATTTTAGTTTAAAAAATTATCTATAAATTCAGAGTAATTCCAATCAAAATGCCAAGAATTTATTAAATATGTCAAGGTAATACTAAAATTCATGTCAAGACACCCAAGAATTTCCAAGAAAATAGTTTTTAAAAACAATGAAGGCACTTTCCTTATCAAATGTGCTAAGAAAGTTATAGCAAATACAACTGTGTAACTCTAGGACAGCAATAAACAAATATATAATAAAACTAAACAGAGAGATCAGGAGCAGATCCATGTACTAACAGGAATTTCGTATCAGATATAGGTGGCTCTTCAGATCAATGGAGATGAAACAGACAATTCAGTAACTGTTATTGCAGAAATCATATGTCCATTTGTGAAAAAATTAAAATCTACCTACCCCACATTAGTCAAGCACAAAATTCAAATGGGTTATAAAAATAGTAGCAGAAACTCTAGACCACTGCTTTTATGACCTTGGCAGAGTAAAGAAACATACAAGCCCCAGAAACTATAAAGGAAAAGACTGGCTTATTTGCTCACATAGAAACTTAAAACTTGATAAAAGATTCTGTTAGCAACATTGAAATATTAGAGAAAGGTGAAGAGGAAATAACTGCAAATAATTAAAATGTATAAAACATGGATACATAAAATTTATTACATATATAGCATTTCTCTAAGTCAAGAAAAAGACAAACAATAGAAAAATGAGCAAACATAAATATCTAAGTCCCAGGAAGAAATAAAACTCATAAACTTTGGAATGATGTCATACAGCCACAATAAATTAAATGCACATTAAGAATACAAGAAAAGCATTTCGTCACCCAATTTTACAACATTTTTGGTCTTTTGTATTTTTGTGGGTGTGTGTTAACAAGGACAGATAGATATTCTCATGTCTGGAAGGACAAGCTGGCAAGAGCATTGTACTCTTTCACCCAGTAATTTTACTGCTAAAAATCTATCACGCTGAAATATTTTAAAATCTCTTTAATGATTTATGTTAAAATAATAAATTTTCTAACTTTTCTAAAGTTTACACAGAATAATGAGAAATTTGACTAAAAATAGTCAACTGAAACAAATATTATAACTACCAAAATGTGAGTACTTGGAGAAATGTCCATAACTAAATGAAAAGCATGATATCAAATTATATAATAGATATAGTAATACTGTTAGTATTGTTAACATTTGTTGAAGATTTACTATGAGCCAAAGACTGTTCTAAGCCCTTACTATTAACTTAATTTACACAATCCCAGCATGAAGTAAATACTACTTTAATGCTCGTAAAGATAAACTGATGCGCTGAAGGTTTGGGTGGACTCACTTATATGAAGTAACTAGGTGGTGTCTGCAAACACTTTAAGTGCTCTCAGTTTGGTTAATGAAGGTTTTCAAGTTGAGACTGGAATACTGTCACCTCACCCACCCCCATCGACTCGGGGAGATCTAGCATCCTTGCCAAAGTTGAGAAGCAAAGGATAAACCAACAGAGAAGGTCAAAGTGCTGTCTGCCTTCCTAGAGGGAGATGAGGTCTCTTGCTTCGTGACCTGGGAAATAACAGGTGGAAATTCTTCGGCCAACCTTCAGCTCACCTGGTATGCTAGGTGAGAGGAGACTGAGAGACACAAAAGCCATCTCGAGGCTGAAGTGGCTGCTTGAACTTCCTGAGTGACTGGCACAAACAAATATCTGGGTCCTCAACTCCTAAAAACACCACCAGCCCACTATGGTTACACAACCAGCCTGACCCTGGTAGAAAAGCAGGGGGAAAAAAAGCTGTAGAACCATCTCCCACCCTTTTTTCTCCCTCCCTGATCTCCCAAACAGTAGTCTCCATCCTTAAGGAACCCCAACACTCACAGCTCTGCCCTCACCTGCCCAAATCACTCAAGAAGGAAGCACAGAATTTTGAAACTTTATTATCACTCAAAGAAATATTTGCATAAGATAAAAAAGAACGGCCCTGAAGCAGACAGGGCATAACACAGGGGAATTATTCAGCAATGGTAGGCTTTCCGGAATCAGTGGGAGAATACTTGAGACAAGACCTTCCCAGTCTCTGCCCCACCCCCATACCAACTGGGTTGTTGCTGACACAGCTGGTGCTGGTGGCACATGATTCAATTAGTAATCGTATGTCTCTTCACCTCATGAAAAGGTAACCTGATTTCCCTGAAAGTATAATATATCTGATCATTAAAAACTCTAGAAGCCCCCATGGAATAATTAAAGAGTATCAGAATAGAAACGTGAAAATATCATGATGGATGGCAAAGCAGACCAGCCCTGAAAGCACAGCTGCAAGAAAGGTGTTGATGTAATTGATGAAACTAACAGAAGCACAGATCAAAGGCTGGTGCTGTATTTGGGCCTCTAAAGGAGCAATTCAAGCTCTATAAGGGGCAATTTAAAGCTCATATCAGAGTTGCAATTAAACACTGTATGTTCCACGGCTCCTACCGATATATGACTTGGCCAGTTTAAAATCTGAAACATCCCAGACAGTCCAGCTCAGGCACAGACCCTGGAGTTGAACTGCTGAAGGACACTGAGCTTATGAGCTACAGCCACAAAGCAGTTTTAATGAGAAAGTAAAAATGGCATCTGATGTTAAAACCTAAGATCCCCGGGTTTCCCTGGTGGCGCAGTGGTTGAGAGTTCACCTGCCGATGCAGGGGACACGGGTTCGTGCCCTAGTCCGGGAATATCCCACATGCCGCGGAGCTGTTAGGCCCGTGAGCCATGGCCGCTGAGCCTGCGCCTCCGGAGCCTGTGCTCCGCAACAGGAGAGGCCACAACAGTGAGAGGCCTGCATACCGCAAAAAAAGCCTAAGATCCCCTGACAGGAGAGCATTAATGAGGCTGGGAAAGAGAAGGGATAGAGCAGTGACCGAGAGGAGTCACTGAGTGTGTGCACGGTTCTGCATCATGGATGGATCCCACCTCCTTTTAGGGAATCCTGGCTTACCACACAATTCATCCTCTCAACCTGCTGCACTGCGCACCTACTATGTGCCACATCACGTGCTGAGAACTAAGCCTATAGATGAACAAAACGGACGTGGTCCTAACTCTCTGGGCTTACTCTAGAGTGAACTTTTCCTTTAGAAGTACAGATGATAAATAATTTAGGCTTTCTAGGCTGCAGGGTCACACCTTAGTAGCCCGATAGTGCTGCATGTAAACAAAGATAATATGTAAACGAACAGTCATGGCTGTGTTCCAATAAAACTTTGCAAAAGCAAGTGGTGGCTGGATTTGACCTGCAGGCAGGCAGTAGTCTGCCATCCCCAGGTCTAGAAGACCATTCAACAAATACATAGTTAAAACTGTAATAATTGGAGCCTGCTATGTGCCAAGTACTGTTTGACATGCTTTATGATATTTACTCATTTAATCCTCACAACCCTCTGAGCTAGTGTTATTATGCCCATTTTACAAATGAGAAAACTAAGGCATAGAAATGTTGATAATGCAGCCACGATCACACAAGTAGCAAACAGGATGAGCTAGGGTTTGAACCCTGCAGGTCTAGAGCCTGCACACGTGAGTACTGCATTGCACTCCTCTTCTGCACCAAACTGCCTCTCAACAAGGATATGGTCAGGTGTGATTAAAACGTTCGGAAGAAAAAGAATAGGATGGCATGAAACAGGTGGACCTATGTTCGCTGGTCTAATCAGAAAATGGTTGAGCCTGAAGCATGAGAAGTGGTCACCCAGCGGAGGGGGAGGAGAGAACATTCTGGGCACTATTAGTTTTATTTTTTTAAGTTATATGAAAGAGATTTTATTATAATTTTTTAATTGAGGTATAGCTGATCTACAATGCTGTGTTAGTTTCAGGTATGCAGAAAAGTAATTCGGTTATACACACATATATATCTTTTTTTTTTTCAGATTCTTTTTTCCCTTATAGGTTAGTACAAAACATTGGGTATAGTTCCCTGTGCTATACAGTAGGTCCTTTTTGGTTATCTATTTTATATATAGTAGTGTGTATATGTTAATCCCAAACTCATTAACTCATGTTAATCCCAAACTCATAAAAGGACTTATGGTCCCTTTGGTAACCATAAGTTTGTTTTCTATGTCTATGGGTTTATTTCTGTTTTGTATATAAGTTCATTTGTATCATTTTTTCAGGTTCCACCTATAAGCGATATCATATGATATTTGTCTTTCTCTGGCTTCCTTCACTTAGTAAGATAATCTCTAGGTTCATCCATGTTGCTGCAAATGGCATTATTTCATTCTTTTTTATGGCTGAGTAATATTCCATTGTATAAATATACCACATCTTCTTTATCCATTCCTCTGTTGATGGACTTTTAGGTTGCTTCCATGGCTTGGCTATTGTACATAGTGCTGCACTGAACATCGGGGTGCATGTATCTTTTCAAATTATCATTTTCTCCAGATATATGCCCAGGAGTGAGGTTGCAGGATCATACGGTATAGCTCTATTTTTTAGTTTTTTAAGGAACCTCCATACCGTTCTCCATAGTGGCTGTATCAATTTACATTCCCACCAACAGTGCAGGAGGGTTCCCTTTTTCTCCACACCCTCTCCAGCATTTATTATTTGTAGACTTGTTGATGATGGCCATTCTGACCGGTGTGAGGTGATACCTCGCTATACTTTTGGCTTGCATTTCTCTAATAATTAGAGATGTTGAGCATCTTTTCATGTGCCTTTTGACCATCTGTATGTCTTCTAGAATAAAAAGAAATGAGGACAGTTTAAGAGACTCTGTTCATTTTCTATTGCTGCCGTTCAAATTATCACAAACTGAGCAGCTCAAAACAACACAAATCTATCATCTGGCAGTTCTGTAGGTCAGAATCCAGGGCATCTGCTGGTTTTTCTGCTCCAGGTCTTACAAGGCCCAGATCTAGGTGTCAGCCAGCCAGGCTGTTATCTGAAGCCTGTGAGAGTAGAATCAGCTGCTAAGCTCACTCAGGTCTTTGGCAGAGCTTGCTTGAGGTTGGAGGGCTGAGCTCCTGTCTCCTTGCTGGTCATTGGCCAGGAGCCTCTCTCAACTCCTTAGGCTGCCAGGATTCCTCATCCTGTTGCCCTTTCTGTCCTTAAACAGTGCATTGAGTCCTTCTCACATGTCGACTCTCTCTGACTTCTTCTACTGCATCCCTCTTGCCCCCAGCTGGAGAACATTTTCTGCTATAAAGGGTTCACACGATGAAACTGGACGAGAGAGACTACTCTCCCCATTTTATGGCCTGTAGCATTAATGTCACCTGCAAAGTCCCTTTGACGGTACAACAAAATGTATCACAGGTTATATGGATTAGGGTTTAAATATCTCTGGAGGCCCCACTGCCTACCACACAGGCAGAGGGAACAATACACGCAAAGGTCTTGGCATAGAAACTAAAATAAGGTCAGTGTGGGCAGAGGAGAGCAAGTGGGAGAGCAAGGAAGAACTGGGTCGGCCCAGGCTGGAGGGGTTGCCAGGGCCTGGATGCCACAGTCCTTTCAAGCCATGGTAAGAAGTTTGAGATTGTGTTCTATGTGCTTTGGAAAGCCATGAAAGGCTTGTAAGCAGGGGGAATGTGGTCTGATTCATGTTTTTTTAATGATTAGCAGCTGGGTAGAGAATGGATGGGGGAGGGGCAAGAAAATAAGTGGGGTGACCAGTTCGGTGGCTACTGGGTAGTCTAGATGCCAGACAGTGCTGGCCTGTGATAATGGCAGCAGTGGAGCTGGAGGGAAGGAGATCTGAAACATGTTTTAGAGCAGACTTGTTGATGGATTGGATACAAGTGGCAAAGAGAGGGGTGTTAAGAGTAAGAAGGAAAGACAGCAGGAAGAACAGGTTGGGGTTGAAGGTCAAGAGTTCAGCCGTGGACACATGTTGCTGAGACGGCTACTGGGCATCTAAGCAGCTCTCTATAAAACAGGTAACACATGTTTCTGGAGGCAGGCAGATGCCACAGAGTTCTACCCACCCCAAAAGATTCTTCCAGCAGTCACTGTGGTTTGAAATTCTCATCACTGGCCTCCTCTCACTAGGGAAAGGTTTGGGGTCTCCAGGAGGGTGCTATCCAATGGCCTACAATGTGCTCCACACTCTCACAAAACATTACAGCCCCATGTCTGCAAGCTCCCTGCTTAGGAGGCTGTGAGCCAGGAGGGAGGGAGGAAGGGACAGGCTGCGACATTTCTGATGACGAGAGACAAGCCCAGGCCAGGCCCTGGGAGGTGGCTGGAGCAGGAGGCATCTCAGGAGGAGACTGTCGATTAGGGCCTGCATGAAAGATCTGCACCAAACCACCTTCTGTTCAGCTCGAATCCCTGACCGCAGAGACAAAGATGTCAATTAAAGAGAAGCACCTGAGATTTCTGTGAGGTGCTTGTCATCCACAGGGGGACAGGAATACTAGCTTAGGCAGAATCCATTTCCACGTGCACAGGCTCCCCTGAGGATGCCCTGGAGCTGATCAAAGAAAGTCAGCATTAAGTGGCACAGGTCTCAGCACACAGATGTGTCTGGACGGGCATCGAAGTTCCTGTTACAGTTCCCAAGAATTACTCTTGATCCTCTCCTCCACCTGAAGATACGGATGTGCCATCTCCTGCAGAAACTTTCTTCCTTTCAGCCCAGTGCAAACTCAGGAGTCAGACTACACGGTTTTGTAGCCCAGCTTTGCTATTTACTGTGTAACCTTAGGCAAGTTGCTAAACCGCTCTGTGCCTCAGATTTCTCATCTGTAAAATGGACATGCAAGAGGAGTAATGGGGAGTCCACTCCTGGGATAGCAATGTGAGGAGCTCTGCAGCCCCACTCCCCAATGAAACAAGCATAACTGGTGAAAACTATTTCAAAACAAATGACCATTTAAAGTCTCTGAAAATTGTCCTAAGGGTACATAGCAAGTGAAGAAACACTTATTCAAGAAAATCTACTACAACTTGCTAAGACTGTGGTACCTGAGCCACGATCCCCTCCCTCCCCGCCTCAGTTCAGCCCCCACCTCCACCCATCCACTCTGGGCAAGAAGAGGGTGTCCTCTCCCCTCAGCTCCTAAACAAGGGGTACAGGGCACTGGGAGGAGCAGGCTGCCAGCGTTTCTAGTGCCTCCAACTCCAGCTGAAGAGGCTAAATTCCTGGTGAGCTCAGTCAAGAGATCGGGGCTCCTTTCCTCTGCACATCTCCCATTCATAGGATGGATGCTCTAACCCGAGCTTATCAAGCCAAGAATACTGGGGCCCCAATTGCACCTGCCCCCTCCTCACTCAGAGGGCAGAGACTCCACACTGAGGGAGGCAAGCTGAGAAGACCAGAGGCTACTGCCCACCCAGTGCATGGAGTAGTGCTCAGAGCTTTCTGGGGGAGGAAGCAGTCCCCAAAGGAAATGATTTTATTTGAAACAGAGTGTGGGAAAGTTCAGGCCTAAGAGTGCTCTTGGAAACAATGGAGATTTTGATCATCAGAAAATAAGAGGAGGCTGGTAGCCTCTCTTATTTAATTGCAGGAAGGTAAACCACAGGCCGGCTAGTTCACCAGAGAGAACCAGGAAAAGAGATAGCTAAGAAGAGCCCTACTGAGGTCAAAACAAACCTCAAAGACTGGCCTCAAAAACTACCCCTGCCCTAATTAAGTTGTATCAGAGATGGAGCAATTGATGTCCCAAAACACTGTCGAAAACAACAGAGCAATCAGCCAGCAAATAATGGAGACTAACATCTGGGTGTGACACCAAACATGGCGACCATCTTAACAGAGAGATGGGGAGAGACACAGTCGGGGAGAGACACAGTCAGAGAGAGCCCCCCGCTGAAACCACTGTCATCCCAGAGTGACTGTGCACACACCCTTCGCTCTGGAACTCAATCATTTCACTTTCTCTCTGTGGATAAAGGAGGTCAATAATTTAAATGAGTACTGCAGAGATTAAGAATAATTCTACATTACCAACACTAATATGTATAAAATAGATAACTAATAAGAACCTGCTGTATAAAAAAAATAAAATTCAAAAAAAATAATAAAGGCACATTTCTAATCATCTGTATGGCCAACTTAGAATATTTTCCTTGGTTTTGAGGCGTTTGTGTTCTTTATGTCGTTTTTATCAAATCAAAAACAGAATAATGGCACTTTACAAATAAAAACATCACAGTTCTTTAAATGGGTAAAAGTGTTAAAAATATTTTTCAAACATTTAAAAAAAATTTATTCAAGTGTTGTGTTAGTTTCAGGTGTACAGCGTAGTGATTCAGTTATATATATATATATATATATATATTCTTTTTCAGATCCTTTTCCTTTATAGGTTATTACAAGATATTGAGTATTGTTCCCTGTGCTATACAGTTGGTCTTTGCTGGTTATCTATAAAAGAAAAAAAAAAGAATAATTCTGCATCACCACATTCATGGACTTATGCTCAAATTAGACAGTGTTTGGTAAAGCACTTTGCAAACACAAAGTACACCACATGTGCTGGGTGGCATTATCACTCAACAGGGCAATCAACATTAAGGCAGTAATTAAGATGACAAATTCCAGGGTGACGCATGTGGGTTCAAGGCCCACAGGCATTGTTTCTTGACTTTGGGGGTTACCTAGCTTCTATGAGACTCAGTGACCTCATATATGAAATACGGTCTGTATGTCACAGAGAACACACATAAATTTCTAACACATTGCCTGGTACCCAGCCAGCGACAACCAGTGAGAGTTGTTATCATAAACATAAACTAGCACTAATATCTGACCATGTTGCTTTAGAAGCAGAATTTACTGGGACCCCCAAAGCCAAATCTGAAAATAGAAAATTGATTCAAATTCATTAACTTGATGGAAACAAATAAGATCTAAGGAAAGATGTACCAGCCACTTTTTAAAAATTCAGTCATTGATCTGTTAGATGTTGCTGGTAAATTTCCATATTTCCATATTCACTTTATAAAGATAGTTCTAGGGTGCATCTGAAGGGTTTTTGCTGGTGGTATACAGGGATGTACATTGTAGTGCTTTTGACTGACATGAGAAAGACTCAACTGTTTCTCAAAGGCACTAAAGGATTATTCTTTCATCCTTCAACTTGTATTTAATAGGCAACATGAGAACATTATTTAGCCGGAGCTGTGTTGCTTCTGGCAGAAACACTGGGTGTCTTTTTTGAATTTATACCTTAGGTTGGTCCCTATCTGACCACTCTGTTCTCTAGATGAAAAGGTGACCCAGTCTCCATAGAAGAAATGATCTGCTGGTTTCAACCAAGTCAAGAGGAAAGCAGGGCTTCCCTGGTGGCGCAGTGGTTGAGAATCTGCCTGCTAATGCAGAGCACACGGGTTCGAGCCCTGGTCTGGGAAGATCCCACATGCCGTGGAGCAACTAGGCCCATGAGCCATAACTACTGAGCCTGCGCATCTGGAGCCTGTGCTCCGCAACAGGAGAGGCCGCGATAGTGAGAGGCCCATGGACCACGATGAAGAGTGGCCCCCGCTCGCCACAACTAGAGAAAGCCCTCGCACAGAAATGAAGACCCAACAGAGCCATAAATAAATAAATAAATAACCAAGCATTTGAAGCCCTTTTTCTCTGACTCTGTTCTTAAAAAAAAAAGAGGAAAGCAACATAGCTTTGTTACATTAATATTCTTTTTTAAGCAAGCTGCCCTAGGGGTTTTCTTTTATTGCAGCCTCTAAAACGGATTTAATGTCTAAATGTTGACCTTTACAAGGTACCTTGTAGACAATAAATCATCTCCAAGTGCATATTTACTGAGACATACCACCTACTATGTGTGCACTGATTTTTTTTAAGCCACAAGTTCTCTTAACTTTACCTACTGAAAACATCCCCAGCAAAATCATGCTTCATTATTTTTGCGCCTCCAAATCCTACAGTACAAAATGTAAGTGAAATTTTTATGCAGCATAGTGGGAGTTGGAGTGGATCTGACTTTTGTTATAAAATAGTATCTTCAGTTCTTGTTGTTAAGTAGCTTTTCCCAAGAAATGTGTTAAATTTATTCGAGTACAGAGTACATTCACACCCAAGTGATTTACATTTTCGAAGCATACAAATCACTGTCCTATGCTGTTCAGCTAAAAGTTAGATCCCGGGGTCACTGTTGTGGCTCAACCTAACATCAGGTCCCCTCCCCACCCCGACTGCCACAATCAAGATGAGGCTTCTGTCATCTCTTGTCTGGAGACTGACACAGCAGCTTCCTACCAGACTCCCTGCTGCCAGCTGCAGGCCCCCTAAGCTGGAGGAAAGCTTCGGGGGTGGGGTAAACAGTGGGTGCAAAGCATTACTCCATCCCGGTGAATTCAAGCAAAGCAAGATACTGTGAACAGTGAAGAAAGGATTAATAGGCACATGTTCAATATTCCTTCTACATGTGAGTTTTTATAAGTAAAAATGCTTTTCAACAAGCAACTTTTCATTCTGACCAGTTGGGCGCCAGCAAGAGGTTAGGTTAGTTCAAATGTTGTGAAACTCATTTAAGTAAAATAATGCTATCTCTCTTTACTGAGAAATTTATGTTGAACTCTACTTTATGCCCAAAGGCTACTAATGCTCTATTCCCACATCCGAGCTCTACGTGACAATGAACTGTTCAAAAGCAGGTGGCCACAGGCTGCAGGGTGTTTACAAGGACGTGGACTGCTAAACTATTAATACCCATCAACCTTGATGAGCCACCTAAAGTAGCACTCAGAAGTAAATTTTATACTGTCCCCACCCCGGAGTGGGAGGGAAAATGGAAAGGAGACTGCACACACCACTCTTGTTCTGCCCTCTTGGGTTCTGACCAGTGGTGTGCTGGACCTAGCTTATAGCAGACAAGAGAGGTGCCCATTACATTTTCAGGAATTTTGTGAGCTAAATTTTAACCAGTCACTATTTAAAATCCAAGTTGTATAAATTTACAATTAAACAAATTATAGAAAAACAAAGGCAAAGGCTTCTCAAAACTCATCACATCCTAATTATTTTACTATCCTTTACAATCATCTGTGCTCTTGAGGTTACTTACATCTATTGTATCAACACAGAGAGAATGCTCTAGAAGGGTACTGTGCATTCCTTCCCAACTCCACCTTAGGGATGAAATCAAGCCGAACCCTGTGGGGCTCCTGGGCACAGGAGCCTTTCTGTGTACCCCGTTTCTTGTTTGTAAGAAATAGGCTTCATTCAGCCTCCATGACCTTCCCTGAGCTCCAAAGGGCAGGTTCAAGTAGTTACTAATCAAGGAAGGGAGGGGATGAGGAGACAAAGGAGGAGCAGTCAAGAAACAATAGTACAGCCTTGGGGCAGGGCCCCGTTCGTCCTCAAGGGATGTACATAACAATATCTTTGAGCTCTTTTGTTGAACTAAAACCCTAACCAAATGGAAGATGTTAACTACTTGATGAAGCATTCTTCATTCCAGAGAGAAGGTCACACCTCAATAAGCTCGAGAGAACCACAGAAGCCCACAGAAGCCCACCGTGAGACCACCTGACACAAGATGATCTCTAGAATGAAGGAATGCAGGCCCTGCAGGCACCCTGATCCTTATCTGCAACCCTGCCCCTTGACTATAAGACTTGCCACAAACCACCACCTCTCCTTCCCCAGGTTGGGACACACAGTTTTGAGGGAATTAGCCTGCTGTGGCCCCCTTTGCCTGGCAAAGCAATAAAGCTATTCTTTTCTACTTCACCCAAACTCTGTCTCCAAGATTAAACTTGGTGTTGCTGTACAGAGGCTGAGTTTTGGTATCAGGGACAGCATGTTGGTAGCCTGAAATCAGCCAGGTGGGAATAACTACCCCACAGAAATCAGTAAATGACACAAATTAGGGCTTCCCATGCCCCTACACCAGAAAAGGCTGTTGGACATTTAGGGGCACAGCACTGGCTCTCACCTGCCTCCAGTGTAGAGCTGTCAGGCGGGAGGCCGCACATCCTCCTCACAGCGGCTGTAGCTCCTGGAGACAGCGATGGGCTCAGGAAAAGTCACATAACCCAAACAGGGCCGATCAGAGATCTTTGGAGAGGAGTTCAATGCAAATGACGGCAGAGTGAGGATCTTTCTCTCTCTGAGATTATAAGCTGGAGGTACCTTTAAGCCTGGAGTTGCTGGGGATCTTCATGTGGAAGGAATCTGTCAGAAAAACTATACAAAAGGAAACCAGAATTAGCGAGTGAGAGAGAAGGGGGTTAGCCGTTGTGACATCATTTGAGCACCTTGATCCAGCTCTACCTGAAATTAGGCAAATTCCTAGAGTTTTCAGATACATGAGTGAAAAAATTCCTCTGGGGCTTGACAAATTTTAAGTTCTTTGTTTCTGTCCTTTATGACGTAAAAACTTCTGACCTATATACTTTTCTTAGTAGCATTTAAGCAGACCATTGGGCTCTGGTTTAGGTTTTGTTCTTATTAAGCAAATACTGTCGGCCTCTTTCCAGGAGGGAATATGGGAAAAGAACAGAGCAGACAGCAGAGCCGGCCTCCTGCCAAAAAAATGCGACCTAACAACACACCTATTAACGCAAAGGCTCTGAGTATGCCTTAAGGGAGACTCTATTTTCAATATCCAGGGACACAAAATGCAAAAAGTCAAATACATTCCAAGCACTAAGACCTCTGGATCAAAACCCCACCCCCAACGATGCAGATTTAGTAGGTCTGGGAGGCGGCAGGTGAATGTGAATTTCTACCCAGTCCCCAGATGATGCTGACGCAGCTGGTCTTGTGACCATACTTTGAAAACCATCATTGTACATTAGAAGTATAAACACAAAGATGGAAGACACCAGTTTAGGGGTGTGGGCTATTCTCCAGATCCTATCCTCCCTTCGAGGATCCCAACACACAGGCTGGGGTCCCAAGAGCCATGTCTATGCTACTTGACTCTGCCACTTGTTCAGAGCTGATCAGAGTTGGACCGATTTAATGGTTTTTCCCCGAGAACTTGAAACTTCGAAGAGAGAAACTACGAGTCATTGTAGCCAAGTCTCAAAGGATGGGCTTAGAAAGCTTGATCCAGACCTCCTGCTGCTGAGGCATCACTGTGTGTTAAGAACAGAGGCTCTGCAGTCAGCCTGCCTGAGTTCTAGCCTCTGTGCCCCAAGTAGCTCATTGGCAAACCGGAGGTGGCAATAATAAGACCAACCTCATGGGGCTGCTATGAAAATTAAGTAAAACGCGGTTTTGGCCCAGGGCCTGGCATGTAGGGAGTGCTCAAGAAATGTCAGCTACTATTACCCCAGTTGTTGTCATCATTCCATCGGGAAGCTGACAGGGCCCCTGCCCTTCCTTCAATTCTGTGAGCTCTCACAGCAGCCTTCCAATATACTCCCTTCTCTTAAGTTATTCAAAGTGGGTTCCTGTGGCTTGCAATCAAAGGAACTTAAGTAAAATACAATTATAAAGAAAAGCTTTTAGACTGCCTACCCTGGTGCAGCATCATCAACCAGCAGGTACCAACCAACCCAGGAAATCACTTCCCCCTTGCTAACACAGCCCACCCTTCATTCAACAGGCGGTTATTGAGTGGCTCTTAGATGAGAGGCACTGCACCAGACCCTGGGGAAGCACTCAATGAGTGTCCAGCCTCGGAAGAAATCAAGGCTTGCACACATTAACTGAGACGCAAGGTAGGAGGCTGAGGTGGCCATCAGAAGACAGTAATAAAGGTGCAGTGTCACCACTCCCACTCAGGACCGCTGCAGCTTAACCCCTCACGGGAATGTGGGGAGCCAGTGTAAACTCAGACAGCAGAGGCATCCCACCCAAGAGGCTGCAGAGTCGGAGTACTGACACATGAAAGCCCACCAGTTACTGCTGAGGGCTGCTCCCAAGGGCGTTAATTCCCTAGAACTTTCCACCTGCTCTGTGGGTGACCAGCAGGCTCGGGGCAGGAGAAATCACCCAGGCAAAGAAACCCAGGTGCTGGCAGTTAGGAGTCCAGCCTTGTGCACTAAAGCGGCAGAGCCGGGGGTATCAGTGGGGCAGCAACAGCACCTGCGAGGCTAAGCGTGTAGAAAGATGCAAGAACAAGCAGGAGCAACAGCTAAACAGAGTGATTTCTGGGTGGAGCTCCTGCCGAGGGACTGCTGCTTTTCCTATAGTCTGCCTTGTTGTGCCACTGGACTTTCAAAATATATGTACATTGATTTAAAATTTTTTTAATTTATAAAGAAAAAAAGCCCACTGCGCCCCCCACCCCAGCCTCCTCATTGGGTGACTCAGCATTTCGTGGAGTGGGATATTCACGATACTAGTGGTCTCCAAATGGATGGCAGGAGCAAAGGATGAAGGTTTGTTAGTAGTAGTTCACTATTTGTTTCAATGTGCACCAGGAAAAATACATAGCTGGCACATAAAATCTATCATTTTACAGTCATGTTATAGCTTGGGATGAGGCTAACTTTTTAAAGTAAATAACAGTATGGGTAGTATAGGAATACCCAAAAAATCATGGACGTGGTTGGTGGTCATGTGACTAGAGTCTAGGACAACATTGCCTTGGATAATAACTCTGAAGGAAGCATTATTTCAGGTGTGGCAAGTTAAATGGAAACTTGAAGAATATAGGTGCTTTAATCTCAAACACAACTGAAGGTGGTGTGGGCATTTAATTGAGGGCAGAGGGGAGTCCGGCCTGTCCAGCTGCCTTTGACACCTCAACCCCACTTCAGACACACCTCTCCATCATCCTGACTCTCCCCCAAACTCTGACCACCTATTCCAGGAACACAGATGAGCCAGGGGCATACCATGGGGAGAGGGGGCTATTCAAGAAAGGGGACTACACTTCTGGGACTTGGTTGCCTCCCTCAAGGCCTGCGAGAGGGTGATGTTATGGAGTAAAAGGAGTGTGGACTTGGGGACCAGACACAGCACGTTCAAATGGGCACCAGCCCCTGCAGGAGGCTTGGGCAAGTCACTGCCCCTCTCTGAGCCTTTGTTTCCTCAACAGTAAACATGAAGTACACTTGATATGATGTGGTGAGAAGGTCACTTTACCTCTGTGGTCTTCCTCCCCAAAACCCATAACCCTAGTCTAATCATGAGGAAAACATTAGACAGTTCATGTTTCCAATTACGGGACATTCTACAAATACATAGCCAGTACTCCTCAAATCTGTTAAGCTTGTCAAAAACAAGGGAAGTCTGAGCAACTGTCACAGACAAGAGGAGCCTGTGGAGCCCTGAGAGTCAAACAGAATGTGGGTTCCCGGATGCTTTCCTGGAACAGAAAAGGGATATCTGATTAAAAAAAACAAAAACAAAACAAAAAAAAAACACTAACGAAATCTGAATAAAGTATGGACTTTAGTTAATAATGTATCAGTATTGATTCATTCATTGTGACAAACGTACCATGCTAATGTAAGATGTTAACAATAGGAGAAACTGGGTCTAGGGTACATAGGAACTCTCTATCCTGTCTTCGTAATTTTCCTATAAATCTAAAACTGCTCTAAAATTTTAAAAATGGAAACACACCTCCTCCTTCACAGGGATGCTGGAAGGCTCAAAGAGATGTCGTATGGGAAGATAAGTGACATACCCAAGGCTCTCAATAAATATTAGTTTCTTTAAGAAGCCGTAAGACAACTGAAAGTTCCAAGAACAAATCTTGGTTTAATGGGAGCTCAATCAGTCTCCCCATTTTACCCTTTCTTCATACTTATTTATCCCCACATTATTCCTTTTTTCACCAAATTCATTATTTAACCAGTCTTAGATACCAGCACCCATTTTTAAGTTTGTTTCCAGAAGTCTCCCATAACACTAAATAATAATAATAATTGAAAAATGAATAAGTAAACAATGGTTAGCTTCCTTTTACTTGTTGAAACAAAAGCAAACTGGAGGCTGTGACTGTACAGACTATCCCATACCCCAAGCCCAAACTGTCTCACAATCTCATTCAGGAACACTTCAGGGCAGTTCTCAGACACAGAGCAGAGAGCCCACAAATGCCCAAGGCGAGTGGGATGTCAGAGTGAGGCCGCACTTTATTTACCAGCAGAAAGGAGCTAAGCTGCTTGTCCTCTTAAATGCAACAGGGAGCTTGACCAGAAACAAGTCAACCCCAAGAAGGGCTGCAGCTGTAATACCTCCGGCCGAGGCCTGTGCTGGGCCTGCTGGGACCAGCCAGCTGATAAATGAAATCTTTGTCTTCACACAGATCCGCCACCAGGTAGGGGAAGGAAAAAAGCCGCTCACCCCTTGCGATACGAAGCCTGTATGAACGCTTCAGAAGACAGAAAGCCCAGGCCCCCTGGCTCAAAGCACTGATTTGAGGCTAACGCTTCTCTACTGAGCATGCAGACTGCATTGAGCCCAGAGCCGCTCAGGAGAAAGGGAAAATGCATCTGCTGATTACATAAATTTACATCTTAGGATCACCTTGAAAAGTCATATTTTCAGTATAGATTCGTTGCTTGCTTTTTTATAAAGGCTTTCTCCCAAGAACACTTGGCTGTATCTTACTCCTTCCAAAAAGTGAAGTCTGCCTTGTCTTTTACTGGTTGAGGACTACAGGGGCCTGGAAAAGGCAAGTGTGGCTCCCAATCCATGCCTGTCCCTGTGTGCTGAAGCGGACTGGAATTACAGCTCTGGGTCAGTCAGTGGCTTTGCACTCCAGCTCAGGCGCTGGGGAACCGTGGGGCGATGGGGACACGGGAGAGGGGCAGCTGCAGGGGCGATGGAGGAGGTGGGTGGTCCTGGGAGCTGCGTAGGAGGGCAGGCCCCTCATTCGAGGGCTCTGTGCCATGGTTGGAGGGCTGACAGCCTGCCATCTCCGCGTGTCCTGGAGCTCTGAGGGCTGGCCTGGGACACAGAGCTTTGTTCAAACCATGTTGCAGTATCCTCAGCTCCTGCCATGAGGTGCGCAGGCCAAGGCAATAATAAGTCACTGCCGGGCTTCCCTGGTGGCGCAGTGGTTGAGAGTCCACCTGCCGATGCAGGGGACACGGGTTCGTGCCCCAGTCCAGGAAGATCCCACATGCCGCGGAGCGGCTGGGCCCGTGAGCCATGGCCGCTGGGCCTGCGCGTCCGGAGCCTGGGCTCTGCAACTGGAGAGGCCACAACAGTGAGAGGCCCGCGTACCGCAAAAAAAAAAAAAAAAAGACACTGCCACTGCCAGCCTGCGGTGCTGCTCCCAACAGCCCGGCACTTCAGTGACCATCTCCCAGCTGGGAAAGGCCCAGACCGTGGACTCAGCACCTCTGCAGCATTTCCCTCACTAGCCTATAATTAAAGGAACACAGAAACAATAAGTCATAAAAGGAAAGACTGGTACAGTTAAATACTTCACAACTTTAAAGGTCTTTATGAAAAATGAGAGTATAAATACAGTTAGAAAGCAAGCCACAGCTAAAGATAATTGCAACTTATTTCACTGACAATATCTACTGCCTATAGATGTTGATATGTAAGGATAAAACTTTTATCCTTACAATCAATAAGAAAAAAACACAACCCAGAAGAGGGAGCCTGAGTTGCCAAAAAATAGATGAAATGATGCTCAGCCCCACTAATACTGTGGGGTTAGCAAATGACCTCCAGGAGATACAGGGTGGTTAAGAACATGGGCTGGCTGAGCCCCAGAAATAATAACAGACTGAGCAGGAGAAAGGCCCCTCACATGGTTTTGTATAATCTCAGGAAGTGGGGGGAGGGAGGTCCTCCTCTGCTCCCCTCCAGATACCCTTTCCAGGAATACAATGAGGTTTTCTTTCTTTCCAAAAAAAAAAAAATCTGAAGCAGCCATGGTAAAACATAATATTTAAGAAACGTGTGGTGGGCACGTGTATTTATTTTCTGAAATTTTTTGCATGCTTGAAATATTTTATAATTTTTATAGAGCTCATAAATGATGAAAAATGAATGAAATTATGACATTAAAAACAAAAATAAAGTCAGAAGAGGACCCCACGATGCAGAAGCAATTCCCTTGGGCACAAACCTCGAGGGGAGCACAGTCAGCCTCCCCTCCCCACTCCAATGGCCACGTACCTTGCTTCATTCCCTGGATTATGCATGACCTTGTGAGGGGGCCTTTCTCCTGCCCAGTCTGAGGCCAGTTTGGGGACCCACAACCCATGTTCCAACCATACTACTCTGATAACAGGACAAAAAGACTTAAGTTTAAAGTTTTTGGTATAAAGAAAGCGTGTAACTTTCACATTAACCAAGTCCTGATGTTAATAAGAATATTCATTACTTATTATAAATGTGGATAGTGAGAAAGGGCATGACCTAAGTTCTTATCATTTATTACAGACTGTCTTTCAGGAACAAGACTTTCATTTAAATTTCCTGAGGTTTGGGTATGTCTCCATTTCTGATATTTAAAAAAAAAAAAATCACTGTGAATATAAATCAGTTCAGGTTGGGTCAAAGATAATTATATTACTTTCCAAAATATCAAAGATTTGTGCTTTTGTATCCCGTGAGATAACCTGACCACAGCAACCTGTATTTCTCTGTGACGGCAATTAAGTGCAAGTACCAAGAACCTATAATTTTAGCCTTGAGGTTGACTCAAATGGGTGAAAATATTTATTTTTCCTTTGCTCTTTCTATGGGCTCACATAATGAATTAAATGCAGGGCTCTCTTTCTTGATTATTGCTTTAGAAAGAAACTGTCATGCCTCTTTACTCATTTTCAAAAAGAGATGATAGCATACTTTATTATAGGATTTTTATGTATTGCTAATGTCTAGAAAACTCAGCAGATTAATTCTCTCTACACAAGAAGAAATTGATTGAATTGGATATCTATAAAAGTCCATCAATTGTGACCTGAAAGCTTTATAGAAGAGGGCATACAGGACCCAAAGAGAAAAATATAAATCTGACACCAGAGACATAAAATTATACCCAGAGGTTTACCTAAGATTAATCTAAGAACCATGGTATTCAATAGGTAATTTCTTAATACTAAGTAGTATAAATTACCTATAGGAGGTGGAAGACATGTGGAAAAATAGCTAAAAATATACTCTGAGATTTATACAGCATAAATTATTTATAGGCATTTAAAAGCCAGTCTTATATAAAAGTTGAGGTGTAAGTTTTGAAGAGTCTGTGATAGAATATCACATCAGTGGTCACGGGACAAGCTCTAAACCTCAGGGAACTTCAGTGGAAGAACACTGGACAGTTTCTGTTTGCCTGGCATGCTTTTCTGACTCCCCCTCGCGAGAAGCCCATTCAGTGGAGTTCAGGTAAAATGAACCCTTACTTACTTGCCTAAGATGCTGGGTATCTGATGCTTGGCCCTCCAAATCTAATCTCCACCCTTCCCCACCCTGCTCTGAGCCCTGGGAAGCTGACCAGTCTGGCCTGTGTTAACAGTTCCCTGGCATTCTGGCTTCCAGTTGGCCGGGCCCCATGGGAGTCACCAGTAGCAGAACAAAGGCAGGAGGAAAGTAAGGTCAAAGAGTTTACTCCCCAGCTCCTTCCCCATCAGATGCCACAGCCAAAGTCCCCAGCTCCTATCAGGAGGTACTTACAAATTCCAGTAATTGCCTCCTCCTTGCTCTTCAGGAATAGGGATGGTGACAGCAGTCTGGAGTACTGTATCATCCCTTGCTGGTTTCCCTAACTCCTCCCCTATACCATTGCAAATGATCCATTTATGAGCCATCCATTTCCTGCCAGGTCCCTGGCTAACATCCTTGATCCTCCCCTTCCAGCTTCACCAATGGGCTGAGCCCTGGAAGTTCTAGAACAAGATCATCCAAACAGCTGGTGCTCCCAGCAAAGAGAGAGCCTCTCTCTTGATTACTGTAATCAAGCAAGAAACAGGTTTGGATCACATTTTGGAAGAAAACTCTAGTAAGAGAGTAAAGGAAGATTAAGAAGAAGGCAAAACTTGAGGCGGAAAGACTAGATTTTTTCATGGCTACTACATGCCAAGTACTATGCTAGGTCCTAAGAATGCAACATAAGCAAAGACAATGGAGTCTAGAGTCTAAAGAACTCATTGAATCTGAAGTGTTATTATCACCTTCAGCTGAACTGAACTTCATTTGGGACATTAACACCATTTACAAAGTTACCCCAGATTTAAATGTCCAATGCAGCAGTTTCTGGTTTATTTTCCTCGGGTCATATTTAGATAGACCAGAATAACCCAATTTTGGAGGTACAGTTCTTCTGCAGTCATTATAACAATGATGCATTGTCTAATTTAATCTTCATGACAGCTGGAGAAGGAAGGTTTTGTTATTATCCAAATTTTACAGAAGAGGAAACTAAGGCTTAATATTACACAACCAAAAAGTAGTAGGAATGCACTTCAAACCCAAGCAATTCTGACTCCCACCCTCCATCTCTTTTATTTTTTTCTCACTGAAGTATAGTTGGTTTAGAATGTCGTATTAGAAGCTAAGAATGCAGCCTTACCATTAAGGGGAATCGAACCCTGCTCAGGTCCTGAGTGACAAGCAGGCATACTCACCACTATACTGATGGGGAAGATACTCCACCGTCCATATCTTAACCTCTACAATATAGTACTATAATCTTTTTCATAATTATCTAATCCAATCAAAATGGAATCTTCTAATCACTTAAATAAAAATTAATTACACCAAGTAATGACTGGTAGGAAAACGGTAAACTCCCATACCATTCATATCTCAGAAAACATTATCAAAATTAATATTCATGGGCTTCCCTGGTGGCGCAGTGGTTGAGAGTCCGCCTGCCGATGCAGGGGACACGGGTTCGTGCCCCGGTCTGGGAAGATCCCACATGCCGCGGAGCGGCTGGGCCCGTGAGCCATGGCCGCTTGGCCTGAGCGTCCGGAGCCTGTGCTCCGCAGCGGGAGAGGCCACAGCAGTGAGAGGCCCGTGTACAGCAAAAAAAAAAAAAAAAAAAAAAATTAACATTCATGCACATTTCAACATTAACATAGCAAACCAAGGTGTTATTCTACCATTCCAGGAATATTGTCACATATCTCAACAAAGCATTTAGTAATGGAGTCCTAGCACTCTTTGGGGAGAGTCTCATCTATTTTCGATTATATCCATAAAATCACCGAGACAGCTGGAGGCTCTCCAGTTCAATCAGGTATTAGTACTTGGTGTTTAGCTGACACTTCATTATCATTAGTTATGACTGAGCTACAACACACTTTTTAATGAGTGCCTACGATATTCTCTTTATTATTTGCATTTACCATCAAACCATGGTATTGTAAAGCACAGCACACTCAGGTTTTAGTAAGATGTGTGCATTTAGCTTCGATTAGAGCAGCTTCTTCTGCACCTGCCTCTCATCACACAGGATAGGGACTCACTGGCTTGTCACCAGAAATTGAGCAATGACGTTTAATTTGGAGAGTCTCACTTCATTCAGATGTCCAGTGGTTATGAGTAAAGGCATCGTCTGGTGATAGAGAAGGAACTAGGTCCAATTAGAAAGGAAAGACGTTTCAGACACTTGCCTTGCAAGTAATGAAAGTACTTCGAAAGGACGCTAGCCTGGGAGAGATGTCATAACCACACACAACTGCTCACCACTTCCACCATCTGCACTGGAATCTTGGGGTGCCTGAAACGCACAAAAACAGGAAACCTGGAAATATGAAAAACTACTTGTTTGGGCTAAACTGGGTAAGTCAGCAAACAGATGGTAAGTGGCCCTAAAGGGCATGCGCCTGTGCGCACACGTAATAATCAAAGATCTCACAGGAGGAATGAGTCAGAGTCCAATTGAGTAAAACAAAGTTGGGCATTAGCCCAGGGTGATGGATCTGAAATAGTAAAGGCACATGACATCAGCATGGGTAGGAAGGAGATAGTAACAATTCCCCACAGGCTACAGAACCAAGACAAGATGCTCAGAGAGCAAATGTGAGTGACCAGCACCGAGGAGACCAGCTCTTTTAAGGGAATCCATCCTGGTCCAAAACTTCTTATTTCCCAGGACTTGGCTGACCTAGATCTGCAGGCAGATAATCTGCTGAAAGTGAGGAGTCTGGGGGACTGAAAACGTGGCCTTACACTGAGGTTACTTTGTCTTGTCCAGGGACCCTTAAGCCCTTCCCCCACTCTCTCTCAGCACCATATTCTATTATTCACATTGGCTGTCTACAATGACCTATTTAACTGGGTAAGTATTCAGTGCTTTATTTCTCTATATGCCAGGTATGCACAGCTGAAAACCAATTTTTAACCTGAGATGAAGAAAGTTTTCATTATGATCTACCTGAAATAACCAGCAAGGGTTTGCCAATTACCATATAATGCAAATTCAGCACTAACAGGCTGACTGCGGATTATAAAACTTCCTTTAAAAAAATAAATGAAATCAAAACACTACTTTAGACCATCAAGAAGAAGCTGTGATGGTTAATTTTCTATAACAACCTCACTGGCCATGGGGTGCCCAGGCTAAACATTATTTCTGGGTGGGTCTGTGAAGGTATTTCCAGATGAGATTAGCATTGGAGTTGGCGGATTCAGTAAAATAAACTGCCCTCCCCAAATATGGGTGGACATCCAATTCGTTGTGGACCTGAATAGAACAAAAGGCAGAGGAAGGAGGAATTCAACCTTCCTTTATCTGCTCCCACTGTTGAACTGGGACATCTCATCGCATCTCCTGCCCTCATGTTAGGATTTACACCACCAGCTTTCCTGGGGCTCCAGCTTGCAGATGGCAGATCATGGGATTGTGGGACTTCTCAGCCTCCATAGTCTCGTGAGCCAATTCCTCATTATCTAGATATAAATATAGATACATCTCCTACTGGTTCTATTTCTCCAACGAACCCTAATGCAGAAGCCAAAATTTTACCTGAGTCTTTACGGTTTTTACTCTATTTATTGCCAAAGCCAAGTCTATATTATCATATTCTAGGATTTTTATGTAACTATGTTAATTTTTAAGAAAAATACATGGGGGCTTCCCTGGTGGTGCAGTGGCTGAGAATCCCGCTGCCAATGCAGGGGACACAGGTCTGATCCCTGGTCCGGGAGGATCCCACATGCCTCAGAGCAACTAAGCCCATGGACCACAGCTGTTGAGCCTGTGCTCTAGAGCCCGCGTGCTGCAACTACTGAAGCCCGTGCGCCTAGAGCCCATGCTCTGCAACAAGAGAAGCCACCACAATGAGAAGCCCACGCACGGCAATGAAGAGTAGCCCCTGCTCGCCGCAACTAGAGAAAGCCCACGTGCAGCAACAAAGACACAACACAGCCAAAAATAAATAAATAAAATAAATAAATTTTAAAAAAAAAGAAAGATACACAATTGCAGTCACTGGAAGGTAAATGGGAATAAAAATGAAATAGGTCCTGCCTATCACAGTGTCCAGAATTTTCCATAAACCCACTCTGTTGTGGTTGCCAAAGTCCTTGTTCCTTGTCAACCCCAAGTCAGACATCAGGCCAGAAAGTGTTCACACAATATGCACAGAGACATTGTTAGTAGTCAGGTAAACTGAAGAAAAGGTGAAAATTACTGATTTTATAGATGCAAATATTAGGAAACTTAAATAAAAAGTTATACATAGTGTGGGGGAAAGAACTTTTAACTAAACAGTTGCATTTAAGTTTATTATAAAACGTAGGGAAAACAGGGTCAGTACATACTAAAATCAGTAGATAAATCCAATACCCATTAAGCTCCAGATTACATTGAGATTATTTTTCAAATAAGAATTCCACTGCTAGGGTACCTGCCAAGAGATACACAGTAGAATCTATAAACAACAACAGCCTGTTCAATTGCAAGGTGACAATAATTCTTTGAGCTAATATAAAGCCACAGATATAATTCCAAGCTTAACACAGTAATGAAATCTTAAACACCATGAAGTAAAATGACTGCTCGTTTCCCGTGCACTTTTTCAGAATGTGTTTATCTCCAAACCCGCTTTAAGCCCCAGCACCTGACTCACTGGCCATCTTCCCTCAGTATCCTTGATAATCACTGGGAAAACAGGACAAGAGCCAGCAAAACTCACTACCATCACCAATTTTCTAGCGCAGCAATTCCTACCTGAAGAATCAATTTCCAAAGGTCCTTCCTGGGAGGGGAGAAAATAAGGATGGAGAGAAATTCTTTCTAAAATTTAGCTCTGAGATCCAGAACTTACACCTACCCCAAGCTCTATTATAAACCTCTTTTCCTGTAACTATGAAAACTGTACTATCTTCAGGCAACTCAGGGACCTGGAGACCCCATAAAATGAGAGCTCTTCAGAGGTCAAGTGCTGCATAAATCTCCTTAAGCTTGCAGCACTCATTCCAAAATGTTAAGTTATTATAAAGAATCCATGGAAGACTGACCCACATGCTCAAATGACATTTGTTGAGGATCTGAATGTCTCTGCCATTGCTATTCAAGGAGGGTCTCAGTATAGTCAGGCAAAATGTGCAGGTCAGAGACAAGATCGTGTGACAACTCTAGAAGGCTGAAAGGAAAAAAGTGAGCACGCATTTAGAGGCTAGTCAACATGTTCGACATGCAATTTAAAGTCCAGGTTGAAAGGGGACCCCCCCCTCCGATTCTAGATGAAGTCTTGCAGGAAGTAGCTTGGAGAGGACCCCTGATGACTTGTGAACTTGGCTTACATGAGCACTCCTTTCCATATTTCAACTTATGCTCAAGTCACTGCTGACCATTCTCCATGTTCCTAATATACTTTTGTTGTTGTTGTTGTTTTTGCGGTACGCGGGCCTCCCACTGTTGTGGCCTCTCCCATTGCGGAGCACAGGCTCCGGACGCACAGGCTCAGCGGCCATGGCTCACAGGCCTAGCCGCTCCGCAGCATGAGGGATCTTCCTGGATCGGGGCACGAACCCGTGTCCCCTGCATCGGCAGGCGGACTCTCAACCACTGTGCCACCAGGGAAGCCCCCTACTATACTTTTTAAAATACTCGTTAGCTTTCTAATGAGGAGATCCTATTGGGTCTGTTCTCTGTGCTGAGAGAGATATTTTATATTCAGATATTTTAGGAGTAACAATGTTCTTTCAAACCTGGTTGGTGTAAATATTATATTTTTGACTGGCAGCTCTAAGTTTGTCTTTTGTTTGCCTAGCCTGACAGTTTAATTGAAAGTTCTTCTTCCAAATGCAACTGATCAGAGCTTCTCACTCAAGGGTTCCATAATTCGTTAGGATATACCTCAGTAATTTTAAGCGCCTGCCTCACCTCCTGGTGTAGAAAAACTCATAAACCGCTCAAGAGCTCTAAACAGTCCTGCGTTCACTGTGCCGCCTCCTTCACTGTGAGGATAAACAGCATCTCTCCACTCCGTTTAACTCAAATCAGTGACACATCTCAAGATTTACGCTCCAGGTAGTGCTCTTATCTCCCACTTCACACGCACGGCCTGCTTAATGGCGAGATGAGCTATCCATTTGAAGGTTTTAGGCGACTTGTTTACCTTCACGCTTTTTAAGAAATGATTCAGTATTTTGCATAGGAACCAATCGCATCCCAAAGAAACTGCTTTTTTTTCCTTTGAACTTAGAGCAAATGTTTCTCTTGGGTTCTGACTGAATTCAGACTATTATCAGTGGGATACCAACAAAGTTTGGAGCAAGATGTTTAAGAGACATATGGAAAGCATCCAGAAGAAAGTAATGAAAATAAATAAAAGGCTGCAAAACAAGACTGATAAAAGGATAAATGAACTGAGACAAAATGTCTGGGAATGAATCCCTTACGCTACCTGGCTCATTAATGCAAAAATGTCATGCTTATAAACATTCATTTACACACACCACTTAGTGTCTATTCAGAAGTCTTTCTCTCCCAGGTCCATAACACCATTGTCATCAATCTTAAAGAGGCACTGGATTCCCCTGAGTTTATAGGAGTGTACCACATGTATTAGAGGTTTGGGGGCAATGCGACTGCTACTCTCAAGAAGTTCAAAATTTAGGAATTATCTCAAAATATCACAAAGTGAAAATAAGGCCTTAGCATCAAACTATGAATAGTGTGTGAGGACCCCAAGGACAACAGAGGAAAGATGTAATCTTTCCTGTTCCAAAATCAACCACGAAATATATACATTAACCAGTCATATGTGTGCTGCTCTATACAAGGTACTACAGTCACCGTCAGTTATTATTTTCATTTGTAAAGATTACCCCGATATTCCCATTTTGATGCTGCCCTTTTGGAATAGCAACTAGAACAGTTCCTGACATACACAGTGCTCAGTGAATACCTTTAGAATAAATAAGATGGTGCATGAGTGACACACATCTTATTGGGAGCTGATTATAGTTAGAATAGCCACAATGCAAATTTTAGAGTAAGAAGCAGATAATTTTGACCAAATAACAAAATTACAAACAGTTAAATATTTTGTTCAGAAGCTTCTACAGCATGTGCCCTTTTTCTATTCTTCAAAGCCATCTGCAGCAACTAATTAGACCAAAGACATCTGAAACCCCATATGTGGACTCCCAGTTAGATATGAAAAAGGAAAGGCATTTTGTACTTTATGCCTTACCTTGAAACCTACAGAAAAAAAATTTATTTTTGAAGAAAGAACAAAGACAAAAAAAAGGGCTTCCCTGGTGGCAAAGTGGTTGAGAGTCCGCCTGCTGATGCAGAGGACACGGGTTCGTGTCCCAGTCCAGGAGGATCCCACATGCCGCGGAACGGCTGGGCCTGTGAGCCATGGCCGCTGAGCCTGCACGTCTGGAGCCTGTGCTCTGCAACAGGAGGCCGCGTACCACCAAAAAAAAAGAAGAGAACTCCATTGTTAAGGAAATGAGGTGATAATGGTCATAATTCTAAAATTTAAAGAATAGCTACCAAATACAGTAAAATATAGGCCAGATAAAGCAGGACTCTGAGAGTTAATACATAACTACTCAGATCCAGAGTAGAACAAGATCTCCCAGAAAGTGTTACCCAAAGATTTACCCATTGGACACCAAGACGGGAAGGGCCTGGCCAGCCTTGCAAGAAGCAAGCAATGATATTCCTGTGGATTCTCAGAAGGTCAGTGCAGAATGGCAGGGGAGAAGGATCTAAAGAAGGAGCCATGTGATAAGCCATTCTGACTGAGCCAGAGTGCTTCATCTGGAGGGCTGGAAGGAGAGAGGGAAGGCAGGGATCTCCATCCACACATGGCTCAGAAGGCCTGTGACCTGAGGGGCTCCACCTCGAGCACACTGCTCCCTCGATGCCAAAAGTAAAACAGAAACACGTCCCAAAGATTGAAAATCTAACAGAATGTGGTATCTATATATGAAAACAGTCCTAAAATAAGTTTTGAATAGTCCTAGCTCATTACCCCCACCCATGCCCTACTATTTAGCAGGGACGTGGGAGAAAGAGACATTCATGTACAAAGATGAGTAGTAACAAGAAACCAACAAAGAACAGCAAGTCAGGAGGGTGACAAGACGCAGAATGAAAGGAAAAGAACGCAAGAAAAACAGACGAAGAACGTAGACAAACAGTTCTACATAAATTCAAAAACATGACGGATAACCTCACATCTCTGAAAAGGGCTCAAATAAAACACAAAAGAACACAGAAGAGACAGACAACAGGAGAAAACGCAAGCCAGTGGCAGAGCTCAGAACATAAATGAGAAATATTTTCAGAGACTTGTTTTCCTTAAAGCTATGTTAGAAGCCACAAAAAGAAAACCAATGTGACTGAGAACAGAAGTTGTGCCCTGGTCTGGGAAGATCCCACATGCCGCGGAGCGGCTGGGCCCGTGAGCCATGGCCGCTGAGCCTGCACGTCCGGAGCCTGTGCTCCGCAACGGGAGAGGCCACAACAGTGAGAGGCCCACATACGCGCCCCCCCCAAAAAAGGAACAAAGATATCAACATTATTAAAGAGACGATAGGACAAAGATTCAAAATACACATAACCAGTAAACCACTCCTCCTCCCCACCAAATAAAAGCAAGAAGATTTGAATAGGAAAACACTACCTTTGGTACTTTGATACTACAAATTATAAATAATACTGACATTTTTAAATACTGAAATTTTTAAAAATGATTTAAATTTGAAAATCAAAAGAGCAACAGATCCAGCAGAACTCAAGCAGAATAAATATAAAGAAAATCACACCTAGGTACAACATAGTCAAACTGCTAAAAGTCAAAGATAAGCAGAAAATCTTGAACACAGCCAGAGAAAAAAGACTCACTACATACAACGAAACAATAATACAAACAGCTGGCTTCTCATCAGAAATAATGGGATTCCCAAACAATGGAATGACACCTTTAAAGTGCTGAAAGAAAAAAAGGGTCAACTGAGAATTCTATACCCACTGAAAATGACCTTCAAATTATTGCAGTTTTAGCATAAGACATACACATAAAGCAATGGAACAGAATACAATGTCCAGAAATGGACCTATACATACACATAACTGATATTTGATAAAGGCACCAAGGTAATTTAATGGGAAAACAGAATCTTTCAACAAATAGTACTAGAACAATTTGATACCCATATGGAAAAAAATGAACCTTAACACATACCTCACACCATACACAGTGATTAATTTGAAATTGATCATAGACCTAAAGGTAAAAACTAAACCATTAAGCTTACAGGAGAAAATACAGGGAAAAAGTCTTCACAATCTTTGTATAACCAACCAATTCCTAGAACACAAAAGACATAAGTACAAAGAAAAAACGATAAACTGACATCATCAAAATTAAAACATATGCTCTTAGAAAGACACTGCTAAGAAAATGGAAAGCAAGTCACACCAGGAGAAAATATTTGTAAAAAATGACAACATATCATGTTTTAATTCTAAAATTTAATTACTATTGATAACCTATTTTACATAATTTATAATTATTATATAATATATTTAATACATAATATAGATATTTATGTATTATTTGTTTTCTATTATCCATTATATGTATTTATTATTTATTTTATATTATTTACTATATATTTATAATTATGAAAATAAGATATATAATTCATAACATTTCTTATAAAACCCAAACTTATTAGTTGTTCTGTCCAAGTTTATGTATCAAATTAACTGTGTCCAATAATTAAGATAAATGAATGTAAAAATGCAAATTCATGTGCCAATATGCATAAATACAAGCCTCTAAAAATGCATGACTGTTTTACATTGCTTTAAGTGTTAGTGCGTCGCCTTGTCAGATTAACACTGCTGCACAATTTAAATTCTTAGCGTCATAAAAAGTATACTCAAGTGATTATTCACATTTAGCTCACGGCTTGGAAAAAGCATTATGATCAAATACTGCTGTTGCACAAAAAATACACACAAAGCACAACTATTGAACAAAACATCGCTCTTTAATAGCATCACTTTAAGTCCTGGGCCTGAACTCAACGGAGCAAATTGCGTTTTAACAATAAAATAATGACGGCCATCCTAGAATTGCCAAACATTTATGACTTTGAGTGCATTTCACACATCTTAAATCATAATCATTACCGTCATTTTCCACACAGTAACCTTCATTCCATGTTAAGTACTTACAATTCAAACTGTCTGCTGCCAACTGCTCTACTTATGTTTGACAACATCAAGTCTGGGATCCAAGAAAAACATATTTGAAGGACTCTACCAGGTATTAGGAATAGAAAGAGAGGCTATAAATACATCTTTGCTTCCTCCACCAAAATACTACTTTTCTCTAAACTTCTTAACTTGAGAATTTCATTTTTTAATGGCTTAGGTCTGCTGTAGCATCATTAGGTGCCTGTGGCCCTACTACTGAGCAGAATACCTGGACACTGAGACACGCAGAGGCTGGGAGGGAGGAAGCAGCAGAATGCTGTGGAAAGAGTAGGGGCTGAGGGCCTGAGTTTACTAAGTGATTCAGACAAATGTCACCTCTTGCCTCAGTCTCCTCGTCTGCAAACTGGAAACCACATCTACCTTGCACTGCTAGGTCAGGAAATCTGTATAGCAAATATCACACGTCTAGAAAATAACCCCTAATTTAACGTTAGTTCCCTCCTTCCAGCTCCCTGTCTTCAAAGGTCTTACAACACGGAGGAAGGAGAGATTATGGTAAATCATTCGGGAGAAAAAAATCTTCCAGGTAAATCTCTACCTTTTATCAAAACATGTTCAGGTAAATTAATTATCAATACTTAAAGGTTTGAAATGAAACCATTAAAAAGTACCTAGAAAAAATCAAGGTTACAGTTTTATCATTCTAGAATGAGAACGCCCTTTCTCAAGCTGAACAGGACAGGTAGAACTAAAGAAAATATTGACACAATTGACCCTGTAAAAAAATAAATATTTCCACAGGCAAAATTTTAAATTCCCAAAGTCGAGACATAAAAAGCAAACTGGGAAAAATATTTGCACTACAAATGACACAGAGCTAATATCTTTAGGATATAAAAAAACTCTTCAAAAGCAATGACAAAAAGACAAGCACCTTTTAGGGAAAAAATGAGCAAAGGACAGGAAAGGTGATTCACTCAACATTCAACAAATACTTGAGCTCCTTCTCCTTCTGCGTGTCAAGCTCTTCTAGGAATGGAGGACAGGAAAGCAACAAAACAGATGAACATCTCAACCTGCATGAGCTGATCTTCTAGTAAATAGAGAATAAATACAAGTGGGGAAAACAAAAACCTTAAAAAGGGAATGCAAATTAAAACAACGAGTTCTCATTTCTCTTGGCAAAGATTAAAATATTGTGTAGAGGGCAGTAGAATACGTTTTAGAACCTTGAAAGACTGCACACTTACTTCGCAGAAATTCCTCTTTTAGGAAGTTGTCCTATGAAGTCTGAAAGGATGCAGGTACAACGATATACACTGCAGCCTTGTTTTTAATATGAAAAACTGAAAATAACCCAAACATCCACCAAGATGTTGATTCAATAAATTACAGAATATCTATACAATGAAATACAATGCAGGCATTAAAAAATCATAGCATTAACAAAGTACAGCCACAACAATTGTTATATAAAAAGAGCAAGTTTCGGGCTTCCCTGGTGGCGCAGTGGTTGAGAGTCCGCCTGCCGATGCAGGGGACATGGGTCCGTGCCCTGGTCTGGGAAGATCCCACATGCCGCGGAGCGGCTAGGCCCGTGAGCCATGGCCGCTGAGCCTGCGCGACTGGAGCCTGTGCTCTGCAACGGGAGAGGCCACAACAGTGAGAGACTTGCGTACCACAAAAAAAAAAAAAAACAAAGAGCAAGTTTCAAAAGTGCATATATTATATGGTACCATGTTTATGTTTAAATATATATATGTAGATTCAGATATTTTTAAGCATAAAAAAGAATCCTGAATGACTATACATCAAAATATTAGGAGCAGATATCTTTGCGTGAAGAGTCTATGGGTGTTTTCTATCTTTTCTAATTTTTCTTTTATAAATTTATTTACTTATTTTTGGCTGCCTTGGGTCTTCGCTGCTGTGTGCGGGCTTTCTCTAGTTGCGGTGAGCGAGGGCTACTCTTCCTTGTGGCACACGGGCCTCTCACTGCAGTGGCTTCTCTTGTTGTGGAGCACAGGCTCTAGGTGTGTGGGCTCAGTAGTTGTGGCTCGCAGGCTCTAGAGCACAGGCTCAGTAGTTGTGGCGCACAGGCTTAGCTGCTCCGCGGCATGTGGGATCTTCCTGGACCAGGGCTCGAAGCCGTGTCCCCTGCACTGGCAGGCAGATTCTTAACCACTGTGCCACCAGGGAAATCCTATGGGTGTGTTTTAAAATATACATTTCTATAAGTTCTAAAATGTTTGCAATACACATTATTATAGTCAAAAATGCTAAAACTATTTGCACTGGAATTTTTCTGAAACTTAAAAAAAAAAAAAAAAGATGAACAATGGCCAACAGCGTACACATTCCTGGAAGAATTATGTTCACAGCAGTAAGAGTCCACTATTTAATCTGAAGCACCAATACCCAGAAGTGCCATGTCTCTCTCTTTTCTGGCAAGCGAGAGATGTCTTTGCAATAACCAATTCATGAGAAATGCCAGCCTCAGTGACCAAGAAAAACCCAACTCCGAGGACAACAGAAGAGTCTGTGCTCTAAACAAGATTTCCAACTGGAAGAAAAAGGTCCCCAAGAGACCCAGCCAGTCAAGTTAAGTGAATATAGTACCTGTGAAAACATCTCTCCACTCCTGGCCATTAAATATTCACCACATGGACCATAAAAGCCCAAGTAATTGAAATTGGAACTGCTTTTTATCCGTGGCACTCAATTTTTAACATATAAAATCCAGCTCTAAATCTCATTTATAGAAATCTGTTACAACTAAATTACAAATTGCACAGTGGTCCATGGAGCATCTGTGCTCTCAGTCTCTTTAACCAGGAAGCAATGAAATTAATTATTTTTCTTTAAAACTCATTTAACTTTCTGTCACCAGCAGTAACATTTATACCACATCAGGAGTCTTTTGGGTTAACAGTGTTTCTGCCTAGTCTCTTCCCATTTCAATTTTTCATCAAAATAAAGCCCATTTATCTCCAAATATATGCATATCATATTCATAACTAATGCCTTTTTTAAAATAGCTCTTCTGACCCACCTCATTAACAGTGTAAAATTCACTGGTCAAATACATATCATTAGCCAGTGAACTACTATCCTTTTTACAAAGCATATATATTCAAAGGGTTTAATTCAAAGGTGGTTTTTTTTCTTTTCCCGAAAGGTGCTGCTGCTCTGCTTGGTAACGTGCTTGATAGTTTGCTAGACAGCAACAACATAAATTAAAAAGGTGGGAGGAAGGCAACAGGTATGGCTTCACCCCCATTTCCATCCATCTTGGGCTACATGGTCTTTGCACTGCACTCCACGGTGTGCTTGGCTACTGAGAGAGGTAGACACATCTGCACCAGAAGTGGGAGGAGCTGGAGTTGCCCCTCCTCCCACGTGCAAACTCAAGAGCCGATTCTGTCCGACTGACCAGGGTCATCTAAGATGATACCTGAATGGGCCTGACAGCCTCCTCACCAGCTGTTGCCTCAAAATTTGTTAACTCTCAGATACCTGGGAGAGGCAGACTGGAGCTGGAAGACCTGGCTTCTGGTCCAAGCCGGGACATGTGTCCAAGGATGTGATCTTGTTCTGTGGGCCTCAGCTTCCCTATCTGTAAATTGAGGGGACTGGATCCAGATGCAAACTGGGATTTTTCTACCTACAAACTGTGGAAAGTCCAAAGCTATGCCTAAGATTTCCACAGATTTTCAGAATGGTAGGAATTGGGGAGTCACATTCTCAGGGTCACCTCTGGCTTGGTGCTTCTGCACCAGATCAACCCAGATAGGGATTTCTGAAAGCACCCCCCGGAGTTCTGCCAATTGGCCAAGACTGAGAACCACTACATGAAAGAATCACTGCAACCCCTCCCAGCTCTGGCAACAGGGGCTTGACTCTTGCTTTATTGAATTTACTGCTCAAAAAGATCTGGAAAAAAATTTGTCACAGTGACCCAGATTAAAGACAATCCTCTTGAAAAGATGAGAGAACAAGAAAAAGACCTTCCAGCCAGTATCAAATGCAAAAACAAAGGTGGCCGTATCCATATCACATAGCAGAGGCTCTGGGAATTGGTCTGCCCAAGTAGTCTGCAGGACATGACAGAGAAAATAACCCTGTAAATGCCCTGGCTGCTGCCAAGACCAATCCCCCAGCTCAGACCATCCTAGCAGTTCTTCCTTTGCCTAGAACGGCTCCAGTTTGCATCTAGTGATCCGGATTTCTCCCAGGCTTCCCTCTTCTGCCCAGTACTGTGCCCTTGGTCCCACACAAATCTTGCCCTCCAGAGCCCCCAGTGTTAAAACTTTGAAAAATTATGCTGGTATCTAACTTGTCACAAGGTCTGGAAAAGAGGAACGGCACACAGAAATACTGAGTTCATCCGAAGACACTATCCTCTTCTGTCCTTTCTTGGGAAAACTCCACAGTGTCTTGGAAGGAAACTGGCCCAAATATCAGCTCACAAGGAAAATGTCCCACAAAGAAATAGCACTCTCAAGATAGGATAATTTGAGGAGGGTTTATTTACGAAGGTTCTACTTATGAAGGTGTGGCTAATGCAACCAAAAGGGATGGTGTAATAGCAGCTGAGCTGTTACAACCCCAAACCTGAAGGACAAAGAAGAGGTAGCTGTAATTGGAATATATACGTTTTATGTATTCTAATATATATTATTATATATGTTATATGTAACTACTATACTACATCAATATATTACGATTATATATAATTACATTTAATTATATCTTATAATTATAAAACATATATATAAAACACTTATATATAATACATATTCCTACATATTCCAATTATAACATATATAGGTATAAGTATACCTATATGTATAGGTATAGATATGTTCTTACTCAAAACACACACCTCCGGACTTCCCTGGTGGCGCAGTGGTTGAGAATCTGCCTGCTAATGCAGGGGACGCGGGTTCGAGCCCTGGTCTGGGAGGATCCCACATGCCGTGGAGCAACTAGGCCCGTGAGCCACAACTACTGAGCCTGCACGTCCGGAGCCTGTGCTCCGCAACAAGAGAGGCCGCCATAGTGAGAGGCCCGCGCACCGCGATGAAGAGTGGCCCCCACTTGCCACACTAGAGAAAGCCCTCGCACAGAAATGAAGACGCAACACAGCAAAAATTTTAAAATTAATTAAATTAACTGACCAAGGTCATGCAACAAATAAGTCACAAATCCTTCCCCAAACTTAAAAATTAAATTAAATTAAATTAAAAAAAACACATACCCCTAATGAACCATGTTAGCACATGGTTTCCATGTGCTAACATGAAAACCATGGTGTTGCCTGGTATTACCCATCACCAACATCCAAGGCAATAGACATCATAGTTTATTCATTTCAGGTTCAATAATGTGTGGATCAACACCACCTAGAGATTCAAATCTCAAATATAAATATTTTGGACATAAGAACCAACAGCACATATTCTTTGTTACTCCTAACGGACTGATCAGTTTACTGGTTTCTGGTTTATGATTTAAATACCAATATAAGATAGTCCAAAAACATATAGACTTACTTGAAAACTGTGCACAACATGACATCAACAGTCACATCCTGTGATCAAGGTAAGTCAAGAGCACCTTGATATAATCTTAAAAGTAGAACAGTAACCACCTGCCCACATATTGTTAGAGTTGAGAGTTTGCCCAGATTAGCTGCATATAAAGCCATCTGTGTATTACCCTTACTCCCTACCTAAGTAAAGATTTTTGAGTTTTCATGATGATCCTATTGAACCCATGGCTTTAAAAGACACTAACTGAAATACTTCACTCTTCCTTGACATTCTCTATTTACATTTAAACTACCTAGAAAAGTGCTAAAAATCCCATTTCCTGACCTACTCCTCTCTTGACCGTCAGATCCAAATGTTTAACTGCCTAGCGCTAGAACTTTCCACCTTCCCCTTCCATTTTCCTTTCCACACAGGCTGCAATTGGTTCATTATGTCTCTCCCACTCGACTGTAAGTTCCCCAAGGACAAGGACTCTGCCTGCCTTACTCACCATCATCACCCCAGCACCCTCCTGGATGCAGCACACATAACAGAAGTTTAACAAATATTTGTTCAATTAACCTTAACTCCTAAACTCTCCTTCTCCAAAGGAGAAACTGACTACAATATTGTGTATGAAATACAACGCAAGCATTTGTTGGCAATGTGTATATCTTCTTTGGAGAAATGTCTATTTAGGTCTTCTGCCCATTTTTGGATTGGGTTGTTTGTTTTTTTGATATGCAGCTGCATGAGCTGCTTGTAAATTTTGGAGATTAATCCTCTGCCGGTTGTTTTGTTTGCAAATATTTTCTCCCATTCTGAGGGTTGTCTTTTTGTCTTGTTTATGTTTTCCTTTGTTGTGCAAAAGCTTTTAAGTTTCATTAGGTCCCATTTGTTTATTTTTATTTCCATTTCTCTAGGAGGTGGGTCAAAAAGGATCTTGCTGTGATCTATGTCAGAGTGCTCTGCCTATGCTTTCCTCTAAGAGTTTTATAGTGTCTGGCCTTATATTTAGGTCTTTAATCCATTTTGAGTTTATTTTTGTGTATGGTGTTAGGGAGTGTTCTAATTTCATTCTTTTACATGTAGCTGTCGAGTTTACCCAGCACCACTTATTGAAGAGGCTGTCTTTTCTCTGTTGTATATTCTTGCCTCTTTTATCAAAAATAAGGTGACCATATGTGCGTGGGTTTATCTCTGGGCTTTCTATCCTGTTCCATTGATCTATATTTCTGTTTTTGTGCCAGTGCCATACTGTCTTGATTACTGTAGCTTTATAGTATAGTCTGAGGTCCACATGCTAACACATGTATATGGAATCTTAAAAAAAAAAAAAGGTTCTGAAGAAACTAGGGGCAGGACAAGAATAAAGATGCAGACATAGAGAATGGACTTGAGGACAAAGGGAGGGGGAAGGGTAAGCTGGGACAAAGTGAGAGAGTGGCATGGACTTATATACACTACCAAACGTAAAACAGATAGCTAGTGGGAAGCAGCTGCATAGCACAGGGAGATCAGCTCGGTGCTTTGTGTCCACCTAGAGGGGTGGGGGGATAGGGAGGGTGGGAGGGAGATGCAAGAGGCGGGAGATATGGGGATATATGTATATGTATAGCTGATTCACTTTGTTATACAGCAGAAACTAACACACCATTATAAAGCAATTATACTCCAATAAAGACGCTAAAAAAAAAAACAACAACAACACAAGCAGCCAACTAGAAATCTCAAAGCAGACACAGCTCTGCAAAAGAGAGGGTAGAAAAAAAGAATGCTAAAGTTGGTGCTTTCTTGGAAACAATTACTAGCTATTTCACCCAGAAAGAGAAACCCAAGTATCTTTAAAAAATGGAACCATTAAGAGAAAGAAAAGACAAACCAGAGACTGGGAGAAAATATTTGCAAAACACATATCTGATAAAGGACTGGTACCCAAAATATACAAAGAACTTGTAAAATTCAACAATAAGAAAACAAAAGTAAACAATTTTAAAATGGGCAAAAGATCTGGACATCTCACTAGAGAAAGTATACAGATGGCAAAGTATACAGATGGCAAATAAACATATGAAAAGATGCTCCACATCATATGTCATCACAGAATTGCAAATTAAAACAACAAATACAGCTACACACCAATTAGAATGACCAAAATCCAACACACTGACAACACCAAATGCTGACAAGGGTGGGGAACAACAGAAACCCTCATTCACTGGTGGTGGGAATGCAAAATGATACAGACAGTTTGGCAGTTTCTTTCTTTCTTTTTTTTTTTGGTTGGGTCTTCCTTGCTGTCCGCGGGCTTTCTCTAGTTGAGGCCAGCAGGGGCTGCTCTTCATTGCGGTGCAGGGGCTTCTCATTGTGGTGGCTTCTCTTGTTGCGGAGCATGGGCTCTAGGCGCACAGGCTTCACTAGTTGTGGCATGCAGGCTCAGCAGTTGTAGCACGTGGGCTCAGTAGTTACGGCACACGGGCCAGAGAGTGCATGGGCTTCAGTAGTTGTGGTGAGAGGGCTTGGTTGCTCCACAGCATGTGGGATCTTCCTGGATCAGGGATTGAACCTGTGTTCCCTGCATTGGCAGGCAGATTCTTAACCACTGCACCATCAGGGAAGTCCGACAGTTTCTTACCATTATCATAAAATCCAAAAATCTTGCTCCTTGATTTACTCAAATGAGGTGAAAACATGTCCACACAAAAACCTGCACTCGAATGTTTGTTGCAGCCTAATTCATAATTGCCAATAATTGGAACAACAAAGATGTCCTTCAATAGGTGAATGGATAAACTATGATACATCTATACAGTGCAATATTATTCACTGATGAAAAGAAGTGAGCTGTCAAGCCACAAAAAGACATGGAGGAACCTTAAAATATATCTTTCTAAGTCAAAAAAGTTTGAAAAGGCTACATACTGTATGATTCCAACTATATGATATTCTGTAAAAAGCAAAACTATAGACAGTAAAATCATCCGTGGTTAACAAGGGTTTGGGAAGAAGAAAGAAGGATGAATGGATGGAGCACAGGGGATTTTTAAGGCAGTGAAACTATTCTGTATGATACTGTAACAGTAGATACATGTCGTTTTACATGTCAATACCCATAGAACTATAAAACAAAGAGTGAGCCCTAATGTAAGATATGGACTGTAGTTAATAATATATCAGTACTGGTTCACCAGTTGTTATAAATGTACCACATTAACACAAGATGTTAATAATAGGGAAAACTGGGGCATAGGTGGGTGGGTGGCATAATAAGGGAACTCTCTGTACTTTCGGCTCTGATTTTTCTATAAATCCAAAACTTCTCTAAAAAATAGTCTCTTAATTTTTTTAAAGAAGTGGGACCGGAGCAGCTCTGTTTTCAAAGGCCCTCACCCATGGAGCTAGACTCTTCCTAATGCACCACATACACACTCACGACTACATCATGGTGTTGCAGAAAAATATTAGAAGACCAGGTAGAAGGGACTTATATTAGGGTGTCCTTCTCTTACCTCGATAACTAAGCCCTCCTGGGAGGTGTCTCCCCAGAGCCAGGTGGGACTGAATTCCATGCGTTAGCACGATGGAGAATGAAATGGTTACTGATGTTGGGGCTAGAAGTACTGGGGAGACCAAGATAGGATATTTGGAAGACCTCTATCTATTCCAAGACAGCAGCAACAAATTCAAGCCCTTTATTCCTCAACCTTTTTTTTTTTTTTTTTTTTTTTTGGTTTTTCTAATACACAGAAGCCTTCTTTTTATTTCTTACAATATGACTATTCCTTTTCCTGTTACCTAGAGAAAGAACTTTCTGGACCCCTCAAAATGGCAGCATATTGTTTAGGGATGTGGGTCCTGGAGACAAAGAAAACTGAGTCTGAAACTTGAGTTCAGTAACTCTGCCATTTCCTAGCTGTGTGACCATGTAGAGTTTATTTAACTACCTCGTCTATAAGATGGAATAATCATGGTGCCTCCATCAGCGGGGGGAAATGAGACAATGCATATAAAGAACTGAGTCCAACAACAGCTTAGAAGCAACAGCATAATAAGTAGAAGCTATTATATTTATTATTCCAAATTCTATACTTGTTCTCCAGTGCCATGAAGCCTCTTTGCAGCTGACAGATGGTAATGATTAATGCTAGAAAACAATCAAAGATATTATGGTCTCTGATGCTGCCACTTCTATCTGATAGCAAATGAATCTCATACTATGTTAACCCTTCAGCCCATCACTTGTAAGGTACCCTACCCCAAACTGTACTTCTCAAATTCTGTACTTTCAAACCTCCATCTGGTATCTCTACGCCAAATTTTTCTTCCCACTTATACCTACTAAGAGCCAACTCAATCTATTTGGAAAAAATCAATAAATTCGTATAATGTACAGAGTGCATGAATAAAAGACACTACAGTGAACGCCCTCAAATGTTATGAGGTGTTTACCCGAAGCAAAATTACAGAGCAAGGTAAGTTTGTTCTCAACTTTTCCCCTTTTTCAGGGGCCACCCCACCCTCACCAGAGCCCTATCTAAGCTAAATGCCCTGGTGAGGTGGTAGCTGATAATGTTTTAAGATGCTGGGCTTTCTGGGGAAATCTGCTCATAAATAGGGCATTCTTAAGAACCAAAAGAACCCTTGGAGTTTAAGGAATGAATCTAGCTCTCTAGCTACTGCCTGGGAGAAATCTGGGACAGGAAAACTTTTCTGGCATCTTTTCCATCCTACCAACATGACTGTCAGTCTAAAGTCAATCTGTCAAATTTCACCGCAATGCCTTAGAAGCCCAGGCCACCATAGCTAAGTCCACAAAAATTTCATTCCAGAATCATAACACTGAAAATCTTCCCAAGATGCCATCGAATTAGTTCTCTTCTGACCAAGATTTCTCCTACGCTCTCTGGCCACGTGGCTGGTAAGCTAACTCCAGAAGGTCTGCAGATATTTGATTAACCCTACAGGTGTTTCAGATATATCTGGGGCCCACAAAAGCAATTAGAATAGCAGGGGAAGTCTGCTTAACTTCATTATTGCTGGTGTTCAGCCAAAAAGAGAGTTGCCATACAGAATATTAATGAAAAGTAGTTCCAGAAAAGGAAAATGCAATAATGTTTCAGCTGTTGGTTTTCTGTCACCAACGCAGCAAAGCTGAGTGAAATAGCAAATCTTTCTCTGCCAGTCACTTCAAAGTGGCACAACTGCCAGGCTAACCAACTAGAATTTAGAGCCATGTTTTACTGTCTCCTGTCTAACCCATTAATAATAGCAGGAGGACAATAATTCAAAATAATTACAGAAGTAAAAGGTAGTAATTAGCAGTACAAATTACCTATTAAGTGATTCAGAAATTTCAAAGCAAGAAGATGACCTTTCCACTTCTTATCTGGCAGTGATAAACTGAGTTCTGATTTGAGAAGAAAAATAAAGCCCTCTAACACATTATGGATTTTCTTCACCTTCCAATGGGAACTGAGCCAAGTTACTTAAAAATATGGTAGAAAGCATGAGTTTCAGGATGTCCCCTGGCAGCTTTCTCACCTGCCTACCTGAAAGGGTACCTTCCTCTCCAGCCCATCCTTGGCAACTTCCCTCATAGTTATGAGAAAGAAAAATGGGAATTCCTACTGCATAATATTTTATTTAATTAGCAGATGATCTAATAAACCTGTGTTGTGACAACATTTCCCACTCTAATTAAAAGTTATTGGCCGAATATCCACATGCTGGGTGTTCACTAATTCCTCTAACAAATAATTTCACTTCACAATAAACATGGCATTGTAGTTCTCATCTTGGATATTTTCCATCTAAAAACAGTGCCAAGTTATTCTCGCCATTTTACCTGCTGACCAAAATTACATACATTCCACCATGAAGAGCTAACCATACCACTCACCTCTACTAACCAGAAGCCAAGCTAAACACCTTCAATTGCTACTTCTCTTGAAAAAGGCACCCTCGGCTCTAGAACTGCATATTCCTTCTATGTGATAAAGTCTCTTGTCACCCTGCTCCTGATGCTGTTGCAATCTGGGCTACTTCTTTACAAGTCAAGGTATGAAAACCTTTTTCTGCACTTTATTGTGAGGCCCAAGACTGTGACATAAGAAAACACAGCGCTGGAGCAAGATGGTGGACTAGACGGACGTGCGCTCACTCCCTCTTGCGAGAGCACCAGAATCACAACTAACTGCTGAACAATCATCGATAGGAAGACACTGGAACCACCAAAAAAGATGCCCCACATCCAAAGACAAAGGAGAAGCCACAATGAGACGGTAGGAGGGGCACAATCACAATACAATCAAATCCCATAACCGCTGGGTGGGTGACTCACAGACTGGAGAACACTTATACCACAGAAGTGGAGTGAAGGTTCTGAGCCCCATGTCAGGATTCCCAACCGGGAGGTCCACAACGGGAGGAGGAATTCCTAGAGAATCAGACTTTGAAGGCTAGTGGGATTTAAGTGCAGGACTTCGAGAGGACTGGGGGAAACAGAGACTCCACTCTTGGAGGGCACACACAAAGTAGTGTGCGCATCGAGACCCAGGGGAAGAAGCAGTGACCCCATAGGAGACTGAACCAGACCTACCTGCTAGTGCTGGAGGGCCTCCTGCAGAGGCGGGGTGTGGCTGTGGCTCACGGTGAGGACAAGGACACTGGCAGCTGAAGTTCTGAGCCCTCCCAGAGTCCACCATTAGCCCCACCAAGAAGCCTGATAAGACTCCAGCGCTGGGTTGCCGCAGGCCAAACAACCAACAGAGAGGGAACCCAACCCCACCCAACAGCAGACAAGCAGATTAAAGTTTTACTGAGCTCTGCCCACCAGAACAACAGCTCTACCCACCACCAGTCCCTCCCATCCGGAAACCTGCACAAGCCTCTCAGATAGCCTCATCCACCAGAGGGCAGACAGCAGAAGCAAGAAGAACTACAATCCTGCAGCCTGTGGAACAAAAACCACATTCACAGAAAGACAGACAAGATGAAAAGAAGAGGGCTACGTACCAGATGAAGGAACAAGACAAAAGCCCAGAAAAACAACTAAATGAACTGGAGACAGGCAACCTTCCAGAAAAAGAATTCAGAATAATGACAGTGAAGATGATACAGACCTCGGAAAAAGAATGGAGGCAAAGATCGAGAAGATGCAAGAGATGTTTAACAAAGACCTAGAAGAATTAAAGAACACCTAGAAGAACGAAAGAACAGAGATGAACAATACAATAGCTGAAATGAAAAATACACTAGAAGGAATCAATAGCAGAATAACCAAGGCAGAAGAAGGGATAAGTGACCTGGAAGACAGAATGGTGGAATTCACTGCTACAGAACAGAATAAAGAAAAAAGAATGAAAAGAAATGAAGACAGCCTAAGAGACCTCTGGGACAACATTAAACAACAACATTTGCATTATAGGGGTCCCAGAAGGAGAAGAAAGAGAGAGAGGACCCAAGAAAATATTTGAAGAGATTACAGCTGAAAACTTCCCTAACATGGGAAAGGAAATAGCCACCCAAGTCCGGAAAGAGCAGAGAGTCCCAGGCAGGATAAACCCAAGGAGAAACATGCCAAGACACATAGTAATCAAATTCACAAAAATTAAAGACAAAGAAAAATTACTGAAAGCAACAAAGGGAACAACGGCACAGCATACAAGGGAACTCCCATAACATTAACAAGCTGATTTCTCAGCAGAAACTCTACAAGCCAGAACGGAGTGGCATGATACACTTAAAGTGATGAAAGGGAAGAACCTACAACCAAGATTACTCTACCCAGCAAGGATCTCATTCAGATTCAACAGAGAAATCAAAAGTTTTACAGACAAGCAAAAGTTAAGTGAATTCAGCACCACCAAACGAGCTACACAGCAAATGCTAAAGGAACTTCTCTAACTGGGAGACACAAGAGAAAGAAAAGAACCTACAAAAACAAACCTATACCAATTAAGAAAATGGTAATAGGAACATACATATCGATAATTACCTTAAACGTGAATGGATTAAATGCTCCAACCAAAAGACACAGGCTCACTGAATGGATACAAAAACAAGACCCATATATATGCTGTCTACAAGAGACCCACTTCAGATCTAGGGACACATACAGACTGAAAGTGAGAGGATGGAAAAAGATATTCCATCCAAATGGAAATCAAAAGAAAGCTGGAGTAGCAATACTCATATCAGATAAAATAGACTTTAAAACAAAGAATGTTGCAAGAGACAAGGAAGGACACTACATAATGATCAAGGGATCAACCCAAGAAAAAGATATAACGATTATAAATATATATGCACCCAACATAGGAGCACCTCGATACATACGGCAACTGCTAATAGCTATAAAAGAGGAAATCAACAGTGATGCAATAATATTGGGGGACTTTCACACCTCACTTAAACCAATGGACAGACCATCCAAACAGAAAATTAATAAGGAAACACAAGCTTTAATTGAAACATTAGACCAGATACTCTTAATTGATATTTATAGGACATTCCATCCAAAAACAGATTACACTTTCTTCTCAAGTACACACAGAACATTCTCCGGGATAGATCACATCTTGGGTCACAAATCAAGCCTCAGTAAATTTAAGAAAATTGAAATCATATCAAGCATCTTTTCTGACCACAACACTATGAGATTAGAAATCAATTACAGGGAAAAAAACGTAAAAAACACAAACATATGGAGGTTAAACAATATGTTACTAAATAACGAAGAGATCACTAAAGAAATCAAAGGGGAAATCAAAAAATACCTAGAGACAAATGACAACGAAAACACAACAATCCAAAACCTATGGGATGCAGCAAAAGCAGTTCTAAGAGGGAAGTTTACAGCAATACAAGCCTACCTCAAGAAAGAGGAAACATCTCAAATAAACAATCTAACCATACACCTAAAGCAATTAGAGAAAGAAGAACAAACAAAACCCAAAGTTAGTAGAAGGAAAGAAATCATGAAGATCAGAGCAGAAGTAAATGAAAAAGAAATGAAGGAAATGATAGCAAAGATCAATAAAACTAAAAGCTGGTTCTTTAAGAAGATAAACAAAATTGATAAACCATTAGCCAGACTCATCAAGAAAAAGAGGGAGAGGACTCAAATCAATAAAATTAGAAATGAAAAATGAGAAGTTACAACAGACACCACAGAAATACAAAGCATCCTAAGAGACTACTACAAGCAACTCTATGCCAATAAAATGGACAACCTGAAAGAAATGGACAAATTCTCAGAAAAGTATATCCTTCCAAGACTGAACCAGGAAGAAATAGAAAATATGAACAGACCAATCACAAGTAATGAAATTGAAACTGTGATTAAAAATCTTCCAACAAACAAAAGCCCAGGACCAGATGGCTTCACAGGTGAATTTTATCAAACATTTAGAGAAGAACTAACACCCATCCTTCTCAAACTCTTGCAAAAATCTGCAGAGGAAGGAACACTCCCAAGCTCATTCTATGAGGCCACCATCACCCTGATACCAAAACCAGACAAAGACACCACAAAAAAAGAAAATTACAGACCAATATCACTCATGAATATAGATGAAAAATCCTCAACAAAATACTAGCAAACAGAATCCAACAGCACATTAAAAGGATCATACACCATGATCAAGTGGGATTTATCCCAGGGATGCAAGGATTCTTCAATATACGCAAATCAATCAGTGTGATACACCATATTAACAAATTGAAGAATAAAAACCATATGATCATCTCAATAGATGCAGAAAAAGCTTTTGACAAAATTCAACACCCACTTATGATAAAAACTCTCCAGAAAGTGGGCATAGAGGGAACCTACCTCAACACAATAAAGGTCATATACGACAAATCCACAGCAAACATCATTCTCAATGGTGAAAAACTGAAAGCATTTCCTCTAAGATAAGGAACAAGACAAGGATGTTCACTCTTGCCACTATTATTCAACATAGTTTTGGAAGTCCTAGCCACAGCAATCAGAGAAGAAATAAAAGGAATCCAAATTGGAAAAGAATAAGTAAAACTGTCACTGTTTGCAGATGACATGATACTATACATAGAGAATCCTAAAGATGCCACCAGAAAACTACTAGAGCTAATCAATGAATTTGGTAAAGTAGCGGGATACAAAATTAATGCACAGAAATCTCTTGCATTCCTATATACTAATGATGAAAAGTCTGAAAGAGAAATTAAGGAAACACTCCCATTTACCACTGCAACAAAAAGAATAAAATACCTAGGAATAAACTTACCTAAGGAGACAAAAGACCTGTATGCAGAAAGCTATAAGACACTGATGAAAGAAATTAAAGATGATACAAACAGAGGGAGTGATATACCATGTTCTTGGATTGGAAGACTCAATATTGTGAAAATGACTATACTACCCAAAGCAATCTACAGATTCAATGCAATCCCTATCAAATTACCAATGTCATTTTACACAGAACTAGAACAAAAAATCTTAAAATTTGTATGGAGACCCCAAATAGCCAAAGCAGTCTTGAGGGGAAAAAACGGAGCTGGAGGAATCAGACTCCCTGAGTTCAGACTATACTACAAAGCTACAGTAATCAAGACAGTATGGTACTGGCAAGAAAACAGAAATACAGATCAATGGAACAGGATAGAAAGCCATAAACCCATGTACCTATGGTCAACTAATATATGACAAAGATTTCAATGAAGAAAAGACAGTTTGTTCAATAAGTGGTGCTGGGAAAACTGGACAGTTACGTGTAAAAGAATGAAATTAGAACACTCCCTAACACCATACACAAAGATAAACTCAAAATAGATTAGAGACCTAAATGTAAGATTGGACACTATAAAACTCTTAGAGGAAAACATAGGAAGAACAATCTTTGACATAAATCACAGCAAGATCTTTTTTGATCCACCTCCTAGAGTAACGGAAATAAAAACAAAAGTAAACAAATGGGACCTAATGAAACTTAAAAGCTTTTGCAAAGCAAAGGATACTACAAACAAAACGAAAAGACAACCCTCAGAATGGGAGAAAATATTTGCAAACGAAGCAACGGACAAAGGATTAATCTCCAAAATATATAAACAGCTCATGCAGCTCAATATTAAAAAAACCAAAAATCCAGTCAAAAAATGGGCAGAAGAACTAAACAGACATTTCTCCTAAGAAGACATACAGATGGCCAAGAAGTACATGAAAAGCTGCTCAACATCACTAATCATTAGAGAAATGCAAATCAAAACTACAATGAGGTATCACCTCACACCAGTTAGATGGGCATCATAAGAAAATCTACAAACAACATATGCTGGAGAGGGTGTGGAGAAAAGGGAGCCCTCCTGCACTGTTGGTGGGAATGTAAATTGATATAGCCACTATGGAGAACAGTATGGAGGTTCCTTAAAAAACTACAAATAGAATTACCATATGACCCAGCAATCCCACTACTGGGCATATACTCAGAGGAAACCATAATTCAAAAAGACACATGCACCCCAATGTTCATTGCAGCACTATTTACAATAGCCAGGTCATGGAAGCAACCTAACTGCCCATCGACAGATGAATGGATAAAGAAGATGTGGTACATATATAAAATGGAATATTACTCAGCCATAAAAATAAACGAAATTGGATCATTCATAGACACATGGATGGATCTAGAGACTGTCATACAGAATGAAGTCAGAAAAAGAAAAACAAATATTGTATATTAACACATGTATGTGGAACCTAGAAAAATGGTACAGATGAACCCTTCTGCAGGGCAGAAATAGAGACACCGATGTAGAGAACAGATGTACGGACACCAAGGGGGGAAAGTGGCGGGGGGGTGGGGTGGTTGTGTGATGAACTAGGAGACTGGGATTGACATGTATACACTAATATGTTCAAAATGGATAACTAATAAGAACCTGCTGTGTAAAAAAATAAATTAAAATTTTTTTTAAAAAGAAAAAAACAGTGCCACCGGAGTGGCACAGAAAGAAGGGTGATTATCTCTTTAACACAAAGGAGCAGATGAACGTAGTGATTCACATTATACCCATGTGGCTTCTACCTGAGAGCACAACTCAGAATCACCAAACTTCAGAGGCAAAAAGGACCTAAAATGTAATTTAAGTCAAAGCTCCTTGCTTATAAATGAGCGACAAAGACTCACAGTAGACATGGGTTTTGCCCATCACCACACAGCTATCTGGGGGCAGAGCCAGCCTAGATCCAAGCTCATCACCTGGTTCTGGGTCCAGTGCTCTTTGCGCCCACCTGCTGCTCTTTCAAAAGTCTCCCCCTCCATGAGCTGGAGATACAGTGCAACACTCATTATTTGCAGATTTCATATTTGCAAACTCACTGTATTTGTAACCCCAAAATCAATATTCGCAGCACTTTCACTATCATTCATGGATATGCACACAGAGCGGCAAAAAGTTTGTGCCACCTGACAATGCATGTTCTCAGCCAAGGTCAAAGAAAGCTACCCTCTGCCTCCTTGTTGCAGCTTTTCTACTATAAACAAATGTCCTTTCGGTGCCCTATTTCATTCCACTTTTTTATAGTTTTGTGCTTTTTGTTGGTGATTTCACCGTTTAAAGTGGCATAGTGCTGAAGCATTGTCTAGCAAGTGTTTCTAAGGGCAGAAGGTTGTGATGTGACTTACAGAAAAAACACATGTGTTACATAAGCTTCCTTCAGGCATGAGTTATAATGCTGTTCACTGAGTTCAGTATTACATAATCAACAGTCTATATTAAATAAGATGCCTTTAAAAGAAACACACATAAAACAAGGTTATGTATTAACTGGTTCACAAAGTTCTTGTGACCCAAGGCTTGCAGGAGCCTAACCCTGTATTTTCTCTAGGAGAGATGGTTCAGTATTTGCTCTTTCACTGTTCACTGCAACTTTATAGACCGTAACTACCACGAATAACAAGAATCACCTGTACACTTGAATAGGCCATCAATACAGACAGGCAGACCAAACATCAAAAACGTTAATACAGGGCTTCCCTGGTGGTGCAGGGGTTGGGAATCCGCCTGCCAATGCAGGACACACGGGTTCGATCCCTGGTCTGGGAGGATCCCACATGCCGCGGAACAGCTCAGCCCGTGGGCCACAACTACTAGACCCCACGCAACTAGAGCCCATGCTCCACAACAAGAGAAGCCACCGCAATGAGAAGCCTGCGTACCGCAGCAAAGAGTAGCCCCCGCTCTCTGCAACTAGAGAAAGACCACAAGCAGCAACGAAGACCCAATACAGCCATAAATAAATAAATAAATAATTTTTAAAAAACGTTAATACAGGAGGGACTTCCCTGGTGGTCCAGTGGTTAAGGCTTCGCCTTTCAATGCAGGAGCTATGGATTCGATCCCTGGTCGGGGAGCTAAGATCCCACATGCCCCGCAGCCAAAAAACCAAAACGTAGAACAGAAGCAGTATTGTAACAAATTCAATAAAGACTTTAAAAATGGTCCACAAAAAAAAAAAAATCTTAAAAAAAAAAGAATACAGGAAAGGTAGGAAGTTCCCAAGGTCATGGGCAGGTGCATCTGGAAGATGAGGCAGAGTCCCTATGGGTACTCACTCTTGTCAGCGGGTCTTGGTTTACAAGTGTTTATTGGGCAGAACCAGGTCCCTCAACTGGGCATCAGGTATGTGCATTATATATCTATTACTGAGCATGTAAGAGGCCTACATTAGAAAATGAATGATCAATGATGATTTCTGAGAGCAAGCAGAGCAGCAAGCCTAGAAATTCAAAAGAGCAGAATCACAGCCAATGTGTGCGTTAGCCTCTCTGCCTCAGACACCCTCTCCCACAAATACTGCCAGGATTCACTCAGGGCTTTCTTTTAGCTGAGTCTCCCATGACCCTGGCGGTGGCACTAGTCTTTGATTCTTGCAAGAAAAGCAGACTGAGAAGCTGTCTCCCAGGAAGTCACAGTAAAAAGCAGGGTTTTTAAAAAACACATTGATGCTCAGCATTTAAGTGCATGTTTCCAAAAAATGTTAGTACACACACACATATAATATGTGGAAGAACATACACCAAGTATCAGCAGCGGTTTTTTATGGAGAATAGAATTACGAGGAGCTTTCACTTTGTACATTATTTCTGCAGTGTTTGGGTTCTTTGTGAAAAACATTTATTATCTTTTGCAATGGACTGAATTATGCCTTCCCTTAAAAAATGTTGAACCGGGGCTTCCCTGGTGGCGCAGTGGTTGAGAGTCCGCCTGCCGATGCAGGGGACACGGGTTCGTGCCCCGGTCCGGGAAGATCCCACATGCCGCAGAGCGGCTGGGCCCGTGAGCCATGGCCACCGAGCCTGCGCGTCCGGAGCCTGTGCTCTGCAACAGGAGAGGCCACAACAGTGAGAGGCCCACGTACCGCAAAAGAAAAAAAAAAATCTAGAAACAATAAATGCTGGAGAGGGTGTGGAGAAAAGGGAACACTCTTGCACTGCTGGTGGGAATGTGAATTGGTACAGCCACTATGGAGAACAGCATGGAGGTTCCTTAAAAAACTACAAATAGAACTACCATATGACCCAGCAATCCCACTACTGGGCATATACCCTGAGAAAACCATAATTCAAAAAGAGTCATGTACCAAAATGTTCATTGCAGCTCTATTTACAATAGCCCGGAGATGGAAACAACCTAAGTGTACATCATCGGATGAATGGATAAAGAAGATGTGGCACATATACACAATGGAATATTACTCAGCCATAAAAAGAAACGAAATTGAGCTATTTGTAATGAGGTGGATAGACCTAGAGTGTGTCATACAGAGTGAAGTCAGTCAGAAAGAGAAAGACAAATACCATATGGTAACACTTATATATGGAGTTTAAGAAAAAAAATGTCATGGAGAACCTAGGGGTAAGACAGGAATAAAGACACAGACGTACTAGAGAATGGACTTGAGGATATGGGGAGGGGGAAAGGTAAGCTGTGACAAAGTGGGAGAGAGGCATGGACATATATACACTACCAAACGTAAGGTAGATAGCTAGTGGAAAGCGGCCGCATAGCACAGGGAGATCAGCTCCGTGCTTTGTGACCACCTAGAGGGGTGGGATAGGGAGGGTGGGAGGGAGGGAGACGCAAGAGGTAAGAGATATGGGAACATATGTATATGTATAACTGATTCACTTTGTTATAAAGCAGAAACTAGCACACCACTGTAAAGCAATTATACTCCAATAAAGATGTAAAAAAAAAGATAATGTAAAAGAAAAATAAAATTTAAACTAAGTTAGAAAAACATTTCAAAAAGATCATAAACCCCAAAAAAACTGAAAAGACATAAAAAGGAGAAGAGAAGCAAAATAAAAGGACAAAAGTAAAACCTGTCCTAAGAAGTCGTTATCTCCAAATATGAGGCATTTTTATTTGATAATATTAGATACTTTTTTAGAATATTCTTTAAAATAGTCATCCGAATTCCTAGATAACAAGGTTCTTTTGAGGCTGATGGTAGGAGTTCAGCTTATAAAACCAATACACAACCAGAGCCACATCTGCTTTTGTGTTTTAAGCATGAAAGTATTTTAATATCTACTCTGAATGCATTATCAACCTAGCAATGGAGAGGAAAACTCCTAGATTTAAAGACTTCCAAAGGGAATACAATCCCATCATCACATGAGCTTAAAAATCGCAAAAAGTTTTTGTTTCAGTATTTCAGTTCTTTGAGTTTTATACCTTGGCTCTCAGGCATGGGCGATATCCACAGCAAGGATGAACTGGAAAATTAATTCACAAGTTACCTTTCTCTGTTATGAACAGATTTTTTTCTCCTAAACACGACACACTAACTCTTCTTTTCAAGCAAATTTAATTGCAACACCTTTAATCAAGTAGTCTATAACTTTGCTGCCCAGAATATAATTGTAAACTTGAAAGGGGCCCCCCAAATGCCCACTGGTAGCTACTGAGCTGAGGACCATTTCAGAGCCTTCAGCAGTGTGTTCTGCCTTCCCAGCAGGCTCTCATCAGTTCATCTGCTAGTCCTTGCTTACATCTAAGTTGGTCATTTTATCTATGTGCATCCCACATGGTACTTGCCAGGGAAATGCAAGAGGAAACACTTTCCTGCTCCCATCCTCCCTTTCTGGAACTTGGCCCGCTTAGAATATTGCTTCCTGATCCTTCCAATAAGCTAAAACCCCAGAGGCACTTAACAATTAAGAGACCAGAGGTATTCGTTTGGAACACGTACATTGGGTATAAAATCTAATTGTTCTTTTTCATGATCTCCATATTGCTAACATTGCCCAACTAGAAATGGAAACTGCCACATAATTTAATCTGTGCAGGATTCTTTCCTTTATGCAACTAGAAGAAAATAAATTAAGAAGTTTCTTTTTTTTTTCCTCCCCTAAAAGAAGGTAGAACTTTAAAGCCGCTAAGAGATTTCAAATTCACACTGAATTCCTCTGGGCTAAGAGACAGAGAGTATGAGTAGGCATTCACACATCCTTTACAGAGATATTCAGGCAGATCAAATTAGGTTGTTTGGTGTTCATGGCCCCCTCAGGGCTTAGTTCTGTTTAGCATCATCAGGCAAGGAACTTATTATAACTCAGCAGGTTCAGTCTATTTCCAATATATTATTCCCCTAAGGTCTAAATACTGGCCATGCAGCCTCACCATCACATTAGCCAAGTAAAAGGCTGGTTGCCCACCCCACCTCTCTCCCCCAGTATTTTCCTTTTAATAAGCCCTAGCCATATGTACTGGGTAGATATGTACTAGGTGGACACCACTTGAATTGGGCAGGCCTGCATACCCTCTAACTTTGTAGATTAACACCAACAATAAAAGTAAGAATGGCATTCAATAATTATTTGTCATGTGTACTTTACAGTTATTCTCTCATTTTTTCCCCCAACAACCCTACAAGGTTAACACTACTGTTATCCCTATTTCACAGGTGAGGAAATGAAGGCCCAGAGAGGTTAAATAAGTTGACATGGTCACACAGCAAGTAAGTAAAGAGCAGATCCGTGGTACCAACCCAGGCCTCTTTGACTCCAAAGCCCTGCACTTGCCTCTACTCTGCCTCTTGTGGTTCCCGATGTGCCCACCAGTGTCCCCCATCTGTCCCTGCTCCCCCTGCAGTGGCCTCATGACCTTCAGAGTTCTTGTATACCTTCTTAGCCAACCCTGGAGGTTACCTAGGGTCTCCCAAGCTACATCCCAAATTCCATAGCCACTGGGCTACCGGGTATCCCAGCCTGGCCCAGGCCCCAGAATGTTCCATCCTGTCTGCTGTGCACATAACAGTCCCCACAGTTCACCCAAGACTCTGGAAACTTCATCATTATGTTACCCTGTTGAATCCCTCACAATATCCTGAAAAGGTTAAACAGGTTTGTCCCAATCTTAGACACTGAAGCTCAAAAGGATGAAGACAATTCCACCATAGGTCATGCAGCTTATTTAGTGGTGATTCCTCGATTTTACCCCAGGAGTTGCATTATTTTCCCCATTACTCCTTGGCACACAGTAGGTCTCTGATAAATAGCTGTTGATGAACTCACAGGGACCCCATTCTCTCCACCATGACTTCCATTTGTAGTAATTTTCATTTCAGAAAAAATTTTTAAATTCTCAAAAAATATCTGCTCAACTATGGTAACAAGCACCCTCCAAATTCCAGTGGCTTAACCCAACAAAAGTTAAGTTCTCACTCATGCCAAGTCCACTGTGGGTCCACATGACTCCCCAAGGAAACTGTCCACCACGTGGTGGCTCAGCACTGACCTCCATCAATGCATTCTTCCACAGATGCCTACATGGGGGGAAGAATTCATGGAGAACAAGCATTAGCAATTAATGCTTCCACCCAGAAGTGACACACTTACTGTCACCCAGAGTCTGCTGGCTACAAGAAGTCACATGGCCATGCCCATCTTCAAGAAGGCAGAGAAATACGACCTTCCTGTTTGTATAAAACGAAGCTGACCCCACTCACTTGTCTGGGGTCTGCCCAGCTGACAGCTGATCGAGGCTGACCTCGGTTAGGAGGACTTGGATGACTGGACTCCGCTCCACGTCTGTCAGCCTCCAGCAGCCTGGTGTGGGCATTTCTCATTGCAACGGCAGAGGCCCAAGAACAAGCAGGCCGGAAGCAAGTCATATGGCTGAGTCCAGAGTCAGGAAGCGGGGAAGTGAGGAGGGAGGGCACTGTAATGTTGTATAGCAAGGGGAATGAAGAATTAGTGGAAGTACACGAAAGCTCATTCTGTAAAAGGCCATACGGTAAATATTTTTGGCTTCTGGGACCACACTGTTTCTGCTATCACTACTCAGCTCTGTGACTGCAGCATTAAAGAAGTCATACATCTTAAGTAAAGTGATGGGTGTGACTGTGTTCCAATAAAACTGTATTTAGAAAAAGAGGCAGCAAGCCAAACTTGCTCTGAGGGCTGGAGTTTGCCAACCCCTGAATTAGAGCCACCACTGCAATCTTCCACATAGGGTTCTAGTCCCAGTTCTGGAACTATCTGGTTGTATGGTCTTGACAGCATCATTTTTTTTTTCTCACCTGACCTTAACCTTTCCATTTACAATGTGAGGGAGTTGGAGTAGCTCTTTAGAACGGTAAAACTCTTAGATTCACAGTCCAAATTATATTATCATGTAAACCAGAAGGGATGTTCTGAGGTCTAGTGAAGAGATTATTCTCGGACTAATAACACAATATGTATTATTTTTTGTCCTTAGTATTACTGTTCACCTATGATTTTACCTGTACTAGAGTTGCCATGCAAAAGACACTGATCAACAGCACGACAATCTTTAAAAAAAACAGCAATATAACCTTAGCTCCATCAAAGTCAAACAGATTTTTTTTCCATTCATCCAACCAGGAAGTCAGCCAGATATATGGAATGAAAAACAAACTGACACTTTTAATGACAAGTGGATAGTAAAGCTTTATAGATAACAAGAGTAAAAAAATAAAATACTAGAGAGTCAACTCTGGGTGATATCAGTGAAGGTTAAAGAGAAACATACAATTAACTGATCCAGAAGGATAAGCTGTATAGTGAGGGACACATGAAACAGGAAGCAGGGAACGCAGCATTTAACTGAAGGTTTACTGGCACCTCGAAAGCATGTAATTCAGTACACTGCAATATCGCAGGAGGATATTTTGGCATTTTTCTCCTCCATTAATCTTCACTGCCAGGTTATTGCCAGAATTACAAATAAGAATATTTATGTTAATAGCAGCTGTGAAGAGAAAGCACATGTGAAATACTCTGTAACTATCCATAAAATCAGGGCAACATGCAGAGCTTTGCAGACATCTGACTTTCCAAAGCTTTGTATCAGTGGGTCCCAACCAGGCAGGGGAGAGGGGGAGCAATGTTGGCTACCTATGGAGATATTTTAATTGTCCCAATTGGGGAAGTGCTACTGGCATCTAGCCCATACAGGCCAAGGATGATGCTAAATACCCTACAATACACAAGACAGACACACACAGCAAAAAAATTATCTGGTCTAATGTGTCAACAGTGTCAAGGTTGAGAAATACTCTCTTCATAGACGAAAAAAGCATCAGCTGAGATTGACAGCAACTTTCCGAATCACTGGGAACTCCAAATCATGATCATACATCCCACAAAAGCAGCATGTATTCTAAACCAGCCCCAAGCGACTTTATTTTGTAGCCTAGCAACATTTCAAGCCAGGTACTTGGTGTCAAAAGATTCCACATAAGTGCTAGAGAAAAGCACCTTTCCAAAAGGCAGGTCACAAATTCAAAAATCTGTCCCAGAAATGATAACTGGTTCAAAATACTGAAAAAAACCACTGGGATTAATATATTATTTTTAAGTATAATAAATGGCTTTACTGCTTGTTCCATAAAATAGCCTTTCTTAAATCTACAGTATCAAAAGCACTGTGGATATTTTCTAACCAAAGAACATCGTATGTGGCAGGACAGTCTTCACCTCATTTGAATTATGTCTTGACAATCACATGCAACATCAGCTTTTACTGTAACTTGCAACGTATCTCCAACAGGATATAATTTATCAGCGGGTCTAAGAGCTGGAAATTAATATCTGTTTAGCTAAACACATCACATCTGTTAGCAAACTTGTCCAAATAATTTGGCATCACTGCTTACAATATTTGTAGACAGAGACCATTTATCATTTGGATTATTTCTAGAACCCACAGGCTTGTTCGCTATGCACTGCATAGAAACACGTGGGCACTTGCACACATGCACACACTTTATATGAACCATTTAGAATGCTTTGCACAAGTTGGCTGGTTGTTTTTTTTTTTTTTTTTTTTTTTTGCAGTACGCGGACCTCTCCCATTGCGGAGCACAGGCTCTGGACACGCAGGCCCAGTGGCCATGGCTCACGGGCCCAGCCGCTCCACGGCACGTGGGATCTTCCCGGACCGGGGCGCGAACCCGCGTCCCCTGCATCGGCAGGCGGATGAAGAGCATCAGCTGGGGTGTCAGGTACACCCCTGTTCAAAACCCACCTTGACCATTTTCTGGCAATGACCTTGGGCAGACAGCATAACCTCCTTGATCCTCAACCCACTAGATGGAAGTACAGACAAAACTGCCCACCTCCCGGGAATGCTGTGAGGATGAGATGAGGTCATGCTTTGAAAGTACCGAGCTCAGGGTCCAGCACACAGCCCTTCATAAGCTCCAGGTGTCATTCGTAGATCAAAGGAGTCTGCAAGCTATTCCATCAAGTCCATTTTGAGCCCTCAGTTTGGTCCTGACTGCTCAGTGCCAAGGACAGTACACATGAGAGAGACACATTCTCCCCTCAGATTGTTCACGGTGTCACCAAGGAAACACACTTGCACAGGTGAAAGAGCAGGAGAACAGGCAGGGGTGATACATGTTGTATGGCACAAAGCAAGGATGCTGGAGATCAGAGAGCAGGGAGCTCAGCTGGAAATTTCAGGGAAGTTAACGCATCAGAAGCTCTCAGCCCAGCGCGTGGCCCGGAACAAGTACACAAGGAATGCTGGCCATCATTATTATGACTGTCATCCGCTGCAGAGGGTAATGGGACATGTGCCTCCTCCATCACCAGGATTAACAGTTGCTGCCACAGGGCTACCAACTCCCCCTCTTACTGAAGGACAGGGGCTCTGCAGGAAACTTCACTTTACTGCTGCCTGCTTGCCTGGAGCCTTTTTCATTATCCCTTGTTTTCTTCTTTGTACTGCTTGCTCTCTCTCTTCCTCGGCTTTTGGTTCAGTGTGGGAGTTATTTGATTTATTATTTGCTAAACAGGCAAACCAATGTTTTTCCTTTTGCTAAATTTCATAATTTTGCAAGTGCTGATGAGTGTTCACAAATACCACAAACCGTCTCCATAAAGTCTCTAAAGCCATTCGGACAGTTTCAGGATTGTGCATCATCTAGCAAAATACGTTGGCTTTATGGTGTTTTATCCTTTTTATTTAAACTTTACTTGTTTCTTATTGGCTTTGTCTTTTTTTTTTAACAAAAGCCTTAACACTGAAGAAATGAAGCTGCCAGCACACAGTTCCCTAGGCATTAGGGCTCCCTTATTAAATTCAGAAAACAGCAATAATCATCCAAGTGATTTAAATTGCACGAAAAGACTTCCACAGTTATCTCTCCCATCATCAGCGTTTCCCACTGCCAAGGACCCTAGGTCAGCCTGGGTCCCTTATTTGGTCTGGGCATTCTGGAAGAAATATATTAGAGCTGGAAATAAACATAAAGATGACCTGTTCAAACGCACATTTAACAGAGAGGAAACTGAGGCTATGAAGAAGTGACCTAAACTTGGAAGCAACCACGATGTCCTTCAGTTAGACTCCAGATTGCCATGCTGGGCACAGCATCTCTGCACATGTGGCCCGCTGAGACTGAAGCGTCAGAGCAGCCTTTTCACACTGGGAGCCCCGACCTGAAGCGCCCCAGTGCAAGGCCTCTGCATACGGCACCCTACGAGCAAGTGAAACTAGACAAAGGAAAAGAAAAAACACAAAACAAAACATCTGGCCCTAGTCCTGTGTCTGATTTAAAGACCTGAGTGGCAGAAGCTAATTTTAAAGGATCAACATTACTACACATCAAAATATGAATGCTGGTTTTAGAGACAAGATAGAGGAGTAGAAAGTGAGTTCACCGTTCTTACGGAAACCTCAGTATCACAACTGACTGCTGAACAACCACCACCAAGATGTCCTTCAGTAGTTGAATGGATAAATAGATTCCCCCTGTGGTACATTCAGACAATGGAATATTATTCAGCGCTAAAAAGAAATGAGCTATCAAGCCATGATAAGACATGGAGGAAACTTAAGTGCATATTACTAAGTGAAAAAAGCCAACCTGAAAAGCATAATTAATTCTGGAAAAGGCAAAACTATACAGTTAATAAAAAGATCACAGGTTGCCAGGGGTTGGGGAGAGGGAGGGATGAATAGGCAGAGCACACAGGATTTTTACGGCAGTGAAAATACTCTGTATAATATTATAATTATGGGTACGTGTTGTCCATTTGTCCAAACCCATAGAATGTACAACACCAAGAGTGAATCTGACTGTAAACTGTGGAATTTGGGTGATGATAATGTGTCAAAGTAGGGTAGTCAATTATAACAACTTTACAGTCTGGGGGGGGTGTTGATAATGGAGGAGGCTATGCATGTGTGGGGACAGTATACATATGGGAAATCTCTGTACCTTCTGTTCAATTTTGCTGCGAATCGAAAACTGCTCTAAAAAAATAGTCTTTCAAAAAAAACTACATTGTACAACTACATTGTGCATTGATATATCCACTCACTGATGACCAATACAACACTACTCATTGGTCCCTAGGGTGAAGAAAAAAATAAAATCAACCCTCCTCCAACTAGAGCTTCTGTATCTACAGACTCTGCCCCTCATCTATCCCTTCTTCTCAGCTAGCCTATCGGCTCCTTGAATTGAAGGTTCTTTAAAAATATATATATATATTCCATGTGGCGAGAGCTTGCTTTTTCCTTCTGACATCCGGGGCCTGGAATGCTGGGTGAGGTCAAGTTAAGAAAGGTTTTTCCAGACTCACCAAGACCTCCCTTACCGCAACCTTACCCAACATCCCAAGTATCAACCTGTGCTCAGACTTCAGGTGATGCTTAATTCTAGCAAGCATCACCTGATCTCTTGCTTGCAATTGACAAGAGAACGGATACTAGGACTGATTCCAAGTACTAGACCCTGTTCACGTGCCACTCCAGACCTTCCCACCCACCTTCCTCTCTCCCCACCCACCCCCTCCCCTCCTGCTCCCCAGAACCTTCCTAGGGAGGGTTCATGCCACTTTCTTAGCTGTACAGCCCAGCTCTGCTGCCACCACCTTTGCTGCCATCAATTAGGAGCCCCTTCTAATTGACATCAACTGACAAAGTCTGCTTGGCCCACATGCTGGCCAGACCAGACCACAGAAGCTCCGTCTCTCCCAGCACCTCCCTGGATGGGCCAGGAAACACAGCTCAGAAGTGCAGGAATGTTAACGCCCAACAGCCGAGAGAGGAAGGAGCCGGCTGGTAAACTCCTCGCCCTTCTTTCCTGCTTTAGACGGTTCTGAGTTGAAGTGATTCCCATGCCTCTGCTCCAGCGATGTCCGGCACCGCTGTGTTTCTTACAAACTCTGACCCACTCTGTCGAACACCAGCTTGTATTTACTACCATTGTATGCCTCGCTCAATTCTCTTTTTCTCCTTGGGGTTTCACCGTTCTCCACTTCCCCACCAAGCTTTCTCTGTAAATGGCCAGGGAGTAAACACTTCAGGCTTTACAAGCCATATAGTCTCTGTCACAACGACCCAACTCTGCCCTTGGAGCTTGAAAGCACGTGGCAATGCAATTCGTTAATGACTGGGTGTGACTGTTCAAGAAAACATTTATGGATGTCGACATTTAAATTTTGTATAATACTCACATGTCACAAAATATCCATTTTTCATTTTTTTTTCAGCCATTTAAAAATGGAAAAACCATTCTTAGCTCATGGATCATATAAAACAGGCAATGAGTGGGCTGAATCTGGCACATAGTTTGCCAACCCCTGCTTTAAATCACTGAGCGGGAGGCTTTCTTAGCTCACAGACTATACAAAAACAGGTGACACAGGCCAAAATTTGCCAGCCCCCACTGCAGCCTGTGAGCTTTGCTTCAGGCCTGTTTTCTAGAGATCCCAGGTCACATGATGCTAAGATACTCCATAGTCATAATCCTTAGGTGAATTCTTTAAATAATAATAAATTTTTAAAAAAAATTTTTTTCTTAATAATGTTCTGCACTGACCCAGGAGCCTGAGTTACCGGACATGCAGCTCCATCTAGAAAGCCAAATCCTGAAAGACAAATACCATATGATATCACTTATATGTGGAATCTAAAATATGACACAAATGAACATATCTATGAAACAGAAACAAACTCACAGAGAGAACAGACTTGTGGTTGCCAAGGGCGGGTGAGGGAGGGAAGGATTAGAAGTGTGGGATTAGCAGATGCAAACTAGTATATATAGGGGATGGATAAACAACAAGGTCCTACTGTATAGCACAGGGAACTATACTCAATACCCCTGTGATAAACCAGAATGGAAAAGAATATGAAAAATAATATATATATATGTATAACTGAATCACTTTGCTGTAAAGCAAGAATTAACACAACACTGTTAATCAACTATACTTCAACAAAATTAAAAAAAAAAAAAAGAAAAAGAAAGAAACAGAAAGCCAAATCCCCTGCCTCCTTCCAACAGTAATGACTGAAGCTCAGGGATGTGGGAGATAGGCCTCCAGGGCTTCTTTTGTGTCAACTACCTTCCATTCCATTTTTCTTTCCTTGGGCACAGTTCTTCACTCCCCTTTAAGGTCAAGGAACATGGACTAAATTTTTGTATCCTCTACAGGTACCTCCTACACAATGAATATTTACTGCTCACTAAACATGTGTTGATTCTGCATCAGAGTAGGAGCAAGAAGACAGATTTCATGATGGGGCTCGATTTCTTTATCAGAGCTGCCTGAGAGCAGGTTGCCTTCGGGAGAAGTGAGTTGCTCATCGTGTCAGGTAATCAAGAAGAATCTATAAGACAACCTGGCAAGGATGCTAAGGATTCAAGAATTTATACTTCAGGTAGAGGGTTGAACTTCATTCCAGCCCCGAGAGGCTGTTATTCCCCACGTTAGCAAAGGAGAGCCAGCTGTCTGGGATGCAAGAGACAGAAAAGACAACTGGGACACTTTGCTTTGCAAATGAATAATAATAACAACGACCAACACAGATTGAACCTATAATGTGTTCCAAGTACTGTGCAGTACTAATCCAAGACCACACAGCTAGAAAATCAAACAAGAACTGGACCCCAGTCTGACTGACCCCAAAGGCCATGAGGTATCCCACTTAATCTTCCTCCTTGAGTGAATGGTTGGCTCACACCATGAAGTCCTATCATGTCTTGATGGGACCATATTGTCTGACCACTTAAAAAATGACATTAATGATCATGTCTTTTCTTGACTAAATTAAGGTCCATTATGATGCTTCTACTCTTGAGAAAGAACATATCAGAGGATCAAACTACTCAACTTAAAAAATAAAACTGCAGAGAATCACTAAAAAATAAAATTGCAGAGAATCACGAGTGTTATGGAACATGGGCTCTCCCCAGGGAACTGGGAACAGCTGGCAACAACTGCATCACAGCCCACCACTAATTAAGAATGTTTAAATGGCAGCCTGCATCTCAGAGGGCCGCTGCAGGCAGGAACTATGGCATTCCATCAAGCCTGGAAACAAGTACTTTGTCCTGAACCTGAGGTAGAATTTATGTGGGCAAAAATGTGTCTCCTCTCCTTCCAAAACAGACAAGCAACAACACGGAGCCCCAGCTGTGCTCCTCAGCCCCTCCACAGAGAAATACTATTCCTGTAATGGTCTAATTTTGTTTCAACCTGGAGCACATTTTACAACATTGCCCCAGACCTCCTGCCAACAGCGAGCTGATGTGCTGCTTGGGGGAGCCGGAGAGAACAGCTATTATTTCCGCAGCCACTCAGCCCGCTGCATTCTAACCAGCCGCATTAGCCCAGGGGGCATGAACGAGCACCTTGCCCCGTGGCTGGCCAAGGCTCGGGGACACAGAAACAGGCTGAGACTACATCACAGGGCATTGGACTTCCTGAGGCCCCAGGACCCTTCCTACACTCACAGGCTCACAGTCTTCTCACCACCTGAGCATCACTTCCACTGCTGCTGTCTGGGAGTGACCTAGAAGGGAAGTCCTCCGAGCCTCACTGGCATTCCCAGATCTGCAGCAAGACTGCTCTGGAGGAGGCATAACGAGGCAGCTTCTCCTCTGCACTAGCTCAAGCCACTGTGGTGACCCAAGAGCAGCTCTGGCCCCCATGTATCCTGTTAGCTCAGCAGAGGCAGTCGCCTGCTCTCCGTCCTCAGGGCTCCTCCACACCCAGCTCTCACTCCACGAGTGCCTCCATTTATGCTGCTCTCCATGTCTCACGTTAAAAACTTCCCTGGAGAAAGAGTCCCATTTGTCAATTTGTCACTTCCAACACAGAGTGCCCTATTGGCCAAAGTTCTTGAGCCAGGTCACTTGAAAGGCCACCACTGGCCTATACACTGGCTCTTTTCTTCCTCCTTTATCTCCAGACCACACTCCCATTTCCAGGCTCCCTGCCACCACCAGAGGCAACCACTCTAAACTGTTTAATGTGCATCTTTTCTGTGTGTGTGTCCTTGCAAAATGACTATCATAATTATATGTGCATTTTCATAAAAGTTCATTTGTGTATGCTGTATCTCTCATTCTGTTTCCTGAAATCCTGGTTATTATCTTTCAGGGTCAAGCCCCACTTCCTTTATGAATGTGATAAAAGTATAGATACTCTTACCAGAAAAACATGGGAAGGGAAATAGAAAAGTCTGCACACAATTTTAGGTTGCTCACCCAGGCTAAGGCCATCTGTGGACCGCTGAGGGTGAGGAACTCAGGTTGGCGTGAAAGCCTAATCTGACCAGTAGTAGCCAGTTCACGTGGCACAACGCGGGAATCTGCATACAGAGAACTTCCTGTGGCCCAATCTCCTCCAAGAGGGCATGGCCATGGCAGCCACTCGGAGTCCGACGGACTTCCCTTCAGTCTGTTCCTCAAAGGAAGCAACGCTGCTTACTACCCACACCTATTCCCATTCTGAAATGCCCTCCCAGCTGCTCCTATTCAAACCCAGTACCTCCTTCAAAACTCAGAGGCTCCTCCCAGAGGGGCCTCTTCCTCATCTTTACCATGTGTCTTCTCCGTATTTGTGTTGCACGTAACTTTGAATTTGTTATCACGATGCTTAGAAAGAACTGTAAACAGCATTCTTAAATTAGGTTTGCCCCACAATCCGGCTGTAAACCTGAAGAGACGAACCCGTCTATCATGGACGTGGGAAGAGGCAGAAAATGTTACTCACCTGAATTCCCGGCTGGTGGGGGCAGAGGGGCGTGACAGCTGATTCTCCGGAGAAAGATGAGGAGAGATGAACCCCATTTCCAGGAGGCAGCGGTCAGTGAGAAGGTCCTGTATCAAGAGCTTGGCTATGTAACAAACCACCACAGAATCAAACGGCTTCAAACCACTGTCTGTGGCATTACTTCTCACAGTTCTAGGCATTCATTCACCTGACTCCATCCGGCTGCTCTTACTTGGGTCTCTCACACAGTTGCAATCAGATGTTCGCTGGGGTTGGCTGAAGGGTTCACTGGGACAGATGTTCATGTGACTGGTTCCTGCCCACAGCCGGTGGCTGCCCACCCGGGCACCTGTCTCTCTACACCCAGCCAGGCTGGACCTCCTCAGGGCATAGTGGTCTCCGGACAGTGTGACTGCTTACATGACAGCTGGTGTCCTTAAACCATGCCCCACAGGGTTGAAGAAATGGGTGACTAACAAATTCTTGAGCACGTATTCCGGGAGAGCAGAAAAGGAAGCATCTGGTCCAAAACGCCTCCGCTTATACCAGGACAAAACCGACCGGAACCGGTTGAAGCCAAGATGGCTGACCCGAGTCTGCGCAGAACAGACTCGCCCGCGGGATGGGCGGCCTTCTGACATCACAGCCCGGATTTCCACCGCGTGTTTCATACCAACACCCCATGAAGAAGCACATGTGCCCCAGAAAGAAACATGCCGCCTGCTTGCAGCTGGGCGCCAGAACGCGTCACTTCGTTAAACTTTGTAAACAACTGCGTTTTTCCTTGATTCACCGCCCCCAAACCCTAACCCTTAAATATGCACCTCATCTTTCGACCAGGGACACAGATTTGAGCTGGGCCTCCTGTCTCCTTGGCGGTGGACCTCACAAGGAAGCTTCTTCCTTTCTCAAAAGCTGGTGCCAGATGCGCGTTGGGCAGGGAGCCCTTTGCTCGGGGCTGTTTCCCGGGGCTGTCGTAACAAATTGCCGTAAATGGCGGCTGGCTTAAACGATAGAATTTCATTCCGGAGGCTCTGAAAGATAAGACCTCCTTGCCTCTTTGTAACTTGTGGTGGCTACAATCCCCAAAGGGTCAGTGACCCCTCACTGGTTCCTTTGCCCAGAGTCACAAATGTCAATCCAGCGACACCTGGTTGGGTACAGCACAGCGGAAACTTTATTCACTGATCAAGGAATGGAGAAGGGAGGGCTTCTGCTTTAAAAACACCTTCTCCCAGAAGGGAGGGGAGTAAGGGAATTGTAAGGGGTAGGAGGCAGGCCCGCCTCCAGGGCTCTAGACAAGGGCGGAGACGGCCAGGGGCTGCCGGGGCATGCGCAGTCGTGCAGGTGCGTTCCTGTGGTCAAGTCAGCGCGGGTTTGGGGCGGTTGACCACTGCAAAGCTCTCAAAGCGCAGCTGCAAAACATCTCGGTCAAATACCTGGTACTTCTGAAATAAATACACAAGTAAATGAAGGAAAGGATCATTCAGCCCTCAGGGTCTGTCAGCAGTCCTCAGAGTTCCTCAGCGGGCATCACTCCAATCTCTGCCTCCATCTTCACGTGGCTTTCTTCTCTGTGTCTCTCTGTGTCCTCTCGTCTTATACGGAGACCAGTGGATTTAGGACCCAATCTAACTAAATCCAGGATAATATCATCTAGATATCCTTAACTAGTTACATCTGCAAAGACCCTATTTCCAAGAAATTTCTGGGTGGACATGAGTTTTTAAGGGACATTATTTAACCCTCTACAGCTGGTTTCCCTCAGAATAAGATTTTTCATGAAACCAAGGCAGAAGCTGCAAGGCTTTGTCTGACCCAGCCTCAAAAGCAATCAGCAACATTTCTATTGATTATACGTGAGCAACGGGGCGAGCTCTGATTTAAGAAGAAGAGCCCACACCGGGCATAATACCAGAAGCATGGTCCCTTAGGATCATATTTGGAGACCAACATCTATAAGAAGGACCAGGTAAAAGGGGAAGTGAACAGGAGGGACGAAACACTGAGGGGAGAGAAGAGATGCTTAGGACGGCCGTAGTGGGAAACACTGGGATAAGGAAAGCAGTGCATTGCACTTGACTTCCAGGAAAGGTCTGAGGACATAGAAAGAGGAAGGACAGAGAGGCTTTTCAGGAGCCACCATCTGGTATAAGAAAAACTGTGAGTGAAAGAAATATTTTAAAAGGATTTTTAAGAAGTCTCACTGCACATCAAGACTCTCCTCACCCCTTTGACATTTCTCAAGAGACTGGGTAAAGATTTGAATTGCCTTCATTTATGTTTTTCTGCCTAGCTGTCATTTTTCACACATGATTTTCTGCAAGGCAAGATCACAAGATTCCATTGTTTTTATACAACCTACATCTCTCTAACCCTCTTAGTAAAGCTAGTACAGGGCTCTGCCCATGGAATGTAATCAACAAATAATGACCAGTTTTAGAGCATTTACAAGTTTAATTTGGAGAGTGTACATTTGAATGCTGAAACCAAGATTTCTTTTGAATAGGAGTATGTGCATGCCCTTTCAAAAGAATACCAACCAAGTTTTTTAGTTTTTCCTCACTGTTTCAACATGGGTATTCTTGGATTTTTTATAGTTTGAGGATCATTAAAGGTGATGTTTGGCTTACTGCCTTTGCAGGAAAGTTTGGCTGGAAGGTTCATTTTTATTGAGCAATAGAGCTGACAGTCTTCAGAAAGCAAAAGACTCAGAAGACGTAGGCAGTGTTCCCACACAGGCTGCGAAAAGTACTCCCCACGAGAAGCCCAATAATTCTTCCAGCCCAAGAAATTTTTAGAGGGTGACTAGGACGCCAGGCAGCAAGTGGGGATTTTATAGCTGCAGGCTTTCCAGCTCTGGGGAACTTAGTGAATCAGAGAAATTAAGGACTGAAATCACTCAGATGATGTTTAGACCCCAACCAATGAAACAAACCAACCATGGGAGGGAGTCTATGGAACTACTTCCTATTTCAACGTAGTTGATATAATCTGGGTGCAAAAGACTAGGAACTGACCTGAAATGAAATCTCTCTCCTCACAACCGGCACGTCCTATCTGGGTTTTTTTAGCGAATATTTGTTGAAGACTTACTATGTTATGCATTTGATGTGCATAGTCTATTCAATCCTTACAACACTCCTATGAAAATGGTACTAATGAAAAGAAAATGTACTGGGCTGGAAATTTGGGTGGCAGTGGGTGGAATAGTCCCTGCTCAAAAAGATTGTCTTGCAGTGAAATGTAAAAAATGGTTTATATATTTTCTGGATGTTTAAAACTATAAGAATACAATAAATCAAGAATATAGTTTGAGTTTTAACGAATCAAGCCAATGCCTCAAAGAGGGTTTAAACACAAGTTTAAATTTATTTATATGTTAACTTATAAGTATCCAGATCCACTTATGAATGTATATGTTCTTAACCCTACAATCTTGGTGTAATGGAAGCCCCTCCATGTATTAATGACATTAAAACAGATGTAAGTGTGTAAATTAAACACCAATTAAATATGGAGGGAGATAACCACTCCATATCCACCGAGACGGCTAAATTCAGAAAGACAGACAATAACAAGTGTTGGCGAGAATTGATGAGGTCATATTTAAAATGGTACAGCCACTTTGGAAAATAGTCTGGATGTTCCTCAAAATACTAAATATGCAGTTACCATATAACCAACAATTCCACTCTGAGATATCTACTCAAGAGAAACGAAGACATATGTCCACACAAAGAATTGCACACAAATGTTCATAGCAATTTTATTCATAATATCCAAAAGGTGAACACAACCCAAATATCCACCAACTGATTAATGGATGAACAAAATGTGGTGTATCCAAACAATGGAATATTATTCAGTAATTTAAAAATATGGAGTACTGATACATGCCACAACATGAAAAGCCTTGAAAACATTATGCTAAGTGAAAGAAGCCAGTCACAAATGACCACATATTATATGATTCCATTTATATGAAATGTCCAAAGTAGGGAAATTCACAGAGACAGAAATTAGGTTCGTGGTTCCCGGGGGAGAGGAAAATGGGCCGTGACTGCTAATGGGTATAGGGTTTCTCTAGTAGGAAGGTAACGAAGGTGTCCTAGAGATTGTCATGTGATACTTGCACAATTCTGTGAAAATACCAAAGCCATTGAACTGCATATTTTAAAAGAGTGAACATATAGTACGTGAATTATATCTCAATAAAACTGTTCTTGAAAAAAAGAAAAGAAAGGAAAATATAAAGAAATATGTGGTTTTCAAAGTGCCACTTGGGGGACTTCCCTGGCGGTCCAGTGGTTAAGACTCCGCGCTCCCAATGCAGGGGGTACGGGTTTGATCCCTGGTTGGGGAGCTAAGATCCCTCATGCCGCACGGCACAGAAGAAAAAAAAAAGTGCCTCTTGGGGGAAAGTCTGAGAACAGGAATGGATTCAGGTTTGTAAGCCTTATATGTATACAATTTGGGGAACCTTCTTCAAGAAAAATAATTTTTTAAATGCCAACACATTGTACAAGGTGCATACGTTAACAATACAGTACTGTGCACTTAAAAATTTGTTAAGAGGGTAGCGTTTACGTTATGTGTTTTTTACCACAATTAAAAAATGCAAACACAAAATTCAGTACAAAACTGGATATTTAGAATGAGAAAAGAAATGACAGACTATGAATTTTTAAAAGCTGGAAACCAGCCAGAACCCATTTATAAAACCACATTTTTTATTCGCTAACTGCCTGCTATATGTCTACAATCCTATTTTCCTCCATTGCTGGCTGCATAGTCCTTGTTCACTTTTCCACAAGACAATGATTTTCCATCCATTTCTTCAGGGAGAATAGGAAGCGTTCAGTCTTTCCTCTAGCATAATTGATACAAATTGCTTTTTATTATACACGTATCCCCATTTCCCCCTCCTAAAGATGTTTCCTGCCTTCCCAGGACACCCTCCACAGAGATGCAGGACAGTTTTTATCTTCTCTTTGAGCACGACTTCACCCCCTGCACTTGAACTTTCCGACACCAGCCAGGCTAGGCTGGTGAAGACGTGCTGAAACCAGCACTCCCATCCTGCCCGGAGAAGAGTGAACAAATCAGCTGTCCTTGGAAAATGATTTGGCAATAGATATTAGAGATCCCTCTAAATTCTACCTCTGGGAATTCCTCCTAAGGAGATAACTTTAATGCACAAGAACAATCTAAATGTCTGATACAGGCAAATAATAAAAGAAATCATATTTGATCGAGTGTTGGCACCTTTTAAAATGGTCATTAAAATAATGTAAAAACATGGGGAAACTTATAATACATGTGATATTGCATAATTATAATAAGCCATGAGGTGGTATAAAATTGTGTACACAGTACGAACTAGATTTGTTTTTAATCCTGTGCATAAAGGAAAAAAGATTGGAAGGAAATGCATCAAAATGCTAAAATGATTGTGTTGGGAGAGTCTTATGTAAATTTTCCTTATCTCATATAAATTTCATAGTGAAAATAAGGTTGCCTAATAATCCTGTCTGCTCCCTGCCTTGGCCCGTAGAATTAATGGTCCTAAATATTAGCAAAGCAGCTGGCTCCTTAGAGAGGGGCACTGTGATAAATAAATGTAAAGTATCATTATGAGGTTTTCTTTTAAAGCTTTTTTAGCAAAATGACTTGTTTACACATAGCAATATTCTGGAGGGAAAAAATCAATGTAGTTAAATATTTTCACCTCTGAAATTGCCCCACACATAGTATCTAGCTTTGCTCCTATGACTAGAACCTCTGTTCAGTGACTCCTGAACACACAATTATGGAGTCAGTGTCTCCATGCCATCTGCTGCGTGCTCTGCAGACTTGGAAATCAGAATGACTCAACAAGAAGCACACAAAGCTGCCAGGAATTGTCAGAGGTGCGTGTTATTGTAGTAACGATCTGGCGGCGGCAGTGGAGCAGAGGAAACAGGAGTTTGTTCCTCTAGTCAGGGCGTAGCGGCTGCTGGACCAGAACTGATGGGGGAAAGAAGAAAGGACAGGATGAAAATGCAATCAACAGTCGGCGATTGGCAACTTGCAACTTGGATATTCGTAAGGAAAGCATCTACACTTTAGGTGGTGGTCCGGTCATGTTTTAAACACCTAAATGTCACCGTAGAGAGAGAATTCCATGCAAGTCCAGTTCCTGTTGGACTTTACACCATAGGCTTCCTAGCAGAAACAGCCCTGTGATTTGAAGGAGGTGAGAGCCACATGTAGGAAGCTGATTCCACAGGCTCATGGTAGCCTTCCTACATCAATACATGCAAACCAGAAACAGAGCTAAGCCTTGGCTACGGAGTACAGTGGAAAGAACCCCAGGCTTTGGAATTGGAAAGACTGTGGTTCAAATCCAGACTCAGCCCCTTCCTACCTGTGTTTCATTGACAAGATGTTTAACCTCCTCCAGACTCAGTTTTAGCATCAGTAAAATGGAAATAATAATTCCTGCTTTACAGGATTCTTCGGAGAATCATAAGTGATATTTGTAAACATAAAAGTTACCATATGACTCAGCAATTCCACTCCTAGGTGTCTACCCACACAAAGACTTGTATATGAATATTTCCAGCAGTTTTATTCAAAATAGCCAAAAAAGTAGAAACAACCCAAATCTCCATCACCTGATGAACAGATAAACAAAATGTGGTATATACAAACATTGGGATATTATTCGGCAATGAAAAGCAATGAAGTAGGGACTTCCCTGGTGGCGCAGTGGTTAAGAATCCACCTGCCAATGCAGAGGACGTGGGTTCAAGTCCTGGTCCGGACAGATTCCACACGCCGCAGAACAACTAAGCCTGTGCACCACAACTACTGAGCCTGCGCTCTAGAGCCCGCGTGCCACAACTACTGAGCCCACACACCACAACTACTGAAGCCTGTCCACTACAAGAGAAGCCACTGCAATGAGAAGCCTGTGCACTGCAACGAAGAGTAGCCCCCACTCTCCGCAACTAGAGAAAGCCTGTGAGCAGCAATGAAGACCCAACACAGCCCAAAAGGCCATGTATTTTATGATTCCCTTTACATGAAATGTCCAGAATAGGAAGTTCTATGAGACAAAGATTTGTGGTTCTTAGGACTGGGGAGGATGAGAGCTGGAGGGATGATAGCTAAAATCAACTATGCCGATGGTTGTACATATCTGTGAATATACTAAAAAATCATTGAATCTTACACTGTAGATGGATGAATTGTACGGCATGTAAATTATATCTCAGTAAAGCCGTGATTTGAAACAGAAATGATCTGTATAAAATGCCTAGCATAGTTCCAGGTAATCAACAGGTCATGGTTGTTATTAGATCTGTCATTCAATTACAGTTTATCTGGCTTCTCCCCCTTCTAGAAAGCGGACAATGAAATTCCCTTAGTACAGTGTGTTTCCTGCTCAGGGGTAATATTAGAAGCAGAACTGCAGTCCTTGAAGAGACTTTGCAGCTCACCATTCCTTTTTACACATGGGAAAACTAAGGCCCAGAAGACTGACGGTTCTTACTTGAGGAACGTGGATTAACCAGTACATTCCCAGCAAAGCAAGGCAAGCACAAAGGCAGCAAAGCTCCTGCTCCCGGGGCATATCTTCATGAATCACTTCTGCCTGAGTCCTTGGCCCAGGACCTATTTCTGAAAGAACGGCACACCCATAGGTACAACCCGAATAATCACTGGGCTTGAAGCTGGAGCGTACTGAGGACAGTTGTACTCTCCTGGACATTCCGGTAGTTGACATTTTCTTCCACAGTAAGAATCTGGGGAACACAATCAGACACTTAATTAAATGGGGCTCCGAGCTTCTCCCTATAGTAAACACTGACACCTGGATCATACACACCCTCTGCACACACGGGACCCTTGGTGGAAAAAAGGACAAATCCCAACCGAGGCACCAGCTGCTGGTAGGCTGAAATGTGAAAGGCTATTCTGTCCCCAAACACCCCCCCACCCAAGTCTGAGTCTGCAAATCCCCCATTAGGGACTCATTCCTTTGGGGAGAAGCATTGCCTCTCCAGACCTCCTCTTTTAAGAGGTGAAAACAAACACCTAGTTGTTATCAGATATGAACATCTTTGTGGAAATGGATTTTATCAGAAGGCTGACATAAAGGTCCTCAGGGTAATTGTAACTATAGGATGAAGAAATATTTTTAAAAGGAGATATTCTGGGGAAAGGGGCAGTGAGAGCCAGAAGAGTGAACAGTAGCAAGGAAGGAAACAGACCGAAGCAGACAGAAAAATTTATAAACAGGAACTGAGGAGGAACAGGTAACTTATCCTCTTTTGATTCTAAATCATAGAATTTTAAAGCCAGCAGGAAACCTAGATATCATCTAGTACAATGGTTTTCTAAGGTACGTCGGCAACTGACTTTTCACATAAATGTTACTCGAGCCTAGTATTTAAAACAGGTAAAAGAGGTGTTTCTCTAATAACTGCAGAGGGAGGTGCCACACTCTGTCCCCGTGCTTCCCCTTGGGCAGCCCCTTGGTGTGTCCAGGAATCCAAGACTCCTCCACACCAACTTGGAAACTGCTGCCCCTCCCTGCTGTGTGATCAGAAATGGTACCTATTACTTAGTGTGAGTAACATCTACCAGGTGTTGACAATGAATACCCAGTGAAATCCCAGCAGTGTAAAAAGTAACCACTTTACAAGGATTTTCTCATTTAATTCTCACAATAACCCCCTCTGGGGTTGGTACCATTATTATTCCCATTTTACCAATTAAGTGGCACACAGGTTAAATAACAGCTAATACGAGTTGGAGGCAGGATTGGAGCTCAGGCTATCTGACTTCAAACCAGCCATCATATTTCTCATAATTCACCCTCCCTGTCCTGCAGATGCAGGCTGAACACAGGAAAGTGGGCTGTGTGCACTCAGAAGGTTGATGACTGCAAGCAGGACCCAGGATTGGGGGTGGCAATGCCCAGCTCAGGGTCCTCCTACAGGGTTCCTTCACCTAAAGGATTGAGTAAAAAGTCTTCATGAAGAATCCCCAGTCTTCAGCACGGTTTCTGCAACCCGCCGGGTCCAGATCCCTGCCAGCCCTCCAGTCTCACTTCAGTCCAACCAGTGCAAGTCCCAGTCATGCTCCTGGACAACCATGTCCCAAAAATGTCACACTCACATCTTCACTCCCTTTCCTCAAGTTGTCCCCAGGGAAGGGACTCCCGGGGGATGTCCTTCCCCTGCCCTGATTAACTCCTACTGAGCCTTCAGGGTTTTATTATGTCATCTCCCCTGCACAATTCCAGGGGAATCCCTGGACACCCCCTGGACCTCCCCACATATCCCGGCCCACCTGGTTCATCCTTCCTCCTCACTCCCCTCCACATGGAAGCACCTTTACACCTGTGTACATCTGCCTCTCCAACTGAAATCTTAAAAGAGTGAGTCCCACCTGTTACCCACCTTTGTTCCCTGAACCTAGTAAAGAGCGGGCACTTAGGTTTGCTCCATGAAGCAGAAATGAATAAGCAAATGACCGTTGAGGTAACACTCAAAAATAACTGGCTATTGGGCTTCCCTGGTGGTGCAGTTGTTGAGAGTCCGCCTGCCAGTGCAGGGGACACGGGTTCGAGCCCTGGTCTGGGAGGATCCTACGTGCCGTGGAGCAGCTAGGCCTGGGCACCACAACCTGGAGCCCGCGAGCCACAACTACTGAAGCCCACGCGCCTACAGCCTGTGCTCTGCAGCAGGAAGGGCCGCTGCGGTGGGAAGCCCGTGCACTGCAGCGAAGAGTAGCCCCCACTTGCCACAGCTGGAGAGGGCCCACACGCAGCAATGAAGACCCAAAGCAGCCAAAAATAAATAAAATAAATAAATTTTTAAAAAATGGCTATCAAGTACATTTTGAACACACTCCCCCATTTTTTTCTTTAAGTAAAAAGTTCACTCAAAAGTTAAACAATAGGGCTTCCCTGGTAGCGCAGTGGTTGAGAGTCCGCCTGCCGATGCAGGGGACACGGGTTCGTGCCCCGGTCCGGGAAGATCCCACATGCCGCGGAGCGGCTGGGCCCGTGAGCCATGGCCGCTGAGCCTGAGCGTCCGGAGCCTGTGCTCCGCAACAGGAGAGGCCACAGCAGTGAGAGGCCCGCATACCGCAAAAAAAAAAAAAAAAAAAAAAAAAAAAAAGTTAAACAATAATTGCTTTCTATAAGAAAAAAAAATCACCTCAAATGGAATGATTAAACATAAAATCTTGCCCACGGACGGCATACCCCATGCAGTTCTGCTCAGTTAACACACACAAGACTTCCCAGAGCTCATCTGATCTTCAGCCTCTCTGGGGACAAGCACAACCACGTGTTCTTGAGCTCCCCACCTGCATCTCTGTCAAGTGGTGCCCAAATCTCTCCTCACACCCACCTCGGACCAAGAAGCTACAGTCTCTCCAAGGCAGCTCATTCTGCCATAATTACAATGAATCACAGCAAATAAGTGAAAAGTATCCTATATCCCACCATAATCTGCTTCCGTGTAATTCTTCCCCAATCCTTCTGGTTCATCCTTAGGTCCACTCAGATCCAGCCTAATCCCTTTTCTAGAAAACAGCCCTTCAGAATCCTCTCAAGTCCCATCTGAGTCTTTGGATTAAATATCCCCAGCTCTGCCAACCGTCCTGACTGCCTTCTCAGCAACTGTGTGGTTTGTCAACAACTCCCCAAGTGTAATAGACTGTTGCTACTGGTGCACCCAGCTCTTTTGGCAGCTAGTAAAAGAGGTCAACCACCTCCTCTGAGTCTTTACCATTTTTGTTGCTGCCAAGCCATGTCCATCCCATTCTAAATGGGGCAGCAGGATTTATGGACCTTAAATATTGGTTTGGCCAAAAAGTTCGTTCGGGTTTTTCTGTAAGATGTTGGGAAAACCGGAATGAACTTTTTGGCCAACCCAATACAGCACTGACAGATTTCACTTTGTTTCTGTAATTGCAGGAGAGACTGCTAGCTGTTGGTCAATATCCATTTCCTCTTTATCCCAGGCACACGGCTAGATCACATTTCCCAGACTCCCTTGCAGCTAGGTGTGGCCACATGACTTAGTCATAGCCAATATATTATAAACACAAGTCAACATATTTAAGAAACAAGTATGACATCAGAATAACCAAATAGCTAATAAGAAATGTTTATTTTTTAAGAGGAACTCTGGCTAACAAATGAGCAAGAAAAGATAGAATATCACCATGTACAAGCCTTTAAGTAATCATCAATAGTCAAAACACACACCACCATCTACGAAGTAAACTTGCCCCAAAAATCAACGTGAATCTGCACGAGAGACACAAGAGTGGCCCTAAATCAATCATTGTTGAATCAGAGTGATGAGGATTGGGGATGAACTTTAGTATCTCCCTCCTTTTACATATGTTTGAAATATTCCATAGTAAAACATAAAGTTAAAAAAAACAGCATGCTCTTCTTCTGGATGTACATCTAGGGAAAGATGTGAATGAGGCCTTTAGGGATGGAAGGAGCCACAAAATGGAAGGAGCCTGGGTCCTCACCAGTCATCGGCCAACCATGGACATCCACCAACCATGGACATCCACCTCAGACTGGTACATGAACAAGAAATAAATATCTACTGTGTATGTGCCATTATAACATTCTAGGTTTATTTGTTTCCACAACCTACTCTACATATAATACACAGCACTAAATACTTTGGTCTTGATTCATAGCTTAATCTATGGGATCTTTCCAAAATCATTCTTTTATTCAAATTATGTTCCCTCCTTTTGCTATTTATGCAGTCTAGCATTTGAGCTTTGGGATGAAAATGCCAAGTACAACATTTCTAAATGTTAGACAATGTCCTGTAGCTGCCATTAGAAACCTTCTATGGGGAGACCAAGGTAATTAATCAATATCCTTTGAGTAGTGATTCTGTTATGAATCCACCTAATTATACTCACCCCTGACACAATATGCTGTTCTGTCCAGAGATTATGTCCCTGTCAGATGCCTCCTTAAACTCTAACTAGGTAATTGACAGTTGGGCCTACTGTTAGAAAAAAAGGAAATAAGATCAGATTTGATTTATTCTTGGGAAATCCACACTAACTATTGATCATTTTTAGTTCTAAGTGGTCAAAAGAAATTCCCTTAATAATTTATTCTAGAATCTTGGCTGTTTTCGACTGTCAAGCTCACTATTCTATAATTCGTGGGAGAAAAGCCATATTTCCTTTTTCAAACTCAAAACTATTTTGTAGGTTTCCAACTTCTAACACTGCAATTCCTCAAATCCACTCCCAGTGGTTGGGTGTCCCCACTTGGAGATCCCCTGGAAGATATTTCCTTTGCCTCAAGATACTTGAAATCATTTAGAGAAGTTCGGGCTCTTAGATTTGATTCCCTTTTTATCAGTATGTATTCTACCATTGTTTTTGAAAACCTCTTCCTTAAGAGAGAAGAGATGCAAAATAAGAATAGAGCCATTCTACTTCCCCCGTGTTAATTATATTCACCACGTGCATCTCTCAGAGCAGTTAGTTGTTTCTTTTGGAAAGGAATTGCAGGTTCCTGATGCCTTGAGTCTTTCTGAGGCAGGAGGTAGATGGGCCCCAGGCTGTGCAGCTGGATTTTGTCCCCTGTGGACAGATACTTCAAGATAAAGACAGTAGCAGGAGCGAGGTGGAGCTGAGCCCTGCTGAGACCTTCGCAACTACACATGCACAGAAAGGCTCCTCAGGGCCAAAAAGGGAGGGGACGCCATCCCATAGTAAGTGATGTCAACTTACCCATAGGTTTACTCTTTGCTAGAATCCACCTTGGCTGAGAGATGTGTGCACACACAGGGGAGGATGCTGAGATAAACCAAATATGGACTCAGAGCCAGGCAAAGCAAGATGATTGGCCAGAGGAAACCCAGAAGAAATGTTCCATGTAAGTGATTTAAACTACCACGAGCACGCCACTCTCTCTCTCTGAGCCCGCCCGTGTGTATCTATTCACACGTACTCTTTCTCCTCCTAATAAACACTTTACTTGTTTCACTACTTTCCATCTCTTTGTGGAAATTCATTTCTACAAAGCCAACGGACCAGGGCCTTGTCACTGGCCACTGTTCCTGGTGGTCTAGTGGCTAGGATTCGGCGCTCTCACTGCCGCAGCCTGACTTCAATCTCTGGGAACGGGGAACCAAATCCTGCTTCAGGCGACCGCAGGCAGAGGCCACCCAAGATCACTTCCAGCTCCTTTCTGTGTCCCAGCTCACCTCCAGCTTCTTGGGGAATGTGTATAAGAGACACACTGACAATTTCACACTCTTTATCACCGACTAGGGCTGCAGCGCCACGTTCATATCTGACCTCCTTCCCCAGCTCCTGGGTGAGCAAGGCACCAACATCAGAGCGATGCCTTCAATGTCAGGCCAAGGCTAGCAGAGACCATGGATGTCTTATGCTTTTTCTCTCAATCCTCAAGGCCTACTAACCCAGCAGCATTAGATCAAAGAGAGTAAAGGAAGAATGAACAAGGAGAAATGCTACCAAGTCCAAACTCATCACCGCAACAGGCCAATAAATCGGAGACGAGGTGTTGAGACAAGGAATAGGAATAGGACTTTTATCAGAAAGCCAGCAGACCGAGATGGCAGACTACAGTCTCAAAATAAGCATCTTATCAGGGTTTGGATGCCAGTTTCTTTTACAGCACAGAGAAGGGGAGGAGATGAGGAAGTAAAGTAAAAAGGCCGTTAAGTTTTGCAAATGTCCCCTGGAATGGCCAGCCTCAGGGAGGGGATGTGTTAATTTCTTCTTTCTTGCAGCTATCCACAGGTGGAGAGGGTCCGGATGTTTCCCTGAACAAAGAAGCTTTGGTTGAACTTTCAGGCAGAGGGGCAGGGTTCCCCGAGGCAGGCCATTATGTAGAGACAGGATCCTTTTAGTGAACAAAGCAGCAGAAGGCAAAGGTTAAAGTAAAAGAAACAGATCCAACATGTTGGATTTGGCTCTTACCTGTCACAGAATGACTCACAAAAGAGAAAAGTGATTTGTCAGAATCCATTTTACATGAAATTCTTTTACCCCTCCCAAATCAATCTCTTCTTCCTAGAATAAAGGCGCTGTTGTGCCCACCTGAGGGTTCCCCTTCAGTTCAGGCTCACACCAAAAAGTTGTACCTGGAGCAGGGATAGTCCTTGAGCGCCCCCTAGAGCATAATGTATGACTAACACTACCCTTGAACCCAAGCTGTCTTTGTCCTTGCACTGCTATCAGTAGAAAGCCCTTGGCATTTTTGCTTCAAAACAAAACAAAAATGTCCTTTTGTCCTTGGCGTTTTTGCTTTAAATCTCAAATCACTCTCAGTTTTGACCTTTCTGACATTATCTTTAGAGTGTCATAATCGATTGTGTGCCTTTCCTTTCCTCCTTTATGGATGGTCATCCATTCAAGTGCTATGTCAGCAAAAAACAACCCTCTCTGGGATTCCTTAGATGCTTCCATTTCCTTCCTCCCTACATTGACTAGGGACCTTCTTCTGGTGACCAGGAAATTGTGTTTATTCTTTCTCTAAAATTTGAGAAATCACCTCCTTCAAGTCTACAGTATGCACCCTATGCCCTGTCTTTCTCTGATATCAGTAGGATAGAGGTGGTGATCAAATAGACAAAGCCAGGCAGAGATCATTTTAAAATCTGCAAGAGCTGGATTTTAAGAATTATATGAAAAAATGCAATATTCCGTCAAGGTCCAAGGTCTTTAGAGTCAAATGGGAAAGACATTTATATAAAAGTCAATGATATGCACAATGCAATCAGGCCATCGAACTGGGTAGGACTGTGTAGAGACAGAAAAATGAAGAAATGCACAATGCACAACCTGAATTCAGGACAAGGGCTGGGTGACACATCCCTTTTGACACTGTGGAGTTTTTGACAACACATCCCAATAAACATAGTGTTCAGTGGGTCCTGACAAACAGAGTCCAGATTAAGGTCTGCTCAGTGAGCAGCTCAAAGAAGCTGAGAAGGCAGTTCTCCAAAACTGTGTGAGGTGACATACTAGTTTCCTTAGTGGGTACATATCCTTCAATCTTAGGAATGGTTAGAATTAAGTATGCACTTATTAGAAATTGCTAGACTTGAAAAAAGTAAGTTGTGTGAACTGAACTGAAAAGGTTGAGGAAGAACTACTTATTTTTCCGTATTCAAAAACCATCCTCAAGGGCACCAAAGGCTAACATCGTTTTCTCAAGGGTACCACCACTGTCACTTTACCATCCAATCTCTCCTAGGCACTAGGATGAAAATAACAATCCATTGTGTTTCTTTCTCTGGCCTTGGGGAGGACAACGTCCAGCTAGACCAGTAGAGGACCTGTTAGATATTCTGCTTCCAGCTGAGCCCCCGCAGCAGGTAGTTAAGTCAAATGGTTAAACGCTGAATCATGACCAGTGTATCTCTGGGCCATCTGGAGAATTTGCATCCATTTGTTCCATCTGGCCATGCAGAATCCTTACCTGAAAACACCTTGGCTCAAGTATTTTATCCTCACTTGCATGGTCCTAAATGGCTTTTCCCACCAGCCCTGCAGATTTTTGAGAAGGGTTATATCTTATTTGTATTTACACTAGCCCAAGCTTCACTCTTTTTTTTTTTTTTTTTGTAAAGAACAGATTTATTTCTCACAGTTTGGAGGCTGGGAAGACCAAGATCAAGGTGCCAGCTTTCTGTTTTGCAGACAGTGCCCTCTAGCTGTAACTTCCTGTGCTGGGCAGTAGGGTGGGTGGGGAGGACGGAGGAAATTTTATTGGGTCTCTTTCCCAGCTTCACTCTTTTTTTTTGCGGTATGTGGGCCTGTCAGTGTTGTGGCCTCTCCCGTTGCGGAGCACAGGCTCCAGACGCTCAGGCTCAGCGGCCGTGGCTCAAGGGCCCAGCCGCTCCGCAGCATGTGGGATCTTCCCGGACCGGGGCACGAACCCGTGTCCCCTGCATCGGCAGGCAGACTCTCAACCACTGCGCCACCAAGGAAGCCCCCCAGCTTCACTCTTAACAAGTCTATTTCCCTTAAATAAGAGCTGGCTCCCCTTTTATAGCCATAGTTTCTAACATTCCATAATGAAATGCTATTGTTCACTCATGAGCTTGTACATGAGATAATTCAGATAATTCAATAGATGATAAGACCGCGGATAAAATCCACTTATTTGTCCAGCAAGGCATTTGAGCATGCCATATGTGAAATCAGACTTCCTAGGCTTCCTAGGCCTAAAGTCTGACCCAGCTACTTCTGAGCTGTGTAACTTTGCTCAACCACTCTGACCCTCAGTTTCCCAATCTGTAGTGTCCGAAAATTGTACTTCCCATCTAAAGCTGTTGTGGGATTAAATGATATAACCCACAAAAGCACTTAGCACAAAGTCTAGCACATAAGAAGAGCTTGGTGAAAGGTACCATCATTATGGATTCAAGGGCATTTGAAGACTGTCCACTGGCTCGCAGGAGATTCAGATCCAGACTTCACTGGAATGGTCCACTTCAGTCTTAAATTTAGAATAAATGACTTAACAGACTTTGCCCCTCCCATTATTTCCTGCATTCAGCCAAACCTAGCTCTGAACTAAAAGTAACCATGATCTGAAGCAAGCACATGGTACTTCAAGGAAAAACCAAGCAAATTCAATGAGCCCTTGGAAAATAAGTCTGTGTCTGTCATCTGCACTCTCCCTACTTATCTGGTAAACTCCTGGAAATTGGAGACTCACAACTTTTTTTTTTTTTTTTTGGCTGCATTGGGTCTTCGTTGCTGCATGCGGGCTTCTCATTGCAGTGGCTTCTCCTTTTGCAGAGCACGGGCTCTAGGCACGTGGGCTTCAGTAGCTGTGGCTCGCGGGCTCTAGAGCACAGGCTCAGTAGTTGTGGTGCACAGGCTTCGCTGCTCCGCGGCACGTGGGACCTTCCCGTACAAGGGATCAAACCCATGTCCGCTGCACTGGCAGGCGGATTCTTAACCACTGCGCCACCAGGGAAGTCTCACAAGGAGAATTTAAATACCCCTAATTACAAAGGAATTTGAATTTGCTGCATCAAAGACTTTGGAGACGAAACTCTTGGTTAAAACCATTACAGAGATAAGATTTGTGAATTTAACCATAATTACTTTCATTCCTTTCTAAAGAAGTGCTAATTATAAAGGTAGTTTTTGTAAAGAAATCATTATATGTGGGGAAAAAAGGTTTATTCACTATGCATTTGGAGACAGAGGATTCATTTGCTGGCCGATAATACAGGTGCCGGAACTGAGGTCCTAGGGAACAACATAATTCTGCTTTTTAAAAAATATATCATGGCAGTTCTGTGGAAATGTTTACACTTTTCCAGTGCCCAGACACTTGGAATTGAAAGTAAGAGAAAAGGTACTTTTTCAAAGGATATAAGTTGGAGGTGACAATGCCGAGCCTTGTGTGATCCCTGTGCTCCCAGAAAGCAGTGGTGGTTGAGAAACACCCCCTACCACCACCATGTTCTGGGAAAGGCCTAACTACAAAGAACCACCATTCTCTAGCATATTCCAAGATACCACCCACCTCCACCCTTCCTCGATGACTCCCTTATTTTATAAAACCCCAATTTTTCTCCCTCTTCTTAGAGATGTTCCCTCATTAATGAACATTCTCCCTATTGCAATATCCTGAATGAAACCACGTCAATTGTCCATGGAACTTTGTCCTTGAGAGAAAAGGAGAAAAAGAATCTCTCTCAACCCCATGTTTTCTCCCAACTGAAAATCACTTAAAGTTGTTAAGTCTGTATTTACCAGGCACCAGGTACAAAGCCAAAGGTTATATTCAATGAATCATCTCAATGGTGTAACTTACACCTAACTCTGAACCAACATATTTGCTATCACTTTCCACCTAGACGTTTGGCTGTGGGTACTGCTCATTAGAAAGCTCAGCTCTTGGTTCTTCTAAGACTGGAGTGGAGCGCTGCCTGGTCTTGTTAGAATAACCGCAGACAAAAGTTCTTACAGTTAACGCCCATCTCTGGTCTGGATGCCTGCCACCTCCTGGCCAACTTCCTCATCGCAAATCACACCTGCTCACGTTTGCTCCGCGCAATGTGTTGCCGAGGCTCCCTGGTGACCCTGTGACCATCTGGCCTTCCCCTGCCAGGCCCTGCTGACGTTTGTTTAGAGGGAAAGACAGAATCCCCAGAACCATTAAGGTGATTTTATTCAAGCTATTGTTATAAGGAAGATGTTCACTAATGAGGAACATTTCAAAGGAAATGAAGGAGGGCTCGATCTCAGAGAGGCTGCAGTGAGTGGTGGTGTGAAGCGAGATCTTAATTCCCGGCCCAGGAATTGAACCTGGGTCGCCTGGATGAAAACGAGGAATCCCAGCCACCACAGCCCCTGGCTCTTGCCCCCGGTGAAAAATGCATTTCTCACGGAGGCAAAAACTGTAAAAACAGGCACAAAGTTTATTATTAGAGACATAGCACAACAACAAGTGGGAGAGCACACAGAGAAACTGTTAAGACAGAAGCAGGGCAGAGATGCACACCCAGAGAGCGAGGGTGTGGGTGTCCCCCTAACGAGGAGGAGTGCAGTGAAGAGGCGGGTAAGTCACTTATATAGGGCAGTTCTTCCGGGTCTCTGTTTACCTCTGGCCAATTATCTGGTTTCTTTTTCCGCACCTGCCCTGCCCTAGGACCCTCCCCACATGCTTGCGCAACTTTTTTCCAAGATGCATTCCAGCCCAGAGGCCTATGGGACGGCCTTAGCATCACCTATTATGGGGTGGTGCTCCCTCCTTTTTGACCCCCAAGGAGCCTTTCTGCACATGTGCAATGTCTCCCTTGCCCCAAGGATGGGAAATGTATGACCTCTTGATCTTTTAACAGGGTTTAGTCCCGCTCTGTCTCTCCCATAAAAATGTCCAATGCCCGGTTATCTACCCTATTTCTGTTGCTGGTTTTTATACTGAGGTGCAGATCTTGAAATATAGACACGAGTCTAGTCATAAATATGTAGTCCTGGAGCCTGTTTGTCTCTTGCTTCAGGAAATGTAAACAGGGGGCTGATAATGAATGTCCAGCCTGGAGCCCATCTTCTTCTCACCCCAGGAGGTGTGAACAGGAGGCCAGTTTTAAGTGCCTAGCCTGGAGCTCATCTATCTCCTGCCTCAGGCTGGGGTTTTCTAGAGGCAAGTAGGCAAGGGAATCATCCCCCACTCTCATGGGAGTCATGAGGAAGGGTGGAGGTGGCTCTTACCTTGGAATATGCTGGAATATGCAAGAGCGGAGTGTTCATTTACAGTTACTCCTTTCTCAGAACACAAAAGGCTGGGAGATTTCTCAATCAGCATGGCTTTCTGGAAGCCCAGGGCTCAGATAAAATTCAACATCGTCACTAGTGTCTGAGTCCCCATCATCTCACCAAAAACTAAGCCCCAGCTCTGTCAAGCCCCTTGCAGGCCGCCATTGCTAAAGCAAAAACAATTATTTTAAAGACAAAACCTGCCAACCTTCAGACAGCAATGCTTTGTTTTTGTCACCAAGCGAAGGGCTCACTGCCCGATGCAGGTAAAAGCCAATGCTATGGCACCGGCTTTTGAGAAAAGAAAAAGCTTTATTGCAAGGTGGACCAGCAAGGAGACAGGAGGCACGGCTCAAGTCTGTCTCCTCGATCTGAGGTTTGGTCAAACTTCTGTGAGTTAGGGAGGGAGGCTGGTCTGCAGAAGCGCTGGTGGCCAGGTTACAACACGAGGATTTTGGAGCTTGGCCATCTACAATAGGTGTGGGAAAGGGGCTTCAGTACCACATCTTCTTGGACAATGGACCCTTCACTTCTGAAAGGGATCTGTGTTCATATTCTGGTAAAGTCCCGGTCCTTTGGTTCCTTTGGGGGTAGAAACTTGGTTCTGGGTATTAATTGAGGGCAAAATTTTCTCCTCTGCGCCTGCTTTGGCTGCATAACTTACAGTTTTGTTGTTGTCTCTGAAAAACAACTCAATACCTTGTTAAAAACAGGATAGAGCCAGTTTGGGCTGGTTCTGCAGTTACATTTTCTTGGGGCCATTGGCCTTTGGCTAATTAATTGACCACCCTGAGAGTGGTTTTTCAGCAAAGTGGCCTTCAGAAAGTTGGGCCTCTTCCATACAACGGTCCTTAAGATCACAGACACTGGTGTTTTTGGCTCTCTTCTGAAGCAAACGCTGAGGTTCTTGTGGGTCCTGACCAGCCTTTGCCAGCCCCAAATCCACCACTCTTACCCTGGAGCCACAGAGCCCTCAATAAATTCCGGCTGACTTAAAACATTCTTTGACATAAATCCACCATTTGTTCATCAAGCCGAATCATTTTCAAATAGTTTCCACCTCTGAAAATCTCAAATCCATCCATGTATTGAAACCTTACATCCTGGGAGGAAACGCCATCCAGAGGGCTGTTGATGCTCCCAGTTTTCCCCGGCTCCCCACACCTGGTCCTGAGCTGGTCCAATACACTGGGTGTCAGAGCAATGCTGCGGAGACTCATATCACAGCAAGGCAGAAAGTAGAAGAAAAACAAAATCCACAGCAAACGTACGAATAGAGGCCCTGCAACATTCAGTGTGGTGTGATTGATCAGCAAAGCCCCATGTGTAAAACCCAGAGTTTAGGCATCCATGTTCCCTTAGGATAGGAAGAGAACCTCCCAAGGGGTCCTAACATCGCCTCCAAATACCATATCTAGGAGAATATGGCTGCCACGTGCCACTTGGAAACAATAAGGCTGCCAGTAGCCACAATGGGCTTAGATGGGAGACGCAGAGAGCTCCAGCATCACACAGTCGTGGAGAAGATTCTCTTATTATTAGAGACTGGAAGGAAGCCAAGCCTGCCACAGAAAGCATCTAATACAAGCACGGCCCTTCAAGCCACCCACAGTAACCAGGACCCAGAGGCAAGCATAGCAAATACCGTAAAATAGGACCACGTGGAACAAGAGACTCCGAGTTAGACCCAAATTATTTTTTTAACCACACATGCTATAAGGATTCTTGTCTTTACTCCTCATTATGGAGAACTCCTAATACACCATCAGATCCTACTGTATAACGTTTGCGAGACAGAATACACAGATGAGGGCTGGACCATATTTGATACTAAAACTCTGACCCACATCCTCTGCAGTAACCTGCCCAGGTCGGTCAGTATTTGATCAGTGACTGCCGGCTTCCAAGTCAGGACCAAACAGAGAAAGCTGTAGGAGATCAGAATCCACCACCCTGAAATACATCACTTTGACATAACAATTATTTTGAGTTGGAGGTAAATGAGAATAAACAGATTCAGAAAAAAAGCCTTCTCAGAGTTTCCCTTATCTGACAAAAAGCAGAAACTTTTGAGAAATTGAGGATGCTGTAAATCCCCTCTGTCAAAGAAGTCTTATGGCCACGAAGAAGACGGAAATTTGATGCCAAGATTTCTCTGCACATATAATCCTTTATCTTCCATTAGTTTCCCATATATTTACCTTCCCACAACTTGATGCCCTTAGAAGCCTAAAACCCTTCTCCTTTGTCTTGTTTCTTCTCTACAGATATATTGTTGCTTTGTGAAGATGCTAGATAAGCCCAAGTTCTAACCACTCTGAGTAACTCATCACTGAAGATTCTCTCACATATGTGCTGCGTGCATTAATAACCTGTTTGTTTTCCTCATTTTTAAAATATTTATTTATTTATTTTTGGCTGCATTGGGTCTTTGTTGCTGTGTACGGGCTTTCTCTAGTTGCGGGGAGCAGAGGCTACTCTTCATTGTGGTGCACAGGCTTCTCATTGCGACAGCTTCTCTTGTTGCAGAGCCCAGGCTCTAGGCACGCGGGCTTCAGAAGTTGTGGTACGCGGGCTCAGTAGTTGTGGCGCACGGGCTTAGTTGCTCCGTGGCACGTGCGGTCTTCCCGGACCAGGGCTCGAACCTGTGTCCCCTGCATTGGCAGGCAGATTCTTAACCACTGCGCCACCAGGGAAGACCCTGCTTTTCTCTTGTTAATTTGTCTTTTGTTGGTCTCATTTATAGGACCCCAGTCAGAGAATCTAAGTTGGATCAGAGGAAAAATATTTTTCCCCTCCCCTCAAAGCTTCTCAAACCAATTACTTAAGATGTATACTTCTAGTTAGCCCCACCTCCAGCTTCCCCCAAGCCAACAGCCTCCAGCCAGAGCACACCTAAAGCTTTCTCCTTCTTTTCACTGTATAACTTTCCCATTCCCCTGCCTGCCTTGGAGTCTCAGCCGGACGCAAATGATGGAGGTTGACTCCCTGATTTCTGCAAGCTTTGAAGAAGTGGCCTTTGCTTGTTCTCACTTAGATGGTCTTCATTTATTTCCACATGTTAGAGTTCATTAGAAAGTAGAACTGTGATATGGGCTAAGAGACCTCTCTCCCTCTAGCCCTTTACGACTACCCAGCTGTGCAAAGGCTCCACATGTTAGAGTTCATTAGAAAGTAGAACTGTGATATGGGCTAAGAGGCCTCTCTCCCTCTAGCCCTTTACGACTACCCAGCTGTGCAAAGGCCATGTTTTCTTGAGGTACTTTCACACCAGCACTGGTGTGAAACTTTACCTAAGTTAAAATGAGTAGAAAGGGGAAAGCAGAACTGGGCTCACCAATTAAGGGCCAGGAACTGAACATGACTCAAAGACATACCTCAATGTACTTGTCTATTTAAGTTCTATTAATACAGAACCTATTTTGTAGGGTCATTGTGAGGACTAAGTGAGTTTATACAGGTCGAGAGCTTAGGTCAGTGCCTAGCATATACCAGCGCTCTGTTAAGATTGCTGCTTCAGAGTATGTGCTTATTAGCCCTAAGTTAGACTTTAGTCATTGTCATAAAGACCTCAGCCAAGGCATTCCTATGAATACTGCAGATTTGCACACCTGGACTAGGTGGGCCCTACTGGACAGGTAGAATTCTCTCAGGGGAATCTTTCTCTGGTTTTGCCCAGTATGAACACAGGTCTCTTGAGTTCATCTCAATTTGACTTAATTCTTTCTAGGTGTGCTCCATGTCACGCAACTAGAAAGGGAAAGCACTAATGGTCTCTCACTGGGTGGCTGAGTCAAATATGGGACCTGCCGTTAGACACAGGGGATGAGAAAAGAATTCTGTCCAGAATGAGAAAAGAAAGTATTCTGGGGGCTTCCCTGGTGGCGCAGTGGTTGAGAGTCTGCCTGCCGGTGCAGGGGACGCGGGTTCGAGCCCTGGTCTGGGAGGATCCTGCATGCCGCGGAGCGGCTGGGCCCGTGAGCCACAACTACTGAGCCTGAGCGTCTGGAGCCTGTCCTCTGCAACGAGAGAGGCCGCAACAGTGAGAGGCCCGTGCACCGCGATGAAGAGTGGCCCCCACTTGCCGCAACTGGAGAGAGCCCTCGTGCAGAGGCGAAGACCCAACACAGCCATAAATAAATAAATAAATTTAAAAAAAAAAAGAAAGAAAGAAAGTATTCTGTTGTGTGTTTTGGAGTGGCATGTTCTTATCTGTAACACTTGTTGTTATGGGCTAAATTGTGTCCTCACTCCAAACATTCAAAAGTTGAAGTCCTAACCCCCAGTAACTCAGAATGTGATCTTACTAGGAAACAGGGTCTTTACAGATGAACTTAGTTAAGATGAGGTCATCCTGGAGTAGGGTAGAGGCCCCTAATCCCATATGACTGGTGTCCTTATAAAAAGGGGAAATCTGGACATGGGTATGCACACAGGGAGGATGCCCTATGAAGACTGGGGTTATGCTGCCACAAGCCAAGGAACTACCAGAAGGTCGGAGAATGGCCTGGAACAGATCCTTCCCCCAAACCTGCAGAGGTGGCACGGCCCTGCCATCATTTTGATTTCAGTCTTTCAGTCTCCAGAACTGCCAGGCAATTAATTTCTGTTGTTCTGACCCAAAGTTTACAGTACTTTGTTGTGGCAGCCCTAGGAAACAAATACATTTGTAGAAAAGCTAGGTTACTGCAAAAAGAATCTGCCCACAGTGTAATAATATACTGTCTGAGACCGTGTTCCACTCAAAGGGAGAAAATTCATAAAAATATGAAATAAAACTTGCCACCAGCCTTTAATAACCACTGTATAAAGCAGGACTTCCTGCTCCTGTAAATTGTTGAGGGGAGTATGCCCTGATACAGGCTTCTTGAAGGGCAGATTAACAGTATCTATCAATAACATACACACCCCTTTGACACAGAAATTTCATTCACAGGACTCAATCCTACACACATACTTGCGTTAATTGCACAAAGATATTAAATGCAGCATTTGTTGATAATAGCCAAAACATGCAAAAAAAACCCCCAAAAACATGTAATACATGTAATTTAGTAATTATGACCCACCCACACAGAATAATATGCAGTGGATAGGCATTCCCAGAACAATTTCTAGGCTAATGTGGAAAACTCTCCAGGCCTAGTTGTTAAGAGGGGAAAACAAAGAAAATTGTAGATCAATAGGTACAGTATGTAACAATTCGTGTTTTTGAAAAACAGTAACAAGGGGTTAAAGATGGTGGTGGACGGGAAGGGCAGAGGTGTGACTGTAAAAGTGCAGCGCAAGGGACATCTTTGTGGTGATGGAGCAGTTCTGCATCTTGACTGAGGCGGTGGTCACGCAAACCTACACATGTGATCAAACGGCCTGGAACTAAGTTGTACAAATGTCATTTGCCTGGCTTTGATATTGGGGGTGTAGGGTGAAAAAGTTTTCCCTTTTTCCCTTCTAGGTTCTTTGGCTGGTCTAATAACTGAATGTATGTAAGACAGATGAACAGGAGAAAAACAAATTTAATTTTGTATATATGGGAGCCCCATAAAAATACGAGACTCAAAGAAGTGGCCAAAGCAGGTAACCTTTATATCTTTTAGACAAAGAAACAATAAATTTGCAAAGAATTGACAAGACAAAGGGGTTTGGGCTTGAGATAGTAAATTAATGAAGAAGTAACAACGTTTGTTTAGTTTTGTTTTTTTGCAGTATGCAGGCCTCTCAACGCTGTGGCCTCTCCCGTTGCAGAGCACAGGCTCTGGACGCGCAGGCTCAGCGGCCATGGCTCATGGGCCCAGCCGCTCCGTGGCATGTGGGATCTTCCCGGACCGGGGCACGAACCCGTGTCCCCTGCATCGGCAGGCGGACTCTCAACCACTGCGCCACCAGGGAAGCCCACAAGGTTTGTTTTTATACAGCTTTCTTGGACCTAAATTCCAGTCTCTGTTGATAAGGATGCCTTCCACCCTCCTGGTACAGGATCGGTACCTTTCACCGGGGAGATGTATTTCCTGTTTTCAGGGGGACAAAGAAGGTCAGAGTGTCCTTCTTGCATCAGCTGTTTCCTAAGTAACTTTAATTCAAAATAATCAATATGCCAAAGTGGCATATTTGGGGGACTTCCTTGGTGGTCCAGTGGGTAAGACTCCACACTCCCAATGCAGGGGGCGTGAGTTTGATCCCTCGTCAGGGAACTAGATCCCACGTGCATGCCGCAACTAAGAGTCCGCATGCTGCAACAAATAGCCCACGTGGTGCAACAAAGACCCAGCACAGCCAAAATAAATAAATAAATAAATAAAAAATAAACAGACATCAAAGTGGCATATTTTGGGGAGGTATATTCTATTCCCCTTCAGGGGAAAGTGGGTTAGGGTACAGGGGACCTCTCTGCACTGACTCTGCAACTTCCTATGGATCTGTAATTATTTCAAAAATTTTAAAATTTGTAAATAAAATAAACAAAATAATTTTTTAAATCATGTAGAATAGAAAAATAATAAAACTATATACACGTGTATATATACACATATGGATATGAGTATCTGTAAATGCACAGGAAACTGAAAGCATAGCCATCTATCGTTGGCATTCCTGAATCCTGGGAGAGGAATGGAGAGGCATTTTACTCTATAGTTCTATAATTCTATCAACTTTAGTATTGACAGAATATTTTACAACAAAGCATGTGTCACTTATATAATATTTAAAGTTACTTTTTCCCAAAAAAGTACGTTTTCCAAAGAGCCCCCTATTTGTCCATCTTTGAAGAGCACTACCTTTTGTTTTCCATTCTAGAATTTAAAATAAAGCAAGTTAAGGGGCGAACATTTGAAATTGAAGACCATCACTTCATACACCACCTCTTTAGGGTTAAGTGAATGATGGGGCTTTTATCAGTTCCATAGAGAGGAGATTCAACGCAAAAGAGACAAAACTAGGGCTTCCCTGGTGGCGCAGTGGTTGAGAGTCCGCCTGCCGATGCAGGGGACACGGGTTCGTGCCCCGGTCTGGGAAGATCCCACATGCCGCGGAGCGGCTGAGCCTGTGAGTCATGGCCGCTGAGCCTGTGCGTCCGGAGTCTGTGCTCCGCAACGGAAGAGGCCACAACAGTGAGAGGCCCGCGTACTGCAAAAAAAAAAAAAAAAAAAAAAAGAGATGAAACTAGCCAGAGGCCCAGCCCAGCCCATCAACAGCACACAGGCCTCTCCCTGGGCATCTGTGATCATGAACTGCTCCCAGCTAAAGCATCCCTGTGTATTTTACTAATTGAGAAGAAAGTGTTTGCTAAACAGAACTATGGTATGAACAAGAAAGCAGAGAACTTGTTTTAATCTACTTCAAAGAAATTGTTTGTAGGGACTCCTGAAACCAACTGCGCACAAAGAAGAGTAGGGCTCCCTTTGTAAGGTAGTCTATGGTGCCAGCTTTGGGTTATGACAACTCAATGCTATATCGTTTACCTTATCAGGACCTCAACAATTGGTATTGGTAAGAATTTCCCTTTAGAAAAGTAGATCTTTCCCAGAAGAATGATACAGGAGTAAATTCTCCCCCAACACCACCTTTTTTTTTTCACTTGTTCCCTAATGACTTGATACCTTATGGAAGACTGAAAATCCTTAGAACAACTCTGACTACCTAACCGAAAGATAGCATTCCCTGCACAAACAGGATGTTGTCACAAATAAGAAGGGGTCAAAATAAACAACTGACCACGCTAGATAAGGACTAACCAAAGGACTAAACATCAACCCTCCCAAAGTTAACCTTATTTTTTCTCATCAAAATCATTTATTGAGCACCAACTGGATATATGACACATTGGTCACCAAGATGTGACCCTTGCCCTCACAATTTCTTTTAATTGAGATATAATTCACACAGCATAAAATTCACTGTGCTGCCTCCCAATTTAACTATAACTGTTATACTAACTAACTTGGACAGTGAATTTACTCATTGAGTTCCCTAAGGACATACTTTGCAATTAAGTCATTTTAAAGAAGATACAAACAAGATACAATGCTTAAAGTTGTAGACAACCAAGACTGTCTTGTGTCCTGCTAAGGTCTCCTCCGCCAGGCCTCCACTGCCTCTCAGCCTCATCTCACGCCTCCCCACACAGCTCCTGGGCTCCGGCCACACAGGTCTGTCCTCAGTGCCTTCACCATCGAGCCCTTCCTGGCTCCATCCGTGCTCTTGTCATTGCTTCTTCCTGAAGGCTCTTCTCCCAGACCTTTGCAAGGTCAGTGTCTTGTTCAGTGCACAACCTAAGCGTTCCCTCCTCAGAAGGGCCTCCTCACCTCATCTCATCTTCCTCCGTCCAAGCCCTTAGCGCAGCTTGTAATTATCATTTTATTTATTCATTCATTTACGTCAATGCTCTCCATCTTCCATCCACCAGAAAGCAAGCTCCATGAAGGTAAGGAGTTTGCCTTTACCATTAACACTTAGCACAGCACAGGACCTCAAAAATGCATACACTGCATAGATCTGCTTTAAAGGCTTTCCTAGCTAAGACTGACATAAAATTTTGGGCCTTTACTCACCCATTATCCAGGTGTTAGAACACATCCTGAATTGCTTTCTAAGGAAAAATTTGGCCCTGCTGACAGGTACTTCTGTGACCCACCTCCGTGGGCAGGTGGACCAGCCCCAACTCAGGCACATGTCCTGGTCAGACTCTCAGTTTTCTTAAGAGGATGCCCACCCCATCTCCAGTCCAGGAATCTGCCCTTGAAGGATGACTTGGTCGATGCTATGTCACTACTTGTCAGAGGACAGACCATCAAACTCACTGCTAGCCTATACTTAGCGACTCTAACTTAATTGCAAGAAATAATATTGATGAAGGACTGCTTAGAGAACACACTGTCCATTCGTTCCTTTAATTTTAAATGCAACCTTTTGAGTCAGCCAGACCCTTAGAGAGAATAATTGAACCATTTTTGCTTCCCATATACAAGTTTTTACTAAACTATACTTTTCCACTATATTTGACTGACGTTGAAAGATACCGTGAGAAACAACCCTGGGAAGCGCATTATTATATATTATTATATATTCTAGCTGAATGTTTTTGAGGATATTATCTGCTACATCACACTGGGTCTCCTACTGAAGACCCACAGGAGAAATGTCTCAGCTCTCGGTAACAAAAGTAGCTGCACTTCTCCGAACCACTGGTTTGTTTTTAATCTTTTACCTGCCGTGAATCTTGTTTATTCCTGAGCTTTGGAGGCTAAGAAGCACGGCCACACACTTGGGATCATAACAAAGGGCACTTTATGTGCTAACCTCACCTTGGGCTTCGTCATATCTTTCATACCCTTATTTTCCTTTGACCTCAATTTCTTAACTCATCTTTTTTTTTTTAAATCTTGTTAAACTAAATGTATTATTATAAAGGTTCTAGTATCTTTTCTGGAATAAGGCAGGGAGTCTACACTTTAAAAGTTAAGATTTTGGCAGTTTGCTACCATGTTATACAAAAACAGTGATACGGGGGCACATTTGGGTGGCGTGACTTAAAATAGCATTCGTAGCATTCCTAGGGTTTGGTTATGAGGTTCCTAGGGTCACCCCCCCAAGACTACTGAGACTCAACCCCAGCAAGAAGTCCATGGGGTGATCTGTTGTAAAAGATGTTCCCTGAGGACTCCCCTGGCGGTCCAGGGGTTAAGACTCCGCACTTCCACTGCGGGGGGGTTACGGGTTCAATCCCTGGTCAGGGAACTAAGATCCCACATGCCACGTGGCCTGGGCAAAAAAAACACAGATATTCCATGATGCCACGAACACAAAAAACACACAGTGGCTTCTAACATGAGGTCCAAGTCAAACTTATTAGGTTGGAGGCTATAAGTTGCAGCTGTCGCTTTGTAAAAGGGCTGCTTCTTACACGGGCAACTCTGTGTTTAGCAGAGGCTCCATGTAAGTTTCTACATTCTGCTCCATGCACCCGCCTCAACTCTCCATCCCTCACCTCACTGCCCTCCAGAACCCTGCTTCTCACGTCCATTATCAACACACCCCTAAATCCCTCAGCCTCTTCTCGGAACATTTCCTTCTTGTTCCTCGGGGAATCTGATGGCCTCTAATCATATCCCTTCCCTGAAGCCAAGCCCACCATTTGAGAAAGTTCAGAGGGTGCCATTCATAGAGATGACAATGTGGTACGATGATGGTTCCACGTGACCCTAAGGAGGTAGCCCTGTCTGCAGCCATCTCAAGTGGAGGCCACTTTTCCTCTGCACTTCACATCCCACAAAGCCCGGAGGTGCTGAAGCTCTTGGGAATAGAGCGTCCATTATCAGACTTTACTTTTCCTTATGGCTTTCACCTACCAACCTCCAGGTCGATCCTCCCCATTCTCTGATGACTTGGGCATTTGCCTCACGCCCTTTCTCCTCCTCCTACTGTTACAATTATTCTCAGTGACTTCAACATCTATCTGGATGACCCACCCCACACTCTGACCACCCAGTTTCCTTTTTAACCTTAGTTTCAATCATCTTTTCCTCTACTGCATCGCAGCCTCACAACTGGAATCATCACCAATAATGGTGCCCCCACCAAAATCTCAATGTAACATCCAAACTCTTTGACCATCCCCTCTTATCCTTCCCCTCACCTTCTCTAGCGCTCCCTCTTTAGCAAAGACCTCGGGCAGTCCATTCAGCTGACCATTTTTTTCCCTATCCAGAACGCTCATCCTACCCTCACTTCCTTGCCCAGGCTAAATTCCACAGTCCAGCAGTAGAAACACTTCCTTGCAAATACCCTTAACTCCCTGGTTGCTCTTTCCTTCCGTTGTACTCCTCTCGCAAAACCCCAACCCTGTTTAACCCAAGTATACAGTGGGACATTTCTGGAGAGACTCACGTGGCTGGGATGACCGGACTCACTCCAAATTTTTATGACCGCAAATATCAAAAGTGCAGTCAACAGTGACAGGCACACACCTACACTTCTCAGGTAAATGCGCTTTCCCACCCTCTGCGGTTACGTAAACTAAGACAATTCAGGCTATAACTGAGCATCACTTGCCAGGCTGCCCAGGCTCTGGCTGGCCACCAGTGGGGTCCAATTACAATATTCACTCAGATTTTGCAGGCTAGCGTGGGACCTCAGACTCTTCTGCATTTCTGGGGCTCCCTAGGGGTATCTCACGTGTGCTCTTGTTTAGTCCTTGTAACATCATCTTCTGCACCCTCCCGTCATTGATATCTGCTCTCCAAAAGCCCCTTGAGGTAGCTCCTCCCTAGGGCGGGCCATTGATAGGACGCCCTTCAGGATAATGCTGTAGTGGAAATGTGTGTCTTGTCTGCTCAAGGCCCTTCCCCCATTCCCTATCGTGCTGGTAGAATTTCAGTCACAGCCACAAGACGGGGCACACTCCCTGGACTCAGCCAACCACAGATCCCATTCCCCGGCAACAATGATTGGTCCAAAAGTGGGCACAGCTCCAACCTGGCCACTCAGAGTTCTTCTCCACAAATAACGGGAGAGAAAAGGTAACTTTCCACTGAGTTTTTTTACCCTGGAAGGATGTTCACCTGAGCACAGCATGCTTCCTTAAAGGTGGATAAAGCCTTCATTAACGAGGCCAATCCTCAGAGAGATGGAGAGCCCAAGGGTCATCATTTGAACGTCTTCATCCATCCAGGCCCAAAGATCTGTCCTGGACTCGACAGATGCAGGCACCGGTTAGTCCCCTTTTGTGCTGGAGCCAGTCTGATGGGGTCTCTTCCGTTTGTAACCAAATCCAGCTAATGGAGTTAGTTGTCAATATGCCAAGAGTGCCATCACCTGGTGCTCTCAGTCCTGTGTCCCTGGAGGCGTCAAATCTGCTTGAAGGTCCTGGGGGTCTTCACCACATCCACGCCACGCTGTTCCATGCAGGAGAGGGAAGTGCATCACACACTGAAGTGCAACTTGCACCCCAGGGCCTCACTAGTTCCTACAGCTTCTGCCGGCAGCCATACTCTCTACGGGGCTGAGACTAAGTTCTTGATTCTGAACTGGAGGCAAATCTGCAAGGTGTGAGCCTTGCTGTCCTCCTCAACCCAAGCTCTCCCTCTGCTCCAATGCAAAAATCTCTCCTCCCCCCACTTCCAGTCTATAGCCCTCTGCCCACCCATTATCACACATGCTCAGATATGTCTGAACACCAGGTTCAGCTCAGTCTGCAAACACACACACACACACACACACACACACACACACACACAGATGCATGTACTTCTAAATTTAAAGTAATGAGAAAAATCCAAGGGAAAGGATTGTAGAATTTTTTGACTGGAAGGGTCAAGGGAAAGGAGATCCATGCAAAGAAAATGAAGAGAAGATAAATATCAATATAATAACTTGAATGACTTTCACAAGACTCAGTAGGGCAACAAGTTCTTCTTTTCAAATGACGATGACAACAACAAAATTCCAGCCTCCATTTAAAAACATAGCCAAACTATACTTTCGTGTGGTCAAATTCATTGGTTTCTGCCCAGTGCCATTCTTGAGGGATTGCCCCCTCCTCTCTATCCATAGGCTTGCAGTGGGAATGGTCATGTTGACACAGAATGACCTCTCTCCCATTCCCCAACCACAGACCAAAAGCCTCTACCCCAGGGATTGGGAGGAAGACCAAGAGAGGCCGCTCAGCCTTACTAGGGTGGGCGTGGGGAGTTATAAATTGCAGGAGATGTCGGCAGCAACCTGGCTGTAGTCTCTGCTGAGACCCCATCATGTCCCTGTTCTTGGGTTGGTTCTGCCACAGGCCCCAACGCCCTTCCAAAGAATTCTGCCTGCTGAAACCAGCTCAAGTGATTTTTGTTACTTGCAGCCAAAAGAGTGTTAATTAGAAGACATCTAATGAGCCAAAGATGATTATGAGAAGACTGTTAAAGGAAAAGAGCAAAGGATCCTAAATAAATAAATGACAGATAGATAGATGATAGATAGATAGGTGATAGATAGATAGATAGATAGATGATAGATAGATAGATAGATAGATAGATGATGGATAGATAGATAGATAAACCAAATCTGTGTCTAGAAGGAAGCAGAGATGCTGGAGGACCATGGGCACAGAATTCTCCCCAAAAGCTAGAAATGTCAAGATGACAGAAAGGTGCAGTTACCGTAAGAAAGGAAACCAGCACTTGACAAGTGTCCTGGGAACATGCAGAAAGGGGTCAATTTTTAAAACTGAGGCTTGGGAAGGAATTAATAACTTCCTTATAGTAAGTGACCTGCTTCTAGGAAAGCAAAGAGTCAAATGAATGACATTTGATCTTGTGTCTACTCCAGTCAACGGCACTGTCCCAGGGGTGGCCTCCCTTACTTATACCTCAAAAGCTCATTCCCAAATCTCTCAGCTAACAGCACTGTTCCTGGGAGGAGCCCATGGCGCAGCAGATGGGAAGTTGCTTTGCAAAGCTGCAATCACTCATGCAGTGCAAGGGAGAGAAATCAACAGTTAATTTTCATCACCCCATTTTCTTACTGAACATGTAGAAGGACAAAGAGAGAGAGGGAAACTGATGAAAGAGAAGCAATTTTCTAAAATTGAAGCAAAAAATTAACAGTGTCCAGAAATCTGACCCCATTGTTCCTGTGCGTAAAGCTTTTCTATGATTTCCTGTCACCTACGGATAGAGTTCAGGATTTGAACCTGTGGTCCCTGCCACTTGGCCCGCTTCCACTGTCACCACCCCAGCCTACCCTCCCTGTGCACCAGCAACACCAAATGCGCGAGGTTCACCTACTCACCACGATGGTCTTCGCCTCTGTTCCCGGTGGTCAGCCTCCAGCACATCTCCCTCCTTGGTGATGCAGATTTGGTTTTCTTGCCTTTTTCTCTTTTTTTTTTTTTGAGCACTTTGTTCTTTTCACTTCAAGGTCCTCGAACAATCAACTTTTCCTCTTTGGATGTCTCTTCTAATTAATACTCTTTTGGCTGCAACTAACAAAAACTGCTGAGCTCCCTTCAGCAGACAGAGAATCCACTGGAAGGATCCTGCCTCTCCAACCCCCCGGCTTATTCACCTGCTTCTTTTCTTCAACCCTCAGCTCACGGGTACTGTGGGAGCCCAGAGCAGGCTGCCCCAAAATGTGCCTCGTGACATATCGATTATTTTGAATGAAAGTGGCTTAAGAAACAGCCAGTGCAAGAGGGACACACTGACCCTCCTCTCTGTCTCCCTGAAATGAGGAAATAAATCTCTCATGTGAAAGGGACACTCGCTGCATCTGGAAGTAGAAGGACACTCTTATTGCCAGAGATAGGGAATTCGGGCTGAGAAGCCTATATAAACAAATAAACAAACCTTGTTACTTCTTTTCATTTCCTACCTCAAGGCCAAATTCTGTTTAAATTCATCACTAATTGAGCACCCAAAACCTAAGTTTTTGTGTCCTGTCAATTCCTCTCAAATTTACCGTTTCTTTATCTAAAACACATAGAAGCTGCCTGCTCTGGCCACTTCTTAGGTCCTATTTCTATAAAACCTCCATGCTCATGAATGAAAAAGGTTCTTTTTCCCCCATTAATCTGTCTTGTGTCAATTTTATCATTAGTGCAGCTATAAGAACTCAACAGGGGTAGAGGGGAAATCTCCCCCTTCCCTATGGTACCCTGCCTCAGGTAGCCATCAAGGCCCTGCAGGGTTATGTGTACCACCGCTCTGCTCCAGATGTGTTCTGCACAAAGTCAGATCACGAGCTCCTTGAGGACAGGGACTCTGCTCCCCAGTGTCAGCACTTGGCATGGCTGGTCTTGGGAATTCAATAAATGTCTGCTGGACACATATATGAATTATCAAAAAGGTAAATTCCTGCTGGTAACCTACGTAATGGCTATTGATCATCGTCAACCATATATTTTTAAAATTCCTGAGCAGTTGCTCTTGCCCATGGAATCCTATTTCTCAGCAGTCAATTTCAGTCAATTTCACACACATTCATCCTGCTTAGAATCTCTGGCACCCTCTCCTCCAGCAAAGCAGATTTTCCATTTGAATGTGGGATTGCTCCATTTATCAACATTATGTTGCTCTGGAATATAAAGCTACACTCATTGTCATGGTCTTGATGTCACCTGGTAACACGAACGCTTAATTGTAAACCATCTCATGTGTTTCAGATGCACATTTTTCTCAAAGAACTGAAGTTGAGTGACATGTTTGGCGTTTACTTGAATAACAATAACATGGACCTTTTTACTGTACCTTGTTCAATAGCTAGGACAGGGCTAAGCATTTCACATATACGATCTCACTTAATCCTCACAATAACCCCTAGGGATTACTGCCACTTTATAGATAAGGAGGTTGCTGTTTCGAGCGGTCAAGTAACTTGCCCAATGTGACGCAGGTGGTAAGTGGTAGAGCTCGGAACCAAGGACATCAGATTCAAAATCACCCACGGTCCCTATCGATGGGCGCCTAAGAAAAAGATGGACTGAGAATGGGTGTGATGAGGACCCAAAAGGATGGTGAGAAAACTGACTAAAAACAAGTGACTACATTTCATTGTGTTCCCATGCACATTTTTAATTGCTCTAAGAATATCTGTTTCTTTCCTTATTCTCTTGTTACCTGTCATAAAACTGGAAACTGGAACCCGAGGCTAAGAGTGATTGGGAGAGCATTATTCCTCTTTTCTCCACTGGAATTTGACATGAGACCATATATCTAAGACCATATTAGGAACCTCTTGAAAGCAATAACTTTGCAAACTAGATTACCAGCAGCAAAGCAAACCACTTTGGGGTTCATGAGATCTGTGTTCTCTGAGACTAGAATGCAAACTATAAATCACCAAGACTTAGGAAGATAAAGAAGATTCCTTGGGGGCTCCCTCTGGAGCCGTAGACAGAAACACTGTTCTATGCAACCCCACCAGGGATTCCTATGGACACATCCCTAAAAATTCCTATGGACACATCCCTAAAAATTCCTATGGACACATCCCTAAAAATTACAGTAAAAATTACATCCCTAAAAATTATGCTCTAACAAATGGCCAGTGAAGATTTCCTTCAGATTAACTGACAAAGATTGGTAAAAAAGCAAAAACAACACCACGTCTGAGTCTGACCATGCAATCTGCTTGACTGGTTCTTACCGAGGTGGATTTCTCCATTGGGTCAGAAAAGGAAAATTTCTATGTATCTTAAATGAATCAAGAGAGTGTATCAAAATTTGACAGCAGAAAATAGGCCAGCTCCTATATTTCTTTTTCAAGGAAAAGTTCTCAGTGGTAAGGTCTTGGAATATGCCACACACTGAAAAATCTTGCCATTAGAGGAATTAAAACTGAAGCCTAAGGGTTCCTCCATCTTCGACTTTCTGTCTCCATAAGTGACAGGAAATGTGGTTTATTTGTAGAATTTCACCGTGGATTGTTTGAGGAAAGCTGACTTGAAAAAAATCTTGAAATAAAGACAAATGTTTTGTGGCAGGCAAATATACAAATGAAAAGAAATGTTTAAGTTCTACTGAACTTTTTTTAAAATGGTAACTGTGAAGCAAGGCAGGGCTGGAAATATTGCTAATTAGTGTATATTATGCCTTGTCTAATCAATCTTGAGAACCAGGGTAAATCAGGGGTGATAAAGCAGAGCCATTCCAGTCTCCATCATGGACTAGACAATTACCAGGAACTTTCTTCTCTTTCTGTCTCCTATAGAATTATCATTTCTCCCTTGCTATGTGTACCATGGAGTGACTCTTCCATCAAAGAATCTTGCCACCATATGAGTTGCCACTTAGTGTCCTATGCTCTGGTGTCTAATTCCAAAACAAAGCATTCAACCAAAGGTGGGAACAGCCCAAATGTCCATGAACGGATGAATGGATAAACCGAATGCGGCAGATCCACACAATGGAATATTCTTCAGCCATCAAAAGGAATGGAGTTCTGATACATGCCACAACGTGGATAAACCTTGAAAATATTATTCTAAGTGAAGGAAGCAACCTAAAAGGCCACATATTATATGATTTCATTTATATGAAATGTCAGAAGAGATAAATCCATAGAGACAGAATGCAGATTGCTGGCTGCCAGGATTCTAGGTAGAGGGGGGAATAGAAAGTAACTGCTTAATGGGTCCAGTGTTTCCTTATGGGGTGATGAAAATGTTTGGAACTAGACAGAGGTGGTGATTGTGCAACACTGTGAATATACTAAATCCACTGAATTTTTCACTTTAAAATGCTTAATTTTATGTCCTGTGATTTTCACTTCAATAAAAAAAATTGCAATAAGACAAAGCTTTTACTTTATGTCTTTTAAAAATGCCATGTGGAAATTTTAATACAAAAGTAAGAGTTACGACAGTGTGATAAATGCTTCTAATAAAAACAAAATTATGAGAGCAGGCTTTCTGTCCTCCCCAGCACTCAAAAGTGAAGCATAAAGCCTTCCGGATGGGTCATAATCTTCTGAGGAGATATGGATTTAATCAAAGAACTATGGCTTTAGTTGAGCAGGAAAACTCCCAGCCACAATATTCTACCCACCACCTACTATGCAAAAAAATAATAATAATTGCAAATGGCAATACTTCCGAGAAGGTTCTTTCTCTGCTATGTCTGTCTCTTGTTGAGCCAGTTGGCAGTGGGAGATCAAAGCTGTCCCCTCACCCCAGATGGCTCTTCTGGTTCTTGGAAGCACTGGGTACCATAGCACTCACAAGTTCATCTTAAGGCATAAACCTGGCTCTGTACTCAGGGTCCAACTTCCCCACAGAGAGAAACCTGACCTTTAACAAATCAGGGAATCTGAGAACCTGGAAAGTTCACTTTGTGCTGTTTCAGGCTTCATAAGATTTGCTTTATAGCATGCCTGCACAAAATCCTACTCTAAGGAAAGGGTCTATACAAGAGAGGTGCATCGATTATGAATCCCAAGCTACTACTCCCATCTCTTCTCTCCCCACAAAGTAATACCCTGCAGTGCGAAACTGCTTGACTTGTAAATTGATTTATCAGGACTTTAATATAACTGCTGACCATGATCAGAATAGCAACAAATTGGCTTAAGCAGGTTCAAAGCTGAATCAGTGGAAGAAACAATGGGTGTGTTTTCTAGTGGAATTCTTCCCACATGGAATGATCTGGGAGTGTTATCCAAACATGCGGCCATTCCTTATACACATACTCTTTTCAAGTCAAATATTTGCATGGGACAGTGGCTGGCAAATAGACATATCTGAGAGTACATACAAAGTAATCCGTAAGTAATTATACAAAGTTGAAAGCAGGAATGCAAACCTGAAAGCTACCAGGGAAGTCCGTGCACTTAGTTTCTTAAACAGAGATGGACCACCTGAGTTTATAAACTCTCTGGAAATTCTTTACAAATTGTCGTGTTTAACTGCAACATTTAAAAAGAGGGTCAGGGGGGCTTCCCTGGTGGCGCAGTGGTTGAGAGTCCGCCTGCTGATGCAGGGGACACGGGTTCCTGTCCCAGTCCGGGAAGATCCCACATGCCACAGAGCGGCTAGGCCCATGAGCCATGGCCGCTGAGCCTGCGTGTCCAGAGCCTGTGCTCTGCAATGGGAGAGGCCACAACAGTGAGAGGCCCACGTACTGCAAAAAAGAAAAAAAGAAAAAATATATAAATAAATAAATAAAATAAAAAGAGGGTCAGGACTTCCCTGGTGGTACAGTGGTTAAGAATCTACCTGCCAAGGCAGGGGACACGGGTTCGAGCCCTGGTCCGGGAAGATCCCACATGCTGTGGAACAACTAAGCCCATGTGCCACAACTCCTGAGCCTGCGCTCTAGAGCCCGTGAGCCACAACTACCGAGCCCTCGTGCCACAACTACTGAAGCCTGCATGCCTAGAGCCGTGCTCGGCAACAAGAGAAGCCACCTCACAGCAACGAAGACCCAACGCAGCCAAAAATAAATAAATAAAATTAATTAATTAATTTAAAAAAAAAACAAAAAGCTTTCCATTTTGCACAACCTTCTCCGAGTATCCTTCTAGCTGGTAGAATGGATGCTGCCCGATTCATCAGTCACTTAATAAACTCAATTAGATCTTCAAATTTACTCACTTGAATTTTGTTTTTTAACACTTCACAGATAGATATAGCATTGTGAGAAGGTTAGAACTTAAATTTACATCACATGTATGCAGACACTCACAAAACTAAATTCAGTCATTAACATATGGTGGTTTCCCAAGACGCTAGTCCTACATACAGTTAGTTTTTTGACAAGCTACTGTTGATCTGTCTCACATGATTCCAAGCAGAACCAGTTCTGTTCTCTAGAATCTGCTCTGGCTAGTTTCTGTTTTATCCACACAAACCCAGAAAGCATGAGTCAGATCTACATGGGCATAGTTTATAAAATCATGTTCCAGCATGGAGAATTCAGGTCTCAGTCCTCAGCATGTAGGTCCCATAGAGATCTCTCCCCATCCTCCAACCCCAGTGTGTTTCTCTCATTCGCTGCTGAGAGATTTTCTAGGCTTGGAGATGCTCAAGTTCACACAGAAAGCATCAGAGCTGGACGGGAATGCCAGCAGTGCTGCAGCTGCAAAACCCACATTTCTAGCCCTATGCCATCCTAGAAAGCTGCCGTCCCATTTTACAGTTAGGAAAACAGAGGTACATATTTGTCCATAAAATGACTTAGCCACTCATAGGCCAGTTCTTCCCATTCCTCCATAACTGTTAGCCATAATAATGAGTCAACCCCAAGGCAAAATTTCCAGGTAAGCCCCAGGCAAGACAGTGAGCCTGCCCACCTTTGGCTTTTCTCCCCCTCACCCCGTCCAGTCCCTCCCCTTTCTTCTTCTTCCCAACGCCGCCCCCCTTAACAAGTCACCAGAAGCCCATTCTTTAAGCAGATCCTCTGGGCTCTGAAAATTGCCCCAGCCCCTGGTATGTCCTGACTAGGGTTCCTTGGGGCATATTCTCTGTCACTTCATGGGAAGCAGAGATGTCCTCCACAACCGGCCCTTTTCCCTCTCTCTCCCCAAGTAAAATGTGTGCATCTTCACCATGACCTTGGAGGCCAAGCCAGCAGAGCAGGGCGGCAAATCCCCTCCATGCATCTAAGCCACTGGCTCCAATCTCGCTCCTGCCATCCTTCCCTCTGCCAAGTTCCACACTAGGTATTAGCTTCTTTCCTCTGCCTTAAACCCTGAGGGAACGGTCAATGAATGGAGAACTGCCCAGAGAGCGTCAGCCACAGGCGGGGGAGAGACAGGAGCTGGAGGACTTCCAAAGGGAACAGGCTCCACCGGGCACCTGAAGAGGTGACACTTCCAGGGCCAGTGTGGGGCAGGGCCAACTGCCTGACGGCCCGAGGCTGTGACACTGTTGGCAGGCACATGACTGAGTTTTGCATCTTACCAAGACAGTTTCTTGGCCAGAAATGTAGGTGGTAAAAATTAACTATAATCCATGTAAGTTTCCACTCCCAACACCATGCTCTTCAAAGGCTCCCTGAAAGATAGCTGTACTCCCACGGGGGCTGTGTATTCCCCAAGAGGCTCTAGGCAATGGCCAGGATTAGAGTGAGGTGTTCAAACCGAGTCCCCCCTAAAGCCGCGTTTATGATGAACCTCTGTATCTAAAACTTTATATTCCCTTTCTTGTCCCCTCTGACCTCAACCCTGGGCTAACTGAACACTAATCCACAAGTCAGATGACTAAAACTGCTGCTGTCGATAGTCATTATTGTACGAAAATCGCTGTTGTCAATAACATCGTTAATATGTGCTAAAATTGCTGTTTAGATATCACCCTTAACTACAAATTCAGGTTGTTTCTCCAGGGCAAGATGAACTAACAGACCCCCAAGCCATGGACCACCCCGCCAGAGAATCGTAAACCACAGACGTCTTTACTCCAAAACCTCAAATAAGGAATGTCAAAGAAATGTCACAGGACATGATTAATCCCAGCCTCTTTGTTTTTTCCCTTTTAAAAAAAACCCCTAACTCAAAGAACAAGTTGGAGTGGATCTGAGGCTTGTCTCCCACTCCCTTGCTCGGCGCCCTGCAATAAACCCTTACTTTGCTGCAAACTTACTTTGTAGCTGCCACGGGCATACAAGCTGTAGCCTGGTTACAGGGTCAGAATCACTCCGTGCCTTCCCAGGTGGGAATGAGGCTGCCTGGATTCAAATCTAGCTCTGGCGCCATCTGCTGGCCGCTCTGTGTGCATGGTCTCTGTACCTGTAAATGGGATGACTGTTAACAGCAGCCCTCTGTTGGATGAGTCCCGTGCTTAGAGCAGCGTCTGTCTGAGCAAGCAGTAGAGAAAAGGTTTGCCATTTCTATCATTTCCGGTTTCTTCTAACAAACGTTGTGTCAGCTGTGTCCATCCGGTCACAAGACAGCACCACATTTTACTTAAAGTCACACAGCTAAAACTGAGGTGCAAACAATTCACTGATTCCAAAGAGAAAATATGGTTTATTCACAGATACACAAGGTCGAGATGAAATAGCACGATTTATGTGATCACTAAGATTCCTAGCCTCAGTTGTCATATTCAGACAAAACCCAAAATTCTTATAAGGTTTGTTAAGGTGAGGAACATTTCCTTGGTCCTCCTCAAGGAAAGTTCTGTCCATACTTCAAAGAAATCTATGCAAGTTTCAACCTCTTCTAACATAAATGGAGAAAGAGCAACAGAATTGAGAACAAAGGAAAGGAACTATACCACTTGGTAACCCTTGTTATAGGTTGAATTACATCCTGACCCCCAAATTCATATGTTCAAGTTCTAAGTCAGAATGTGACCTGGCTTAGACTCATTGCAGATGTAATTAGTTAAAATGAAGTCAGGTGTCAAGCAAGAACAGGCAGCTTGTGCTCAAAAGACCCAAACTCCCAACGGCTTTCACGGAAGGGTTTTTAAAGGCAACATTTGGGGTGAGAGTTGCAGGGTACATGACTTTCTTCTGATTGGTTGGTGGTGAGGTAACAGGGTGGTGTTTCAGGAATCTTAATCATCAGTTTCTGGTTCCAGCCAGTCTGGAGTCTGCACGCTTGTGGTCAGCATGTAGTCACCATCCTCCACCTGGGTGGGTGTCTTAGTTTCTGCAGAACAACTCAAAGATATGCATCAGATTGTTATGTATGTCCCTTGAGGGGGAGGCAGGACTGTTTCATTATCTGAACTATTTTTTAATTTTTTTAATTTTTAAGTTTTTCATTTAATTTATTTTATGTTTTATTTATCTGAACTATTGTTTAAGCTATCATTACTTTTCTTGCTTGACTGATTTCCCTTTCTGTATTCCCTCACTTCACTAATTACTTAACTGTTGGAGCCTGCTCTCTGAAACTCAGGGAAAGCCTAGGAGACTAAAGGCTTTTTTTTACAAACAAGAAACAGGCAACACAGAAGGGCTTTTGTACCCGGAAAACCCCTACAGGGTCCTGCTCAGTTTCATGGCCTCCAGAACTGAGAGACAATTTCTGTTGTTTAAGCCACCCAGTTTGTGCTACTTTGTTACAGCAGTCCTCGAAAACTAATACACCCTTCCACAGCAAGAAAGTGTAGAAGGTTATTGGAGGGTAATATATAACACTCGGTAGTCAATGGATATACATGGATTTGTTCCACAAAAATTTGGGGGTAGCTTTCCTGGGTAGGCACAGCACTGGGTCCTGGAGTTATAATGGCCCCATCACACAGGCACTCAAGCCTCCGCACTGAATTCCCTACCACCAGGGCGAGTGCTTGGAAAGGGTGGAGGGAGCTGTGAAGAGCTTGGACATGGCCCAAGAGGGATCTGCATGTAGCCAGTAGCAGCTGCACATAACTGAGGAAGCCAGAGGTGGCCAAGGCAACACATGCAACATTATCAGGAGTCTGGCAGTGACAGAAGAGGCTCCTGCCAGCTTCACATGCCCACGACAATGTTGCTGATGCAAAAATATGGAGGGAAAACAGAATCTCGTAGCAACTGGCACGACATCTTCTCTTGTGGAAAAAATGTTTTGCTAAGAATTTGGCATGGACCAGTATGGTAAAGGCCCTAAGGTTATGCTCTAGTAAAAGGATAGGGTTGCCAAACTGATTTCAGGTGAGGACAGGGTCTATTAACCGCAGGTTTTTACGTGGTTGAGCCAGTTAGGCTGAGCTCTGCCCAAGGAGGGAGAAACCCCTACTGGCAAGAGAGGAGAGATTTGGGGGACAGAATAGAAATGTCTAATCAGGTTGTTTAAGTTGTTTATGGGGTGAGGGAGGTACTTAGAGTGCTCTCCCAGTCTCCCCTGGGCATTTTCCAGTGACTGCCCCACTGCTGCTTGGTGCTTTGAGGAGGGTCTTAGAGGGGGCAACCCAGCAAAAAGGAAAAATGAATGGCCAACAGCTGGGTTAACCCAGAAATTACTTTATGATACTTTCCTTATTATCACTCTGAGTGCAACCCCTGAACACAAGGAAGGACACAGTCTGACTCCACTTGAAAACTATTCCCTGGAATAACACATTCCCCAAACGGCAAGATGTTTGCTATATTCTGAAATCCACTCTTCTTTGGCAGGGAAGCTTATCTTACTTAATGCTCACAAACACCATTTAACAAACACCATCCTGCCCACTTTAAAGAAGAGGAAAGAAGGCCCAGGAGAGCCCAAGTCACTTGCCAAAGAGTACAGTGATGAACCTGTGACCTGCATTCTCACACCCTCGACCTCCCATCCTCCCCCCACAAGCCAGGTCCCCTTTGTTCTGGAAGGTGCCTGGCCAGCCCCTTCCTGCCTCACAGTCAGTCCACCAAACTGGGAGTCATAGACGGTATTGTTTAAAACAAACATCCCAACAAATTTCCTGGGGGGATGGGGGGCGGGTAGTTGGAGTGACTATAGATTTTTCTAGAATGAAAGCACCTCGGGTTCATGGACTTTGTAGTCACGTTCTCTCTGTTGGGTCACATCCCCAGAAGCACTACTGAACATCTTCTCCTCACTTTTGGACCCGTATACAGAAAGATGACCTTCAAAAGTTGCTTTTGTCACATTCGTCCAAATCTCAGTTCACAGGGTGATGATTTTACAGCCCAGAGGAGCCCAAATTTTTCCTCAGGTGGTGGAAATCTACTGAATGTCCAGTTTTTTTTGTTTGTTTGTTTTTGTTCTTTTTGGCGGTACGCGGGCCTCTCACTGTTGTGGCCTCTCCCGTTGCGGAGCACAGGCTCTGGACGCGCAGGTTCAGCGGCCATGGCTCACGGGCCTAGCCGCTCCGCGGCATGTGGGATCCTCCCAGACCGGGGCACGAACCCGTGTCCCCTGCATCGGCAGGCGGACTCTCAACTACAGCGCCACCAGGGAAGCCCTGTTTTGTTTTTTTAAGTAATTCAGTGAGGAAGGCAGAATAATTCTTTATTTTATTTTTGGCTGTGTTGGGTCTTCGTTTCTGTGCGACGGCTTTCTCCAGTTGCAGCAAGCGGGGGCCACTCTTCATCGCGGTGCGCTGGCCTCTTCACTGTCTCGGCCTCTCTTGTTGCGGAGCACGGGCTCCAGATGCTCAGGCTCAGTAGTTGTGGCTCATGGGCCTAGCTGCTCCGCGGCATGTGGGATCTTCCCAGACCAGGGCTCGAACCCGTGTCCCCTGCATTGGCAGGCAGATTCTCAACCACTGCGCCACCAGGGAAGCCCAGAATGTCCAGTGTTTTATGTTATATGGTTTTCATTCCATCCAACTCAATAATAATTCTCTATGTATTAAGGGTTGCCCTCAGTCTTCAGGCTGCTGAACTATGTTTTCTTAACAAAGTTCATGAATTATGGTTTATATGCAATGGATTTCTATGTAGCTATTATAGAGTGCAGTAGATCTATGCATATTGAAGAGAAAATATGTCTATAGTAAGTATGTCAAATGGAACTAAGTAGGGATGAGAACAGTATATATAACATGTGCCTGTTTTTATTTACAAGACTTTCACACAAGAGCACAAAGCTGAAACTCGGGAAAGGAGCCCCAAAGGACAGAGGAGTTCTGTGGTCAGCTTTCAATAGAGCATCAGGGAACATCCTGAGAAACTGCTACTTAGCCAATGGGCCAGCCAAACTGGCATCGTCAGTCTTCTGTTCACTAAGAATTTTTTTTACCATGAACAGAAGTTTCATCAAATGCTTTTTTTGGCATGTGTTGAGATAACCCTAAAACTATTTTCCTTTAATCTGTTAATATGATAATTTATATTAACTTATTTTATAATGTTAAGTCAAACCCAACTTGTTCATGATTTACACATTTAATTGATAAAGGATTTTGCTAATATTTTCTTTGGGATTTTTGTAACTATGTTTATGAATGATTTTCCTTTCCCATTCAGTCCTTATCCAAAGTTATCCAACTTTCAAAATGAGTTGAGGATTGTTCCCACTTTTTCTATATCTGGAATAATTTGTATAAAACTAGATTTATTTGTTTCTTGAATATCTGATAGAGCTTGCTAGTAAAAACCATCTGGAATATCCTTTCGGGGAAGATTTTTAACAAATGGTTCAGTTTCTTTAGATCATAAGCCTATTCAGTACACATTTCTTCTTGAATCAATTTTGGTTAGCTCTACCTTTCTACAAATTTTCCATTTCATCTAAACTTTCATTTTTATAGACTTAAAGTGGTTTATATTATTTTATTACATTTTAATGTCTGCATTTATAATCTTTTTCATTTCTGATACTATTTGTGTTCCTCTTGTTTTTTTCTAGATCATTCTTACGAAAAGCTTGAAAATTTTTTAGCCTTTTCAAAGAAACAAATTGACTTTGTTGATCCTCTCTATAAAAATGTTCTTCTATTCTTATTGTTATTCTAATGTTTTCTATGTTGTTAATGTTTGTTCTTATGCTATTACTTCCATCATTTTGGTTCTTCCTATGAGTTTATTCTACTTTTCTTCTATTAACTTAAGTTCAATGGTTAGTTCATTCATTTTGAGCCCTCTTTTTTGTATATTAAATATTAATACATTAAATATATGATATATCGCATATTATTAATACATAAAATATATGATTATAGAAATATATCATATAAATAAACTATATTAATATATTATATTAAATATAGTATATTAAATATTAACACTATCAACTTCCTTCTAAGAAACACTAAGTAAGTTTTAATATTTTACCAGTTCCTCATGCACCACTTACCCCAAGTTCTGGGGCAGCCTGCCGGGTAAGACTGACATCAGGGCATTTGGAGTGTCCATCAATGGCCTCCAAGTGCTTTGGCGGATACTGATGCTCTCCCCTGCCCCTTCCTTGCTAATAGACCCCCAGTTTTGTTCAGGTATTGAGTGTCCTGGGCTTCACAGGCCATTCCCCAGCCCCAAGGGGTGAATGCTGATTCGTAAACCATAGTGGGAAACCAATTCCCTCTGTAGCAATTGGTACAACCCTGAATATGAGACTCCATCATGGCTGTTAGGATTGGGGGAAAGTCCAGGGTTGGAATGGGGGGATTCACAGAAAGTTTTCCTTCCAATAAAAAGACATGCAAGGGAGAAAACGTTGCTCCCCTTTTCTGAATGTTGTTGCATTCAGAACCCAGACCTCCCAAGGTTAACTTGCAACTATGGGGAGAAATATTACCAACAAGCTGAGAATGGCAGAGCTGAAAGGTAGGAAGCAACAGAGACTTGATGACTTCACTGAAGACCTATGTCTGCATTTCTTGTTATGTAAGATAAGAAGCTCCTTATTGTTTAAGTTATTATTTGCAGCCAGAAGTGTCCTGCAGGTGCCACATGAGGCCAGCCTCCTGCCTGCTGAAGGTCACTTGATGGCAGAGAGTTTTTCAGTGATACTGCAATGTGACCTTTGTATGCTTGCAATGGATCAGGCAACTGGACAAGATACTCACGTGTTATTACAGCACTCCTTCTATCATCCTGGGAAAAGCGCATCATTCCACATTTTTCCTTTGTTCTTAGGAACTCAAGAAAAGTTTTCTTTCGTAAATTCATATTAAAATAATAGAGGGTCAGATTAAGCCTGTGAGAAGAAAAGAAAAATAAATGAAATGAGGCCAGAGCTTGTGCTTGCTACTGTGGCGATCCAGAGCAAGTGGGCATCTCCACGTGGCCTGGAAGGTGGGAGCTGTCCCTTCACGCACACGTCACTACCTGCCAAGTAAACACAGGCACATTGGAGTGAACTTGGCTAAGTTACTTTCTGGGAGATTGCGTTTCCATTTTAGGGTCCTTTCTCACAAAATCTTAGAACATCTTTAAATTGTATTATTTAGGGCCCTTTGGTTGCGAATGACTGAAAAATTATCTCACACTTATTAAAATAAATTTATTTATTTATTATTTATTATTATTATCTGCGTTGGGTCTTTGTTGCTGTGCGCGGGTTTTCTCTAGTTGTGGCAAGCGGGGGCTACTCTTCATTGCGGTGCACAGGCTTTTCATTGTGGTGGCTTCTCTTGTTGCAGAGCACGGGCTCTAGGCACATGGGCTCCAGTGGTTGTGGCTCACGGGCTCAGTAGCTGTGGCTCACAGGATCTAGAGCCCAGGCTCAGTAGTTGTGGCACGTGGGCTTAGTTGCTCCACAGCAGGTGGGATCTTCCCGGACCAGGGCTCGAACCCGTGTCCCCTGCATTGGCAGGCGGATTCTTAACAACTGAGCCACCAGGGAAGTCCTCAAACATGTTCAATGGCTCATGTGAGCAAACCAAGGAAAGGTGAGTCTGGATGTAATGATCTGAACATTGTCAAGACTGTCTCCTCCTCTCTCTGCTTTTCTCTGCTCCTGGGCTCCGTTCTCTCAGACAAGTTTCTCCCCAGGCTGGAATCATCATGGCCAGCAGCACCATCACGATTCTCTCAAGCAAAAAGCAAGAATGTCCCCCAAAGCTCCAATTAGAACCTTCAAGGGGGGGACTCCAACTGGCCCAGTTTGGGTACCATGCTTATCATTGGACCAATCACTATGGGAAAAAAGGTGTGGTGGGTTGAATTGTGTCCCCCAAAAGACATGTTCAAGTCCTAATTCCTGGTATCATGTGAATCTGACCTTGTTTAGAAACAGGGTCATTGCAGATCTAATCAAGTTAAGATGAGGTCATACTGGATTCGAATGGGACCTAATCCAATGACTGGTGTCCTTATAAGATGAGGGAAATTTGGACACAGATATACACACACAGGGAGAACATCATGTGATGACAGAGGCAGAGATTAGAGTAATGCATCTACAAACCAAGGAATGCCAAGGATTGCCAGCAACTACCGGAAGCTACATGAGAGGCGTGGAGCAGGTTCTCCCTCAGTGCCTCCAGAAGGTGCCAACCTTGCCAACATCTTGATTTCTGACTTCTAACGGTGAGAGAGTAAGTTTCTGTTATGGTAAGCCACCTGGTTTGTGACATTTTGTTACAGCAGCCCTGGGAAACTCATACAGAGATGCAGGGCCCAGGTTGATCAGGTGCCCACTGCAGTGGTCAGGAAGGTGGAGCACTATGAAGGGCAGCCCCCAGTATTACGGTTGCAGGGGAGAGAGGGCTGTACCCCAAGGAAGGGGGAGGTGGTCCATTAACAGAGGAAGAGGGTAAAGGGGGCCGGGCAGGCAAGTACAGCGGCCACTACATTAACATACACTGTCATAATTTTGGCTGGATTTCTTATAGGTGAAGAGAATGGAATACGGTCTTGCATTGCAGAAAATGTTTATTCCCTCTTCCAAAGTCAGGAATTTACAAGCCACTGCAATTTGAACAGTTTTATTCCTTAGATAAGGACTGAAGTAGTTTGATTTGCTTTGACACACACACACACACACACACACACACACTCACACACACACACACCCTATACGAACACACACCTATGCACATCCATACGAAGTTTTCTTATTTTAGGGGAAAACCTCATGCTACACATTATTTTTCATTTGAGATATAAATTCATTGGAAGTATACTCTAAGATAAATTTACTACTTGGTGGTTCTTTTTTCACCATGATTCGCTCAGAGTTTTAATGTTTCCTAATTTTACTTAGCCAGTCTTAATCAATTTCACAAAAAATGGGGGGCGGAAATGCCTTCAGAATAAACTGATTGATAACAATCAAAAGATAGTTTTCAGGAATGGTAACCCTCATCTCCCAGACATGCGCCTAGGGAAGCCTAGATAAGATAGGACAGGACACAAGCAACAATGGGACTCTCTGCTCTAAAGAACAAGGCCCCTGTTAACTGTGCTACCACGTTGCCACTTGAAGATGGAGGGTGGGGGGGGGGGTTGGGGGGGTGTAGAATTTTGTGTCATGGATTGATTGGTGAAGGAATGCAGTGCAGGACAATTTAAGTCAACAAAAATCTGTTAGCACGCTTCAGTAAGTGGAACAAAATGGTTGTGAATGCTCCATTTTCCATGTTGATGTTGGGGAAGGGAACAGCTGAGGCTCAGATAACTTGCCAAGTAGTATATCATGTGATCCACCCACCTTTCCTGTGTGCCCTGCCGTGACACTCTTGCTCTGTGTTTTCCAAAGGAACCAGCGGCCAGCTTGGTTAATCATGTCTTTGTCTCCTGAAATAGACCATGTGCTCTGGGGAAATAGATTCAGACTATGAATACTGATGCCCTCCTGACCTGACTCAGCTTTGTACTCAGCTCCTGAGTTCAACCTGCTTCTATGGAAGGCAGGTGGCAAATAAATACACAATTATGTTGTCCTATCCACTGAAACTGGGATGCATCACAGGTAAGGGTCACACTGTCAATCAAAGACCGTAGAATTGGATCCTAGGCATCTGGTAAACAGAGCAATAAATATTTTTACTGTTCATATCAGCAAGAGGGATGCCTACTCCATCTTTCTTTACTTGATAAGGAGTCCTGCAGAGAGATTGCAATTTAACCCCTAACACGTCACCTCTGATGGGCAGCAAGCACTGACTTCCTGCCATTTCATATCTCCAAGCTCAGTGTCATTGTTTAAGGTTTGATTTATTTTAGGTGTCCCTAAATACACAGGTACCCCTGAGTTTGGATGTCACAGAGCCCCCTTATAGAAAAATTTACCTGAAGGTTTAATCCCAGACTAGAAATTCTCTTCACTGCAAATGAGATCATCAGTGTGATTTGGGATGCCCCAAAGTACACACTGGCCACTTGTCGTTCATTCATTAGAGTTTTATTTCTGAGGTCCCTGAGGCTTTTTATTCCCCTGTTTAGTATCTTCCCAAACTTCAGTCATTTAAGATAGAGTAGCATTTACAAAAGGATAAACATAGATATCAATGAAATAAAATACTCTTCAGAATTAGACATATACATATATGATCAGCTGGGTTTTAACAAAGTTGCCAAGGTAATTCAATGGGTAAAAAGAACAATCTTTTCAGAAATGATCCTGGAGCAACTGGTCATCCATATGCAAAAAAAAAAAAAAACGCACACTTCAAACTTTACCTCAGACCACACAGAATAAAATAACTCAAAACATATCATAGACCTAAATATGAAGGCTAATGCTATAAAACTTCTAAAAGAAAACACAGAAGAAAATTTTAGGGTTTAAATTAGGCAAAGATTTCTTAAGACACAAAAAGCAAGAACTGTTTTTTAAATTTTTAAAAATCAAGGGATTTCCCTGGTGGTTCAATGGTAAAGAATCCCCCTTACAATGCAGGGAACTTGGGTTTGATCCCTGGTCAGGGAAATAAGACCCCACAGGCCGCGGGGCAACTAAGCCCACATGCCACATCTACTGAGCTCCACACCACAACTACTGAGCTCTGCGCCTCAACTAGAGCCCGTGTGCCACAAGCTACAGAGTGAACGTGCTCTGGCACACGCACTCCACAGCTAGAGAAGAGAAAACCCACACGCCACAGAGAGAAGACTGCGCACCACAACGAAAGATCCCGCATGCCTCAACAAAGATCCCGCGTGCTGCAACTAAGACCTGACACAGCCAAAAATAAATAAAATAAATAATAAATACATCTTTTAAAAAAATACAGCAAACCATTTTTTAAAAATCGATGAAGGGGACTGCATCAAAAATTCAATATTTTGCTTCAAAAAACACTTTAAGACAATAAAAAGACAAGCCACAGGCTGCAAGAAAATATTTACAAAACGTATATCTCCCCAAAATATATAAAAGAGCCCTTACAACTCAATAAGAAGAAGACAAATGGTCAAAAGATTTGAATAGACACTTCACCAAAGAGGATATATGAATGGCAGATAAGCACATTAATCATCAGGGAAATACAAATTAAAATCACAATGAGATGCCACTACACACCCACTAAATGGCTAAAACTTTCAGATTGACAGTAACAAATGTTGACAAAGATGTGGAGCAACTTAACACTTACACATTGCTGATGGGAGTGTAAAATGGTATGACAGTTTCTTATAAAGTTAATATACCACATACTATAAGAACCAGCAATTCCAATCCTACTTACCCAAAAGAAATGAATGCATATGTCCACACAAAACTTGCATGCAGATGTTCAAAGTAGCTTTACTCACAAGAGCTCAAAACTCATCATACCCAAATAGCCATCGATAGGTGAACAGATCAACAAACTGTGGTATACACATGAAAAAGACTACTACTCTGCAATAAAAATGAGCAAACTTGGGAGTCTCATGGCCTAGTGGTTAGGGTTCCAGGCTTTCATTTCCATGGCCTGGCTTCAATCCCTGGTCAGGGAACTGAAACCTGAAATCCTGCAAGCTGTGTGGTGTGGCCAAAAAAAAAAAAAAAAAAAAAAAAATTAGCAAACTACTGATACACACAACATAGATGAATCTCAAAAATATTATGCAGGAAGAAAGAAGCCAGGCACAAAATACATATATCCTGCATGACTCCATATAATGTTAAATTCTTGAAAACGTAATCAAATCTATAGTGATAGAAACAGATCAGTTATTGCCTGGGCTTGAGGTAGACAGAAATTGACAATTAAGGGCACAAGGAAGTTGGACGTGATGGAAACGTTCTGTCTTGATCTTGGTGGTGGTTATTTGTATACATTCATAAAATTCACCACAATTAAAATTGCTGCACTTTATTTTATGTACATTTATCTCAATAAAATTGATTTAATTAAAAGAAAACATTCAAATTTGAAAATTAAAATTATTTTTATGGTTTCAAAATAGGTTTTTTTAATAAAAACATTCCAAAGTGGTGGGGGAGGGCTTCCCTGGTGGCGCAGTGGTTGAGAATCCGCCTGCTGATGCAAGGGACACGGGTTCGTGCCCTGGACCGGGAAGATCCCACGTGCCGCGGAGCAGCTGGGCCCGTGAGCCATGCCCGCTGGGCCTGAGCATCCGGAGACTGTGCTCGACAACGGGAGAGGCCACAGCAGTGAGAGGCCCGTGTACCACAAAAAAAAAAAAAAAAAAACAAAGTGGTGGGGGAGTAGGGTATATACAGACAAAATAAAACTTTTAATTAATGAAGATAAAATTTTTAAGTCAAAAGTTCTTAAAACTAGTCAGTTAATTTTTTGAAAATGCAATCAAAGCATATTAAATATATCTCATAGAAGTAAAACTATTCATAATTCTAGCATTCAATTTCCATCTAGTTGCCTATATAAAAAATAGACATCATGCTTCATGATGTTATATCTAGACCTCCATATAGACAAATTTAAGAATATATGCATTGTTTTAATATTGCAGAATATCCCTCAGCTGCCGTGCATAACTACTGCAAATACCGCGCTAATTTGTGAGTACCTCTGGAAGCAAGAATTGGAACACAAAGAGAAGCAAGAAAACGAATGTTGGCACTGCTGGGAAACAATAACTCTTTATGCAAGAATCCATTATAAGTTAATTAAAGATAAGTTAATTAAATTGTCTCTTCTTTACCTCACTGCTCTGCTGCTCAAATCACCCTTAGGCAACAAAGCAGCTCCCACACAGGCAGCAGCACAAGCCTCACCCTTCCTAGCATTTGGGGGCAGTCGCCTTTGTTCAAGGGCAAGAGGCATGGAGAAGCGTTTCCCTGGGGCCTGAATGGAGTGAGTCACAGAAGCAGGTGTTTGGGTTTTTAATTAGCATTAAATCATACCATACCCATGTTGGGTACCAGTTCCTAAGTGACAGAGCTGCCGATGTGTTCTCTGAGATGCAGGACTCTCTAGAACACGGGGCTCAGGGCAGGATCCCCTCTGCCCAGGTCCAATGGCAGCCCTGCTTGTGATGTCTCTCTTAAATTTTTATTCAATATATCTGCTTTTATTTTAAGATCTATTAAATTCCTTTTCAATTCTACAAGTAATTTGTGAACATATTTTCCTTATTGCAAAAGTATTGAAACATTAAAGATCAGGCTACAGTCCAATTCATCCATCTATCCCACCCCACTGTTACAAGTTTGGCTACAAGTTCAGTACAAGTCATTCTAACTGCATTACATCATAGTAATAGCTAACACTTGTGACATATTTACACTGTGCTAGACATTGTTCTAGGAATTTTATACCCATCATCTTTTTTTAATCCTCATAACAACCTCATGAGACAGCTACTTTTCATACATATATTCAAGTATTTACTTACAGAGGATCTATAGCAGTGTGTGTGTGTGTGTGTGTGTGTATCATACTTAAGGCTTAGTCCTGAAACTTATCTTGTTGACTTAATATATCTTGGAGATCTACTTATGTTAGGACATTTAGATCATACTTTCTTTCATAACAGAAAAAGGTAAAATGTAAGCAAAATTTGCCTAGGGAGGGAACCAAAAGTTTCCTAAAGACTTTCAGAATGTCCCATTTACTGAGATTTCTAATTAGCTTCAGCTTCTGAGATCCACAGGCAATTAGCCACCAGGTGACAGGTTAATGGCACAGCTGGCCAGGGCAAAAGCTTCCCTGTGCAAACCTCTAATTTGCTGTGCATCATTTTTTCCCCACCAGACAGCTCTCTAAATGAAAGGACAAAAGTCTCACAAGGCTATTTCAGGAGGATTTTCTAATAAACACAAAGGATTACTATACATAGGATCTAATAAATACAAAGGAGCAGAAATTATAATGTCCATACAATTATTTCTTAATTAAACTTACTCTGGGCTAAATCACCAGCCTCCTCAACCCCCTCCCAGCACCAGCATACCAGCACCACCAGCAATTCTCTGGTGCATTCTGAACTGCCAAAAGCTCCCCTATGAGCCACAACGACCCCTTCCCCACTCCCAAATAGGCAAATCTCTTCCTAAGTGTAGCTTTCAACTTGGTAGTGGAAGAAAAATAATCTAAGTATTTCACACTAAAAAGTGAGCGTCTGATACTTCCCTTTTCAGAACTGTCTCAAGGATGGCTTGGTTTTCTTGGTTTTGTTTTTAGTTTTTTATTTTTATTGGAGTATAGTTGATTTACAATGTTGTGCTAGTTGCAGGTGTACAGCAAAGTGAATCAGATATATATATATATATATATATATATATATCTCCACTTTTTTTTGGATCCTTTTCCCATATAGGTAAGAACGGCATGTTTTAATCCAAAGCCTCTATTTGGTGAATTGAGACTCATTTGGGGAGACATTTAGAGACAGAGAGAAGACCCAAATACTTCCTCCTCTTCAGTGTTTTCAGTAGGAAAGATTAGCTCATTAATATTTATGATGTATCAAACAAGTTGGGCCCAGAGAGAGGTACAGAGTGGAGCTCAAGATAAATAAACAAAGTGAGCATCAGGAACTAATCAAGGCTGCTGGGACCATACACCTGCAGGCAAGAGAGGAAGAGAGAAATGGGGCACAATACGCCGAGATTTATTCAAAATGGATATTTTTATCCTTTCTTCTTTGCAATAGCAAAGTAGAATTCAACCCCTTTATAAATCAGGGGTTTGGTTTTTAGCATGCTAGAACCTTTCTGTTTCTTCATGAAAAGAAGTACCAGGATAATTTTTCTAATGCTTATTTGCCCCCAGATTCTCACTGGGGGAGTTTTCCACCCTCACCCAGAGTCAGTTAGGAAAAGAAAACTCCTGAACACCTCAGCCATCTAGGTCCTGTGTCTAGGTAATTCTCCGTGGTTTTAAGGCTCTCTCACCTTTATGCATTGCTGGGGAGGGGAAATTTCCCCCTCTACCCCTCTTGAGTCCTTGTGGCTGCACTAATAATAAAAGTAACACAGACAGATTAACAGGAGAAAAAGAAACTAATTTTAATTTGTGCACGTCAAGGTCTTATAGAAATGGGACCTAAGAAGTGGACAAAGCAGGCAGCTTTTATACTTTTTAGACGAAGAAACAATAAATTTGTGAGGAATTGACAGGACAAAGAAACGTAGCCTTTGGATGCTTAATGAGTGAAGAATCTAAACAGAATTGGGCATGGGGTACTAAATTTAAAGAATTATTCAATACTACCAAGCTGGGCAATTTGGACAAGTTGGTGAACTTCTGTACAGCTCTGTGAGAGAAAGAAAGAACAAGAAGGAGAAGATAACTCAACAATACCTCAGGGCTTCCCTGGTGGCGCAGTGGTTGAGAGTCCGCCTGCCGATGCGCAGGACACGGGATCGTGCCCCGGTCCGGGAAGATCCCACCTGCCGCGGAGCGGCTGGGCCCGTGAGCCATGGCCGCTGGGCCTGCGCGTCCGGAGCCTGTGCTCTGCAATGGGAGAGGCCACAACAGTGAGAGGCCCGCGTACCGCAAAAAAAAAAGAAAAAAAAAGAAAAACAATACCTCAGGCTTCGTCCAACTCTAAAAACTCTACAATTCTCCATGTAGCCCTACCTAAACAGCTACAATCAAAAAACTCTTCAAGTTTGGGGTTGACATGCACACACTACTATACTTTAAATGGATAACCAACAAGACCTATTGTATAGCACAGGGAACTCTGCTCAGTAGTATGTAACAACCTAAATGGGAAAAGAATTTGAAAAAGAATAGATACATGTATGTGTATAACTGAATCATTTTGCTGTACACCTGAAACTATCACAACGTTGTTAACCAATTACACTCCAATATGAAATAAAAAGTTACAAAAAAGATTAAGCATAAAGTCAAGCAAGTAATAAACATTTTTAAAAATACTCTCCCAGGTAAGAATATATAACATGCTTAATTGCAAAAAATTTGATATCTTACAAACTTTTTTAAGAATGAAATTGCATCCTATTGAGGTGGTGCTAAAGAGAATGGAAACCAAAACCTCATTTTCAAGTGCCCTAACCTAGAGTTCCTCTAAAAGATTCCCAGGAGAAATGTAGTTCTTTTTCTCGATATACAGACTATCATCCTAAAGTATTACACATACTCTTTGAAATATTTGCCTTCAAGAATCCTGGGCTAATTTACATTACCATGTGAAGTGACTTTCTTCGTGCCAAGTCATAGTGAGAACCAGTGAAAAGAAATGCCTGTCAAATCTTATATTACTTAAATGTTTCCAAGAACAGCCTCACATTCAACCCATTCCATCCAAAAAATAGAGATCTTAAAAAGCAGTACATTTCACAGTAATTCTTTGCTTCACAACGGGGCTCACCAAGCGTTTCTTTTCTTTTTCTATACATTTATTTATTTATTTGGCTGCGTTGGGTCTTCGTTGCTATGTGCAGGCTTTCTCTAGCTGTGGCGAGCAGGGACTACTCTTCGTTGTGGTGCACGAGCTTCTCATTGCGGTGGCTTCTCTTGCTGTGGAGCACAGGCTCTAGGTACGCGGGCTTCAGTAGTTGTGGTACGCAGGTTCAGTAGTTGTGGCCCAAGGGCTTAGTTGCTCCATGGCATATGGGATCTTCCCAGACCAGGGATCGAACCCATGTCCCCTGCATTGGCAGGTGGATTCTTAACCACTGCGCCACCAGGGAAGTCCCTAAATAGACTCTTCTGTGGCATGATAAATGAAATTTTAGGTGTAAACCACTATATTTACACAACCTTTCAGAAACGTAAAATAATAATAGCTAATATTTATTCAGTACTTCATGAGGTAATAGCCTAAATCCTTAATGTGTTTTCGTTTATTTAATCTTTAGAAGACCCTCCCAAGCCTGGTACTATTTTTTCCCCATTTTACAGGTGAGAAAAATAGATTCACAGCAGTTGAATAAATTTGAGTTCACACAAAAATTAAGTGGTAGAGTCAGGAGTCCAGAGTGTACACTATTATATAACATAAGGTGCCTACAACATTAGAACCTAAGATACCAGATGGTAAAATGGGAAGCTAAGCTCCGCAACTGACTTATTCTTTTCAGGCTCCATGCTAAATCATTAGGATTATCTATGTTAACCTTTGAGGTCCATCTAATCCTAATTTGATTGAAATTTTAAAGTTAAAAGATAGTATCACACTGACAGACCCAGTGAGACTTCATTAATTCAGTTTCTCATGCTTCAATCATTTCCAAACCATCCATACGATTTTTTTTTTTTTTTTTTTTTTTTTAGGCTGCGTTGGGTCTTCCTTGCTGCGCGCAGGCTTTCTCTAGTTGCAGCGAGAGGGGGCTACTCTTCGTTGTGGTGCACAGGCTTCTCATTGCAGTGGCTTCCCATGTTGTGGAGCACGGGCTCTAGGGCGTGTGGGCTTCAGTAGTTGTGGGACATGGGCTCAGTAGTTGTGGCTCGCAGGCCCTAGAGCACAGGCTCAGTAGTTGTGGCACATGGGCTTAGTTGCTCCGTGGCATGTTGGATCTTCCCAGACCAGGGCTCAAACCCATGTCCCCTGCATTGGCAGGTGGATTCTTAACCACTGCACCAGCAGGGAAGCCCCATCCATATGATTTTTGCTGTATTTGTGTATCACCCAAGCCATTATTTACTTAATAATTTCATTTAAATCATCTACTTTATGTCAAAAGAATGACATAAGATCTGAATTCACTGGTTTGGTGTGCTAGTTGTATTTTTTTCAACTACCTTAAAATAAATATATAGCCACTAAAATTTAAAAAAGCATTCATATATCTCCTAAGATCATTTCTTGTTATATTAGTGGCAGTATATATCACAGTAGGAACACACTGCAGTTGAAAACCTGTGACTTCTAGAACTATGATAGAGTTAAAAGCAACAACAAAGTCTTCATTGGATGCTGATAGGAACCTTGTATTTAGAGAATGTCTTTACCGATAGAGACAAGTGCAAGCACAAGTTCAGCCCAACCATCTGTGACTTTTAAGCCACAACTGATTGTCATGAAGAACTGTGAAAAAATAAATATGGTTCCAAGAAACAGGTTTTGTGACCCTCTAATGTATGGTTTATCCTTACATTAAATGTAATACTGCATATCATTCGGAATTAGATATTATTAAGCTCTACCCAACCCCCCAAAATTAGAAATTTTTTCTAATTGTCAGATATTCGAGTTGACTTTGGAAGGGAAACTTCCCATTGTTCAATAGAGGGGCACAGATTCGAGGTCTCCACTGATCTGGGAACTGAGTTACTGACACATGGAGCCTCCAGACTCCTGTACAAAGAAATTCCCATAAAAGAAATGGATTTTATCATAGTGTGTCACCCCAGTGACAAGAACTTAAAGCAGTGAAGCCAGCAACTATCGCCAAATACCATTCACTCCCTTTTCTTATCATCCTACAGAATCAGACTTACTCTTAGTTCTTAGAGTCCTGAGAGCTGATTAATCGCTCCGAAGAAAAAGGTGATGAGCCAGAAAATAGATAAATCAGCAGTTAGTACTGACAGCTTGGAGACCACAATATATTTCCTGTGGACCCTGCAGGCAGTTTAGAACGTACTGAGGGGGACTTCCCTGGTGGTCCAGTGGGTAAGACTCCATGCTCCCAATGCAGGGGGCCCCAGGTTCGATCCCTGGTCAGGGAACTAGATCCCACATGCCACAACTAAGAATTCTTCATGCCACAACTAAAAGATTCCACATGCTGCAACAAAGATCTCACGTGCTGCAACTAAGAGAAAGATATGGGGGGTGGGGAGCAGGTAATAGGGAAAGCATCTGATGTTTTTCTGTATAATTGACATCTTTGTTCCACATAGAAAAAGGAGTTTTAGACTCTAATAATGGAAAACATAACCGAACAACCTTTTAATTTTGTCATGTATACTACCGTTTTACTCTGTCCAAAGAGATCAGTAGCATCATGACAGAGTCTTAATCAATGTAGGCTTGGATTTATATTATAGGAAGGTAACCATGCTCACTGATATTTCTAAAGTAAGTTTAATTTCCATTTAGCCTCTCTTTACAAAACCACAGAATTTGTTCCTTAAACCAAAATCCCTTTAGCATACATTAAAAGTATATCCAAAACAGCCACCTTTTAAGTGTTTTAAAGTCAGCCCCTTAATCCTCTTAAAGAGTACGCTAAAGGGTATTGAACATAACTACTTAGCTGATTGGCCTATAAATCACACGAGATAGGCAAGATAAGGACTTTGGGATTTCAGAGATAGATTTTTTTTGAAACTATGAAAGGACAATGTAACTTGATGGGTAGGGTGGAATTTAGCCTTACAGTGCCATAGGCGCCAAATGTAGCCCACAGATGTGGGTTTTTTCCACCTGCGTGGAGTTTTGGAAAATTAAGTTAATGGATTGCATTTAAAAATTGGGAGAGCATACAGAAAAATGTGGATTTCCAACTACACTACCCTCCAGCATGTCAGAGAGAGGAAGGGAGGGGAAGCGGGGAGGGGCGGGGGGCAGTGAGAGTGAGAGAGAGAGAGAGAGAGAGAGAAAGTCACCAGCTGGTGACAGAATTAAGAGAGCGCTGGGAATCACCCGTTCTTCTGTCAGTGGCCAAGCCAACGTTAACACTTGCCACCATCCTTCTTAGGAGGTGGGTAATGTTTGTAAACAATGTGTTGCCAGGAGATATTAGATTGTGCAACTTTCCCATGCTTCCAGACACCACCAATACTTTTCAGACACGTTAGACGTCAACTCAGAAGCTACCTTTCTAGAGTTTCTGAGAAGCTGTACAAGTTTGGAATACATACAAATGTGCAACTACAAACGTTGAGACATAACATATCTTTCATTTCTTTAAATCAACTTAACTGCAGGTAGCCTCTGCTAAACAAGCCACAATCACCACACAGAGCATCGCTGTGACAGGGTGGGAATTACTGAGCACGATGGCCGTGCACAGGGAGGACGGGGGTGGGGGAACCTACCTTGCTCCTGGGGTCCTCTACCGACATCCCCGTGAGAAGTTCTTTCTCCCAGAAAGGCAAGTGGACTTTTGCTCTCTTCTCGCGTCCTGGAAACCATCCCATCCACGTTCAGGGGCCAGGCCAGTGGGAGTGCCCTTATGGGCTATGATTCCAAAGGGCACTAGCTGGGTATGGAACCAGTGGCCTCAGTTTGTTCAGCATGGTGAGCTCATTAACTGAGCCAGTCAGGCACCAGCACAGGGAACTGGAAGAAGATATTGGAAATCTAGGGCCAGGTGGCTGTGAGAAAGAATAGATAAGTGAATAAAATAATTTGCAGAGAGTACATGTGTGGACAAAATATCTGGGAGGATGCACACCAAATTTTGACGCTGACCCTCCAGGAGGTGGTAGGGGCGACTGCTGGCTTACACAGTCTGCTCTGCTTGAGTTTTCTACAGCAAGCATGTATCGCTTTCATCATTATAAAATTTCTCTATATAAAATATTTATAAAATATTAAGTATAAGATATTCTTATATAATATAATATATGCTACATGTAGGAATATGTGCATAGATAAAAGCTTAGCTCTGGGTGGTGGAATGGTGGGTAATTGTTTTCTTCTTTATAATTACCTGTATCCTCCAAATTTTCTACTTTTATTATCTGGGGAAAATAATAAACATTAACAGTAAAATTTAAGGTACATTTTGTACCTTAAATCATCTCTCAGAGGCTTCATCCTCTCACTGCTAAAAATCTTCATTAAAACGGAAAGCACCCATCGGCCTCCCCTTGCCCCACGCCAGTGACTTTCAAATCCTGTGTCCCCCTACAACAGGTCATCATTCGCAGCTATCCGTCTCGTGACAACCTCTGTCGACATGGCCAGCAAGTGACAACTTTCAAACAGAATCTCAGTGTTAAGACGGGCACAGAAGTAAAGCTTTAGAGGCAACTGGCTCAGGAATGTAGGGCTCATCAGGCTCTGCTCCTTGTCCCAAATGTCCACAGCCACTGTGTTCAGATCTGCGACTCAAAGCATATACCGAAGATGACTACAGACCATCAGTAAAAAGCAAATCCCCCCAGAGCAGTCCTATTTTGTGATATCCCCCAGTCAGGGGCTGTTGGAGTTTCACATGGCTTTATCTAGAGTAGATTCTGGATAAAAAGTGTATGGTAAACTTGCACTAGATAATACGGCTGAACGATGCACTACCCTCACTCATGAAACCTGCTGCTGGGGCTTGTCCTACATCCTATAAAGCTCTGACGAATGTGTTTGGTATGAAAGATGGCCTGTGGGCTCTTGGGAAAATGCCTCCAAAACTCTTTAACACAGAAAAATTCCTACTGGTTACAAAGTAAGAGAAACATATATAGCCACACTCGTTTCTGTACAAAGCTGCGGGACTCGGTGGAATTTGTCTCATCATTTTAAGGATCCATGAGGCAAAGGAAGAATTGAAACACACACACATGCACACACACACACACACACTCACACGCACACGCACACACACACACACTCACACGCACGCGCACACACACACACTCACATGCGCACACACACACACACACATACACACTCCAAGCAAAGAAATGCAGCAGGATGATCTTGTGAGATAGGAATCACGCCCTTTGGCCCCAGGCTCCCTCTATACAGTCTCTTTGGATCATGAAAATTGGCCCATGTTCATGTCCCAGGGGCTGTGACCAGGTCATGTCCAGAGAATGGAGACAACAAATTACTTGCTTCTAAGTGCAAATGGCACAGTCCAAGTAAAAGAAAAAAAAAATCTGAAAAGAGGTGCCATCTGGCAGAAGCGGTTCCCCATCCCATGCCCTCCCCAGCCCTCACGCATTCTCTTACCCTGGAGCTAGAAAAGGAGGGTGGCAGAGAGCTGGAGAGGAAGGAAGGGAACTGAAACAGTCTGGCTTTGGGCTCTGCTCCCAGAAGACAAGGTGCTGAAATCTGCTGGCAGAGACCCAGATGGATTAGAAATCCCAGAGTGGAGAGAACGAGCGTCACCTGTCCCACCTGGAACCCTGGGCACCTTCTACCTTGTCCCTTGTGCCATAAAAGCCAGGAAACAACAGCAGAGGGAGGGCAGAGAGAATGGTTAGGAACTGAGAGGGTCCTCACAGTCCATCACAACCCTCCCAGAGACCCAGAAAGGCAAGAGAAAGAGAGCCATGTTTTCAAAGAGCTCCCGAAAAGTGTGGCCAACTCAGAGCCCTCTTCCCTACGATTGCAATGCTCCCAGTGACACCACAAGACTGTGTGTGCCCCATGCTGGGAGACACCACAGTAAGAGTTCTCCAACTCTAGCTGAGGAGGGAAAGGGGGTGTTTATCCCTAAATGACTGAGAGATGATCAGGGTCTGGAAGATCCAGGGGAATAGCCCCCAAGGGATCATCACAGGGTCTGGGATTATTTCGCTTGGGCGCCTTCCGGGACAGTCGAAGGCTATCAGAGGGGCAGGGGGTGTCTGCTGACACCCACAGGTGGGCAGGGACCTCCAGGTGAGTCAAGCTCACCGTCCCCCATTCCTGCCTGGCTCCTTGGCCCTGCTACTGGCACTTCAGCCAGAACGAGACTGAACGGTAACTCAGAGGGTGTGTACAGTAAGTTCCAGGCCAGCTGGGTTACCTTCTCTGAACCTCACTTTTCTTGACCGTCAGAAGGGACACAGTCACCTCCCAGGGCTTTGGTGAACCACAGAGAAGGCCTCAATAAAAGGCAGCTACTCCTATTTCCCTCCCCTGACACCAACTGAAATTCTCTGTATCTTTGCCCCAAAATCCTTACAAAGATCGCCAGGGCAGCAGAGTGTTTAGCCAAACACTTACTATTTCACTTGTGCCCATGGCTTCCTCCCTCCCTCAAGTCTGCACTTAACAAAACTGCGTGTGACTCTTTATTTGCCTTAGAAGTACATAGGAAATGTATGGGGAAATATATTTTGGAGACTTACTTCAAAATGTGCTTAATAATGTGTTGATCCTACTGTTAAAACCTGGCATTTTGCAAGTGCTTTATGGACATAATCTTATGACCCTAATCTTATGACAAGAAGATTAGTATTATCACCTTTGTTTTACACATGCATAAAACTGAGGCCATTAAATCACAAGAAGTTGTGTCATTAAAAACAACAGTCATAGGTAATATTCATTAAGTATTTACTATATACCAGACACTATTCTCTTTATATACATTAAATAAATATATAAATATATTTGTGTGCCTGGCACATACTAAACATTAAATATGTGTTAAAGACAATATTATTGGACTTCCTGGTGGCGCAGTGGTTAAGAATCCGCCTGCCAATGCAGGGGACACGGGTTCGAGCCAATGCAGGGGACATGGGTTCAAGCCCTGGTCCGGGAATATCCCACATGCCGCGGAGCAACTAAGCGCGTGCACCACAACTACTGAGCCTGCACTGTCGGCCCGTGAGCCACAGCTACTGAGTCTGCATGCCACAACTGCTGAAGCCCGTGTGCCTAGAGCCCGTGCTCTGTAACAAGAGAAGCCACCACAATGAGAAGCCCATGCATGCAACGAAGAGTAGTCCCCGCTGGACGCAACTAAAGAAAACCCGCACACAGCAACAAAAACCCAACGCAGCTAAAAATAAATTAATTAATTGATTAATTTAAAGAAAAAGACAATATCATCAGGAGTTGTCACTTAATCTCCTCAACACTCCTCAACCAGTCCTAAGAAGTGGGTACTTTTATCCCACGGGAAATCAGGTCACAGAGAGGTTAAACAAATTGCTGTAGTCACATAGGTCCTAAGTGGTGGAACAGAGATTTGAACCCAAAGATCCAGATCTCAGCTCCTACAGTCTTTTGCTCACAGCTGGGAGGTAGTATAGGCAGAATCTAAACCCCAACATTTGTCTGACCCCAAACCTCCTGACCACCTCGATAATTTGCGAGGGCTGTAATTCATTTACCTAGAGAAAGCTCAGTCGGCCTCTTTGTCCTGGTGCAGGCTGTGTGCACACTGACACCACCACCCATCACCCCAGACCCTCAGGAATATCTGTCTGCTTTTCCCAAGTCTGAAGGTGGCAACTCTGTGCCAGACAGACAAGGTAAGCCAGGCAGTTAGGGTACCATGAATAAGAATATCCATGGCCATCAGATACTAGAGTAATGCTGCTCTCAAAATTCAGATATCCTAGTATCTAAAGCACACCTGACTTGCTCTCCTGATGGATGTGGACCCTCCCTCTTCCAAACTCTCAGAGCATTTACTGAACTCTCATGGAATTTCTCACATCCTGGCTTATATTATGGTTATTTGAGAACTTCTAACCCCTTCTAGAATTAAGTGCCTTGAGAACTGTATGGTTAAAAGACAGATCTGGCTGCTGCGTAAGAAACACCTCCAAATAACAATGGCTTTAAAAAGATGGGAGTTCATTTCTCTCTCACAGATGCAGTGTGTGGGGCTGGAGAGCAGGGATCCAAGCACCTGCCACCTGTGACTCTGCCATCCTCAGAGCATGGCCTTTATCTGTCTACAATGGCTCTACATCTTGTCTACATTCCAACCAGTAAGAAGGGGGAATGGTGGCAAGGAGAGGGAAAGTCCCTTCCTTCTAAAGGCAGAGCCAAGGTAAAAGTTCTTTCACTATCAAAGAAAGGGAGAACATGTAGTGAAAGAAAATGAGCATCTCAAGTGACCATGGCTTAGGAAACACATTCAAAACGATGTTGCGTGCATGCAGACAATATTTTTTCATCCAACAAATATGTATCCAATGCCACTATACGTCAGACACTGAACTAATCAATGGGACTCCAGTGTAAAGCGTTTGCAAACAATGGGTGAATAAATGAATGAGCCCTTTTATGGAAGAGCAATCTGGAAGTAAGGCCACGAAAATTTCATGAGGGAAAATAATTTAAAATACGGGCACATGTAATTTCTTCCCATAGAAGGTCATAGATAAAAACAGACATATTTAAAGACGAATTTTTGTGGCTTGCTGAAAAATATGGAAAATCAATTATAAAGAAACTAAACAAATAGACCTGATTTATTGGGCTATGCTGCTACTAGCAAAATATATTACAGAGTCCCAACCCTGAATTTTTACTTTAATGACTTTTCCTGTATTTTGCTCTGAAGCACATTTTTACTTCTTACCTACACACACACACACACACACACACACACACACACACACACACACACACACAAAGTGGTCACTCACTGCATTTAGATAAATATACAGGTCTAAAATTGAATTCTTTGTGTGTCTTCTATATGATAAACATTAAACACTCAAGGGAATTAATCTGGGAGAGGAGCCAAAAGTCCAACTCCAATTTATTATTATTTCTGAATTATATATAAAGCACCATGTAAAGCTTTTAGTAATAATGTCAGTTGAGCTGCCACTGGAAAGCATTATTGTTTTCCGCCGTAGACATCACCAGCTCAGCTTTTCGTATTTCCCAAATTCCATTAAGATGGAACTTCCCAGATGGTGCCATCAACCCTCCACCTCTCCCGACCATAAGAAAGTCCAACAAATGATTTGCACTTATCATTTTAACTAAAATGCGAATAGTAATATGAATAGTAATACTAAAGAGTGAAATATTAAAATTCAAATGTTAAGAGTTGGATGAAAGTTTTGCAGTGAATTAAAATGAAGTTGCATTTAATTAGAATAAAGTTTTCTGAATTTAGGCGTTAGGTTTCAAAGTGGCAGAGGTGAGTCCTAGGAATTTGTATTTTCTTCCCTTGTGTCATTAACTTGTGATGTTTTTCTCTGCATACATTGCTCCTGAGAAACTGACAATTTCTCCTTCCACTCCGTGGCACCCGGACACACCATACTTACTCAGTGTGCTCTTTCTAAGAGAGCAGCCAGTGCCCATTCTGACATCTTTCTTCTCTTCAACTGCATTAGGCTTGACTGAAAGGACAATTCATAGGCATTAAATAAGAGCTCCTCATCTGGAAGAGACAGAGTATTGTCTCTTAGAATTTTGCAATTCTCATTTTATGTAACTTAATTGTATGCTTATTTATTCAGCTAAGGTAGGTAAAGCATTTGGAGTGTGTATGGCAAACAGTTATTATTTGTTTAGGACTTACTATAATTAAGGCACAATTCTAAGTCCTCTGAGGACTACTGAGACTCATTCATTCGTTAAAAATGCTTATGATGCAGGCTTCCCTGGTGGCGCAGTGGTTGAGAGTCCGCCTGCCGATGCTGGGGACACAGGTTCGTGCCCCCGGTCAGGGAAGATTCCACGTGCCGCGGAGCGGCTGGGCCCGTGAGCCATGGCCACTGATCCTGTGCATCCGGAGCCTGTGCTCCACAACGGGAGAGGCCACAACAGTGAGAGGCCCGTGTACCGCAAAAAAAAAAAAAAAAATGCTTATGATGGGATTTCCCCGGTGGTCCAGTGGTTAAGGCGTGGGTTTGATCCCTGGTTGGGGAATTAAGATCCCACATGCTGCGTGGCCAAAAAAAACTTAAGGATCATTAACTCTGGATGTGTGCCAATATGTATAAGTGAACATATTCATTCAACATATATTTATGGAGCAAATACTATGTGCTAGACATCATGCTGGGTTTACAAAAGCAAACATAGCCCCTACCATCATGGATTTTACAGGCTACTGGGGAAGGCAGACAACCAAAGAATTGCACAAGTAAATATAAAACTAATTATCAAATGGGATAAGTGTTGTAATTCTTATAAAGCTTGGGTTCCTGTTGTTCATTTTCCTAGCAGTGTCACAAAGAAACACAACCCAGCAAATGAAAGTCATTTCAATATAGCTCAGATCTCTGTCAAGGTGATGAAAAATAAGGAAAGACTGGGAAACTACATCTGGAGGCTGCGGGGATGTGATAACTAAGTGCAGTATGGTATCCTGGATTTGGATCCTGGAACAGAAAGAGGATATTAATGGAAAAACTGGCAAATCTAAATAAAGTCTGAGTTTGGTTAATGACAATGTACCCAAGTCAGTTTCTTAGCTTTGGCAAATGTACTGTGGTGATGTAAGATGTTAACAACAGTGGAAATTGGGTGAGAGGTATATGGAAACCTTCCCTGTCTTTGCAACTTTTTCATAGATCTAAAATTTTTCCAAAATAAAAAACGTATTTAAAAAAATAGTTCATATCTTTACTTGAATTCTCAAAAAATTCATGATGGTATCTAAATATAGGGATAGTTAACATTTATAAAAGTCTCCATTTGTAAATTACCTCTTATATTAGTTGCCTGTTGCTGTATAACAAATCAGCCCAAAACTTAGCAGCCTAAAATAGCAAATAATTATTACCTCACACAGATTCTGAGGATGAGGAATCTGAGAGTGGTTTGGCTGAGTGAATCTGTCTCAGTGTCTCTCATAAGGTTGCAGTCAAGCTGTACACTCATCTCAAGCCTCAACTGACACTGGAGAATCAGATTCCAAGCTCATGTAATTGTTTTTAAGTTTCAGTTTCTTGCAGCTGTTGGCTGGAGGCATTAGCTCTTCACCACGCCAGCCTCTCCATAGGGACGCTCACAAAAATGGCAGCTGACGTCCCCCAAAGCAAGTCATCCAAGAAAGCAAGAACACATATCCAAGACAGAAGCTACAGTCTTTTTATAACCTAATCTCAGAAGTGACATATCATCACTTCTGCCATGTTCTACTTATTAGAGGCAAAATACTGAGTCCAGACTACATATGAGGAGAGAGGAATTCAGTTCCAACTCTTGAAGGGAACAGTATCAAAGAATCTGTAGACATGTTTTTAAAACTACTATGTCTCTACTCCCTCCTAGTAGACTCACTAAACTTACAGAAAAGGATCCAAAAAAAACCCCAGTATAAATCCAGAAGGACAAGGAAAACAGAAGAGACAACAGCAACAAAAATTCAGAACCAGGAAATCAAATCCAACAGCAGATCAAAGGAAGCTGAATCCTAAGTCAACATTGGGGATAACAATGATGCCACATAATTTGTGCTTCAGAACCTCAAAAAGTCTCATGAATTGGCAGCACCAGGTACTCATGGAAGTGGAGTAGAGGTTGAAAGTCTGTTTCAGAACCAGTTAGGGTAGCTTCCACTCCATAGGCCTGGGCTGTGCACGGTGCCTCCCTTCCCAAGTGCACAGTATGGAAATGCGGAGGGGTCGGCGGAAGAGTCACTTTACAGTGAAGAAAGCTAACAGGGACTAGCTCATCCATGTGACCACGGGCAGCAACAACAGTGACAAATCATGTTAATAGTACGTACGCTTGATATGATGCAACGAAAACGGCACTTTACCTGTGGTCTTCCTCCCAATAGCCAGTAACCCCAGCCTTATCATGAGAAAAACATCAAATTTCAATAGTGGGGCATCCTACAAGACAGCTTACCAGCAGTGTTTATTCGAGGTCATCAGAAACCAGCAAAGTCTGAGAAACTTCCATAGCCAAGAGGAGCCTAAAGAGATATGACAGCTAAATGTAACATGGTATTTTAAATGGGATCCTAGAATGGAAAAAAGACATTAAAAAAAACCCTAAAGGAATCTAAACTATGGACTTTAGTTAATAATAATGTACCAGTAACAGTTTATTAACTGTAACAAATGTTCATACCAATGTAAGATGCTAATAGTAGTGGAAACTGAGCGCTGGGTATATGGAAACATTATACCACCATCTCAGTTTTGTTCAGGTCCCCTGGATGCTCTCCCCCACTTGATGTATTTCAGCAGCTGCTCCTGCCCCACCCTGGCAGAAAATGAGAGGTTTATTCACTGGAGTGGGTAAAAAAGATGGAAGCACCAACCATGGTTAAGGGACAGAGTAAGATACTGAAAATAAGATCAAGTAAGAATTTACATATTAATGTTGAAATATTCAGCTCCCCTCCCTGACTCAGAACCCAGAGGAAACAAGGCTTCTACACCCCAAGAAGGGTATTTGAAAATTCTTCTCTGGCCAACTCAAGAGAAAAGACACAAAGATAGTTAGGAGAATAGGAGAAATTCCCCGATGAAATAGTCCCTCCACCCATGGTGAGGCTCTCAATCAACAAGTCCAATCTCACTGGGGTTCTTAGTGTCTCAATCTTAAAAATAATTACCAGATATTTGAGGAAAATCCTTAACATGAAAGACACCAAAAACAGTAAAAAGCAATTGAGAAGAAATAGACACCACAAGAACAAAAGCTTCAAAGCCATATTTAATATTCTCAGAGCAATAAGAGAATAGTTTGTCTCCACGAAATTAGAACAGGATGCTATAAAAATGAGCACAAAGAAGAAAAAAGGGGAGGTGCTCTTGGAAATTAAATTTTTAGCAGCCAAAATGAAAAACTCAGATGACAAAAAGCCAAAGGGATGAAAAAATATTAGAGAAATAGAAAGAATAGTCCAGGAGGTTCAACACTCAAATAAGAGGGATGCCCTCAGAAGGACAGTACAGAAAAACCAAAGGGAAGAAAATTAATTTATTTATGTTTCAAGAACATTTTCCATAATTTAAAGAATGAGTCTGCAGGTTGAAAGGATCAACTGACAATGGATACAAATAGACCCACACCCAGACACAGGATCATGACATTCTGAAACATGAGAGACATGGTCTCGCCAAACATGTTAATTCCACTCCCCTCCTTGCCAATGACTGGCTCAGGACTGGGTGTACAGTGCAATTCTAGTCACTGAGACATGAAGGGAAGTGTGCATTAGCTTTCTGAGAAACGTCTCTTAATAACTCACATAGATGCGGGAAGAACGACTCCCTTTTGCTGCTTCTGGGTGTTCGGAACTGCCTTAGCCATCTTCAAACCACAGAACACACAGCCCAAGAGGACACACATTTGATAAGTGGAAGAACTTGGTCTCAAGCCTACCTCCAAAGCCCATGTTCTTTTTTTATTTTTCCCAAGGGGAAAAAAAGGGGGAGCCCCCCGCTTTCTTTTCTTCTTTGTGATCATAGTTATAGCATCCTGTTCTAATTTCATGGAGATAAACTATTCTCTTATTGCTCTGAGAGTATTAAATATGGCTTTGAAGCTTTTGTTCTTGTGGTGTCTACTTCTTCTAAATTGCTTTTTTTCCAAGCAGCATGTGGGAATCTTAGGTCCCTGACCAGGGATCAAACCCATGCTGCCTGCAGTGGAAGCGCAGAGTCTTAACCACTGGACCACCAGGGAAGTCCCAAATCCCATGTTCTTTATTTAGCTCATAGTCTACACTGAAAGACTATCCCCAGAAAACAGCCTGAGGGAAAAATCATACCTGTGGCTCCTATTATATCACAATAGTTTATACATCAAGTGCCTCTAATTAGCTGTTGGCACTTTTCTGGAACCTCTGCAACTTGAATTTGTATACTTATTAGTGCTAGAAAGTAACCCTAGATCATAAATCTTTGAATATCAATAGCCTGGAAGTTTCAGCAACAGCAATTATCAGTTTAACCTACAACTCATTCAAAATGTCATCTAATAAACAAGTACATTAAGAAGGCTCTTTCACTTTCAAGTTCACTTATTTTCATGCCAGATACTGTATTCAGATATTAAATCTCTGGCTTATTAAAGCAATAGTAATAAAGAAGCCAAAGTCATGAATTTGAACTTCCAGGTAAACTGGTTTAATTATCTCCACCACTAACTTCAATCAGTAATATTTCAAAGAAATGAAGTTTGTTTGAAACAAGAGGCAAGTTTTATCATGTTACCAAAAAAAAAAACAAAATGAGGAGATGGTCAAATTGGGGGTGGAGAATCATCGTATTCCAGCAAAAAAAAAAAAAAAAAAAAAGTCATGCCAGTAATCAGAAAGCACCTTTATGAACAAAGGGAGCTATTGTGTTTTATGGTTCAGGCAACAGTCTCACTGAATCAATGGTGTTAACCACTTCCTATGGAGTGATGACACCCGTAACCAACACCTCTGTCCAGATCACCCTTCTAAATGCCAAGCCTTCCTAGCCAGCTGCAACTGTACATCTCCTCCTGAAGTTCCTATGGCTGTCTGAGCCTCATCATAGTGAACCCTGATCTAGACTTTCTCCTTTCTCGATGCATGGCACCACCATGCAACGAGTTGCCCAAGACAAATCTCAGAAGCCATTCACAACCACTCCCTGCCACCCAACAAAGGTCTGTATATCCTTTCTCTCTCAGTGTTTCTTCGCTTTGACCCCTCCTCTGTATCCCAATTCAGGCATCTCTTTCCTAGTCTATTTCAATGGTCTTCTAAGTAGTCATTCTTTTTCTAGTATCTTCTCTCTCCAATCTCCATAGTTATTAGAGTTATACTAAAATGCAAATCTGATGGGAGGAAGCAAAGGAGAAGAGTGGAGAGGTGGGTGTGTGGTCCATCACACAGGCAACATGGGTGTGTGTTTTATCTCCTAAATAGGGAACCTCTGAAAGCTTTTACATGGGAGTGACGTAAGCATAAAGATTTTGTTTGTTTGTTTGTTTGGGGCTTTCTTTGCTATCAAATGGACATAGGATCCCATTACTGTTTAAATTTGTGTTTTTCTGACTGATATTGAGCATCTCTTTGGATACTTATCATTCATTCAGGCTTCCCCTTCTGTAACTTGCTTATTCATATAATTCCCTTTTTAATTTTTTTCTGTTTCCCTTTTTTCCATACCGATTTTTAGATGTCTTTCTCCACACTCTAGAAGCTAAAGCTAATTTTTTTTCAGTCATAGATGTTGCACATACATTACCATTTGTCACCTATTCATTTACTCTGATAATGGCATTTACCTGTTAACAGCAGCCCCAAAAAAGCCTATTTTTAATGTATTCAAATCTATTGTTTTCTTTACTGTATACACTTTGAGCATCTATTAAGAAATCCCCCCCCACCCAGGATCACAAAGAATTATCTACATTTTTTCCTATAACGTTGCACTTTTATCTTTAAATTTAGGTCTTTAATCCACCAGAAGTTTATTTCTGGATATGGTAGAGATGAGGACCCAACTTCATTTTTCTCCAGATAACAACCCAAGTTTCCCAAGATTATTTACCAAATAATCCATCTCTTCCTTGGCTCTGTAAAATACCAAATCCTCATTTATACAGAGTCAATTTCTGTATGCTTTTCTGTTCCATTGAGCCTGGTTTTATGCCTGGTTCTATATTAATATCTGGTAGTGCAAGTCCCCTTTCTTTGCTCTTTTTTTCCCCAAAAATGTCTTAGTTATTCTTGAAGTTTTATTCATCTATCTAATTTTCAGAATCAGTTTATTAAGTCCCCTTAGAATACTCTTGGAATTTTAATTGGAGTTGCATTGAATTTATAGATTAAATGGAAATCAATAGTTTTATAATGTTTTCATCCCATCCACAGCTTTTATTTACATTTTATTTTATATCCTCTAACAGAGTTTCAGACTTTTCTTCATAAAGGTCTTGAGAATTTTTATTATGTTAATTCCTAGAAACTTTATAGGTTTGTGGAGTTTGAAGTTTTTTTCTGTATTTTAATTGGTTTTTTTTTCATTTTATAATGAGTTATTTCTAGAGTAAGCGAGATGCTATTAATATTGATTTTGTACCCCATTGCTTTCAAACTCACTGAGGCTTTTTTGTGGTATGATACATAAATCTCTTTGTGCCTGCTCTGTGTGTGCTCAAAAGAATGTACATTCTATGTTGCTTAAATTTATCTCTGCTAATCTGGGTTAAGTAATCATGTTATTAAACTCTTCTGTATCCTTGGTTATTTTTTCTGCTTAATTTATCGGCTTTTGAGTATATGTTAAAATCTCCAACTATAATTCTTGATTTATCTATCTCTCATCTTAAATCTACCATATGTTGCTTTATATGTTCCAAAGGTATAATATTAGGGGCATACGTCTATGATCATTAGATCTTCTTGGTCTATTGTGCCTTTTATCAGCATGCAACACCTTGCTTTGTCTTTGATTTTTTTTCCATAAGTTTGTTTTGTCTGACACTAAAATTGTTCCTTGAGCTTTATTTGCCTGGTGTATCTATCTTCACCTCTTTATTTTCAGTTTTCCTGTGTCCTTTTGTTTCAAGGGCAACTTGGTAGATAAAATGTCACTGGATCTCAGGATTCTCTCATTCAGCCCACCCAGAGTCTCTAACTTCGGCAGTCATCCTTCTTTCACAGGGCTCCTGATCCCCAAATGTCTCTTAATTGTTCTTCTGCATTCACCATTATTCCCTTAAGACTATTCATTGGCCAGTGATGGCTCTCTGGTAGTGAGAAGAGGCCCTACCTTGAGCTTCTCCAGGTGAGTTGGAGGTACAGACACAGAAAGCCCCAACTTCGGCTTTCCAAGCTCAAGCAATTCCTGCCTGGGCACCCTGTGGTGTGATAGAAGCTCTGGACACATGCAGGTGGGAACTCAATCAATCAGTGTGTCCATCTGCCTGCTAGTTTATGAGCTGCTTTAGATTTTAGGGTTTCAAGCACCCAAAGTTCTGGCCCAGCCATACAATCAAAGGTTTGCTATTGCCCTGGTTTGGTGGTGTAAGAGAGAGAAAAAGCCCAAGTATAACCAGTCCCAGTCCAACCCTGGCTTTGGTTTCCTGCCCTGAACCCAACTCTCCCCTTTCTCCTGAGAGTTTAGGGTCAGTTGTAAAGTAAGGTTTTGAGCACCATTCCCTCCCTATCTCCTCTCGGCCTCTCCAGTGTCGGAATCAGAAGTTGTTGGTTTTCCTAACCAGAAGACAAATTCTGAATAGCCTGTAACAGACATTTGTTTTTCTTGCAAGATATTGTGCAACTGTTCGTTGCCTATAAATCAACTTAATTTAGATTTTGAGCCTTTCCCATGGTCAAGCTGGTGGAAAAATACAAGCCCTTTCTCTCTTGATTTTCAAAAGGTGATCTATTCACACGGCTCAGGAATATCTAAAAAGTGACACTGTGAAGACCTCCTTCCCACCCCCAAATCTAACCACCGATATTGGTTTATTATGCATATTCCAGAGTTTCACTATATATACACAAGAAGCATAAGAATGTATTATGTGTACACGCACGCACTGTCTTATTTGCTCCCTTTTTCTGCGAAGGACAGCATACTATACAATCTACTCAGCATTTTGCCTTTGTTATTTCATTTAACTTTCTGGTAGATCTTTCTCTACCGAAGGGTTGAGCATCCTTTTTATAGCTCTACAGTCTCCCACAGTATGGAGGACTGTGATGTATCTAACATCTCCCCCTGACAGACATCGAGGTTGTTTACGGTCTCCCCTATTACCAACAATGCTGCGTTGAATAAAATAGAGCGTTTAAACAAAGGGGGGAAACAAAAGAACAGCCAAGGCATTTCATTTTGTGAGTGTTTCCCAGTAACTTATTTCTCCTGCTGCTGTTTCTTCCTGCTGCATTTTTATTTTCCTGGAAGCTTCATGTTGATGCTTGATTGCAGTTTCCACATTGTACAGGGTCATTTTAGCAGTTGGAATTACACAGTAAAATAGAAAAATGTGCATCTGTGGGTAGCAATTTAAAGGGTAAAAAAGATAAACTATTGGCAGCCCCTTGATTGATGTCAGTCTCTCTGTATCAGCAGTTGTAAGCAGAGCCTTTTCTGATCAAATCATTTCTCCATGATCCATTTCTCCACAATCAGTGGAGTCGCACAGAAAAAGATCTTATCCCGAGGACGATGGTAGTGAGACCACAAGTTAATATTAATCAAGCCCCCACTAAGCTCGGCTCCTTTAACCCTTATTAAAGCTCTGCAAGGTCAACACTATCTGCATTTTGCAAATGAGAAAACCGATGTTCGGTAAATCCAAAAGATAAACAGCAAAACTATTAGCACTCATTAGAGTGAGGAGTTAGGCAAGGGGCATGAGATAAATGAAAAATAATCAATACTTCCCCATGTACCAAAAATTTCCAACTCGAAATTGTTTTTAAAAAATCATCCCATCCACAGCAACAACAAAAACTTCAAAATACTGGGGAAACATTGCAAAAAATCTACTGAAGAAATATAAATAAGAGAGGAATTGGGACAAGGGGACAGAGTGAAAAATTCACTTTTTACCTGGTGCAATGGACTGAACATAAATGTTCCCCCCAAATCCATATGTTGAAATCATAACCCCCAATGTGATGGTATTAGGATGTGGAGCCTTTGGAAGGTGATTAGGTTACGAGGGTGGAGCCCTCACAAAAGGGAATAGTGCCCTTATAAAAGAGACCCCAGGGAGCTCCCTCACCCCTTCTGACATGTGAGGATACAGTGAGAAGACAGTCTTCTATAAATCAGGAAGCAGGCTCTCACCAGACACTGAATCTACTGACAGTTTGATCTTGGACTTCCCAGCCTCCAGAAATGTGAGAGATAAATTTCTGCTGTTTATAATTCATCCAGTCTGTGGTAGTTTGCATAGAAGCCCCAACAGACTAAAACACCCAGTACTACCTCTGTATAATTTTATATTCATGGGGACTTCCCTGGTGGTCCAGTGGTTAGGACTCCGTGCTTCCACTGAAGGGAGCATGGGTTCAATCCCCGACTGGGGAACTAAGGTCTTGCATGCCATGTGGTGCAGCCAAAAATAATAATAATAATAATTTTATATTCATATTAAAATGAAATTTCTGCCTAGTGAAAAAAATAAATGATGCCCTGGGCCTAAAGTAAAAACCTCTCCCAGTTGCTGTGAGGACCAGATTTCCAATCTTCTTCAATGTAGTTAAAATTACAATTTGATTTGTATAAATATATATTTACCTAAGGAGAAGGAACACAATGAGAATAAAATACATTGCAGTAAAATACCTAGTGTGTGTATATGTAAAAAATTATAGGAAATATGTATGAATTCATATGGATATATTTAAAATACATTAACCAAGAACTTAACAGTAGTCAGAAGGCAGTTGAATCGGGAATACAGGAGTTAATTAATACAATTGTTAATAAAGAATTTTCTGATAGAGAAAATGGTACATTTTATGCATTTTTTTAAGGCAGAAATAGTAACCAAATTTAAATTGGGTGCAAACTCGATCACTAGCTCTGCATGATGTTGCAGAGGTGAGGGGAACCAGGTTTGCTAAAGTAATTGTGGTGATAGAAATGTATTAGCCTTGGATGCTACCGAGGTGGCCCATTCTATCCCAGTACATTGTAACTGTCAATTACTGCATTTTTTAATAGGCTAACTAAGGAAGAGAACAGGTGGAACCGTCCCAAAATGTCACTTGCCCAGAAGAAAGATCGAGTAGCTCAGAAGAAGGCAAGCTTCCTTAGAGCTCAGGAACGGGCTGCCGAGAGTTAATAAACCAAACCACAATTTCTATGAAGATTTTTCAGATAAAGACAGTAATAAACTTATTGAACAAGTAAAAAAAAAAAAGTTAAATTGGGTCAGGGTAGTGAGAGTGGCAATCTTTACTCTAAGGAAAAAAAGAAAAAAAAAAAAAAATCCTTTAACCCATCCAGGTGTTTTATTTGATCCAATCAGGGTCTGATTTCTCTGGTTCTTCAGAAACTTTTCTACCTTTAATGTTGGCTTCTTCCTTTGAAGGGCGAAGTCCACCAACTCTTGTACATACTTAAGGAGATTAATTTTTAAGCTCTCTCCTCTGATATAAAATGTACACCACCTCCTCTCCTTTCATGTTAGTTCCCACTGGGGCGAGTCAGGCACAAAAATTTGAAGAAGCCTCAGCTATTATTAAGGAAGGAATACATGACTACCAATCAGGCTGAAGACATGGGTCAAGGAGATTTAAAAAGAAACTCATTCATTAATTCCATTAATTCCTGTATGTTAAACACTTTACATCCATGAGCTCATCTAATTCTCATAACAACCCTAAAAAGTGTAAGTAACTATTTTAATCCTTATTGTACATTTTAGGGCTGTAAAGCTTCAAGAAGTGAGATTACGTGATGAGTAAGTGGTGGAACAAAGGCAATTTCTTTCCACAGCCTGTGCTCTTAGCCATTACCCTATACCCCATCCAGCCCCTCAGTGGGAGACCTGCCAGGGCACACTAGGCACTGAGTGTTTTTCCCCTAGGATTATAGACAAAAGTGCAGCGAGAGGAGAACTCCAGCTCTGGGTGCACAGAGACCTTACTAAGGGCAAAAGCTGGTCCTTGGAAAATGTTCCCCCAAAGAGAGATGTGTCTGGTAAGAAATTAAAGGCAAAGCTATGTAAGCAATTGTGGAAATTCATAGCCATGGTGCTGCCCATTGAGGTGAAGACATTCCTGTCAAGTAGTGACTTAAGCAGTGATTTTAAGCCACCCAGCATTTTACGACAATGTGCCTTAGTGTGTGGTTTTCTTTGTATTTATCCAGCCAAGGGTTTATAGTGCTTATTGAAACCATTCATCACTTTTGGAAAATCCTCACTGTCTCTTATTATTGCTTCTGCCCTATTCTCTGTCCTCCTTGCCTTCAAGGACTCCAATTACACATATTTATATCTTCCATCATATTCCATATATCTCTTACACTCTTTCCTGTGTTTTCTATCCTTTGTCTCTGTGAGCATAAGTCTATCTCTTTCTGACCTACCTTCCAGTCCACTATTCCTCTCTTCAACTATGTCTTATCTGGTGTGAAACCCACTGCTGAATTCTTATCTTCCACTGCTATATTTTTCAGTTCTAGAATTTCCATTCAGCTTCTTGTATATCTCCAGTTCTGCAAAATAAGTCTCCAAATTGTCATCTAATTTCTTGACAATATTAATCACCGTTATTTTAAGTCTGTGTCTAATAACTCCAACGTCTGGATCTACTATACATCTGTCTTTACCATTTTTTTTGTCTGTTTGGTTTTGGTTTTCAGTCATATAGATTGGTCATTAGGTATGAAAAATTATACAGAAAATTTGAAGCTCTGGGTGATGTTATCTTCCTCTCCCCAAAAATGTATTTTTCTTCTTGCAGGTAGTTTGGAGAGGGATAGATCACCTTACAACCAAGGATTAAGCTGATTTAAACCTGGGCTTTAGTCTTTGTGAGGGCTGCTCTTACTTCTGGTTCATCCCTATCTGATGGAATAGACTGTTAGAAGTCCCAGCTGAAATCCTGGAGGTATTTATAAGAATCCCTCATCCTTGGTGTGCCTTAAACTTTAATTGTTGTCTCCTCAGTCATGAGAATGCCTGAAGAGCTCAGCTTAGTACCATCTCAGTTGGCACTTTCTGCACTGGCAATTACCTCGAGGGGAGAAGTGGCACAAAATGTCAGCCTTCCCTTCTCTCTGGGATTTTGATCTCTCAAGTCCTTGCTTCTTTGGTACGTCTCTGCTACCTTCAAACATTTTTCCCATCTATTATATTTTTCAGTTGTTTTTGGTGGAAGGGCTGGTGTACAATAAGCTAGTCCACCATTACTGAAAGTAGAAATCTCCCTCATGGCATTGCAACTGAAAAATGTGATGAGTTGGGTACTAAAAAACTGGGTGGGGAAAAAAGCCAAAAAATAACAAGAATATTCTGGAAGGTAAGATTTCTTGTCAAGAGGCAACATTGGATGGGCTACTCTCCTCCCCCTCTTCCCCTGTCATACACATAATTTGGATTTAAAAGATTTTGGAAGGTAAATAGAGAGTCTGAACAGGTTTGTGAGGAAACAATACCTAAAGCCAATTATTACATTTCCTGAAATTAAAGTTTTATGTCCGAAGGCAAATTTCATTTTTAAATAAGTGAAATGCCACAGGTACTACAAAAGGAATTTAAAATATTGCTAATGCTAACACTGGCTACATAAGTCAGACCAAGTTCTAAAGTAAGACATATGACCTGAATGAAAACAAATGAATGCAATACAAATCATATACACAGCATAAACAAGACAACTCAAAACTTCCTGAACTAGGGAGCCTTTCCGGAAGATTCAGAAAGGTTCAGGAACTGGAACATTAGGTTTACATGGCATCCACTGATCAAATCAGTTTGTGGTTTAGACACAAAATACCACCTTTTGGTTAAAAAAAAAAAAAAAAAAGCCAATGTGTTCTAACAGAGGAATGCTTTCTAGAATTCACATTTCCTATAACTGTTTCATTTTTTTTTAAATTCAGCTTTTTAGCAGGATTTATTTTTGGCTGAAAAATAGAAAAACCACTTTACTAGATAGCTCAGTGACTGAGAGTTAAATCTACTTGAAGTGTAGGTTTGGGGGGATACAAACACTACCATTTAGGGAACAGAATCTTGAGGGTGATTTTGAGCCTGCAAAGAGGTTGTACAAAGACTCAAATAAAATCAAGTGAAGGAAAAAATAAATAAATCAAGTGAAGAAAGTCTGATTTTCTTAGCAACTTCCTATTTCATTTGGCTCAGAGAAATCTTATATCTATTCAGTGACTGAATTTAAAACCTAATTCAAATGTTCACAAAGCTTTCTCTGAAAGGAGGTTCATCAAAAGGTTGATCTATCTGATGTATCTTTCTATCCATACACACACACTTATATACACATACATATTTGGAAAATTGGAAACAATCAAAAAATAGGTGCCTAAGTAAAAACTGATTTGATTTTATAGAAGATTGTTTTCATAACATAGAAAAAACTCAAGACAATAGTAAATGAAAAAAGCAAGTTCCAAATATTATAATGTGATCCCATTTTTATTAAGGAAAAGTGCAAAATGGTGAGGGTGGAATACATGTGATTGTTATCTTCTCATTTATGCTTCTTTGCATTTGCCAAATTTTCAAATCAAACACAATGCCAAGAGCTATTTCATATTTATACTTTCTTTTTTTTTTTTTTTTTTTGCGGTACGCGGGCCTCTCCCGTTGCAGAGCACAGGCTCCGGACGCGCAGGCTCAGCGGGCCTAGCCGCTCTGCGGCATGTGGGATCTTCCAGGACCGGGGCACGAACCCGTGTCCCCTGCATCAGCAGGCGGACTCTCAACCACTGCGCCACCAGGGAAGCCCCATATTTATACTTTTTAAGGCCTGTCAGAGTTACCTATGTTGATAAATAATGTACTTCCACACAGAAACAAAATGGTGCCACAGAAAGAGGACTGGACTTGGAGAAGAGTTGAGTTCAAGTCCCAGCTTCACCGCTCACTCCTCTGAGTCACTTTGGACAAGTCACAGCACCTCTGGGAATCTCGGTTCTCTCATCTATAAAGATGGAGGGACTTCCCTGGTGACGCAGTGGTTAAGAATCTGCCTGCCAATGCAAGGGACACGGGTTTGAGCCCTAGTCTGGGAAGATCCCACATGCCGCGCAGCAACTAAGCCTGCGAGCCACAACTACTGAACCCACGTGCCACTACTACTGAAGTCCGTGCACCTAGAGACCATGCTCCTCAACAAGAGAGGCCACTGCAATGAGAGGCCCACACACCACAATGAGGAGTGGCCCCCACTCACCGCAACTAGAGGGAGCCTGCATGCAGCAACGAAGGTCCAACGCAGCCAAAAATAAATAAATAAATTAATTAATTAAAAAAAAAAAAAAGATGGAGCTGCTTATCCCTGTCCCGCCTTCCTCCCTTAATTAGTGCAAAGGTCAAACACAAAAAGTTCATGAAAAAAAAAAAGAAAAAAAACAGTTCATGAAAGCCTTCTGCCAAGAGGAAAGTGAGGTTCAATAAAAGGAATAATCAGGGCTTCCCTGGTGGCGCAGCGGTTGAGAGTCCGACTGCCGATGCAGGGGACACAGATTCGTGCCCCGGTCCGGGAAGATCCCACATGCCGCGGAGCGGCTGGGCCCGTGAGCCATGGCCGCTGAGCCTGCGCATCCGGAGCCTGTGCTCCGCAACGGGAGAGGCCACCAACAGTGAGAGGCCCAAGTACCGCAAAAAAAAAAGGAATAATCAATAACTGCCAAAGATGCTCTTAAAGTTCTTGTGGATCTGACTCAAGCTTATAAAGTTAAAGGCTCTGTATTTTGTTTCAGAAAAAAATATCCATCATTGCCACACACCTGTTCCCTCAGGTGGGACAAACGTGGGACCCTGACAAAGCACCAAAGCAGGAGTGTTGGACAGGTAGGTAGTATCAGCCCATAGAGAGAAAAAACAAGATGTTTTCACAAACCACTGGAGTGAAGAAACAGCTGTCCCAGGTCCCTGGTGGTACCTCGTCAACAGTTACATGAAGCAGAAGACGACAAGGTAAGGATGTAGTGGGAGAGACATCCACGTATGAGAATAGGGTAATTTTTTAAGATGATAACACACTCCCCTGCCTTCCAAATCCACTAAAAAAAAAAAGAATCTTGGGACTTCCCTGGTGGTCCAGTGGTTAAAACTCCATGCTTCCACTGCAGGGGCACGGGTTTGATCCCTGGTAAGGGAAGTTCTGCATGCCGCGCAGTGCGGCCAAAAAAAAATGAAAGAATCTCGATCAACAGGCTGAAAGAGTTTGTCCAAACATTGGAGGAAAAGTAAAAGCTTGAATTTTCATCTTATTTTTTAAATTTTGCTTTCTGTACTCTGGCCACAATTCCACCAGTTACTTATTATGTAATCCTGGACAAGTCACTCCATGTTTCTGACCTCTGTTTCCTTATCTATAAAATGGGCCTGTGCCATTCCTATGCCACAAATGTCAGAGTGACCTATGAAGCTGTTATTCCACTTGGGATTCAAGGTGGACACAAATGGACTTGGGCACAGGAGACCAGGACTCCAACGCTGGCTTTGTCATTATCTGCAACGGTGACCAAGGCCCCTCCTCTTTAATCCTCAGATTGCTGGGAAGGGTTAGAAGGATTCCTGAGCTCCCAACCTAGCCACAGTTCAGGCTACGCACATCCACTGTTCTCCCAGACTGGGCTGTTTATATCAAGTGGCCACCCTCCCCCTGCAGTGGCATCGGTGCTAGGACACCACCTTTGTCTGACAAGTTGAAGTTGTACGGATAGTGCTGCCAGCCTGCCACTGACAGCAATTGGCTGTTTTTATAGTTACAGAAATACGTAGATTTACATCGACCTGCCCACGGGCCCTTACTGTCCGATAAGACTCCTTGTGGCCAAGACTAGAAATCTGTGAAATTCCAAGTCTTCCTCCCTTTTCTCCTCCAACTTCTTCCCAAACTGACCGTCTAATTTTAACAACACTGAACATGTGTTTCCAGATTTTCACTCTTCAACTCTCCCATGATGAACAATCCAGTGTATATAAATCTTTGTCTATTTTTTTAAGACTATTTCTCAAAGCAAAATTACTGGGTTAAAAGGTGCAGACCATTTTAAGGCTCTTGATACACATGACAACAAATTGTCTTCTGGGGAAGAACAAGCAATTGATATTCCTGCTAGCAATGTATGAAGCCGTGGGCCCATCCTTTTGTTTTGTTTTGTTTTGTTCATTTGCCAGTATGAGCAGTTAAAAATAAAAAGTTCCCCCTTTTATATTTTAATTTGTATTTTTGAGATAAGTCACAAGGATGAACATTTTATTTCAAGTGTACTGGCTTGTTTTGTTCTGTTTCAGTGAATTATCTGTTTGTGTCCTTTTCATATTTTTTAAGTTCATCAAAGAAAATCTGTGAAGCAATTCCTTCCATAGCTAAACAGGGGGGAGACTTAACTCTAGACACAAAAATAGAAATGTGAAATTGATTAATGTGAAATGAAAACTTTACCTAAATATCCTGTTAACACACATATTGGTTACAGAAATTAAAGCATACACACTTCCAGTTTTGTAAAATATTTTTTACCTTAAAGCAATTTGAAGAAAAATTGATCTTTTTCTCTACTTTGCCATTCTAAATCCACCTTATGAAAAACTGTGACTTTTCTTTAGATGTGACACTTTCAGTCAAAATGAAATATAAAATAAAATTCAAAAGCAAAGTAAAATAAGATAAAAACTAACCACTTTAAAGTTGGCTGGGATCTGAACTATACAAAACTAAACAACATCCATAAAATGAAAACTTCTTTAAATATTCATTTCGCTTTGGGGCCTGGCAAATGGGAATTTAGTTCCAGCTTACTGCACACGATCACTCCTGCAATTCAAGAAAGCTCTTTCCGGAATTTTAAGATATGCAAAGAGTAGATGTGATGTTCCCTTTTTAAAAAAAAAAACAAAACAGTTTTCACATTTTTTCATTTAAATTTTATTTATTTATTTATCCATTGCAGTGGCTTCTCTTGTTGCCGAGGACGGGCTCTAGGCGCACAGGCTTCGCTAGTTGTAGTGCATGGGCTCAGTAGTTGTGGCACACGGGCTCAGTAGCTGTGGCTCACGGGCTCTAGAGTGCAGGCTCAGTAGTTGAGGCGCACGGGCTTCGTTGCTCCATGGCATGTGGGATCTTTCCAGACCAGGGCTCAAACCCGTGTCTGCTGCACTGGCAGGCGGATTCTTAACCACTGTGCCACCAGGGAAGTCCCTTGATGTTCCTCTTTCAGTTCCAAAGAAAGTGGTGACAGACATGACTCTACAATCCAGCCAGCAGACTAGATTTAATTCTCTGCAGATCAGTAGCACATGTTGGACTGGAGACACCGAGGATTCAGAAAACTTCATCTTTACGTATTTCTTCTGGAGGAGACTGAGGCTCAAACTCATCAATTCAAAACTCATCAGATTTGACAACAGTCGAGGTAAACTATAATTTTCAGTTGGCAAAATATTGTCATTTTATAGAGAATAAAACTCCACAGGCCCCAGGCAATAAGAAGTCATGAAAGAGGGAGAGAATCATATACAGTCATCCGAAGACCACGGCCCTACTAGAGATTCAGGGGTTGACAAAACTGATTTGGGAAAGAGGAAACAATGTGGAGACGGCGAGGGCTTGGTTCTGAAATTTGTTGGAAAATGAAAAATGGCATCAGAAAATGAACTTTGAAAGAAGTTAAATGAAAAGTATTTGAGCTAAAAGATATGAGGTATAGTCTCAAAAAAAAAAGTAACTTCCTATTACAACTGTATGTTTCCAATATAAGACTGAAGAGTTTGCCTACCCAAATGCGGAATAACAAAATCTCTTCCTTTCACGCACATGACGCAAACATGACCTAAAGAAGTTCTAATGAGAACTTCTAATGACAGAAAAGCTACTTCAAAACTGGCCAATTAAGAATTTCTGGAAGCCTGTCTAGTAAAAGCTATCATGGGTATTATTTGAAGAAACTAAGTATTTTGACACAAGATGAGGGGGTGGGGTGGATTTTATATGTATCTTTCCACTGGGAAAGCTTTGTTCTTCTTTATTCAGAGGAACAAAAAACATTAAATACAGATCCTTAAGGTGAAAGTGAACTTCCAGCCTAAAAAGGACACCTTGCCAGGTAACTGCACGTTTAGAAATGGACATCTCCCTCCGTCGCCAGCCGCTTGCTGAAATCTACTCATGCAGGTGCCTTCCTCTTACCTAATGGATGTCCGCGAGGGTCCAGGTGTAACTATGAGAAACTCTCTCACGTTCTCACTGTGTTTGGGGAGGGGTGCAGGTTGAGGACAGCGTGGCAGAGGCTGTAGGTGTCAGGGAAGAGGATGGAAATGGGGTTCTTATTCGCGTTTCTGTGCCCTCGGGGTTTGCCTCCCTTTGAGGGCAGAGAATGGAATCCCGTTAGTCGTTTTCCCCTGTTGAACAGTGCTTTTTGAGTTAAGACACCTGAGACCAAACCAGGGTAAAACAAATGTCAATTAAACATCACTGAGCGGCACTGATACAGGGGAAGCAGGCCCACTCAGGGTTTCTGGAGGGTGGAGGCTTTGCGGAAAAGGCGGGAGCCCGAGGTTCTGGTCTGCTGCAGCATCTGGAAAGGATGATGATGGAAGAGCAAATTTGGGAGGATGAATGACCAGCTTGGTTCATACAGAGGGAGCAGCAGGCAAGGCCAGAGAGAGGCTGGGGAAGCAGAGCAGGGAGGACAGGAAATTCTGAACCAGGGAAAGCCACCCAGAGGTAGAAGGGAGCTGGAGATGGCTTCTGAGGACAAGCTGGGAGGGCAGAGGATTCAGGATGGACTGCAGAGTTAGGACGGTGTCTCGGCTGCCTAGGCTTAAGGAAAGCCGGGGTGATGGCAGTGAGAATGGAGAACCAACCCCAGAGAAACAATAAAACCTGGGGGTGGTCACTGAGACCCTCAGGAGGGCACACAAGCTAGGACACTTCTACAAACACTCTTTTGTAAGGACAAAAGACCATTTTTGCGTTTATCCCTTCCTTTTCAGCTCAAAGGGTAGCAAACATCTAGGTCCTGTTTAGACCAATATTGGGGAATCTTCATTAACACGAGGTTTTACGCCCCACATAAAAAAAAAAAAAAAGCACTTCAGGCAAAAACAACAGAGCAAATTATAATCTACATCTCCTAAAACTTATCTTTTTCTTTCAAAGGTTATCCTTTGAAAATGCTTTTGCTTGTGAAAAAACAAGCTGGGGGTGGGGAGCAGTGTTGTGACTGCCTAGGTGTTTCCAGAAAGAGGCAGACAGTCAATTTGCAAGCATCTTTCTATAGTAGAGGTTTCCCTTTATTTTTGAGGCTTAAGCGTACTTTATTCTCCCCTGCCATTAACTGAGTGGCCCTGGCAAGATGGCTAGCTTCTATGAGCTTCAGTTCTCTCATCTGTAAAATGGGGAGAATAAACCTACCTCCATGGGGGTTCTGTAAAGATTACATGAAAGAGCTTGCACAGTGCCCGAAACACAACTGACACCCCAAAAACACGAGTTCCCCTCCCCAGTTCTATTCCAGGGAGTAACATTCAGAGAACAACCACAGCCTTGTTCACCTGAAGTTTCTTCAGGAGTCAGAAGTGCTGTTCAAAACACCTTTTCACCGCCTGGGAAAGAGAAGCAAACAAGTCTCAGAGATACAGCTGAGCACAGGCTTTGAGGGGCACAGGAAAGAAACGCCTCTTAGTTGGTAGTAAGCACTTCCCAATATTCCAAACCATGCTCCTTTCAACAAGAGTGAATGCTATTAAGTGACTTAACAGAAAGAAAAGGCACCACAAGAAACGTTGTCTTTAAAACAACTTTAATGAAAACCATTCTCAACACATTCAAACAGCCCTTTTTGTGTTTCATGAACAACTTAATCTCGTCCAGTTGCCCCAACAGGTGATGCTGTTTCCCACCTCAGGTCTTTCCACCTCTTGAATGCACTTTCTTTCCCACCTTGTCCCTGGTTGCCCCTGCTTACCTGTCTTTTAAGTTACAGAGAGGCCAACCCTGGCACCCCTACTGAGCCTAGGCGTGGGGTATGGACAGGGGGATTCACTACCCATTCTCCACACTTTTGAGTATTTGAAAATTTCCACAATAAAACCTTTCAAAGTCACTCTTTAATATAAGAAATGAAAGAAAAACATGGTGGGTCATCCCAGGTACACCAATTCCACCTGTCCATGAACCTGAACTGCAGCTCACCCCCTACCAAAGACGCAGCACTGCCTACTTTCTCACGGATGCGTCCTTGCTGATCCCTGGTCTAGTTTACAGGTCGCTACAAGTTTCCTACATTGGACACATATTGTGATAGTTTACTGTCATATTAAGTGTGAATACTGCCCAAACGTGTTTCACTTGCTTTGAGACTGAAAAAAGGAAGCACTAAATGGAGAGGCTCCACTATCTCACGAGCACCCACTAGTGTCAACAACATAAAGTCATTCTCAGAGTTCTGTGGGGCTGATAGGTTTGGGGAAACCTGCAATAGCGTTGATGTTTAAAGCAGGAAAATAAATACCAGGGTGAAAAGAAAGCAGAATTTAGGGGACAAACATGTTTTCTGGATCCTTATCCCAAAAGGAACTTAGAGAATCAAGGCATGTAGAAGTTACTCAAAGTTGCTCTCCAAGAGTCCCACTGATCTGTGTGAAGACAGCCACATGAGCATTACCATCCCCCGTGCCCGCCCCGACTGGCTCCACAGCTCCTGTCCTCCCTTCCAGTCACCTGCAGACACCTGGGCCTCTGTGAAGGATGCTCAGCCCTCTCTGGCAGCTCTCAGGGACAAGAGACCTGGCCAACTGCAACCTAGGGAGGACTGGAAGTGGCAGTGACCTAGCAACAAAGACGTGGGTCTTCCCTGAACCTGAGTGGTCGTGATAAAAAGAGTAGCAGTAGAGTGACGGTTAGCTTATGTTCTGAGTGCTTACTATGTACCCAGCATCGCTATATGATCTTCACTCATATTTTCATTTAAGCCTCACAATAACTCTATGAGGTTGAGGAATTTCATGAAAGAGGAAACTGACCAAAAATCAGAAACACTTTGCCGAGAGGTCAGAGGAAAACAATCTTGCACGGGGCCCACAGCTAAGAGGTAGAGAGCTTGGACACAAAGGCAGGTGGGCACCAGAGCTCTTCAACATGCTGTCAAGTTTTTGGTAAGCTCACTTTAGGGGTGAAATAACAGGACAAGACTGACAACCTGTTGCAAGTCTTATACAAATATCAAGGAGACAAGTCAAGTGACAGTCCATCCAGCGCTTTGCAGGGAGACAGACAACAGCAGGAATGCCGTGTCAGCGCCTCAGCTGTAAAGAAATGAATTCTACCAACTCACCTTAGAGGACCCGCCCTGGGGAACTAACTCATACTGACGGGTATTATTGCTACAATGAGAACCAGTAACTTGGAGGAAAACCAGAACATTCAGTGCCTGCAGCTCAATTCACCCTGTTCCCAGATGGCAAAATCTACATGGGAAACAAGTCACCACCAGAACGTTGCTCGGTAAACACTAAGTCTCAGCACTAAGGTATGACACCTCAAGTCATAAAAACCTGAAACAACGGTAATATACCAAGATCAACCGCTCTGGAATTTCCGGGACAGTCCTGAGCTCCAGCACTCTATTTATAATATTGTGAGTTGCTATTCTGCATATATGATCCTCCCTGCCAGAGTAGTGCTATCTATGCTCTAAGGTCCTCATTTTCAAGGGTCTACGTAGAGCACACCTTTCCAATAACATACCTACGTCAAAAATCAATATAATCTGTTAAGTCCTTCTACTATAATCACACTCTGGTTTTGAGAAAAATCCTTATCTGGTGGATTCATGAACCACACAGGCCCATCAGACTCGGAAAGGAGTTTCCTCTCGTTATGGCCACATTAACAAACCAGGCCTAGGCTGACCTCATTGGTTTTACGACGACTCTTTGACCTTCAGTTTCAGACACTGATGCTTTTTAACTTTAGTCCCAAACTCTGCACAGAAAACAATTTCAGAATAACCAGCGACTTGACTTTCCTCATCTGAGGAAGATGAGGGCATTAATCCAGGTTAGGGCTGGGTAGGAGGGTCCCAGGAGGCGACGAGCTACTGGGAAAAAGGAGGTCAAGCTTTACTCAGCGGCTATGCTCTCATCTACAGTTTATATACTGAAATTTGAAAAGGGTTCAGCTACTTTTTAAACGTTTGCAAACCACTGACCTGAATGGCCATTCTAAGGTCTCTAAGTATTTAATTCTATTTCTGATTTTTAAAATTGTTTTATTCAACAAATATTTGGAAAGTGCCTTACTTTGTGACAAGTCTGTGGTAGGCATGGTGTTTACAACAGTGAACAGTACGCTAATAAATACAGACTCTGCCCTCAGACCTATTACTGTTTTGGCTTTGGTTTTGGTTGTTTTTTTTAAGAAACTGAAGAGTGATATAAACTCTGTCCACAGCAGAGTTACCTTCTAAAATTCTGTTTTATATTTTCCCAGGTGTTAAAATCACAAGATTCCTAAAACTGAGCTGGTACACGTTTCTACTATGGACACTGGTTCAAGTGCTTCTTCCCCTCTGCCCAATATTCGGAAGATACAGGCTGAATAATACAGACAAAACCAGTTGTAAGTTGAAAAATCAAACTGCATTTTATTAAAATATACATAAATAACCCTTATTTTTCTTTATTTCATCAGTTTGGGGACGTTAAGAGGAAACTGAGAGGTAATAGCATTGGTGTAGAGAAATGAAGGCCAAAAGGGAGTCAGTGAAACTGTATTCCAGCCCAGATCTGCCACCCAGCAGCCCGAGAAAGGCATTTAGTGTCCTCGGCTGCATAATGAGGTGGTTGGAATATGTGCTGTCTGGGGTCACCTGCAGCTCAAAAACTCTACTGTCCTAATTCTGTCCTAATTATTAGGAGCAAATGCTATAGCTATGTATTAACTACAGAGCAGGTGTTCACAATGAAAAGTAAATGACCACTGAACTCACAGGAGTACTTTGAAGGAAGACAAGAAGAATACAGACGTTCTCTGCTTTAAAAAAATGCATTGATATTACTGTTTTATTCACACTAACTAGAATATATACACAAAAAATGTGTATCATATGTGGCTTTCAAAAAATTCTACGTTCCATGAGAACTATGTAAACAGTGTAAAATGTTCCTACTGCATAACAAAAGAAAACCAGCATTTCCACGTAGTATTAGGAAAATATCTAGATAATTTGAAGTTACAGTAAAACGAAGTAAAATATCACAGAACAGTCTTTTCATGAAATAGTTATAGTCTAAAGCCAATACAGTTCATACTTTCAAATACTTTGGTAGAAGTGAAATGAATACAAAGCAAAAAAACCAAAATCCAAAAAAATTCTACTGTGGTTCTCATATTGATTGGAACTTTAGCAAGGAGGCGACTGCACAGCTACCTTAGATGACAAATGGAAAAACTTCTCATTTGCTCCCCACTGCTGGTGGCAATGATGCTGGGAGAGCACTTCACAAATCTTCTGTGAAGTGCGGAGCATCTCACTTCCTTCCACAGCTCTGCTCTCAGCAACAGCCTGGAAGGCTTCTTAAAGACAGCAGTTCAGCTTGGAATAGAAGTGATCTTGGTTACTTCCGCTAACAGATATAAATGACCCCGCATAAAAGCAGCTCAGAACTATAATTCACATTTAAAGTAGAACATAAATTTTTAAAAAACTGTATTATTATAGTTTCTCAAGAAGTCCATAGAATGTACTACATTAATTAAAAAAAAAAATGCAAGTTCAATAGCCCACTGACAATAGTTTTTTAAGAAACAGAAACAACCGTCTGCATGCTACAAGTATTTCTTCATTGATATCACATATTACTTTAACAACTGTACAACTAAACTGATCTGAGGAGTTTTTAACTGCATCATTTTAATAATTTCTTTTTCTCATCTATACAGCCCAAATGTGGTACTGATTGATTTCACTGTCTTTTTGTTCTGTATGTTTTCTTTCAAATAAAGCCCTATATCTGAGAATTACAGCAGAGTAACTGTCGGTGAATCACATTTCTGTCATCCATCACAGGAGCAGACTGGGGATGTCCTCTGAGGATTTTCTCAGCAATGTAATTTATACTGCAACTTTCTGTAAAGACAAGAATGTCTTTAAAAGAAGAAAACGAATCCTCGGTCAGCTTTACAAACTTATAGTAATAACACAATAATGCACTGTCGTTCCTTTCTGAAGTAAAAGAACAAACACACTGTCAAGTGCCAAACAAGCACTGCAAACTGCCTCTGAAGAAGAGCCTGAGAGCACAAGTCCTCAGACAGGCCTTCTGGAGGGATGAAAGGGCATCAGGGAGTGTTTGGTGAGATAAACTAGCCTGATAACCTTCATAACAAAATGAGTACAGAAAATAAAATACAAAATAGAAAGTGAGTTATCTGTTGGGTTAATCTGAGGCTTTTTAAAGAACAATCCTAAAAAGGGCTAAAGGGCAGAAAAAAAATTATTCAGCAAAATTGTCTATGCTTGAATGAACCAAGTATAGAAGGATTGTTAATATTTTAAATTAATTATTTTATAGTACCAGCGTAACATTGGGAACTAACTTCTTGCCTAAATTTTACAACCACGTATAAGAAGTAAAACAATTACAGTGACCGAATCATGTGTGAAATAAAAGGTTCTTAATTTTTCATATCAGATGTATCACAGTCCCAGGACTACTACTGTTTGGACTTTGTTTTGCTTTGTTTTGTGCAGAGAGAATGTCAGGGGAACTTAAATCATTTCAAAATTCATTTGGAATAATAGCCAAGAACATAGTATACCAAGAACTTGCACTGCCAGATATTAAAAACTTTCACTGATTCTAAGACAGCATCAATTGTAAGATGCAATATTGTTTTATGTACCATGCAAAGAAAAGATGTCCAGGGTATGGAATCTAAAAGGAGACAGAGACCCTCACAAAAAGTGGGGATACCAAATGGCAACAGCCTCAGTGAGGGGTTAAAAAAATAATAACAACAACGCTTCCTCCAGAAGAGAAGGCAAAGAAGCCTGCATACCACTTCCTTGACAACAGGAAGAGGGGGAAATAATTCCTTGATATTTGCACTGGTACCTCCACCCCAACCTGCCTACAAATTCTGTGCTCTGAGTTCACACTACCAGCAAAGGCCAAGAAAACCTCAAGCAGAGATATTAGCTTCAACAGACTCAGACTGGTAGTGCCCCCAAGTGACTAGCAGAAGAAAACTCAAACCCTCTCAGGGAGAACTCAACTTCCATTAAGGCAACAGCTGATTTTTAAGATGCACTCCATATGTAAAGATGCTAAAATGTGGAAAATACATAATATGAAATCAGATAAATCAGTTATTTCTCTGGTAGGCAGATGAATAACTCAATAGAAGAGATGTCAGAAAGCCAAGAAAACATTGGGCATATGATTAAAAAAAGGTCAAACAATAATAGCACATGATAAAAACATCAAGCCAACGACAAAAGCGTACACTGTTCAATATATGGCACAGACAAAAAAGATGAACTATTTAAGAAAAAAGTTCAATCCCTCTCTATACCATATCCTTCCTAACCTATAAAGTTAGATGAAAAAACAAAACCATATAAGAACTAAAAGAGAATAAATGTAATTATCTAAATAATAATTAATCTTAAAAGACTGGCCTACATATTTTTAAAACATGCTCCCCACCCCACCCCTCAAAAACCCAAAGCATAAAAATAAAAGGCAAATGTCAAACTGGAAAAAAAATTTGCAATGACCAAAGGTTAATACCCTTAACTGTCATAATTATAAATCAACCGGAAACAGAAATACCCCACCCCACACCGCCAGAAAAATGTACAAAGGTCAAAAACTGGCAACTGACAAAAGAAGAAATGGCCAATTAAATACATTAAACATGCTCAATTTCACTAGTAATAGAAATGCAAAATAAAACAATGATATAATAATTTCTAGCTATCAAATTAGCAAAACTTTTTAAAAAACCAGTAATACCCAGTGTGGGCAAAAGGGTGCAGCACTTATATGGATGGCCGCTATGAAACTTCAGCAACCTTCCTGAAATGCAACTTTACAACAAATACAGATCAAAAGCCTTTTAAAAATGTGACTATCCTTAGATCTAACAACGCTACGTCTAGGAATTTATGCCAAGCAAACACTCAGAGATGTGCAGAAAGTAGGTACAACTACATGTCAGAATTATTTATAACAGTGAAAAGTTGGAAAATCACCTAAATGTGCAACAGTGGTAGATAAATTAAGGATTTTAATAAATAGAACTATAAAATGAAATATAATGCAACTATTAAATACCCATGTATCTCTGAAGCACTGTTCATACTAGTAAAAGATTAGATAACCTATATGCCCATCGGTAAGGGACAGTTAAACAAATTACGGTGTAACAGTCAATGGAATACTACACAATCCCTGAAGAGAATAAGGCGGCTCTTTTGTTCTGATATATATTCTTTCTGCCTGAGATGATCTTCCTCCCCCAGATATCCACCTGGCTCACTTGCTCAAATGACATTCTATCAGTGAGAATGTCCCTTGCCATTTTATACAACAGCAACTTGTTCCCATCCCAAATGCACTCCCTCTCGCCCTTTTCCTGCTGCTCTATTTTTAACCATCCGGCACACTGCCATTGTTTATTTACAGTCTGTCCTTCCCCAGAGGAAAGAAGATCCTTGAGAGCAGAGACTGTTTGGTCCACTGCTCTGAACCCCGGGGGCCTAGACACTAGTATCTGACACTTAGTAAGTAAGGTGCTCAGCGAATGATGCATAGATGATGGGTGGATGGATGGATGGGTGGATGGATATGGGAAAATCTCAAAGATACAAACATAAGAAGTGTGTCTTATTTTGCCAGTATTTGTCTTTTAAAAAGGAAAAAATCATGTATGTGTTAGCAGATGTCTGGAAGGATACACAAAACTTGGAACGCTGGTTGCCTCCGGGCAGCGACATTGGTGAAGAAGTGTAAAAGGGAGGGCCCTCTCTTCTGTCACTTCTAAAAGGTGAACCAGGGACCTGGTGTTCCAGTGGGTAAGACTCCACGCTCCCAATGCAGGGGGCACAGGTTCAATCCCTGGTGGGGGAACTAGATCCTGCCTGCATGCCGCAACTAAGAGTCCACATGCTGCAACTAAGACTCGGTGCAGCCTAAAGAAATATATATTTTTTTTAAAAAAAGGAAGAGTCTCTTCCTAAAAAATAAATAAATAAAAGCTGAACCAACTGTATGTATAGCCCACTCAGAAAAACAAATAAAAATGGTAAATATACACACACCCATGTTGTAGGCTGAGGTGGAAAAACTATACAATATACACGCAAGCGGAAAAAAACAGGCTACAAAATAGCAAATAATATGAAATACACCGATGAGGTGGATGGACCTAGAGACTGTCATACAGAGTGAAGTAAGTCAGAAAGAGAAAAACAAATACTGTATGCTAACACATATATATGGAATCTAAAAAAAGAAAAATGGTTCTGAAGAACCTAGGGGCAGGACAGGAATAGAGAATGGACTTGAAGACACAGGGAGGGGGGAGGGTAAGCTGGGACGAAGTGAGAGAGTGGCATGGACATATATACACTGCCAAACGTAAAATAGATAGCTAGTGGGAAGCAGCCGCATAGCACAGGGAGATCAGCTCAGGGCTTTGTGACCACCTAGAGGGGTGAGATAGGGAGGGTGGGAGGGAGATGCAAGAGGGAGAAGATATGGGGATATATGTACATGTATAGCTGATTCACGTTGTTATACAGCAGAAACTAACACAACATTGTAAAGCAATTATACTCCAATAAAGATGTTAAAAAAATATATGAAATACACCAAGACTTAGAAAAAGCTTAGAAGGATTAACTTCTAACACTTTTAGTTAGCAAGATTATAGGTGATTTCTGCTGCTTCTTTTCTACATTTTTCTTTAGTTTCTGTATGAGGCACTATCGTTTTATAATTTTTTAATGGTTTTTGAAGCACACAGAGCACTTGTTTAACAGAGGGTCGCAGCACCCAGATCCCAGGGCACAGTGACTCCCTCCCAGCGCTGCCTCAGTGTTCCTCACTTTGCGTCTCCCATCCCAACCTCTGGGTCACCCACTGGGAAACTCCTCACTCCTGTGATTCTCCGACCTCATCCTGCACTGACCTCTTGCTTTTTTCAGTCTCTATCACCTCCCTTAGCTTCCTTGTCTTTCTCCTCCTGTCTTGGTCACCCGGCAAAACCCTAATCCTAGTAAACCCAATTATCTCTTACCGTGCACCTCAACCAAGTAGCAGCACATGGCCAGAGAAAAGTCAGGCGATCGTGCTAACTGTACTCACTTCAAATTTATGACCAAATATCGAATGGGCACTCAAGCCTGCAGCACAGTCCTACCACACTTTGCTGGTAAATTCCCGTTCCCCACACGCTGAGGTGAGTGTTCTTCTGCTCCCCTCTCTCCTCACGTCTCCCACAGCCCTTGACCGTGACCTTACTCTCACACACTTAGGACAGGAGGCCAGAGAACCCCGGTCTACCCACCACCACCGTTACCCACTACCCATACTGTGCCCTCACTCTCAGCCTTCCTCCAGTCCCATGGAAGAGGCAGCCCTGCTCTTTTTCTAAGACAAAACCCTTCGATCTGCCCTGGCCCTATCCCCCATTGACTTTTCAAGTATTTCCTCCAATAATATCCCCTTTAGTTCTTGCATTCTCAACTTCTCCCTCAATACTGGATCACTGTCGTCAGCAAACGAACGCACCTTAATATCATAAAATGTCCCTGTCTCGTTTCTGTTAACCTTCACAGTCAAACTCGTTCCTCTGATCCCTTACCTCCCCTCAGCCCACTGAGCCACTGCTGTATTAAAACAGCTTTGCTCAAGGTCACCAATGATGTCCTATGTCCTCTTCAAGCCAGTGGCCCATTCTTGGTCCTCCTCTTACTTGACCTCTCAGTGGCATTTCACATGGCTGACTGCTCCTTCCTTGAAACAATCTCTCAGCTTCCCTGAGACCACGAGCCCCTGGATTTTCTTTCTCTTCACAGACTTCTCTCTTCTCCACTGACACACTCCTAAGTAACCTCATCCAGTTTCTGGTTTCAGGTGGCAAGTATGTGCTGATGATTCTAAGGTTATTATTATCTTCAGACTAACATCATCCACTACCAACTCTCCATCGCCACAACCCTCAAAACCCTGCTCCCCCAACAAGCCTTCCCAGGAAAAGGTACCAGCAACCACTCAGTTGCTCACATCAAAATCATAAGGGTCATCCTTAACTCTTCTTTCCCGCACTCCCCACACTGAGCTCATCTGTAAGTCCTGGACATCGCTACCCCCGCACTAGACCTGAGTTCAATCATCTTTCACCATCCCTATCACTACAACCCCAGTCGGAGTCACCACCAGCCTCTTACCTGTTGTCCCTCCATCCCTGCCCAGCAGTCCACCCTCCACCCAGCACCCAAAGCAATCTTTCTAAAGTATAAACCAAATTATGTCACTCCTCTTCTTAAAAACGCCCAGTGTTTCCATTACTCTTAGAATAAAACGTAAACGTCCTACCAGATCCCTCGTAGTCAGGCCCACCTACCTCTCTCCTCTTCTCCCCTCTGGCTACACGGGTCTGCTCTCTGTCCCTCAAACACAACACATCGGCTCCCATCTCATGGCCCTGGCAACTGCTCTTCTTTCTGCCTGGATTTTTCTCCCCGTACCTCCAGGTGTCCACCTCCTTCTCATCATTCAAATTTCAACTCACATATCATCAGCTTGGCAAGGCCTTTCCTGGAAGCACCCCCAGTCACTCTCAACCTCTTCCTATTTTGTCTTTTCCACAGAACCTATCAATAGCTGACATTTACTTTTGAATTAGAGTACAGGCTTACTGTAATCTCCTCCCAGCAGAAGGCAATTTCCTTAAAGGTGAGAATGCAACCTCATTTACCACTTATCCCCAGGATGAAAACTGGCGTCTGGCACATAGTCAGTGCTGAATAAATATCTGTCAACCAACTGAATGACTATTTCATAACTGAAAATCTGGACTGAGGTAACTCTTGACATTACATTTAGTTTATTTTAATATTATAATATCAGAAATGCTGAGAACTGATAAAACTGTATCAAAAGTCTGATTACAAAATGGCCTTTTATACCTCTTACCTACTCTGTTAAGGTTTTCTAATACACATTAGGAAATGACCTAAATATCCATGAACAGGAAGCTGGCTGAATATGATGGGGCAGAGCCATACAATGGATTCCTATGTAGCCATTAAAGAGAATGAAAAAGATCTACACAAGTTACTATGCAAGCTGTACGGCTGATCGACAACATCAAGTTGCAGAACAATACAGACAATGAGATCCCTTTGTTTTGACATGAACACATATTTGATTGGACACGCACAGGAAAATTCCTCTAAGAAAATCCTACTAAAAGTGGTTACCTCTCCAAAATAAGAAGGTGAAGACTGAACTTATCATTTATGATTAAAAAACCAAAAAGTGCCAGGAACTACTTTTGATTTCAGCAATCTAGAGCTCACCACTTTGCACTTCACTCTATCAAAGGCTATAAAAGTTCTTTTTAAAAAACACATTACCTATTTTTTAAAATGATGTATAATCTAGTGAGGAAAAACTGGCGTCAGTTGTCTCAGGAGAACAGTCAGGTTACAGAGTGTGGCCAACTTGCAGGTTGGTTTATGCATTATAGGTTTAACCCCCTTCTCTATTCCTTCCCTTGATAATGACTGGGAATGCTTAAAATAAAACCTTTACGATCTTTCAAGCAGTTTGGGGTTGAGGGGGGACATGGGACATGTGACACAGGCTTAGTCAACAGGCGTGAGTAAATTTTTGGAGATGCTTCTGTTTTCCTAATTAAGATAGATAGATATAACCCATACTACCCTTTCTCACCTTCTTCAAGCCCCAAACACAGATGTTATATCTAGAACTACGGGAGCTATCTAATAACTACGAGGCAACAAGAGCCAACAGGCAGGTGAAAAGATGCAAACGATCATTCAATAGACGAACCCTTCCTGTTATGTAAGAAAAATAAACCTCTATTTTTTTAAGGTATTGTGAGTTCGGTTCCTTAATGTCTCTACTCTGAATTTTAAAAAAAAGAAAGAAAGAAAGAAAGAAAAACACTCAGAGGAAACAGAAAAAAGAAAAAATTATAGTCAACATCAACTCCATAAAAGAGGCTTCAGAATGAAACATTCAGAATTTATACACACAATAAAGATAAACTCACACAGTGAAGCTGAAGTCCAATCAATGCTGGGGCTGCTCTGGACTAATGCTCATTGTTCGATAAATTTCTTTAAGTAATAACAGGGCAGTATCTTCAGATTCCCTATTACAAAGAAAAGCACATTTACTTAAGAGATAATTAGAAATTAATTATATTAATTAACTTCCCTGGTGGCACAGTTGTTAAGAATCCGCCTGCCAATTCAGGGGTACAAGGGTTCGAGCCCTGGTCCGGGAAGATCTCACATGCTGTGGAGCAACTCAGCCCGTGCACCACAACTACTGAGCCTGCGCTCTAGAGCCCGCGAGCCACAACTACTGGGCCCGCGTGCCACAGCTACTGAAGCCCACGTGCCCAGAGCCTGTGCTTCGCAACAAGAGAAGCCACCACAATGAGAAGCCCACGCACCCCAACGAAGAAAGCCCACACGCAGCAATGAAGATGCAGCCAAAAATAAATAAATTAATTAATTTTTTAAAAAAAGAAAGAAATTAACCTCTATGCATAAAGATGGAGAATGCAGCTTTGGTTCTATTCAATTCTACCTAAGGAGGGCAAATGAAAATAAAGTAGTGTAATCTCAGAGCTGTCCTTAAAAACTGGATGAATACCAATCAGCTCCAAAATAGCTGTGCTGCAGTTCTCCTTGGTGACGGAGGATACACAAGAGGATGGCTTTCAAAGTCCCTACCATTCCCATTCTGTGAAAGGCATCCCTGCAAAAACGGTGTGCAAGTACCAAAGGCCTTTGGTCAAAGGCAGATGACATGCTGCCATCTTGTGGATAACTAAACTAAAGGGGGAAAAATACTGATTTTGAATATATGGGCATTCAAATTGCAAATGGTAAATCAGCAAGAACCTCACTAAAACTGCTGTATGTGCTGCAACGTAAAGGCCACATGAATGTTATCAAAGATGAAAATACTTACCAATAGCATAAGTGACTCTGAAGAGCGAAAAGATATTCATTAAAACTCTCTATTGGCTTTTCTTGAAGAACATAGTCAATTCGGCGGCCTCCGTTTAACATTCCAACCTTTCCTAAGTAGTCCTCATCCTTGGAAAAATCTGGACTTTCAACAGTCTTTTCTGCTAGAATTTAAACCATTTCAATATCAAAGTCAATCACTTAATCATTATCCTTTGACTTTAGCTGACCTTCTGGGCTCAAGAGAATATTGCTTGACACACGTAGCAACCTGGGGAACTACCAGGCTCACTTCCCATTCCTCCAAAGAGCCAGGGGAAGAGGGGCTGGTTCCCCGAGACAGAAGAGAAAGAGCCAACGAGCCGACAGAAGTTTTGAAGAAAAGGGGTGAGAGAGCGTTGTAGAAAGAAAGGAAATAGAATTAGAATCTGAAAGAATCAAAAACATCACGGCACAACGACCTGACATTACGTGTACAGTCTACAACGACACAGTACAGTCCGACACAGTACCAGGAGAACATTTCTCACAGGGGGTCATTCAGATGCCTGAATACTAACTTAGTTCTCAACTCTAACATTCCACTCTGGCCTTATGAATCTCAACAAAATTTTAAGCCTGCAGAGTAAAAAGTTCAGCAACTATGAGCCCAAAACCTAGTAAAAAAAAAAGGATGGCATGCATTTTGAAGTACAGTTTATCCTGATCTTCCTTTACAGGAAGAGCCTCTACACTTCAACAAAAAAGACTACAATGGAAAACCATCATCAAATAATTTATGTGTGCTACGTTCACAAATAATATTTGTACTGGAAAATGCCTCAAATGTCAAATTTACCTTCAACTACTTGCTTTTCTTCTTCTTCTTTGATTTGATTGGCTACCTTCTCCAATTCTTCTTGCAGCTGAGTTGAAGAGGTATGAGCACGGGCAAACTCATTTAATGTCTGCCAAGCACTTTTCAGAGAGCTAATGAAACCCTGCTTCAAATCAGATCCCATACGAGACAGACTTTCTTTCAACTCTAAAGAGATTAAGATGACATATCAAGTTATTAGTTACTGGGTTAAATTCTGCACCACAAAAATTAAAACAAAAGTTATACTGTTCTCAGACAGGATAAGACCTCTTACTCTTCTCTCTTTTTTTTTTTAATTATTATTTTATTTTTTATTTTTTTACAATTTTATTGGAGAATAATTGCTTTAAAATGGTGTGTTAGTTTCTGCTTTATAACAAAGTGAATCAGTTATACATATACATATATTCCCATATCTCTTCCTACTCTTAAATGTCAAATATATGGAGTTTCTCAGCCAAGAACTTCCAACGTATTAAAATGTTTTGAGGAGTCTGATTCTGTCATTTTTTTTTTGACAACTAAACTTGATCCAGCCTAAACCTATACATTTCTTCTCACCAAAAAAAAAGGAGTTCAGGGCTTCCCTGGTGGCGCAGTGGTTGAGAGTCCGCCTGCAGATGCAGGGGACGCGGGTTCGTGCCCCGGTCCGGGAAGATCCCACATGCCGCGGAGCGGCGGGGCCCGAGAACCATGGCCGCTGACCCTGCGTGTCCGGAGCCTGTGCTCCGCCATGGGAGAGGCCACAACAGTGAGAGGCCCGCGTACAGAAAAAAAAAAAAAAAAAAGGAGTTCAAATACCATAAAAATGTAATAAGCGCATTTATGTGCTTTATTTTTACTGTAAGTTAAAAAATGGGCCCACAATATTAAAAAGATGATTGTTTTTCTAATACGTATTGGAAATGGTTTTGAGAATTTGAGATTCTGAGATAACCACAATTTAAACTTCTAATTTAAAAATGAAGGAACTCCTGCCCCTTCACCTTTTCTGCTTTTGTCTAATAAAAAATATATGAATTCACAGTCTTAGCGTATCAAATTTCTCATTTAACTTCAAAAGAGTTAATTGTGTTTATAAAGCATGGTGCAACGTTAGAAAAAAAAAGAAAGATATTTTAAATAAGAGGGCATGATCACTGTTCCTTCTTTTAAACCTATGGATAAGAAGTACTATACACCATTAGTAGGCATAAAAGAAACCTAAACCCTACTTGGAATTATTATCAATCCATTTTGTTTAATGAATTTTTTTAATAGGAAAAGTTTGTTTAGTTAGCAAGGAAAAAACAGCTTGCTTGACTTATCATCAAATTTTTATTTCTTGATGGTTTGGTCATTAGATCAAAAGTTACTTTGCTTCCCAATTCCAAAAACTATAACCAAATTCTATCAAAATCTATGCACCTCATCACTTTATTACCAACTTTCTCCATTCCTTATTATGTCAACAATTAGAAAGTTATCAAGGAGAAATCATTAAGGAGAAGGAACTCATTCATAACTTTACAGCTCCTGCAAATAATTAGTAAACATGTTCTGAACAATGTAGGCATTTAAATAAATAACTTAGTGTTAAAATTTTCATAACTCATTACAAATGACAGGAAGGACACAATTCATTACAAATGACAGATTACAAAATGACAGGAAGGAAACAAGTTTTTATAGTATTTGCTTTTTACCTAAATGAAGTCTTTTTCTGCCTTTGTGATGCGGAATGAGAACTGCTTTTAGGTCCAAATCTGGTACAATCATAGGTTCTAATCTATATGCCACTGGATCAAGCTACAAATAGAAGAATTAGAAATCTATGAAAAGCTGTTTTGAGTTATATATCTTAGTTGAGTGAGAAAACAAGTATCTGGCAAACCAGAGATTTTGATTTTCTTTTCACACCTCATTCAAATACTGGTAATTATAAGAAGACTTCCAAGTTTGCAGGTAAAATGACTTGGCAAGCAAAGCAAGAAAATTATTTCCTTGAACAAAGGCTTTTTGGTAGAAAAGTTTATCGGAAAGTATCAGACTGTATTTTTTAGGTCAGAGAGCTGAGTTGTACACGATCAAAATCGGTATTAATTCCTAAGAAATAAGAAGCTGAGACTCTATTAGGATAAAGAGGACTGGCGCTTCATCTTCTTCAAAATAGAAGTAAATGCAGTTCACTCACTGGATGATAAATATTGAAGAACCCTTTGCAGGTAGGAAGCCTGTAGTTCTCATCTATACTATCCACTCCTCGAATAGTGAGAAACATACCAATTGGAGATCCCAAGGCAAAGAAAATCTCTGGTTCAAAGTCTAAGGAGCTGTAAACAACAGAAACCTAGAAAGGATCAGAAAACAATGAAAGATGGTCATTCCAATGTCATGTAATACAAAATTCAAAAGCTCAAACTGGAACTGCACTTAATTAAAAGCATCCCAATATAGCTGATGCCCCTCAAGGTGTGGCTTACAGTGCTGATAATCAGTCACAGACAGCCGCTGCTGGCTGAAAAGGACCAAAAAATTTCCTTTTGAAATCTTTATATACTAATACATCCTGTGACTATACTTTTACTTACTGTGTAAAAAAGTAAGTAAGAAGTAAGTAAAAACCATAAAATATATAGTGTATGGAAGCATTATATTTATTTTAGTTATAAGTGTGGTCAAAACTACAGACTCTAGAATCAAACTGCCTGGGTTTGAATCCTGACTCCATTCCCCACTGTGTGACTGACCTCGAGCAAGTTTCTTAACCTCTCTTGCCTCCACCTCAGTTTCCTCATCTGTAAAATGGGGATCATAACAATGCCAAACTCATAATGTGGGTGACAAATAAATAACCTAATCCACATAAAGTGCTTAGCATATTTAAGCATCCAATGACTGCTACTTCTATTATAACTACCATCCTCATTCATTAGGCTTGTTTCTTTCCATTAGAAATGTGACCGTAAGCTGTGACAAAGCGAGAGAGTGGCATGGACGTATATACACTACCAAACGTAAAACAGATAGCTATGGGAAGCAGCTGCATAGCACAGGGAGATTAGCTCGGTGCTTTGTGACCACCTAGAGGGGTGGGATAGGGAGGGTGGGAGGGAGGGAGATGCAAGAGGGAAGAGATATGGGAACATATGTATATGTGTAACTGATTCACTTTGTTATAAAGCAGAAACTAACACACCATTGTAAAGCAATTATACTCCAATAAAGATGTTTAAAAAAAAAAAAAGAAATGTGATTTAACCCAAAAGAGCTCGTTTGGGGGAAACGTCTCAGTTCACTGAGAGCTGCCTAGAGTGAGAGAAAGCACCCACATTCGGACAGCACTCTATAAGTTACAAAGCTCTTTTGTTTGTTGCTCAGTGACAGAATATGAGTCTTCATCATTTTAGTATCCTGAGAATGAAGAACAATGAATGGCATAATCCAAGTGCATGACAGAGGTCCACTGAGAGCGAAGGGCATGGCAGGAATCCTCGTTCCCGCTTATCAGACGAAGACAGTGAAGCCCAAATAGGTGATGTCACTTACCCAGGAGCACACAGTGAGTGGCAGAATGAGGATTTCTAACTCCCAAACCAATGCTTTCTACTAACTAGGCTGCCCTTCTAACAAAGTCTCAACTTCACATCCCTTTGTTTGCCCTTATATTTGCAAATTCAATAGTTTCTGCTACTGATGAGGGCCACAAAATACTCTCAAGATTATGTATCTTCCCCCAGTTCCAGAAAAAAAAAGAGAAGAAAAAACAAAGTTAAAAAAATTTATAAGCTGGAAAAAATATTTACATCAAGGGGCCAATATCCTTAATATATAAATTCTTAACTATCAGTAAGAGAAAAGCAACCCAATAGAAAAATAGTAAACCAGCACATCACACACACAAAAAAAAAACCTAAAAAATAGGTGATAAAACATCTAACCTCTCTAGTGCTCAAAGAAATACAGTGAGATACAGTTATCAAAGATATAAATGAAATACTAAAAAATTAAAATCTATTTTCATGTAAAAAATTATTTCTTTAGAAGAAGTTACACAAGTAAGAATACTACATATTTTTAAAGGAGAATGGTAATATCAGTACTAGTGAGGGAGAGGAGAGAGAGGCAATCAATTTTATAAACTGCCAGTTGAGTACAAACCGGCACAACCTTTCCAGGGGCAAGCAGCAATAACTATTAACATTCTCATGTACACGTCCTCTGGCCCAGCTATAAATACTTCCAGTTATTTAACTGAAAGAAAGATAAAAAATGTACACAGAAAATTGGTTTAAAACTGTTTATCACTGGATTGCTTAAAAGAATGAAAAATTGCCTACATGTCCAACATTATGGGTTGAATGTATTCCCTCCAAAAGAGAAATGTACCACTACCTGAGACCTTACTTGGAATAGGGTCTTCACAGCATTACAGTGGGCCCTAAATCCAATATGACTGATGCTATTATAAAAAGGAGAAATCTGGACACAGAGACAGGCATGCACAGGAAAGATGATGTGAAGGCAAAGGGCGTCTGCCATGTGAAGATGGAGGATTGGAGTGATGCACACAGAAGCCAAAGGATGCTAACAACTGCCGGCAAACCAACAGAAGCTAGAAAGAAGCAAGGAAGGATGCCTCTACAGGTTTCAGAGGAAGAAGGCCCTGCTGACACCTCAGTCGCGGAACTGTGAGACAATAAGTTTCTGGCGCTTAAGACCACCCAGTTTGTGATACTTTGTTATATGGCAGCCTATTATAAAATAGGCTTTGTATTAGATGATTTTGCCCAGCTATAGACTAATGTTAAGTGTTCTGAGCACGTTTAAGGTAGATGAGGTTAAGCTATGATGTTGGGTAGGTTAGGTATATTAAATGCATTTTTCACTTTGGATATTTTCAATTTACAATAGGTTTATCAGGACATAACCCCATCATGAGTCAAGGAAGATATGTATGATATTCTAGTATTTTCCATTTTTGTTAAAATATATATGTAAATATATGCTCAAATAAAAGTGTAGAAGGCCTTGTTCAAACTGCTAATGGTGATTAGTCCTGGTTAAGAGATTTTTTTTTTCCCCTCTTCTTTTGCTTAAATCAGTATTTCTTGGCTTTCTGGCAATGAATGATGCACACTGTGGATTACCACAACACTTTGGGTAACAAAGGAGATGGCATGTGACCTGGGCTGGGTCAATCAACCATGCCCCATTCCCCAGGCAACAAGAATTGGTCCAGAATGGACTTGAGACTCAAACGAGGTCAAATAAAATCCCTTCTTAAAAGTTTCCTAATTGGACCTATCGGGGTACATTCCTTTACCTCTTATGGTAATAAAGCTATAAGGAGATGAGCCCAGAGCCACTGACACCCACCATTCCAGGTTCACTGGAAAAGAAGGCCAACTCCCAGAGAGAGGCAGGCAGGTGAGAGTGTCCTGATGGCGCAGAGCCCCTGGTTCCACAACTCTGACACTCCAACCTTCACAGGTAGGTGAAGAAATACCTGCCTTTAATTTGCTAGAATCTGTTCAAGTTTGCTCATGTTTAAAAAAAAGACATTTTTAAAATGCAAATTTTGGGGCTTCCCTGGTGGTGCAGTGGTTAAGAATCCGCCTGCCAATACAGGGGACACGGGTTCGAGCCCTGGTCCGGGAAGATCCCACGTGCCGTGGAGCGACTAAGCCTGTGCGCCACAACTACTGAGTCTGTGCTCGAGGGCCCGTGTGCCTAGAGCCCGTGCTCTGCAACAATAGAAGCCACCACAATGAGAAACCTGCACACCGCAACAAAGAGTAGCTCCCGCTCACCACAACTAGAGAAAACCCATGCGTAGCAACGAAGACCCAACACAGCCTAAATAAATAGATAGATAGATAAATAAATAAATAAAATGCAAATTTTATGGATGAGTTAGGCTTAAAAGCTTGAACAGGCTATAGCAAACATCCAATAACATTTCCTGCCTTCTTTAAATCAGTCATGAACTCACTTAAGAGAATGGAACCATATAAACAACTATAAATATACTGAAAGTAATATTGTCTAAAAAGATTTTAATACTTTTAAGCCATTGAGAAACAATATATCATTAAATGCAGCATTATCAACTACTTGGTAGGTTTTTACAGGAATATTTCCCCCAGGGAAGAATTATGAGTAATAAAAAACATAAGTTGAGGGAATGCAGCAAGCATCTCTCACAGAAGTTTAACTATACCCTGAAAATAATTTTCTAACTATCACCACATCCATTGCTAGTGGCTAAGACACTAATGCTATAAAATTATGAGGGGTGAAAAAAATTGAATAAGGACAATTTCAAAAGCTAGGTGATATGTTCAGTACACATTCAGTCCCTCATTTCGAACACTGTGAAAGAAGCATACAATTTTTATTAAGAGAAATTCAGTTTTCTCCCCTCGACCAAAAAAAACTGTTGAATAAATATTTAAAGAATCTAAAGCTAACCCAAATAATACAGATATGTGATTCCAACATAAAATACATGGCCCAAGTCAATATGTTAACTTACCTGTCCAGTGCCAACTTCAAAAGACTCATAATCAACGTGCACAGAAGAAACGCAAACTCCGAGTGGGAGTTTCCTCTTGGACTCATTAGATTCTGAGGGCGGAGAAGCCATTTCTTTAGCTTTCTGAGCACTTTCCTCTTGTCCTTTTGTCGAAGCAGCCATCACTGCCTTCTTTTCTGATGCTTTTTTCTGTTCCTGTGAAATACCAAATTTTCATAATAGAACTGAGGGGAAAAAAGTTATCAGCTATCACTATGAAATATCTATATCAATATTAAGGAATGATTAGTAATTTCTTAGGCATAATAATGGTATTGTGATTATTAGGGAAATGTCCTTTTAGACATACATACTAAATATTTAAGGAAAAAAATACCATGATGTCTATAATCTACTTTAAAATTCTTAAGAAAAAGAAAATTAAGAACGAAAGCAAAATGTGGCAAAACAGCTACAGTTAAATATTTGCTATTAGTATATTCTTTGCTCTCCACTTTTCTATGTAATTTAAAATTTTACTAAAGTTTTTAAAAATGCCAACTTCTTCCTTTGTGATCTCAACTTTAGCCAGATAATTTAGAAGTACTTTATATAACTGTAAAATATATACTTCCTATAAAGACGTGTAACTTAAGAGAAATTTATTCATTCAACATCTTTACACCATTATGTCTACACGGAGCCACTGACAAATTTTCCTCAAAAGCATTCTGGGAAGAACAGATAAACACACTGTGGTACATTCATACAATGGAATAACTATTTAGAAATGAAAAGGAGTAAACTGCAAATAAAACAACAATTATATGAATTTCAAAAACACTATTTTGAGTAAAAGAAGCTAGGTACAAAAGAGTGTACAGTGTTGGTTCCATTTATATAAACTTCTAGAACAGGCAAAACTATCCTATAGTGATCAAATTCAGAATAGTAGTTGAATGGGAGGGGGAGTGGACCAGAAAGAAGCATGAGAGAACTATCTGAGTGACAGAAATGTTCTAGTTCTTGTTTTAGCTGGTGATTACACAGCCACAAGAACTGTCAAAACTTACTGTAGTGAATACTCAAGATCTATGCATTTCATAAATAAGCAAAGAAAATTCTTGGCAGCGTCTCTAGATCAGGCGTACCTCTGTAGTAATGAGATAAAATCTGCTCGTGTGGGTTTGTGATCACACCCTGATACAGCAGCAACAATGTCAGGGGAATGTGAACAACCATCATGGTGGATTCATTCACTGGCCCTCATTCCCCAAGCTGTGAATGACTGTGTTAAGTCTCTGTTTAAATAGCTATTGACGGGAAATTCCCTGGTGGTCCAGTGGTTAGGGCTCGGCACTTTCACTGTCGTGGTCCTGAGTTCAATCCCTGGTTGGGGAACTAAGATCCCACAAGCCTCATGGCGCAGCCAAAAATTAAATAATTAATTAAAAAAGAAAAAAGAACAGCTACTGACAGTGCCTAAACAAAACAGCAGGCCAAATTGGTCTTGTCTATCAATAAATTCCAAATACTAGGAAACCTGGAAATAAGTCCAATTGGTTAATTCAAAGGCAATACGGAATAAAGAAAACTCTCCACCAGCCAGCTGGGAACTGATTCCACCATTAAAGTCTTGGAAGGCTTCGTTACCTCTGCCCTTTGGAGGAACCACAAGATTAAACCTAAAACCCAAAATGAAGAACATGTTCAAGGTTCTTCAGTTTATATTTGCTTTCTCACTTGCAAGTACCTCCCACTACACTCATAGAACTTAACAATCTAAATTGCTAAGAGGGCTGTCTCAACAGATCCTCAACTGTCCTACTGCGAACTGCTGTTCTGTTTCCCCTCCTAGACACATGCTATAACTTTAAAACAAAGTGAGCCAAAATACACATACTTGAGTATCAATATTCCCAGCACTAAAAATTATTCCTTTTCAAAGGAAAATGAATAAGATGGCTTACAAAGGGGAAAGAAAAGCTCAGGCCACAAATATTTGACCTCTTTATTAAAATAACAAGCTAACTAACTTTGGTTCCATTATTTCGGTTACACTAAATCAACAGGACACACCATTTTATCTTATTAGTGATCTGGCAGCACCTTGTTAACTAGGAATAACAGCAATCAATGGCAACACGGCTGAGAAAGTTTCATGGTTCATCCAGAGGCAATTACTTTTGAGTTTAAAAAATAAGATGACTTTATAGTTTTACTCCTTTCAAAACATTCTTATAGGGCTTCCCTGGTGGCGCAGTGGTTGAGAATCCTCCTGCCGATGCAGGGGACACGGGTTCGTGCCCAGGTCCGGAAAAATCCCACTATGCCGCGGAGCGGCTGGGCCCGTGAGCCTGCGCGTCCGGAGCCTGTGCTCCGCAACGGGAGAGGCCACAAAAAAAAAAAAAAACATTCTTATAATGCCATTACCTATATATCCAAGCTACTACAGGAGCCAAACCAGGCTCCTTCTAGAGATTCTTCAAGAACTGTAGAATACTTTCCTACTTTTTTTCCTTTTATTTACAAAATAAAATCAGGGACAGATGTAGGACCTGGAAACATAGCTTCTCATTTGTTCTTTTTGTGTTTTTACAGGCCTGTGCTTCACTGATGTGCACATGGAGATGAACATGCTCACACTTGGAGAACACAGCCTGGCGGAAAGGAACAACATTGGCACGCCTGCATCATGGTTTTGGTGTGACCACTGTGCTCACCAGAGATGCTGCCTCTCAACTCAATCTTCATTGTCGCCTTCAATCAACCATCAAACACACTATTTCTGTGTCTAAAATGTGTTTTGAGTTGCACCTTTCTTTTCCATTTCCTATTACACCCCTATCATCTCTCAATCAGTCACTGCATAATTACAGTGACTATGCCCAGAGATTCCTAACAGCCTCTAGCTTCATGCCCTTCCAACTCCATCCCCGCACCGTAACCAAGTGAACTCCCTAAAACACCAGCCCAGTCATGGAACTGCCCTCATTGCTCCACTGACCTACAGCAGTGGTTCTCACACCATGTCCCCTTAGAACTGAACCAGTGGTTTACACTGCTGCTAAAAATGTGGCCCAGTTCACACACACACACACACACACACACACACACACACAATTAACGTAAAATTCAAGTTGATAACAGAATTGTCTCAGCTTTAAGATTTGTTCCAATTGTTTTTTCCTTTAGTTCTCCTTATCAGCCAGTAGGCCCTAGCCAACAGCAAAAGACAGCAAATATTAATGGAAAAACCAGGAAGGAATCAATATGTCTAAAAACTCACTTATTATAAGCACATTTGCTCATGGTTGAAATTTTATGTGACTTACAGCACATAGTTTTCAATTTTAACATTTCTGAAGTAAAAATTAAACTTTAGACTAAACAGATGATTTGGTGCTACATCATAATTTGTGATAAAAATTAATAAGTAAGTAAGCATTTCATGATGTTAGTTTAAAAGCACCATGACTTTCACAGCCATAAGAACGTGTTTGTGGACCACTCCCTCATAACTGAAATCTGCCACATCTGCCATTCGGGCCCTCGGAACCCTGTGCTCTACCTTATTCTCAGCTCGACTGCTGCTTCCGCTGCAGAAAAACACTTGCCCACTACCGGAAGGCCATTTCCCCTGGCCCTACCCTTCCTTCAAGCTCAAGTACCAACACCTTGGAGAAGTCTTCTCTCACCAGCCCCAGCCCCTTCTCCCCCGGGCAGGCCTCACCTGGCTCTGACAGCACAAGCAGCACTGATGCATCATCTGTGGTCAAATCTCTCCCCCTAACTAGACAGCATACCCTCAGTTCCTCTCCAAATCCCAAGAACTCAGCACATGCCTGATCTAAAACATATACTCATAAAATACAGAACAACTCAATTGCTTAAGCTAATCATAACAAATCAGTCCTATGACTTTACAGTCATAGTACATATAAAGAAGTGGCATATGTTAAGTTCCAAAGAAGTAACACAAACTAAAGAACCACAGAAGTTCAAAAGATGGAAGGATCAACGAAAACCATGTTAATACAATAAAAATAAAATAGCCACCCTAAGTGCTACCTAATTTTTCTAAGTATACAGAAAATCTCTGTAAAGTTAACTTAATGAAAATTAAACGAGTTATTCCCAATAGTTTTATTCTTTTGCAATGTTTTCTAGTTGTTGCTGTTATTGCTCTGATTTAGATTGTTGACAACTTTTTGTTTCTGGTTATTAATTAATGAAATGTATCCGTGTTCCTTCTTATCTCTTTAGATGGTGAGAAGGACTGGGAAAAGAGAAAATGCGCTAACATTTATTGGATGATAAGCTACACATGCATTACTTCATCCTCACTGCAATCCTATAAGGAAGGCATTATCACTCCCGTTTTATAAATGAAGGAAACCACAGACCAGAAAAGTTAAGCAGATTGCTCGTGAATATGTAATTAATAAGTGGTTGAACTGGGAATCAGGGTGACCAAGTCATCTTTTTGTCCAGGACTTACCCAGTTGTTGCACTGGGAAATTCTCAAATACCAATTCTAAGGCTGAAAATCCTTCATCCCGGAATTTGCTCAGCCCCAGGAAAACCAGGAATTGGCATTTAATTGGAATTTGAATCCAGTTCTGGCTGACTCCCAAGTCAGGCCTTCCATCAACTCCATTACTGTGCCCGTGGGCAGGGAGCACAGTAGCTGACCTAACCATGATGGTATTAACAAAAACTTCCAAAATATAAACAAGCTAGTCACAGATGAGTTTTTTCTTTTAGGTGCAGAGGTGAACTTTACCAGTTTGGCTGCTTTATGTTTTACAAAGTTAGCTATCTTCTTCCTGGGTCCAAGTGGTATCCCCATTTCCTTCAGGTCATCCACTGTACACATAAGCTTTAAAAGAAAACAAACAAGCACATTAATTAGTCAATCTAATGATACATGAACTGAAATTTAAAAAAAGGAAATTATGAAAAGAAACCGTATCATCTAAGGCAACTGAATATCCAATTTGTTTAAAGTTAATTTCTTTTCTGTCCCCAGCCTCAGGTAATTTTTTTTAAATCATGAATTAATTTAGGCTGTAAAATTTTAGGCCTCCACATCTAAGTCATTCTTTTAATTTTTTTTTGCGGTACGTGGGCCTCTCACTGTTGTGGCCTCTCTTGTTGTGGAATACAGGCTCCAGACACACAGGCTCAGCGGCCATGGCTCACGGGCCCAGCCGCTCCGCAGCACGTGGGATCTTCCCGGACCGGGGCATGAACCCGTGTCCCCTGCATCGGCAGGCAGACTCCCAACCACTGCGCCACCAGGGAAGCCCCATTCTTTTAATTTTTAACAGAAAATACATGCATGTTGTACAGAATTCTTTCCTCATACACAGGAAAAACAATTTTAGACAAAAATGAATCAAACTATCATCAGTTCCTATTTCCCCTCATCCTGGCCACATAGTATATTAATATCAAACCCTTAATATTCTTGCCAAACTAATAGGTTAAAAAAACCTCACTGCACTTTTTTTTTAATAAATTTATTCATTTATTTTTGGCTGCGTTGGGTCTTCGTTGCTGCGAGTGGGCTTTCTCTAGTTGCGGCGAGCGGGGGCTACTCTTCATTGTGGTGCGCGGGCTTTTCATTGCAGTGTGCGGGCTTTTCATTGTGGTGGCTCCTCTCACTGCGGAGCACGGGCTCTAGGTACGAGGGCCTCAGTAGCCACGGCACACGGGCCCAGCAGTTGTGGCTCACGGGCTCCAGAGTGCAGGCTCAGCAGTTGTGGCGCATGGGCCCAGCCGCTATGAGGCATGCAGGATCCTCCCAGACTAGGGCTCGAACCCGTGTCCCCTGCATTGGCAGGCTGATTCTTAACCACTGCGCCACCAGGGAAGTCCCTCACTGCACTTTTAATTTATATTTCTCTCAAGAGTTTTCATATGATAAGAAGTTATTTGTTATTTTCTTTTCTGAATATCATCTGTTCATATTCTTTGCCTATTTTCCTATTGTGTTGATGGTCTTTGTGTAACTAACTTATAGAAACTTTGAATAATAAGAAAATAAACCCTTTGTTTATAATGTGTGTTGCAAACAGTCTTCTTAACCTTTTGTTGGCCTTTAGATGTTGTTTATGCCATCCCCTGCTATGCAATTTTTTTTCCATTATGGCTTCTGGGTTTTATGTCATACTTAGAAAAGCCTTCCCAGATTATTAAAAAAAGTTCTCCTGTTTTTTTCAATTTTTTTTAAACGTTTAAGTCTCTGCCTTATCTGAATGCACTGTGATGTAAAAGTGTTTAAATCTTATTAATTTTCAATCTCATACAAAGGAAAAACAATTTTAGACAAAAATGAATCAAACTATCATCAGTACCAGAGATTCCATATCAATCTTTTCCTTTTCAAAAGTGTTAACGTATTCAGAGAGGCTAAGTGCTTCCAGAGTTTCTTGCAAAGTCAGGACTTCTTCATTTTCAACATCAAGGTCACAAGACTCATCCAACGTCAGCTTTGGCTCTTCAGGTATCTTTTAAAAAAAAAGTTGGGAGAACATTACAGAGTTCCCATAAAATGTCTTCTGATCTACGGAAAAATCTTAATTCTGTCCTATACACAAATCATAATTTTTGGCAGTTTGCTATCCAAAGTTTGAATATTCTGAAAAAGTATATAAATTTAGTAAATCACGCATGCTCCCATTTCTTACAATAATTTACTTCACATTTTTTAAAGAAACCATAAACTGTCTCTCACATTTAAATTTATAATACATAAGGAAGACGAGTGAGAAACTCAAATAATGAGCTCTATGATTCCATTGCACTCCTAAAGCTCAGGGTATTCTGTTACATAGAATCAGTTCAGATTGTGAAAAACTCTTCAGCTCCAACTCTGAATCTAGAGGTCAATTGGGCCATACCTGCTTTTCCTGAAAATGTGGCTGCTTCACAACTCCATTAGCAACAGCTAAAGGCTCAGGAGACTTTGATAAATTCAAATCTTTTTGATTAGACAGGATGTCAAACAATATTAAAGAACCTTAAAAAAAAAAAAAGAAGCATTTTGCTTTATAATGTACTAGGTGCTTTTATAACACTAAATAAATTCTCCTCCTTTTTTTTGTTCAAAGTCCCAAGCAGAAGTCACATAAAGTTAGATGTTAATCAAGATCTGATAATCAATATTCTTGTTTTACCAAGTAGTAGAATAAATTAAAATATAAAGCATTCCTAGGTAACATGAAAGGCAAATAAGGCAGAATGTAAACTCAAAGCATTCATTTCTACCCTTTATAAAACTTAAAATCTATAATTCTAAATCTTGAACTAACAACGTCACCCACATTGAAAGCAGGGATGACTCAACAAAAATTGTATTTAAATGTGGCTATTTGGAAGTTTTACCTAAACTGTGACCAGCAACAGAGACCCCTCCTTTGAAGTCTGGGTTCCGACTCATGAAGAGTGCATACAGACGGTTTATCTCCAATCCCACTTTCTCCACAATCCTCTGACAGTAGATGGGGCTGTTGTAAAATAAAATGTCTAGCAAGGTTTCATTAGTAAAGTGACGAAACCGACCAATACTTGGTAAAGTGATTTTCTTAATATTCCTGTTCAGAAAGAAAAAGAAGTATGTTTAGTCAGTAAGCACCTTAAATTTATCGGTTTTTAAAAGTTTCAATTTTGAATCCTGAAAATACACTAAGTAAAAAAAGATCCCACAGACTAATTATGAGTTGATTTTATAGACAGTTACTGTAAACAAATCAAGATAAACCAAAGAAGTTGTCATTTGTGCCTATAACTATACTATGAACTTGGGGATTCTCTGAAGTTATCATATAAAATAAGGCCAAAGCGAAGATTTTTAATTCATTTTTAAAGAGGAAAGCCTACTCTTCCATTTTTCTTCCAGTTTACTGGAAATCAGGATACCTGACAAAAATTGTGGGTGGCCAGGACAATAGAGAATGTAGCAAGAAGTAAAAAAGGAGCTTAATGGAATGAAAATCTCTCCTGATTTGAGAATGGCCATACTTCAGGAATACCCAAAGAGAGAGAAAGCACCCCCATAACAGGGCTTCACATGGAGAGAACAGAATGTTTGTAGCGTTAGTTTTATTAAAGCACGTGCCCTGAAACATCATGATGTTCACTAAAATCCAAGTATGTCATTAGCCCTGTGTCCCCAGCATAAATATTTTCTAAATCTGTGCTTCCCAACTGGAAGCATTCCAAATTGAGTGGAGGCATTTTTAGTTGTCACAGTGCCTGGTAAGTGCTGCTGGCATTTAGACTAAGGATATTAAATGGCCTACAATACACACAACAGTCTTACATGACACAGAACTGTCCTGCCAGAAGAGTCTCCACTGAGAAACAATAATCAGTGGTTCTCAACCAAGGGCGATTTTATCCCCAGGGGACATCTGCAATGACTAGAGACATTTTTGGTTGTTAAATTAAGGGTAAGGTCGTGCTACTCTTATCTAGAAGGTAGAAGCCTAGGATGCTGCTAAACATCCTATAGTGTACAGGACAGCCCCATGTGTGAACCACTTATAGATCAGTATTTTAAAACCAGCTTAAGTTTCTTAGATTCTCTTAAATATTTACAATAGGAATACACACACACGTACGTACGTATATACATGCATGTGCACGCACACACAAAGTAGCACATAAACTTAAGTGTTTAATCATATGTCAGAACAAGTATATAAAGTTTTTAAGTGTATCTGTTGAAGTCATAATAAACTACTTTATACTATAGTTTAAAATTTGAATCTAAGTTTGACTAATCTGAAAACCAAGCTATCAAAATCCACAAACCTGTCAACACCTGTGGCATCCCCACCCAAGGAACTATGCCAATGAACCGGAAGGAATTCCACTCTGCTTACTTTCCGATCATCTAAAGATTTCTTGAAATGTGTCTGCAGCAATTTGAGAGAAACCACCCTAAAATCATCCACTTAAAAAAAAAAAAAAACAATTTTAGAGAAATGCAAATCAAAACTACAATGAGATATCATCTCACACCAGTCAGAATGGCCATTATCAAAAAATCTAGAAACAATAAATGCTGGAGAGGGTGTGGAGAAAAGGGAACCCTCTTGCACTGTTGGTGGGAATGTAAATTGATACCGCCACTGTGGAGAACAGTATGGAGGTTCCTTAAAAAACTACAAATAGAACTACCATATGACCCAGCACTCCCACTACTGGGCATATACCCTGAGAAAACCATAATTCAAAAAGAGTCATGTACCAAAATGTTCATTGCAGCTCTATTTACAATAGCCCGGAGATGGAAACAACCTGAGTGTCCATCATCGGATGAATGGATAAAGAAGATGTGGCACATATATACAATGGAATATTACTCAGCCATAAAAAGAAATGAAATTGAGCTATTTGTAATGAGGTGGATAGACCTAGAGTCTGTCATACAGAGTGAAGTAAGTCAGAAAGAGAAAGACAAATACCATATGCTAACACAAACATATGGAATTTAAGAAAAAAAATGTCATGAAGAACCTAGGGGTAAAACAGGAATAAAGACACAGACCTACTAGAGAATGGACTTGAGGATATGGGGAGGGGGAAGGGTAAGCTGTGACAAAGCGGGAGAGAGGCATGGACATATATACACTACCATACGTAAGGTAGATAGCTAGTGGGAAGCGGCCGCATAGCACAGGGAGATCAGCTCGGTGCTTTGTGACCGCCTGGAGGGGTGGGATAGGGAGGGTGGGAGGGAGGGTGACGCAAGAGGGAAGAGATATGGGAACTTATGTATATGTATAACTGATTCACTTTGTTATAAAGCAGAAACTAGCACACCACTGTAAAGCAATTATACTCCAATAAAGATGTAAAAAAAAAAAAATCAGGGAAGACAAATTAACTTGATTAAATTTTCCTAGCTTGATTAAGTAGTTAGCAATTACCTCCTTTATACCAGTATTTTTTATAACACAAACTTTTCAAGAAAAAAAAAAAAAGATGACAAAATCAGTCCAAAAAAGAAAAAAAACCAACCTTTCGGAAGTTCTTGTTCGTGTTTCATTATTTTACAGGAATATATAAATGACTGAAAAACATTAGCTCAACTACCATTACTGGGAGGCAGAAATGCACTGTGGGTAGACTCTGGAATCAAATTACCTGCTCCAGAACCTACAGACCGTGACACGGGAGAGGTTAACTCATCCTCTGGGCCTCAGTTCCTCCCTTAATAGTAAAGATAACAGTAACAGCACCAACACTCCAAAGGGTTATTGTGAGGGTTAAATGATACAACTCATGCAAGATACTTGGGACATACCAAGTATTCAATAAATATGAACTATTACTACAAACATAAAAATAAAACTTCCAAAATTTAAGTAAACCAGGCAGATTCACAATTCCTTTAAACAACTTCTCACAACTAATTCACCATAAATCAGTTCAACGCACAGGTGTTCCTAGTGGCTGGAAGTGCTCAGGCAGAGGTTGTCAAAAAGGCTAAATTATTTCCAAGATCCCTTCTAATTCTTCACGATCTAGGATTTTATGAGTTATAAATGTCATAAGAGCAAATGAAGTACAAAGTAGTATTGCCCAGTGATCATTTAAATCTCCTCTTACAGTCCCTCAGCCAACAGTATACAGCTGGAAACCATCTTAAAAATGAAGGTTTAAAAGTTCTAGTAGTTCTCCAATCATTTCATGAAATAAAGTGACTAACGCTTACCACATTCAATAATGCTTCTAAAGCGCAAGTCACACACAGGTCCAATGCCATGCACTATGAACACCAAATGGTCAACCGGAGGCATTTCCCCTGCAAAAGAAAGAAAGAAAGACATTCATCCATGCATATATACATACATACACACACACACACACACACACACAAGCTGGGGACTGTTTAGGTTTTCTTAATTGAATAGCAATATTCAATACCCCTTTTGTCATCATAAACTTGCCAAAATCAGATGAACGCAGCTCAAAGTCCACCTTTTGGCAAATAACAGTGAACTAGACCAAGGAGTGGAGGAAGCAGGCCATTTGTGATCCCAGAAGCTATGAGCCAATGACGATCATCAGTTTTGTACCTATAGAGGCTCCATAACCTTGTAATTTCTTCAGAACTCCCCAGGGCACTAAGCCCCACATGGAGATTCCACTTGCCAATATAAAACTTCAAAATCTTTTCCCAAAATCCTTCTCTTTGTTAGATTCACACATACTATACATGAACATTTCCAAGTTAAATCTACTATTTTACTCTGGTTATTTCATACAGATTCATAATATGAGTACATTTATTTCCAAATCCTGCTCACTGCCTTTTTTTATAAATAAAGTTTTATTGCAACACAGCTAGGCCCATTTGTTTGCATACAAATGCTTTCACACTACAATGGCAGAGTTGCGCAGAGATACAGCAGAGTCTGCATGGCTTGCAAAGCCTAAAATATTTACTACTTCGCCCTTTGCAGAAAAAATTCACCACTCCTGCACTAAAGTAATACAAACTAGTTGAGGCATGACAAAACAAGCCCAAAAATATTGCCAAAAGCCTAGTTTCAACAGCAAAGTGCTTCTTCACAACAATATATATTTTAGAATCTATATTACATGGTTTGTGCACCTTCAACAGAATTCTAAATTAAAGAACAAACAGATATAAAAGTAATAAAAAGGAAAGATCTGTGCCAACCTAGCTGATTTCTGCATGTTATGGCAGGTAATCCTAATAACTATTTCCTTTTTTCATCATTCTAAAATAGAGAAGTCTAAAAATGACCTTAGTCCTAAACAAACTGTACGAACCATCAGGAATTTCATCAAGGTTATCATCAACTCCACGCTTTACAACCCTGGGCCTTGTCTGTCCATCTTGTGTGGTCCCCCATTCATCTGGCACTGATGAGGGCTGGAACTGAACAATAACCTTCAAGATATGAGAGAAGGATTATGACAGAGCTCACTATCAAATTCATTCTCACTATAAGCTAAATACATAATAAACTACTTCATAGTATAATTTATAATCAGATACTTGTACTGTTCCTCCAAAATCAATTTTGTTAACAGTCCTGCTAGCGTTCAGTAACCATTAAAACTAAGTAAATCAATACCATTATTTCGAATGCTTATGTTGGAAAATAATACAACTAAATCAGAGGTAGTATGCCTTGATTTAAAAATATAACAGGGCTTCCCTGGTGGCGCAGTGGTTGAGAGTCTGCCTGCCGATGCAGGGGACACGGGTTCGTGCCCAGGTCCAGGAAGATCCCACATGCCGTGGAGCGGCTGGGCCCGTGAGCTATGGCCGCTGAGCCTGTGCATCCGGAGCCTGTGCTCCGCAATGGGAGAGGCCACAACAGTGAGAGGCCCGTACCGCAAAAAAAAAAAAAAAAAAAAATTCAGGTTTACACATAAGAAATAAAAGTAGAGGAATCCTTGTTTTATAAATACATATAAGGCAAAATCCTCTAAATAACAACGTGCAAATTCAATCTCAATGTCCAAAACGGATTTACCTACCACTTTTCAGGAAGACATATACTATTCTGTTAAATCAACTGTATTAAATTTAGTCCAGTGTTACATGGAAAAATCTCAAATAAACAACCTAACCTACCATCTAAAGGAATCAGGAAAAGAAGAGCAAACAAAGCCCAAAGTCAGCACAAGGAAGGAACTAAAAAAGATCAGAGAGCAAATAAATAAAATTGAGACCAAAAAAAAAAAAAACAACAGGAAAGATCAATGAAACCAAGAGCTGGTTTTTTGAAAAAAATTAACAATATTGATAAACCTTTAGCCAGGCTTACCAAGGAGAAAAGAGAGAGGACCCAAATAAACAAAATAAGAAATGAAAGAGGAGAAATAGCAACTGATACCACAGAGACACAAAAAAAACCCGTAAGAGAATATTATGAACAGTTATATGCCAACAAATTGGACATATTAGAAGAAACAAATTTCTAGAACCATACAACCTGCCAAGACTGAATCAAGAAGAAACAGACAATTTGAACAGACCAATCACTAGTAGTGAAACTGAATTTCTAATAAAAAGAACTCCCAGCAAACTAAAGTCCAGGACCAGAGAGCTTCCCATGGGAATTCTATCAAACATATAAAGAAGAGCTGAGAAGCTGATACCTACCCTTCTCAAACTATTCCAAAAACTGAAGAGGAGGGAACACTCCCAAATTCATTCTATGAGGCCACCATTACCCTGATACCAAAACCAAACACACTACAAAAAAAAAGAAAATTACAGGCCAATATCTTTAATGTATATGTAAAAACTGTCAACAAAATACTAGCAAACCGAATCCAACAATATATAAAAAGGATCATACACGATGATCAAGTGGGATTTATTCCAAAGATGCAAGGATGGTTCAACATTTGCAAATCAATTAATGTGATATACACATTAACAAAAGGAAGGATTAAAAATCACAATTATCTCAACAGATTCAGAAAAGCATTTGACAAAATTCAACATCTATTCATGGTAAAAAAAAAAAAACTCTCATCAAAGTTGGTACAGAGGGAACATATCTCAACATAGTAAAGGCCATTTATGAAAAAACCCACAGCTAACAGCACACTCAGTGATGAAAAGCTGATCATATTTCCTCCAAATTCAGAAACAAGACAAGGATGCCCACTCCTGCCACCTCTATTTAACATAGTATTGGAAGTCCTAGCCACAGCAGTCAGAGAAAAAGAAATAAAAGGTATCCAAACTGGAAGGGAAGAAGTAAAACTGTCACTATTTGCAGATGACATGACACTATATATAGAAAACCTTAAAGTCTCCACCAAAAAACTATTAGAACTGATAAATGAATTCAGTAAAGTTGCAGGATACAAGATTAGTATACAGAAATCTGTTGCTTTTCTATACACTAAAAATGAACTATCAGAAAGAGAAAGCAAAAAAAGACAATCCTGCTTAAAATCTCATCATGAAGAATAAAATACCTAGGGGGAATTCCCTGGTGGTCCAGTGGTTAGGATTCTGGGCTTGCACTGCCAGGGGCCCAGGTTCGATCCCTGGTTGGGGAACTAAGATCCCACAAGCTGTGCAACATGGCCAAAAAAAAAAAAAAGAAGAAGAAAATACCCGGGAATAAACTCCAATGTTCATAGCAGCACAGTTTACAGCAGCCAAGATATGGAAGCAACCCAAGTGTCCATCAACAGACAAATGGATAAAGAAGATGTGGTACACATACATACACACACACACACACACACACACACACACACACGATGGAATACTACTCAGACATAAAAAAGCATGAAATTCTGCAATCTGCAGCAACATGGATGGACCTAGAAAATGTGTGTAGTGAAATAAGTCAGAGAAAGGCAAATACTGTATATCACTTTATGTGTGGAATCTAAAAAATAAAACGGATGTATCAATAGATACCAAAGCAGAAACAGACTCACAGATTAAAAAAAAAAAACCAAAGTAGTGGTTCCAGTAGGGACAGGGAAAGGGGTAGGGCAAGATTGGGGTGTGGAATTAAGAGACACAAACTACTACATATAAAATAGGTTAGCAACAAGGATATATTATACAGCACAGAGAATTATAGCCATTATTTTGTAATAACTTTTAATGGAGTATAATCTGTAAAACTACTGAATCGCAATGCTGTACACCTGAAACAAGTATAATATTATAAGTCAACTATACTTCAATTAAAAAATAAAATAAATTAATAGTTTAACATTAACCTTCCACCTCTCCCAAAAAAAGAATGCATGCAAGATGGTATGTAAAATTTTGTATGCTTATATAAAAAGCAAAAGTTAAAAAAAAATTAAAAAACAAAAGGGTAAGTGTGGTTACCATTAAGAGGCAAAACTAGGGGAATGCAGAGGTAAGAGGCTTTTGTTTTTCATTTGATACCCTTTTATACTGTTTAAACTTTGATGGCATATGAATGTTTTTATTTTTACTTATTTTAACAACAGTAAGGACTATAGAGGTGGTTAGAATATAGGTTTTTGTTTTTCTTTTACACTTTTCTGTAATAAATAGCCTATGTTCTGAGAAACTACCATATTACTAGCATTATGCTAAATGCTTTTGCATAAATTACCTCACTTCATCAAAAATATGACCCTGGGGGGTAAATCTTATTTATTGCGAGTGAGGAACCTGGAGCTTAAAGAGATTAAGGATGGTAAATGGAAGACTCTAAACACCACACCCAATATCTTTAAAAAAACAAGAAAGGTTTCCAGAGATGATACAAATAAAGAGGAAGAACTTATTTTTACTTTAAAGGTTGAAACAAACCATCATCAAGGGCAAGGTAGGCAAACTATTGCCTGCAGGTCAAACCTGGCCCACTACTTGTTTTTACAAATAACATTTTATTGAAAATAGCCAGGCCCATTGGCTTACATACTGCCTGTAGCTGCTTTCAGAGACTACATGGCCTACAAAGCCTTCAATATTTACTCTCTGGCCCTTCACAGAAAAGTCTGCTGAGCCTGGATCAAGTACAAAAATTTATCAAGCTTAACTTCAACGATGCATACTAAGCTTCAGCTACTGTGTTACCATAAACAGAAACATCATGAGACAAATTTAAATTTCATTTTAGTTTCTATCATTGATATCAACTGTAGCAAACTTAAAAGCAATGCACTAGTTATAAATATATCCCTACTGCAGAGTAAAAATGAACATTTATCAAACATTCAGTAAAATAATTATTTTTTAAAACCTAAACACTTTAATATCTTAAACAACATCACTACCTTTGGATTGTGCATAACAATTGTCTCCCCACTCGGAAACTCTAATCTGCGGTGCCACTGATTTGTGGTTACAGCTTTTTTATATTCAGCCTACAAGGGAAACAACATACAATCCAGTAAGACAAATCTATTAAGAGAAAGTGTGGAAGAAAATTATAACTATGACAGTAATAAAAATAATAGTAATAGCAGCTCTCCTGTACTAACTGGCTACCATACTTAATATCATTTTACATACAGTACCTCACTTAACCGCTCTCAATCAGCGCTAAATAATATTATCCCCATTACCTACAGGTGAAAACCAAGGTTTAAACAGTCTATTAATTTCCTAGGGCTGCCATAACAAAGTACCACAAACTGAGTGGCTTATAAAATCAGAAACTTATTGCCTCACAGTTCTAGAGGCTAGAAGTCTGAAACCAAGGTGTCAGCAGGGCCACATTCCCTCTGAAACTCATAGGGAACTCCTTCCTCGCCTCTTCCTAGCTCCTGGTGGTCTGTCAGCAATCTGTAGTATTCCTTGGCTTACAGACGCATCACTCCAATCCTCTACTTTCACATGGCCTTCTCCCTCTACGTTTGTCTTAACATGACTGTCTTCTTATAAGGACGCCAATCATATTGAATTAGGGGCCCACCCTACTCCAGTGTGATCTCTTCTTAATTATATCTGCAACAACTCTATTTCCAAATAAAGTCACATTCTGAAGTACTAGAAGTTAAGACCTCAACCTATCTCTCTCTCTTTTTTTTTTTTTTTTTGGTGGTGGGGGGCAGACACAATTCTAATGCTAGCAGGCAGTTTTAGTTCACAGTTGCACAAGACCACACAGTGATCACAGAGGTAAGGAGCAAAAGCAGAACTGTGGTTCACTCCCACCCACGACCTTCTGACTCCAAAGACTTGACTGTCCCACCACTTTCTTACTCTCCCTCCAGAGACACTATTCTGCTCTCTATAAGGCAAAAGTCTGAGGGTCTCTTGGAGAAAGATTCAAGACCAGGTAAGGGGGAACCTCTGGTACACCCACTGTCCAAAGTCTTTTTTTAAATGAGTAACAGTGGGACTTCCTTGGTGGCGCAGTGGTGAAGACTCTGCGTTCCCAATGCGGCCCGGGTTCAATCCCTGGTCAGGGAACTAGATCCCACATGCATGCCACAACTAAGAGTTCTCATGCCACAACTAAGGAGCCCACTGCTGCAACTAAGGAGCCGGTGCAACCAAATAAATAAATATTTTTTAAAATGAGTAACAGTGATTATTTGACAATCATGTCAAAATAGAAGTGTTTCTTTTTATCTCCTGGGCAGTCATTCAGTAACAATTCCTCTCCATCAGCCTCTATCCAGCTGACCCTCTTCCTCACTACTTTTTAAAAAAATTTTAATATATTTGTTTACATTTTTTTAAAAGCAAGATCACAAACAAAAATGTTTAAAGATTCACCATCTTAAGAATTATTTTCATTTCTTCGTATTCCCTTTCAATCCACAGCTTTATAATAAATCTTGTCTGGTAGAGTATGTTTCTACTTTTCATTCTTCAAAATGGTCTTGATTACTCTTGATACTTTGATCCTCCATATAAAATTTAGGAGCAGTCTGCAAATTTTACTTAAAAAACCCTGATGTGACTTTGATTGGGATTACATACAATTTATAAAATAATTTGGGAAGAACTGACATCTTTATTATGTTGAGACTGTGCATCTATGAATGTAATATTTTGGTCTATTTCTTTAAGGTCATCTTTTACATCCTTCAATTCTGCTTCATAGTTTATTCTCCATAAAGTTCATATATACCTTTTGTTGGACGATTTTTCTACTTAGCCTGTAGTTTTGTTAGTGTTATAGTCTTCTTTTATTATTATGGTTTCTAATTGGTTATTTCTATTGTGTAGGAATGTTATTAATTTTTATATGCTGATTTTATATCCACAGACTTGCTGAACTCTTACACTGGTACTAATGAAATTTCTAGAGGTTCTCCTAGTTTTCTATGCAGACATTGGTGTAATTATCAAATTAAGGTGTTTTTTGTTTCCAATTCTTCTATTGTTTTGTTTTAGTGCTCTGATAGGATAGGATCATCTACAACACTAGCAATATGTATCACTTGATTCTCATTTTCTCACTGGCTTTTTCATTTCCTAACCTCCTCTGCCTCTTCCCTGATCTGGCTTGAGTTTCCTGGGTAGAGGCTGAACAGGAACTAAGGTCTCCTAAAGTTAAGAACAGCTATGTGCTATTGAGACGGTCAATACATGAATTCCATCCTTGAAGCCTGTGTCACCCATTTATAATCAAATATAGTATACACTTTCAAATACTGCTTAGACTTGAAAATATATACTTTAGCTTCAAAATAATAGGACTAAACATTCAACCTTGGGATGCTATACCTTCAGTAGGGTCTTGTCAAGGGTACCAAAAATTATAGTACACATTTGTTTGTTTATTTATTTAGGTCTAAAATTAAGCCAAAGATATCAGCATTCCTTTACATATTTTATTCCTTATTCAAATGATTAAAATTATGTTTTAGGAGACTGGTGCCTCCTGATATTTGGTATTTCCAGGAACAAAATTAATTTTATGCCTTCTTTTCAGTCTTTGCCCTTACCTGGGTTCTGACTCAGCTCTAAATCAGTGTTTTTCAAACTGTGGGTCATGACCAGCAACAAACTGTAAAATTAATATTTTCAATGACATAGAAAATATCTAACTGAATGACACCTAGTGAGGTAAGTGTTGTTCCATGTACCTTTCTTTGTTTCTAATGGTGCGTTAGAGCTCACTCATATCAGCTCACAAGAGCTGATCACACATACCGCTTCCCAACTCTGTGTCTAGTTACATCATGTTGCTAGCTTACTATTGGCCATGGTGGGAGTATTCACACCATGGAAATCAGCAAACACTATAAATCAGGGGTTTTTTTCCCTGGAGAGCCAGTTTACCAAACACCACTGCCTCTGATAAATAAACACACATACTCATGTGTGTGTATGTGTGTGTGTGTGTGTGTGTGTAAAATGTGGGTACTAAATCTCAATCTAAAATGTATTCTTACTACGCACTGAAATGAAAAACATTTGAGGCCTCTGTTCTCAACAAGCTTCTTTTCCAATTTACTTAACCCCAACTAACATCTGTCTTAACTTCAGGCCAATATTCACCTTTTTGTACTGTTTTGGTTATAGAACAGTATTTCATAGTCACTATTATAGAGATTAATATTTATAGGGCAGGCACAATTGATAATGACTATGACTAAGGATTACATTTACAAATTTTCTTTTGAAAAAGCAAAATACTCCACAAAAAATCTGTACTATTATAGGTATAAGAAAAACACACACAAACACACAAAAAGAAAAACACGTATATGAATAAAGAACCGTTTAAAAAAATATTTTTAAAATGTAACATTTTATTTGAAAGGATGACAAGATTGTGATTTAATTTTTTTCTTATTTCTATTCATTATATTATGATGTTCTTCAAGGACAAAAAAATTTAGTAATTAACAGTCAGTTGCTAAACTTGACTGTCAGCTCCTAAACAGAACATAAAGCCCAGTCCTTGCTTGAAGCTTTCAAAATATGAATCTAGGGAAGATTAACATTTTAGAGGTCCCTTTTAATGTCAATATTAGTATTGTTTTAATGTTAGTGTTGGTTACATAAGTTTTAGTTAATACATTAAAAAATAGTAACTAAAATGTTCCATACTCCATTTCCCATGTATGCAGATGAATTCATTTAACTTATTTCAAATATTTAATTACTCAATTATTAAGTAGAATTATAACAAGAAATTAACACAATTATGTAAAACAACATTAACCACCAATTTTAAGATGGCTAAAAAGTCTCACAATATTTGTTCCTATTCTTATATTTGTTTTCATAAACCAGAGGTGAATTTCAAGCCTTTTACTGAATATTAATTTGAAAAGCATCCATCTCCTTGGCATGTGTTGTCAGCAGCATAGCATAGCAGCCTAAGCTCTTTTGAAGATTTGATATAAGTACCTTATTATATTAGATCTGTGATGTTCCCCTGAAAAACGTTCTATCTTTAGACACCGAGGCCACAATTAGTACCTCATAAAAGATGACACCGATTAAAAGGCCATCTTCCCTGCGCACAGGATCAAGATAGGCTGTCTTGTAAATAAAGTCTGCTCCACTGTGAGTGATGTTACATGAGGCTCCAACGTATACAGAGTCTATGTGTTTTAAAGAAAAGCATAAAGGAATAAAGCCCACGTACCTCCAGTTTTTCACTGAACTCCTCTGTATAGGGAATAAATCTGCTGTCTGTGTCCCCTTTGTAAAACCAAGTACAGCGTCTCACTTCAGCTGGCTCCTCTTCCCAGTACACGGCTTTCCTCATCCGGTCATAGAGGTAAACGTCGTAGCGCCCTCCATCAGTGCCTAGAACCACATTCTCAGGGTCTGGTTGGACTGGAGCACAAAGACCACATTTTAACTCGACAGTTACAAGGTACATTTAAGAGTAATAAATAATGAATATGGTGACTCATCTATCCTTAAAGACAAAGAACTAAGCTCATTTTTTTAAAAAAACAGAAGTTTAAAATTAATCTGTGCTGCTCAAAATGATGATTCTTTTAAGTGGAGAAGAAATAACGAGGGTAAAATATAAAAGCATGATCATGAAATAATTCAAATAATTGGTAGTTTTTTGGTTTTTTTTTAATCAAAGCAGCAATGCTCCATGAAGCATACTTCTAAAGAATAGGTGATTTTTAAGTCCCAAGATGAAATATCATCAGGATAAACAAAGAAACCTACTTCTATAGTGAAGACTTCTCAGAGTCTTAACACACTCTTGTGCACTATCTCAAGAGATGGATGTAGTTACAGCACTTCCAAAACTCATCTGACCATGGAACACTTTTTTCACAGCATCTTCAGTAACAAGAGTTCCATAGAAAATGCTTTATAAACGCCCTATAGCTACAAACAAATAAGGGAAATAAGAAAACTGACACGTGGGTTATATGAACGACTCTATTTCTTGGATTTAAACTACCTTTAAACAAAAAAAGAAAATTACTAAAACATTTCTTCAAATACCTTGCTCAAAAAACTCAGAACTTACATTAATATTATCATCTTAAGGTACAGAGACTGGCAGGCTCTACAAGGATTAAAGAATTTGACATTCATAAAAAGTAGGCCATGGATAAATACTCTTCATTTCTCTCTTCCTAAAATCAGATACAAATGATGCAGGATTTGTGCTTACCTGAGTTATAGATTTCTTCAAGATTCAAAGAGTCAAACACACTGAAAGGCATCCACAGTTGTCTGTATTCTATCTCCTTGCAGTAAAACCAGTGGGGTTGGACAGGTTCATATTGGTTTTGAAGTAGAAAAGGAGATGACGCTTGCACAGAGGGACCCGCAGGTCTAGCAGGTGCCTGCTGCTGGGTTGGAGGAGACAGCCCTGGCTGCACTGAAGGAGGAATCTGGGGGGGACAAAAGTTAGGACCATCACGTCTGTCCAAAGGAACAATTCTGTATATGTTTCACACACAAACTAACATAGTAATGATTATCCTAAATATTTCTCTAGACAACTATTTAATAACCAGGCTCCAAAGCAAGTAAAATTTTTAAAAATCTAACAAACCCCAAAATCAGTTGCAAAGTGAACAGGACTTTCTCACACTGGTGGCAAAGTAAACTAATACCTTTACAGAAATCAACCTAGCAGTATGTCTCTTGTGATTCATTTAATCTTTAAAATATGCATATTCATTGGGAATTCCCTGTTGGTCCAGTGGTTAGGACTTGGCGCTTTCGCTGCTGTGGCCCAGGTTCAATCCCTGATCAGGGAACTAAGATCCCACAAGCTCCATGGACAAAAATAAATAAATAAATAAAAATAAAAATAAAATGTGCATATTCCTTGACCTAGACATTCCATTTCTAAGAACTTATCCTAAAGATATAATTGTAAAAATTTACCCATAAGAATGTATATCAAAAAGTTATTTATAATAGACAATCAGTGGACACAATCTAAATGTCTAATAGAAACCTGATTAAATAAATCATCTTTTACTCATATGCCGGAATTCTCTAGAACCATTAAAAACGTTTTAGAAAAAATCTTAATAACACCTAAAATATGTTCACAAAAAAACATACATAATGCTTGTGTTGGGACTTCCCTGGGGGCACAGTGGTTAGGCATCCGCCTGCCAGTGCAGGGGATACGGGTTCGAGCCCTGGTCCAGGAAGATCCCACATGCCCTGGAGCATCTAAGCTCGTGCACCACAACTACTGAAGCCTGCGCACCTAGAGCCCATGCTCTGAAACAAGAGAAGCCACCGCAATGAGAAGCACGGGCACCACAACGAAGAGTAGCCCCCACTCAGGCACAACCAGAGAAAGCTCACGCACAGCAACAGAGACCCAACGCAGCCGAAAATAAATAAAGTAATTAATTAAAAAAGAAAAAAAACCTCAAAACACTATGCTTTTATCTTGAAAAAAAGGATAAGAAAGACATAAAACAAAATAAAAACAGGGTTTTCTAGCGGCAATTTTTATTCATTTGGCTATTCGGCATTTTTCAATTTTTCTGTACTGAAAATACTTTTAAAATCAGAATACAATTATTTTTAAAAATTTTTATTAAAAATGATTTTAGAATATTCTATCAATGCAAATGTACTGAGGTTGATAACTGTACTGGGGTTATGTAAAAAATACCCTTATTCTCAGGAAATACACACTGAAGAATCTAGGAGTAAAGAATCATAATGTATTTAACTGATCTTCAAATGTTTGCCCCCAAAATTGCACATATACAGAGTGAGAAAGGAAGGGAGGGAGGGAGGGGAGAAAAGGATACTCCAACACGTGTCAGCGTGCACGTTCACAAATGATAGAACAAATGTTCATGACAGGTAAATCTGGATTAGGGTACTGGGGTGTTCTCTGTCCTCTTTTTATGTTTGCAACCTTTTTTTTTTTTTGCTGTACGTGGGCCTCTCACTGCCGTGATGCCTCCCGCCGCGGAGCACAGGCTCCGGACGCGCAGGCTCAGCGGCCATGGCTCACGGGCCCAGCCGCTCCTCAGCATGCGGGATCTTCCCGGACCGGGGCACGAACCCGTGTCCCCTGCATCGGCAGGCAGACTCTCAACCACTACGCCACCAGGGAAGCCCTGCAACCTTTTTTTATATTTAAAATTGTCATTTTAGAAATTCTTAATTAGGAATCTTTACAAAATTTCATCAGCAAACAAAGTATACTAACTTATATTACATGCTACAAATCTGGTTACTTTCCAATATGCTGAAATCCAACATTACCAAGAGTTTGTGTATTGGTAAGATTTAAATTAGATGGTAAATGGAACCCATTCTTTATCCCCAAGAGAGAAGTCAGGTTACACTCTGATTGAAATACTATTATCTCTGCCACACTGGGCTGGGTTCTTAATTCTTCCTTTCAGTCATTTCCCTTTTTTTTTGATTCAGTTCACTTCCCTTTGGAAGTCAGTTGAATAATTAGTGGGGAAAAAAGGCATAAAGGAATTTCATAAAATTTACCCAATGCAAAAGTTATTCCATTGCTCCCCTGAGACAGAGTTTGACTGTCTAGATCCAAACTCCATAAATGTAAATAAAAGAAATTATTGGAGTAATCAATTTTAGTCCCACTAATTGAGTGTTTTGATTGAGTAGTATAATTAAAAAATGAGAAGCTGGCAGTCTGTTAATAATTGCTCCAACTCTCACATGTCCCTAGATGACATTTGTTATTGATATCTTACATTAAATCTGGAAATATTGGCATATGGTTAACTCATTAAAATCAATTACTACCTCCATAAATAGATAATATAAACTAAAATATGAACCATTCAATGAGCTATCTTTAAAAGATTGTTTACTTCAAAGCATGTAGCTTAAAAAAAATACCCTCTGAAAATAATTTGTCATCATATTGATTATTTAAAGCACAGTGTTGGGCTTCCCTGGTGGCGCAGTGGTTGAGAGTCCACCTGCCAATGCAGGGGACACAGGTTCGTGCCCCGGTCCGGGAAGATCCCACACGCCGTGGAGTGGCTGGGCCCATGAGCCATGGCCGCTGAGCCTGTGCGTCCGGAGCCTGTGCTCCGCAACAGGAGAGGCCACAACAGTGAGAGGTCCGCGTACCACAAAAAAAAAAAGAAAAAAAGCACAGTGTTTCCAAAAACACAGGTTAAGATGAGAGCGATTAAAAATTACAGTGAGTAATTAGGATATAAAAAACATGTTTCCATACCGATGGCAGAGATCCTGGAGGCATCTGGTACATCTGAACAGGGGGTCCAGAGGGCGGGGGATGGGTAGGATGGGCCGGTGTTTGGCCCTGCTGCAGCTGTGGTGGTGCAATATAAGGATTAGCCCTGCTGCTTACAGCTGTGTGGCGATATGGATTGTATCCTTGTTGGGGCGTTCCTTGGGGTGGGCTCCCAAAATTTGAAGGAGGGAGACTACTAGGCTGAGAAGGCAGATAAGTATTTATTCCCATTTGTGAAGCAGGTGGAGCACCATAGTGAGCCTTCGAAATGGATGGTGAAAATGCATTCGACATATCTTGGGATCCGGTGGTAAAAGGGAGAGCAGTTGCGGGCTTGGAGAATGCTGACTGTCCAGCCGATGTTGCTGCAGTTGTTAACGGTGACTGTCCAATATTCCCAAAAGGATCACTACTGCTTGATACCTGAGAGAAGTAACTAAATGTCTGTGGGGTAGACGTGTGAGCAGAAGTCTGACCAAGGAAGCTGTCCTCCTCACCTACATCTGTGGAATCCTCTGAAAGGGAACAGAAGGGTACATGGTTTAAAGGTATGCCATCACTCTGTAGATAAGATTGTATACCGCAGATCTAGCAATTATACCTCTTATTTTGTTGTTCAAACTTACATTTCTGCATTAAAGACAATAATGAAAAACTTCTTTTTCTTTGAAATAAATAACTAGAAAACATGAATAAGAAACAAGAGGGAAAAATACTAACTCATTCGTAAGCTCACCTCCCAGAGACAATCACTGTTAACACGGTTAATATTTTGATACATACCTTTCCACACTTTTAAAATAAATATAGTTATATACTATTTATTTTGTAGACATGTATAAATTATGTAGACATATATGTATATACGAGAAGGTTTTAAAAATGGAAACAAAATCTATACTCCTAGTTTTACATGTTATTTTGAATACTGTTTTTTCCTGGTAAGAAACAATTCAAATACTATTCTGCTACCCAAACACACAAAACTTTATTTCTACAGTAAGGACAAGAAACTAAAGTACAGACATTAACTCTGTTGACAACAAGGGGTGTGTCAGGGCTCTTACCTACAAAGCACTGATTATATAAGTGAACATGTGGTATTTGTATTCCTGAGGCAAAGTAGGTCAACCATTAATTGCCATCCCTAAAACCACACAGTATCACAACCAGATAGTCATTAGAGAATGCCAAATCACTGGAAAAGTCATTTTCTAACTAAGGGAAGTTCTCCTCACTTCCCTTTGCCCAACTTGATCTTCACTGTGGGTATTATTAGCACCAAACTATTTATCCTCTCTTCTGCTACCAAGTCGTAAAATAGTGATAAAAACATTTTCCTTCTACATGGCCTCAAAAGTCCATTCTGGGCTTCCCTGGTGGTGCAGTGGTTAAGAATCCGTCTGCCAATGCAGGGGACATGGGTTCAAGCCCTAGTCCGGGAAGATCCCACATGCCGCGGAGCAAATAAGCCCGTACGCCACAACTACTGAGCCTGCGCTCTAGAGCCCACAAGCCTCAACTACTGAAGGTTGCATGCCACAACTACTGAAGCCTGCATGCCTAGAGTCCGTGCTCCGCAACAAGAGAAGCCACCGCAATGAGAATCCCGTGCACTGCAACAAGTAGCCTGCACTCACCACAACTAGAGAAAATCCGTGCAACAACAAAGAACTGACTCAGCCATACATACATACACACATACATACATACATAAATAAACAGAAATAAAAAAGCCCAGTCTACCTTTCCTCAGGAAACTTTTAGGAGGCCTTAGCTTCTAACGTTGTCTTCCTCTTCCTAATCTTTTCCTTCTCCCATCTCATTCCCTCCCATTTCCAATTCCCTCTTATCTCCCACTCCTGGAGGCATAGAGCAGATCAGAAGGGTGGACCCTCTCCCAGTACACAGGCACACTAGTCCCTGCCCTTGAGACCTGCCAAAGGGTGGCCTTTCAAGCTCTGAGCTCCTTCTTGACCTTTACTGAATGAGGCCTTCAGCTCTTAGGCTGCTCTCATTATATTTCACACACATCAATTTAACTGAGATACTCCACTATTCAAAATACTCCTCTGAGTTGTTTCTTTGTAACTAAAAATATCTTCCTGCACAAGGGCCCCACCCCCCACCCCGGCACCGTCTGCTTATATCGTTCTACTTTTCTGATACATTTACGATTCCAACCCTCTCTTTTCAGTCACATGAACCTCACTTGGACTCAGATTTCTTAGTTGATGTCTTAACATCTAAAAGCAGAGGAAAAAACCTCTGTGGTATCTTTCATCCTCTAAGACAACTTGGGATCAACCTGATTAGCATTAATTACAAACAAAATACTGATCTCAACAAGCTGCCAGCCTCACCTCAGGGGCACTTTCTAATTACATGTGGACACATCTGGCATCAAGAACCATAACTTTAATAAGCACCTGTATACCTGTGACACTCCCAACTCTGTCTCAAACTGAGACTGATCTTATGTGTCCCAGAACCTATTTTCCAACTGCCTCCTCAATACTTTTTGACAGGTTCAGCCACATATACCTCAGACTTAGTTAAGCCTGAACTGAATTTATCATCTTAACTGTCCCCCCTCATGTCCCCCTTTTACACATCTCACTAACCTCAACAGATGTCTGCTAACATCCATCCAGACACTCAAACCAGAAACCTCCTCTCTCAGACTGCTCCCTCCCCCTCACACCCTTCATTTAATCATTCAGATCCTCATTAAAGAAATATGTACACAGTATCCATTATATGCCAGGTGGTGCCATGTCTTGGGGCTGAAACTGAACAAAGAGAAGGGGACTCTGCACTGCACAGCCTGGACGCCCGTGAGTCACTAAATCCCAACAATTCGACTGTGTAGAAATCTCTCATATCTGTTCCCTGCTCTTCACACCCAGTGCGGCTGACCAGGGCTAGAGTGCCACCGGCTCCTGCCTGACTCGCAGTGGCTTCCAGATCGGCCACTCTTGCTTCGGTCAGCTTCACTCTAGTGCAATCTCTGCAATCTCAGGAAACTCCAGTCTTTCTGAAACACACCTCTAATCCCACTGCCTTGTTCAGAACCCTTCAAGGGCACCCTCCACACCCTACAGGGTAAACTACAAACTCCTCAGTGTGGTGTCTGAGGCCCTTCATGATCTGGGCCCCGCTAAGCACTTGAAGCACTCCCCTACATTCACTCTAATCACGTGGAGGGGTGCAGCGGGGGAGGGACGGGGTGAGAGGGAAAAAGCGGGGGATGGAAAGCGAATGTGAGTACCTACCACCAAATCCCACCAAATCAGCAGGTTTCTCTCACACCTCCAGACTCTCACATGTCTGTCTCCCCAGACTCCCTAATTTCTATGTATCCTTCAATATTCGGCTCAAGAACTGCCTCCTCTGTGAGGTCCTGAAGGCCCGAGGGATATCCTCTCCCTGGTCAGCCAGCCTGACAGCCACAGTTCTCACAGCAGCCTATCAATCCCTCTCTCCAGCCGTCATAAACCTGTGTCACAATTACTTACACAGCTGGGTACACTGCGTCTGTATATACTGTGCAGTCGTGAGGGCAATGCTGTCTGCTCCTCTGTGTCTCCCGGACATCGGGAACAGGGCCTGGCAAACGAAGCTGCTCAATCCAGGTTTGTGAAATGAAATTGCTTCCTATGTGTCTCTTTCACTGACATGATTAACTGTTGCTTCCAATATGACAGGTTCTCCTTTTGTCTCTGGAAATTATCTGAATGGGTTTCTAATGATCAAATCTTTTTTAAAGGTAGAAAAATATTTGTTACAGAATTTTAGTTCTAAAAAGTATTAATTTTCCTATTAAAAAAATAAACCGGGCTTCCCTGGTGGCGCAGTGGTTGAGAGTCCGCCTGCCGATGCAGGGGACACGGGTTCGTGCCCCGGTCCAAGAAGATCCCACATGCCGCGGAGCGGCTCGGCCCGTGAGCCATGGCCACTGAGCCTGCGCATCCAGAGCCTGTGCTCCGCAATGGGAGAGGCCACAACAGTGAGAGGCCCGCATACCGCAAAAAAAACAAAAATAATAAAAAAATAAATCATCTCCAAGAAACAATAGTTTTCAAGACAGGTAAGTTATCCTGTTACTTGGCAATGAATATGTTTAGCATTTACGGACAGTAAGAGACACAAACAAGTTATATAGCAAGGAAGATGGGGCATGAATCAAACATCTGTGAAGCAGAGGATGACATGAAAACCCCATGTACAGCCTTATTTATTCCTGCAACCTCCCAAAGCATTCTGCTCCAGCCATGCTAGTCCTCCACCAAAAATGGCAATGCTGAACCTTTCAGCCACACTATCAAAACAAGACATACATATTCCTGACTGCCACCCTTTCATTCATTCGACAAGTTTCTATTGAAAAATCGGTCTACAGCATACCAGACACTGTTATAGGCATAAGTTCCTGCTCTCATAGAGCTTATATGCTAGTGGGATAAGATAAACAAATATGGGACTTCCCTGGTGGTGCAGTGGTTAAGAATCCACTTGCCAATGCAGGGGACAAGGGTTCGATCCCTGGTCTGGGAAGATCTCACGTGCCACGGAGCAACTAAGCCCGTGTGGCACAACTACTGAAGCCTGTGCGCCTAGAGCCCATGCTCCGCAACAAGAAGCCACAACAATGTGACGCCCGCGCACCACAACGAAGAGTAGCCCCCACTCACCATAACTAGAGAAAGCCTGCGTGCAGCAACGAAGACCCAACGCAGCCAAAAATAAAAAGTAAAATAAATTTAAAAATTTTAAAAAGATAAACAAATATTTGTACACGTCAGGTGGTGATAAGTACCAAGAAGAAACATAACACAAGGGAAGAGGAACCATCATGTATTGTCTCCGATTTGCCCTTCTTCACTTCTCCATGAAACTTTCCTCAGTCTTCCAAACAAGAATAAATTATTCAACAGGAAAATATTCAACATTTACTGAGGATCTATGTGCTAGGCACTAAACAAGATCCTAGAAATAAAAAGGTAAATAAGTTATAGCTGCAAACTTCAAGAAGCCCACAGTCCAAATAGAGAGGCAGACATGTTTATTTCTTAAACATTTATATAACACTATGTGCCAAGCACTATATTCCGTGCCTTACAAAAATCAGTTCACTTCTCATCACAGCGCATATGGAAAATGAAGAACAGAGAGGTAAAGTAACATGCCTGAGGTCACACAGCAAGTAATTGGCAGGGCTAGGGCTGGAATACAGTCTGTGCTCCTAAACACCAGCTCTGGGTTATGCCACGTAATCGTTAAAAAGCAATCTCCCTAGACAATAATAAAGATATGTACAAAGTGCTAAGATGCACACAGGAGTGGGGACATGAGAACAAGCAAGGGCTCCTTAGAGAAAATGATGCATCGCCTTGAAAGATGACTGCGTTCTGTACCTCTACTTTGCAAATACTACGTGTCTATCCTAAGAGATATCCTACAGTACCCTAGGAGAGGAGGAGGCACTGTCTAATTTTTTTGCATTCCCTGCAAGCACCTGTGGAATGCCAGTTCATGAGTGTCTAGCACTGGGAACAGTTCCTTCCACGAAGAGCTTGGCCCCCGCCCCCAACATCCCAAAGTCCTCAGGCCACTCAAACCTGGCCACTGATGGCCCTGGCAAGGTACCAGAGGGTCGGGTCCAGGCACAAGGAAAACCTCCCGCCCGCCCCTCGCCACCGCCCGCCCCTCGCCACCGCCCGCCGCCCGCCCACCTCCCCGCACACACTTGCCCCACCGGATCCTCATCTCCTTATTACCTCCAGGCAAGAGCAGGGAGGCCGAGGCAGCGGCAGCCTGGGTAACTGGGATAAAGGGCACGTTGAAGCTGAACTCCGTGGCCGAGGAGGAGAAAAGTAAGTTAGTGCCCGACGAGGAGGTGGAAGCTGCGCCTCCGCCACCGTTAGGTTTCCTCTCAGCCATGGCTGCGGCCCACCTTCCGTTACACGTCTACTGGGGGCCGGTGCGGAACCACCAGCCGGAAACCGGTCACGGTAGGGGCCAACAAACTTCCGCACTTGCGCACAAGGGCCGGAACTCCGGACGGCTGGTCAGCCTCCCTCTGCCTTCTCCTACAAGCCGCCAGGAACCAACATGGCGGCGCAGGCTTCACGCCCGGGTCCTAGCACGTGACACCCTCGGCCGCTGCCGGGGCCGGAAGGGAGGCAGAGGTGGAGGCTGCGACTGGGGTTGGAGCATGGGAGAGGGAACGCTTCTGGTTGTGAATCAAAGTACGAATCGGCACTGAAAATCTCGGGTTGCGGGGGGCTGTCTAGGCTTCCTAAAAGTACCCACAGAAGCGTCTAACTAGATAAAATTTTGGCGGAACAGCGAAAGCACGCAGGCGCAGGTAGCAGAGTGCTAGCCGCAGACAGAGGGAGGAAAAGGTGTGGGGGCCATTTGCAGCTAAAGTCTAGCCAAACTCACCAGTTGTAACCAAACACCCGCATCTAACCCGCCCACGTTGTTTTGGACTGAATTGAACTCTTGTCATTCGCCCAGAAATAGAAATGGTAGAACTTTTGAAGTTTTCAAGCCAAAGAGAAGAAAAAAAAGTTTAAAAGTGAAACCAGGGAATTGACATTTAAAATAGGCGTGTGACTTTTATAATAATCTGTCTAAAATAATCTGTCTAAAATAATCTGACTAGTTTAATCCTAAAATGCACTATGGATAATTTGGATATAATTGTCATCTTTCACATAGTTAGAGATTATGAAAGAAAAAATAACAGATAATCAACTTCTTGGAGGGTGGGAGAGGGATAGAAGAAACCCAAAGGAAGCTTTCAAATAATGAAACTACCCTCTCCCCCAGCTGTTCACACCTATATAGTATCTGTTTATTTATTAATTCAACAACTAGTATGCTTACTGTCAAAACAAAACAAAAACAAAGCCAGATACTAGTTTAAAGCAATAAGGATAGATTTTTATTGCATTAAGGAAGTGGGTTCATCGTGAACTGAACTGAACTTCCCCAAAACAAAAGGCTGGAGACTTTAAAGATTGGCGTGTGCTAAGGCAAAGGCATCGAAAGGTGCCAAGGGGTGTTGGTCCATGCGACTGGGCTTGTTAATTGGCACTTATATGGAGCAGAAATTAACTTCTCATATCTTTATGACATGCAGTGGTACAAGTTAGAGCAAGGTACCCACCAGGCTGGGAGGAGACAGCTCTCAGGTCCTTGAGAAGGCAGTTCTGGGTGACAAAAGATTTATATCCGAAAGGGGTGGAGAAAGGATTTATAATCGCAAGTTTTCTAAAGTAACTGCTTTAAGGGAGGTTCAGGGCCTATATGCCTATCACCTGGTTTGGGTTGGAAGAAACAGTAAATTCTCCTGGCAGTGTTGAGCTTTCTCAGGCAGGCATTTTAAGGGGGACAGGGTTCATCCTGGGGACGTGGCCTTAAGCTGTTGGTAGCCATTCTAGAGTTTGGCCAAGGGGGTCTTTGTCATTACTATGGGTGGTCGAAGCAGTATACTAAACATTGGGGTACCATGGTATACAAGATAGACACAGGACCTTTCCTTCTTGGAGCTTACAGTCTGGTCAGGAAGACAGACAACTAAACACATAATAACAATAAAATTAAGTGTGATGAAAATCTCAAAGTGTGTTGTGTGGAATATTGACACCATCAGGAGAGGGAGGTGTAACCCTTTTAGGGGAGGGATAGCAAGTATTTAGAACAATCAGACCATCAACAAAGGACCTACCTCGTCTGGAGTGACATGAAAGGCTTTCCTGAAGAAGAAATATTAAAGTTGACACCTGAAAGCCAATAAGTAGAAGTTAACCAGAAAAGCTTGGAGGAGAGGGACCGGAAGAAGTGGTGAGAGACAATTACAGATAAAGTTACAGTATGTAGGGTTACCTTAAGATGCCATATTTTAATGTTAAAAGAAACACGGGTTACAGCATGGCTGGAGCCTAGTGAGCAACTGAGAGAAAGCTGGGAGATAAGAATGAAAAGTAGACCAAGGCCAGATGATACAGGGTCCTTACAAGTTAAGAGCAAAAGGGACTGAAAGAAGGATTTAAAGGAAGGTGGAGAAATAACATTTGCTCTGTAGAAAGTTCACTCTGTCCTCAGTGTAATAAAATAGATAAGGAAAGAGCAAGCCTCGGGAGCAGAAAAAACAGTTGGCCGACTGCTGCAGTGGACCAGCTGAGCAATGATGGTGGCTCAAATTAGAGCGACTGCAGTAGGAATGAACAGAAACAGGAGTAATTTCTGGGGAAAGATGTCAGATTGAACAGCTGTATCTTCATTTTCTTCTTCCTGAAGCTCTGTTGAAAACACAGATGGATTTGCTTGTTTTTTTTAGGCATAAACCCATAAGGATGAGGAAAATGGGAGAAGATTTGGCAGCAACAGATTTTGGAAGGCACCAAAAAAATAGGCAAGTAGTAGATGATTTAGCAAACCAGTAATGGGGAACACTCAAAGACAACATTATTTGCACCACAGGATCACCAAAAGATTTAGGACCTGATGACCTCAGGCACCTCTGGAAGTGGCAGTCCAGTGGAAGAGAGAGATCCTATAATTAGGAGGATTGGTTAAAACTGTTTAAGAAACAGACCCCCTCCCCCACTCTCAGTAACTGGACTATTGACCATCCCCCTTAAAGGAAAAAGGCTGGGGCTTCCCTGGTGGCGCAGTGGTTGAGAGTCCGCCTGCCGATGCAGGGAACACAGGTTCGTGCCCCGGTCCGGGAAGATCCCACATGCCGCAGAGCGGCTGGGCCCGTGAGCCATGGCAGCTGAGCCTGCACGTCTGGAGCCTGTGCTCCGCAGCGGGAGAGGCCACAGCAAGGAGAGGCCCGCGTACCGCAAAAAAAAAAAGGAAAAGGGCTGAGTTTTCCCTTCTGGAGAGGGTAAAACAGAAGGAAGATTAAGCAAATACATACATACTGAGTAATAAAACACCCTGTTGCACAAACCCAGCCCAATTTCTTCACTCAGCTCCAAAAACACTAGCTGCTGGGTCTTCAACCTCTAGGCAGGAGATTAGAAGCATCTTGTTGGGGTCAGGGAACAAAAGATCTAGAGAGGATTAAATCCGGGTTTCCCAATGAGATAGCCCAGAGCAGAATCACCCCCTAATTAAGCTCACAATCAACAAGCCCCAGGAACACACCCTCCACTAACCCAAGAGCCTCTTCTTGGTCACTGATTTGCACGTCTGGTGTCAGCTCAGCTCACAATGGCCCCCAAGTGTCCCTGAGCCACTGGTGGCTCCTGCGCCTATTGTAGCTCCTGCAAATGCACCTCCGGCAAGAGCTGCTGCCCCTGCTGCCCCGTGAGCTGTGCCAAGTGTGCCCAGGGCTGCGTCTGCAAAGGGGCCTCGGACGAGGGCAGCTGCTGCGCCCGAGGTTGCGAAAGCCTGCTCCCAGGTGTAAATAGAGCAACATGCGCGAACCTGTACTTAACATTTGTTTCCTACTACCCTGACCGGCTTGCTACATTCCTATTTCCATGAAATACTTGTAAGAAAATAAACTCATCTGGACAAAAAACCAAGACCCATGTATATGCTCTGAGCTCCCAATCACCTTTTTAGTCCCCATGCTTTTTGTTTTGTTCAGATATTCATTCAGCAAATATTATTATGTGAACCTGCTCCTATGCCAGACACGGGGGATACAAGAGTGGACAAATGGGCAGAGCCGTGACAGTTCACACTCTAGGGGACAGCCACCCTCTCTTGCTTCCATACTCACCTCCCCCTGGCAAGGCAGGTGAACTGGGAGGATGAGACACAGGTGACTGAAGGGAAAGTGTGCTAATTTCTGATTCAGGGAACACAGTGGAACAGGAGGACAAACTGGAACCTAAAAATGGAGATGCCTGGCCATTAGATATATGGCTCTGAAACTGAAGAAAGAAGTCCAGGCTTAAAATGAGATGTAGGAGGCATCAGCTCACATGTAGTTGATTCAGAAATTGTGGGAAAAGAGCCTCATGTTCTGTCACTGTCAGAAATGGCCATTCTTTCGGAGGAAGGTTTGTGTTGCTTTCTGTACAAGGTGATGTGCTGGGCACCAAGTCAGGTTGACAGATGTGATCAGAAAAAGCACAGGTGGGAGGTAGTCCCCACACTTTAAATATGATTACCACATACTCGAGAAGATTCTTTAACCTGGAAGATAGTGATTCAAACAAGACCCACAAAAGGAACAGGAAATGGCAATTTAGAAAAAATTACCGACACAAGAAGGGAAGAACTTTCAAAAATCCATCAATAATATCTTCAGAGGGATCTGCAACCAAGAAATAAGATCAGGGTGTTTAAGAAAGAAAAGAAAAGAAATATTTAGGGAACAAAACAGAAAGTCAGTAGAAGGAAAAAAAGTATGAGGAAATTTCTCAAAAAGTAAAGCAAAAAGACAAACAGATGGAAGCTAGGAGAGAAACCTAAGAAAATTAGATTGCCATGAAAGAAAATCCAATATCTGAATTTTAAGAGCTCTGCTAAGAGAGACAGAAAGTACAGGGGAGGGAATCATCAAGGGAAAAAAAATTTTTTTTAATTCCCAGAAATGAAGTATACAAGTTTCTCATTGGTACCCAGCACAATGGTTGAAAACATACATACTGGAGCATTGGAGACAAAGATCTCTATAGGTTCCAGAAGGATAAAAACAGGTCAAATGCAAAGAAATTCAGCTCCCAAAATATTTACCTCTCAAGCACACTTTCTAAGAAAATATGAAGGACTTGCTCCACCAAAAGTAAAAGAATAAGGCTAAGAAAGTCCTCCTATGGGGGATGCAGGTAACATGATATCCAACACAGGTGTACAGGGGAATTCAAGCAAATTCCCAAACAAACAGACCCCAAAATGCAAGGACTCAAACAAATGTTCGTGTCTCACCCACACAAAAGTACGTGTTGGTGACCAGCTTTTGTCCTCAACATGGGGCTTCTGAGGCTGCTCAAGTTGTTGCCACCCAAGGAAGTTGGAAGGCGTCAGGCAGTTCAGGGACAAATGTCCCATCTTAACAAGTGAGACAGAAGTTGCACACATCACTTTTGTTCACATTCCACTAGTGTGAACTTTGACAAAATGCACTCCTCTGGGGTGCAAGAAGAGCTGGAAAATACACTCCCCACCTGGGTACCCACATCGTAACTACAATTCTGTAACTATCGAGGAAGAAGATTTTGGTGGGCAAATGGCAATTGCCATGGCAGTCTGTCCCTCTGGCCATCATGTACCCACCCTTATTCCCAAATAGAACATACTCATGCCCCAAGGTGGGTAACCAGCTGCATCCAGCTTAAAAATCCAGGATCTCTAGGCAGCTCAGCCCTTTCCAATGTGTCTGGATGTGGTTCCTCAGGAGCTACGACTATAAGACACCCAATAGACAGTTGTGGAGCAAAAACAGGGTAACTGCAATGGAAACTCCCACTGGGAAAAAAAGAGGAATGGAAAACACAGTAATCACGGTTCCATAGAAATGATTGAATCCTGCTAGGCATAAATTGAAAATACTCCTTGCCCTGACAGTGGAGAATGTTTGTGGTTAGTCCTGACTGTCTTTGGTTTGGTCCTCTGTAAATAACTCCCCAGTGTGCAGTTCTTCCTGGCCCTGGCTTTGCCCTCTGGGGGTTTCTCCTTGACCATGGTCGTCCAAGGCCATATGTGAAGTAGCGCTGGGAAGCATGTCCTCTTTGGGGGCTGTACAGCTTTGGCAATTTACTTCCTGCTGGTATGAGTTTGGGGCCTGAGACTTGCTTTCAGGCTTGAACAGTTGCAGACTTTTTCAGGCCAGGCTTCTGTTTTTTTTTTGTTTTGTTTTCTGTTTTGCGGTACGCGGGCCTCTTGCTGTTGTGGCCTTTCCTGTTGCGGAGCACAGTCTCCAGATGCGCAGGCTCAGCGGCCATGGCTCACGGGCCCAGCCGTTCCGCGGCATGTGGGATCTTCCCGGACCGGGGCATGAACCCATGTCCCCTGCACCGGCAGGCAGACTCTCAACCACAGTGCCACCAGGGAAGCCCCTCTCCTGGTTTTTTTTTTTCCAATAACTTCCATGTCTGACCTGAGCTCTTTTTTCTCTCAGCCTAATGTTGGTTAACTTGAGGTCATCTGAAACCAGGCTACAACCTTGATCTGATCTTTGCCACAGGGCTAGATTCTCTAGTTTACCTGAGGAGTCTTCAAGGACCCTTGAAAATACCTTTGAGTGAATCCTCCTAGGATTTGAACACCGAATTGATTGGTTTTTCCAGTCCTGGAAGGCCCCAATTTCTCCTATGCTGCCTAATCTGGTAGCAGTGGCCACCTGTGGCTATTGATCATTAGAAATGTGGCTGTCTGAATTGAGATGTGCTATAAGTGTAAAATACACTCCGGATTTTGAAGAATTAATTTTAAAAAAAGATCAATAGTCTTCATATGGATTATTTGTTCAAATTATAATATTTTTATATGTTGGGTTAAATATTTTATTAAAATTAGTGTTACCTGTTTTTTACATTTTTTAATTTAACTTTTAAATTACATATGTGGCTTGCAAGGTATATCTGAGAGGCTGAATACACAAACAATGGCCAGACCATATTTAACAATAGAACCTGTATCCTCTGACAGTAGAGCAATTGGTTCACAAAGGTCAGGACTTGGTTGATGAGTGCCAACTTTCCTATTTGTTTCCTTCACTCCCCAGAAAACAGGAATGGTTAAGAAATTCCTCCTTGGGAATTCCCTGGCGGTTCAGTGGTTAGGACTCGGCGCTTTCACTGCAGGGGCCCAGGTTCGATCCCTGGTCTGGGAACTAAGATCCTGCAAGTCATGGGGGCAAGGCAAAAAACAAACCAAACAAACAAACAAAAAATTCCTGCTCCCTTTTGTACTCTAAGAAAGGGTTAACTGTAAAGGACCACCTTGTTCTTGCACATTCCAAAATAAGACTCACCCCTACCCATCCTCAATGACTCCCTTGTTTTATAAAATCTCAAATTTTACCCCTCTTCTTTAAAAATGTCCTGAATGCGTGTTCTCCCTATTGCAACAGGCTGAATAAAATCACCTCCTTCATTGTCTGAGGCATTTTGTCTTTCACCTGTTGTCATCCACTATCCAACCACTGAACTAGAGCCACGTTATTTTCTATTTGTTACGACAGCACACCACTTCTGATAATACATTTTGTATTATTTAGAGTAATGCTAGCAGCTGTTAAGAAAGAGATCTCGGAATGCAATGTGCCTATAAAAATCCAGGCTGACTTTAGCACAAGGTCATTCTAGTCATCACCATCCCATCCATCAGGAAGGAGCAAAGAACATATCCAGGGCCAAATGTTTAAGAAATTGAAGTGGAAGTTCCAGATGTCACATTCCCTCACGTTTCTTTGGTAAACCTAATCACACAGCCCTACCTAGCATCAAAGAAGGCTGGGAAATGTAGTCCCTAGCCAGGCAACCAACCTCAGCTACACTTCTGTAGCTAGGAAATGCAGTTCTTCCCTGGGAAAACTTTATATAGCCCTGGAAGGAGAGAACAGACTTTTTTCAAAGTCTCAATGAACAGATGAATCCTAAAGAAGAGTTAGGATAATGGTGGTAGAAGATCCTAAGAAGTAGAAGGCAACAAAGGCCAGAGTGGAATAGGAAAAAGTGCTTTGGGAAAGATGTCCAAGAAAATAAAGTATATAAAATAGCTGATGTCTCTAAATATCTAGAGAGGAGATTTGGGCAATTGATGGAAAGTGTGCATTACCCATTCAGTAAATATTTATTGAGCATCTATGATGTCAGACACTGTTCTAGGTGCCGGGGAACAAGGCAGCATACAAATACCAAAATCATTGCTTTAAGGATCTGGTGGAAATTTTAGTGCAGCTGATGCTGAATTTGTGATAAGTATATAGAAAACAAGCAAATGTTTAAAAGAAACTTTTACCCCATTCTGAGGCAACTACATTCAATTCTTTCTGCTGATTCTTTCTGTATTTCTATATTTTTAAATTAACATGATTACATGTCACTTCTGTTCCTTTTTTTCTCCTTTGCATTATGTGTTGACTTCCCAGATGAAAGATGAGGATTTTGCTCTTTTTGGTCTTCTTTGTCCTTATCACATATATGAATCCTATATATCCTCATCCCCCTAGCCCCCTAAAGTTAAATTATACGTACTGCCCTGGTGGTGCAGTGGATAAGAAGACTCCACGCTCCCAATGCAGGGGGCCCAGGTTTGATCACTGGTGAGGGAACTAGATCCCAAATGCATGCTGCAACTGAGGGTTCGCATGCCACAGCTAAGAAGCCTGCCTACCACAACCAAGACCCGGCGCAACCAAATAAATAAATTAAAAAATATTTTTAAAAATTATAATGTTGGTTAGGGGCTTCCCTGGTGGCGCAGTGGTTGGGAGTCTGCCTGCCGATGCAGGGGACCGTGGGTTTGTGCCCCGGTCCGGGAGGAGCCCACATGCCGTGGAGCGGCTAGGCCCGTGAGCCATGGCCGCTGAGGCTGCGCGTCCGGAACCTGTGCTCCGCAACGGGAGAGGCCACAGCAGTGAGAGGCCCGTGTACCAAAAAAAAAAAAAATTATAATGTTGGTTAGCTTAATATTGAAATTGTAACATTATTATGCTATTTAAATACTATTGATAGCCATATCATGCAATAAATTGTGATTCTTTTAATTTTCTATTCAAGTTTTTGTTTTCCTACCTTTAAGGCTTGGAACACTTTTCCCTCACACTTTTCACCTAGCTAACTCTTATTTATCTTTCAAGTCCTAGTGTAAATGTCACATTTTCAAGAAATCCCTGAAGGATCCTTTCCCCACAAGACTCCCTCACTAGAATAGATAGTGCTGTTCATTCCTCTTATAGAACTTCACTTTTTTCTTGCCTGGCACCTATCATGGTTGTAAATGAATAGTTATTTAGTAATAAGTCTCTCACTGAACCATACATACCATGAAGGCAGGGATGGTATCTCCCTTTTTCACCCCAGTATTTCCAATGCCTTTGGTAATTACTTGTAGACAGTGTTACGTAACATCCTCCTTAAAAATATGGACTTGGGGTGGCGGCAGAGTGTGATTACCAGTGGTGGGAAGAGAAAACTTGCCATAGAGAAGTACTCTCATGGACCTTCTCTTGGCCTTTTAAATTTTCATAACTACTTATTAGTAGTGTCAAAACATCTTGCCCCAGGAAAATTAGAGGGTGAAATTATTAACATTATAAAGTAATTACATTTCAGTAGAATCACAGTGTCTCTTTAAGTAAAATCTGAGCAATTGTTTGCTTACAAATCACTGAATACAGAGGTAGAAACCAAAAGCTTAAGTGTTACTAGCCACTGCTGAATTGCTATCCAGCTGAAATTTCATATAAAGTAAATCTGAAATTATCACAATTTAAAAGCAGATGTTCGGGATGTTCCCTGGTGGTCTAGTGGTTAAAAGTCTGTGCTTCCCATGCAGGGGGCAGGGGTTCGATCCCTGGTGGGGGAACTAAGGTCCCACACGCCCTGCCGTGCAGCCAAAAAGTTAAATAAATTAATAAATAAATAAAAGCAGATGTTCATGACATATATTTAATTTGTGTATTTCTGGCCACAAAGCTAAAGAGGGGGTTTCTCCATTCAATACCAGGGACTTGGCAACCCCCTCTGTTCAATGAATGAATGAACAAAGTGGTGGTAATGCCGAAAATTTGAAACAGCTCCCCCAAACTCATCAGAGCCAGATGTATGATATAGTACGCCAGTCATAGTTATCCCTGGGTATTAGTTGCAAGGAGTTGGTTCCAGAACCCCACGGATATCTGTGGATGCTCAAGTCCCTTATATAAAATGGCATAGAACAGTGGCCCTGGGTGACCGGCCCTCTATACCTGCAGTTTCTACATCTGCAGATTCAAACAACCTTGACCCCTGGATACCGGGTGCAGAATGTAATCAGTTCACAGTGACAAATACAAAATAACCCCTTTTGCCCTAAGGAGGGCTTGAGACCTGAGTTCAGGTTCTCCAGCTCCCCACTTTCTAGGCTCCATTCAGATCCTTCCGTTAATATGCCGTATTTCAGCTGATAAGACTGGGATTTCTCAGATATATTCCAGGCCTAGGGGCTGTTTCATTACAGAACTTGCATATTTCCCAAATTTCCTCATTCAAAGGTTACTGTTGACTTGATCTTTTGTGTGTGGTGATGCCACCGTCTTCATTCTGAGGGTGTCCTGACACACACGTCCTGTAGGAACCTCGCCAAAGCTCCTCGGCTGTTTCCAGCTTCTAGGCAGACACAGGCCAGGGTATGTTTTCACAGTTATGAACTTGCCTCTCAATCAGGAACTAGTCCCTCTGCAGTGCCTGAGATAACAGAAAGAGAGCTTGGGGTTTTTCAAAGTCCCCCTTATCTAAATGTACACCTTCCTCAGTGGGGTAAGACTTGATCCAGCTGAAGGAAAGTCACTACATAGGGTTTCGGGCAGGGAACCAGAAAAAAGAGTTGCCATCGGCAAAAACAAACAAACAAAAAAACACCAAGAGGACGCCATGAGGTGGGCGGACACCAAAGGCTGCTTTACACTCTAGTTTTGCCCAGCGATAACTTTGAGGTCTCTTTGGGTTTGTGCTTTGGGGCTGTTGCAAAGCCTGTGCAAGGGCTCGCACTATAAATGTATAAACCGGACCTCGGGGGTTTCCCCCTTCGGTCCTGCAGCGTGACACCCAGCAAAACACCTCCCTCGGCCCGCGACGCCGAGCTCCGGATCCTGAGGCCCCGCCTGCCCTTCCTTTCGCCCGTTTCTAAGATGGCGGCCGCTCTGCCGCCGCGGCCCCGCCCCTCCCCGGCCCGCCCCTCCCCCCAGCAGGCTCGCCCCGCCTCCCCGCCGCGGGACCGCGCAGCGCGCTCCCGCCGCCTCTCCCCGCGCGAGCTCCACCCAGGTCGCAGGCAGCGCGGTCGGCGGCGCCTATTTCCCGCCATTGTGCAAAGTGGAGGTTGGGGGCCCGCACGCGCCGCCTGCACGTCTCCGGCAGCGCCTCGCTGCCGCAGCCGCAGCCGCCGTTCTCTGAGGCGCGGGGAGGCCGGGCGGCCCGCGCCGCGAGGCTCACCCTGCGTGGGAGGGCGCGGGCGAGAAGCGGCCGAGCCAGCGAAGAGGAGCAGCGGCTCGGGACGCCGGGCCGCGCCGGCTCCGGCCCGTCTGCGAGATGCCCTGTGGGGAGGATTGGCTCAGCCACCCGCTGGGGATCGTGCAGGGCTTCTTCGGTGAGTGGCGGCGCCGGGGGCGGGCTAGCGGGGGGCCGCCGAGTTGACGGAGCCCCGGGCCCGGCCCCGCCGCGCGGCCCCACGCGGGGCTACCTCGAGGGCTCGCGCGGCCGAGACGGCCAGCCGGGCCTGCGCCGGCCGGCGCTCCACACAGCGAACTTCGGGCCGCGGCTTCCCGGGCCCGGCCGCAGGTGCCTCCCACCTGCCCGATTCGCGATTCGCAAGCGGCCGAGGTTACGCCGCGAGGAGCGGGCGGGCGGGCGGCCGTGATTGACGGCCTCGCTTCCTTTTTTGGCCCTGCTGGCGGCCCGAGCCCCGCGTGCGGCACAGCTCGGAGGGGCCCTTGAACCTTCGCGAGGGCCGGCGGAGATGGGGTGAAGGAAAAGCACTTTGCCTGGGGGAAGCCTGCAGGATATTTCAAAACTTCCGGTGTGTCGGGGGAGTACTCGCTCCCTCGCAGCAGAAGTTGGCTCTAACTCCTGTATTACACACATCCTCTCTTTTCGAGATAAGATATAGTGTTAACAGCTTAATTTTTCTTTAAGGGTGCCTTTAAAACCAGCCGGGTCTCCATCTCCTCTTGTGCCAGAGGTAGCAAGAAGTGTTGAACTACTCAAACGCGCTCCTACATAGAAAGAGCTTAGAATGTAGCAGGCAAGCTTAGTAAATTTTAGCTGCAATTATTGTTAATGCCACTTTTCTGGTAAGGAAAATTCAGGTTTGTTTGCAGTTAACCGGGCATTTTGGCCACAACCCCCATGTCTTTTGCGCTTAGGAGTGGTAGACGCAAACCCGACCAGAAATCAGTGTGTTAGATCAGAACACCTGACGTGTCAGGAGGTAACTTAAACTTGTTGAGTGGCCTTCCTCACTTAAGACGTTGTGGGATATTAGTGAGAACGCCTATTAAGAAGCTCAGTAGTCCCCAGCAGCCAAAACCGATGGCAGAAAATGTGTGTACTTCTTGCAGGAAAGGCTCACTCAGCAAATCTTCATTCATTTTCCTTATAATTTGAACTAGTTTAGTTAGCTGGTTTCCCAGGCTGAAACTAGAAGCAGCAAATGAGGAGAAGGGCTGGATAGGCAACCGGAGTGTAGGCAGTGAACACCGACAACCTGATAAAGAAGAAATTTAAAACTATGCATATGTTGTTAAAAAAAATTTTTTTTTTGAATCACTGTATATCCATCAAGGGTGCTTTTGAGGAAGGGGCATATACCTCTCCACTGAATCCTAGTGATTGACGTTCGTAATGAATACTGGAACTAATAATTGATTTCCAAAGTGATGGCACCAAAATGTGGAGTGAAGATTAAGTTGAACAGTAGGTTTAGGAGGGTTCAGGGGCGTAAATACTTTTTAGGAAAAATCTTTCAAAAATAAGTTTTGGTGCTTAAAGGGTGAAGTTCCCATTATTGATGTTTAGAAAATTTATTTATGAGAAATACCCCTATCCTAGTCTTGCTGGATCAATGAGATGATTTTATATTTGGTATGTATTTGAATGTATTTGTGTCAGATTTTGTCTCCTGCATGTATGATCCTAAGAGGCAGACGACTCATTATAGTACAAAAGGTGTAATTTGGATATAAAATATTGGCCTCACAGTATTTTGTAAAGTTTGTGTAGTGTTGTGGACCTTGTGGATGTGTTTCCCTCCAGAATGTCTTATTCTCATACAGGTGTGTCTTACAGAGAAAACAACTAATACTTACAGTCATGATGTTTTTGTAGAAGCTGTTCTGATGTATAGTATATATTTTTGCTATATTTTCCTATCACTGTGAATATATTGAATAACTTTATCATAACAGCATTTACAGGTATGTTTGTGTGAGAAGTAAGTGAGGTGTTAAACTTGTAGACTCTTTTTGGTTTAGTAGGAAATTGTTTTGAATCCATCTTTCCCCCAGATGGAAAAGGAGTGCCCGTCTGTTGTGGTTTATGAAGCTTCTGGGCCCCACCCCTGCCCAGCTCTCAGACCTCATCACTATATTCCCCCTCATATTGAACCTTCTTTCAGTTATTTGATTTTGAACCTTGCCTCTAGGCTTTCTGCATAGGCTATTTCCTTTGCCTGGTCCCCACTTCCTCTCCCAGGGCCACTTTCCTGGCTAAATCTTACTCTTCCTTTGGGAACCTCAGTTAGGTACCTCCTGCTGCATGTAATTATAGGATCCTGTGTGGCCTAGAAATTAGCTTGTAAAGCATGTTGTTGAAATCACTTGTTTCTTGGGTTCCTCGGCTGTATTTTAACCCTGGGAATTCAGGCCGTGTATCTGCTTTATTCACCTAGAATGTACCTGTACATCAGAAGGGCTCCGTGAACATTTGCTGAGGAGAGGCAGTGGAAAGACTGATTAATCAATCAGCAATGGTATAAATTGTGGTGGTTACTGTGACCACAAATCTAAACTAAGGACAGTCCTGGTGGACACTGTATTGGTTCAGAGAATGCGATGTGATCGTACCAGGTATGAGTTACTCTCACATGCAAATCCTAATTCTTTTTTCTTGGTTTGGATAAGAAACTTTGAAATTCTCTTAGAGGCCAATCATAACTGTGTGAATCATAATTCATCTTCGTGAACCAATCCATATTTTGAATTTATATCTGCCATATTACAAGTGTTCGTATGTAAATTTTTTCCTATAAGCCTTCATAAAATGCCTTTTATGTTTCTGTACCAGTTTCTAAAAGATTTTATATGTAGAATCTTGAGGGCCAAAGGCTTAAGATTTAGGAATACTTTATTGGGCTCTGTTGTGTGCATAATGCTGATGGCTCAGTCCCCACAGTGCTTGTTCATTTACTGACCCATATTAAATTGCTTCCCTTAAACAAGAGCAGGAATCTTAGATGAGAAAAAGTTTTGTATACTTCTTTTTCTTTTAATCATTTTTTATTTTAAAGAAGGAGTTTTTTTCCCGTGAATTAATAACTGCTGTTAATTTCAGAAAAGTAGGAATGCTTATCAACTGATTCTGTATGTACGTTCTCTTCAGTTTGCTGGTTGGGTCAGGATCATTAGTTCTGATTATATTCAAGGCACTTTGGTCATATCTAACAGAACTAGAACTAGACTAGCTCATGAAAAAAAGGACATTGGTGTGTGGAGGAGGGAAAGGAGTAATATTTTATCACTAGTATTTTAGAGAATTTAAAGCAATAATAAAATCATCTAAAAGTCTGTCTGCTTTTTTATTGTCACCATGATTCTGTACCGACAGTTCACCCCCTTTTGTCTGTACCCACCTTCGATCTTTCCTACCACCTGGCCCTTGTTAGACCACTGAAAAAAAGTGATTTGTTATAAGGCTACAAAACCCAAAAGCAGGGAGGGTGGCTTGGTATCCCAAGAGACTGCTGAATGGAATTGGAAAAGTAGCAGGAATCCAACCAAGCAGCGCTTCTCAGTTTTTCTCCCTTAGGCTATGTTCATCTCTGCACACAAACTTTATCTTTCTCTGTTCCACAGCTCCCAGTTTCACCTGTCAGTTCCAACCCACTTGAGCTAGCATCTTTATCTTAATCCCAAATTCCAGGGTTAGAGAATCTGATTGGCCCACCATGGAGTCAGGGGTCCACTAGTCAGCTATGGCCAGGGCAGTGTTATGTAGGATAGTCATAACTATTGAGGCCCATACCTCAGCAGTGGGGGAAGTTCTCAGAGAAGATGAATGGATTGGGCAGCTGTGGCAAAAGCATAAATACATATATCTATACATGTGCATATATGTAGATATATATACATGTACACATATGAATTTTAACATTATTGAATAATAACTTGCCTATGGTTAAAAAAACCCAGCATGATAGTATTAAATGAAGAGTAGAAGTATGCTGCTCTTCTCCCACTGAGGTCACCAGTTTTAACTGTTTCCGATTATAGTTCTTTTTTCTTCATTGAGATATAACATAAAATTCACTGTTTTAAAATGTACAGTTCATTGGGTTTTAATATGTTCACTATGAGTGCAATTATCACCACATTATTTCCATCACCCCAGAAAGAAGCCCCATATCTGTTAGCAGCCACTCCCAGTTGCCCCCTCCTCCCTTCTCTTGCAACCACTAATTTACTTCTGTCTATGGTTTACCTAATCTGGACATTTCATATAAATGGGCACATATAACTTGTGGCTTTTTGTGTCTGGTTTCTTTAACTTAGCATAATGTTATCGAGGTTCATCTGTGTTGTAGCATGTATCAGGACTGTATTCCTTTTTATGACCAAAAATAATATTCCATAGTATGGATATACCATATTTTGTTTATTCACTTATCCATAGGTGAACACTTGGCTATTGTGAATAGTGCTGCTATAAACATTCATGTACAAGTTTTTGTGTGAATATATGTTTTCAGTTCTCTTGGTAATATGTCTCAGAGTCGGATTGCTGGGCCATCTGGTAATTATATGCTGGAACTTTTTCCCAAAGTGTGTGCACCATTGTACACTTCCACCAGCAATGTATGAGGGTCCCAATTTCTCCAGTCCACTTCAACACTTGTTATGATCTATTGTTTTATTAGTAATAGCCATCCTAATGGGGGTGAACTGGTATCTCATTGTGATTTTGATTTATATTACTGTAATGATAATAGTATAATAGTGTCTTTTCATATACATATAGGCCATTTATATATCTCATTTGGAGAAATGTCTCTTCAAGTTCTTTGCAGGTTTTTGTTGATATTTTTATTTTTTTTGGCCACGCCACGCAGCTTGCAGGATCTTAGTTTCCCGACCAGGGATTGAGCCTGCGCCCTCTGCAGTGAAAGTGCAGAGTCCTAACCACTGGACTGCCAGGGAATTCCCCTTTGCAGATTTTAAATTGGGGTTTTGTCTTTTACTGTTGAGTTATAAGAGTTCTTTATATATTCTGAATATTAGACCCTTATCAGATATATGATTTGGAAATATTTTCTACCATTCTATAAATTGTCTTTTCACTTTCTTGATAGTGTCTTCTGATGCAAATTTTTAATTTTGATGATGTCCAATTTATCTCTTTTTCCTTTAGTTGCTTATGCGTTTGGTGTCATATTTAGGAAACCATTGTCTTATGCAAGGTCACAAAGATTAACACCTATGTTCTTTCTAAGAATTTTTAAGTTTTAGCTCCTTACATTGAGGTCTTGGATCCATTTTGAATTAATTTTTGTATATGGTATGAGGTAGGGATCCAAATTCATTCTCTAGCATGTGGATATCTAGTTGTCCCAGCACGTTGTGTGTGTGTTTGTGTTTTAACATTTACCAGTTTATTTTGAAGGATATCAAAAAGGATGCAGATGAAGAGGTACATAGGGCAAGGTGTGGAAGGGTCCCTTGTGGAAGAGTTTCTGTCTCCATGGAACTTGGGTGCGCTACCCTTTCAGTATGTGGTTGTGTCCACCAGTCTGGAAGCCCCACAGCACTGTTTGTTGAAAAAACTATTCTTCCCCCACTGAATGGGTTTGGCAACTTTGTTTAAAAAATGTGTATGTGTGTGTATCAATTGACCATAGATGTATAGCTTTATTTCTGAACTCTCAATTTCATTCCGTTGATCTATATGTTTACCCTTCTGCCAGTACTATGTTGTCTTGATTACTGTAGGTTTGTAGTAAGTTGTTTTTATTTTTTTTTTGTGCAGAATAATTCTTTATTTTATTTTACTTTAATTTTTGGCTGTGTTGGGTCTTCGTTTACTTTGCAAGGGCTTTCTCCAGTTGCGGCAAGCGGGGGCCACTCTTCATCGCGGTGCGCCGGCCTCCTCACTGTCGCGGCCTCTCGTTGTGGAGCACAGGCTCCAGATGCGCAGGCTCAGTAGTTGTGGCTCATGGGCCTGGTTGCTCCGCGGCATGTGGGATCTTCCCAGACCAGGGCTCGAACCCGTGTCCCCTGCATTGGCAGGCAGATTCTCAACCACTGCGCCACCAGGGAAGCCCTGTAGTAAGTTTTTTTTTTTTTTTTTTTTTTGTAGTAAGTTTTGAAGTGATATGTGAGTCCTCCAAATTTGTTCCTTTTTTTTTTTTTTTTTTAAGATTGTTTTGGCTCTTCAGAATCCCTTGTATTTCCATATGAATTTAGGATCAGTCTGTCATTGCTGCAAAAAAAGGCACTTGGCATTTTGATAGGGATTGCATTGAATGTGTAGTGCGTTTAGTTCTTTTGGTAATAGAGAATAGTAAAGATTACAAATTCTATGGGATAGGGAGGGTGGGAGGGAGATGCAAGAGGGAGGAGATATGGGGATATATTTATATGTATAGCTGATTCACTTTGTTATAAAGCAGAAACTAACACACCATTGTAAAGCAATTATACTCTAATAAAGATGTTAAAACAAAAAACAAAACAAAAAAGATTACAGATTCTAGAGCCAGACTGCTTCTTAACTACAGGGCCATACCCAGGATATTTGTCTATAATCATTTTTTAATATATCCCTTCTTTATACTACAGAATTATTTTCAGTAATAATCATGAAATAAAGCTATATGCAGTGCTTAAGGTAATTACATATTTTCAAAATAGATCTAGACATTGCTTCTATCAACTTCTCCCTGCCCATTTTAGAACTTTTTTTGTTGAGTTCTGTTATGTTGATGTTGTTTCATGTTGGTATAGGTACCACATTTTAGATTTGAATAAGTTTGTATTAATTGTATAATTAATGAATTCTTTGTATTAAGAATAACTTAGTAAGTTTCAGCAGACAAAACTCAACTGTTTACTTGGTAGTGTTTATACCTACCTAATAGTTTGAATTTTGGTCTTTTAGTTATAGTTTGATATAATAATATTTTATATAAAGAATTGTCCGATGACTAATAAGTGAATTTTGATAAAACTGAAACATCTGCAAAAGACACAAATTAGAGAGATACCAAATCTTTCCACTGATGTTACTAACATATTTTCATAATTCATTCTTTAGCTTTAAAACAAATAGCCATTTAAGAAGAATACATTTCAATTTTAAGATATGATTCAGATTCAGTAAAATTTTCATGTATGAGTAAAATTTGCACCTACTGCACCTCTCACTTCTCACTGTTTCACTGATTTATTAAACACAAATAACAATTCCAACAAGTTGTCCCATGGAAGATAGAATTGAAGTAACTCAAGTTCTCCTTCTTCATCTTTACAATCACTGGGTTATTGTTTGTTTATTTAAAATCTTTTGTATACATGTAGGACTCTAGAGTACCACAGGGCTTGGGGGATACTAACTGCTCTAACCAAATTTGGACTGTTGTGTACCACTGAGAAATTTACTATCCAGACATATTCATGTAGCTGTGTCTGTTGGGAGCCAAGTGTGTAACTGAGGATTCTTCAAATTAACTTCTATGTAGAATGCAATATTCATGAAAGGTTAAGTAGTAAAAATTTGCTAATTTGATACTACCACATATATTACTAAAACTCAGCAGTAGTTTTAGTTTATTTCGCACAATTGTTTGGGATTAATACCAACAAAAGCTTTTCCAAGGAAGAATATTTTATCACTGACATTGTTTAGAATTGCCAATTCAGAGTGATGGTAGAAGCAGAATGAATTTTAGTTGGTTTTATTATTTTTAAATTCTCTGCAGGAAATGTATCTCTTATTGCTAGCACTTAGGGTAGACTACTCCTACCACTTCTGTAGTAGGTCACTGCTTGGCCCTTCTTACTTCCTAACTTTGAGTGTAAACATGTCAAATTAATTAACCTTTCTTTACCTCAATTTTATCATCTGTAAAATGGGACTGATAAGAGAATCCAGTTTTTAAGCCTGTTAAAAGGATTAAATGAGATAATGCATATAAAGTGCTTAGAATAGTGCCTGGCATAGTCTTTTAAGCGTTCACTAAACATTAGCTACTATACTTTGGTAAAATTTATAATTTACAACCATTTCTAAACAATATATATTTTACTTCCATTTGAGTCTCAATGTGTACTTTCCCCCCATCCTCGTTTTTGAAGACTTCTTTAGAGCTGTTTTAAGTTCACCACAAAATTGAGCAGAAGACATAGAGATTTCCCAAATACCTCCTGCCCCACACATGCATAGTCTCCCCTCTGTTATCAACATCTACTACCAGGGTGGTGCATTTGTTATAATTGGTGAACTTACACTGACACATCATTATCACCCAAAGTCCGTAGTTTACATTATGGTTCATTCTTGGTGGTGTATATTCTGTCGCTTTGGACAAATGTATAATAATATGTACATACATACATTCATCATAGCAGCATACAGGATAGTTTCTGTGCCCTAAAAATCCTCTGTGCTCTGCCTGTTAATCCTCCTCTCCCCTCTAACCCCTGGCAACCACTGATCTGTTTTTTACTGTCTCCATAGTTTTTTTTGCCTTTTCCAGAATGTTATATAGTTGGAATCATATAGTATGTAGCTTTTTCAGATCGACTCCATTCACTTGTGATATGCATTTAAGTTTCCTCCATGTGTTTTCCTAGCTTGATAAGTGCATTTCTTTTTGGCACTACATTCCATTGTCTGGGTATACCACAATTTACTTATCCATTCACCTAGTGGAGGACATCTTAGTTGCGTCTAAGTTTTGGCAGTTACAAATAAAAACTGCTATAAACATTTGTGTATAGGGTTTTCGTGGACATAAGTTTTCAACTCCTTTGGGTAAGTACCACGGAGTGCCATTGGTATGGGTAGAGTATGTTTAGTTTTATATGAAACTGCCAAACTGTCTTCCAGAGTTGCTGTACTATTTTGCATTCCCTCCAGCAATGAATGAGAGTTCCTCTTGTTCCACATCCTCTCCAGCATTTGTTAGTATTCTGGATTTTGTAGTGTAGAGGTAGCTCATTGTTGCTTTAATTTGCAATGTGGTGCATCTTTTGCCACCTGTATGTATTCTTTTTTTAAAAATATCTTTATTGGAGTATAATTGCTTGACAATGGTGTGTTAGTTTCTGCTTTATAACAGAGTGAATCAGCTATACATATCTCCTATACATATCTCCTCCCTCTTGCGTCTCCCTCCCACCCTCCCTATTCCACCCCTCTAGGTGGTCACAATGTATATATTCTTTTGTGAGGTGTCTGTTCAGGTCTTTGGCACATTTTTTAATTGGGTTGTTCATTTTCTTATTGAGTTTTAAGGGTTCTTTGTCCTCCAACTTTGTTCTTCACTATTGCTGGCCATTCTGGGTCTCTTGCCTCTCTCTAACTTTAGATTCAGTTTGTCAGTATGCACAAAATAACCTGTTGGAATTTGATTGGAATTGCGTTGAATGTATAGATCAAGTTGGGAAAAAGCAACATCTTGAAAATATTGTCTTCCTCTCCATGAACATGGACTGTCTCTCCATTTATTGAGTTCTTCTTTGATTTCTTTTGAGTTTTGTAGCTTTCCTTCTCTAGATCTTATACATATTTTGTTAGATTTATACCCAAAAACTTAATTTTGGGGAATGCTACTACAAATGACACTATGTTTTTAATTTCAAATTCTACTTGTTCACTGGGAGTACATAGGAAAAGTGATTGACTTTTGTATGTTAGCCTTGCATTCTGTAACCTTGTTTTAATAGCTTATTAGTGCCAGGAGGGTTTTTTTGGTTGATTCTTTTGGGTATTCTATGTGGAAAACCATGTCATCTGCAAACAGAGTTTTATTATTTTCTTTTCCTATCCATATACCTTTATTTCCCTTCCTTGTCTTACTGCATTAGCTAGGACTCCAGTACCATGTTGAAAAGGAGTGGTGAGAGAGGGGGCATCCTTACCTTGTGCCTGTTCTTAGTGAAAAAGCTTCTGGTTTCTCACTTATACTATTTTTAATTCTTCTGTTGCTTTCCTTTTAGATTTACAGGCATATTCTTTTTTCCTCCAACAATTTTAGATACTAATTCAAGGCTTTCACTGAGGAAATTAGTGTCTCTTTACTGCCCTCCATTGCTTCTACCAAATTTGTGTCAGTCATTGTATATTACCAAAGTTTATAATATTTATATTCTATCTGTGACTTTAATTTGTGCTTCGTCTGATCATGTTAGAAAGGTTAAAAATCAGAGTAAATGAACTACTGAATATAACCAAAAAGAAATACATGGATATAGAGAGCAAACTAGTGGTTACCAGTGGGGAAGAGGAAGGAAGGAGTGGCAAGATAGGGGTAGGAGATTAAGAGGTACAAACTGCCATGTATAAACTATCTTGTCATTAAATTATTTTGGTTTAAGAATAGTCTTTTAAGAGCAAGGTAAAATCATTTCTCTTAAACCCCAAGGTTTAATATCAAGCCATAATTTACAGTTTTTCATAATAAAATAGGTCTTGGACTTCATCAAGTGCTTGGTTCTGTATCCCCCGAGAAGGTCATTTTTTTTTTCTTTAATCTTTTAGTGTGGCAGATTACACTGATAGATTTTCTAATAACAAACTGTTTTGCATTATTGGGATAAAAGTACTGCTTGAACATGATTTTTTTAATATATATTCCATTGGATTCAGAAGTTAATAGTTTATATAGGAGTTTTGCTTCTTTATCTTTTGTGAAGTTGTCCTGAAACTTTGCAGAATTTTCTGGACTTGGGACTTCATGGGATTGGGAGGAAGGATTAGCTACTGTTTCTTTTGTTTCTCTCATTGATATTGGACCTACAATTTTTTTTGACCAAATTGTGATAAAAATAAGAACTCAGTCTTCTAATCTTGTGCCAATTTTGGCAACTTATATTTTTTCAGAAATTTATCCATTTTATCTGAATTTTCAAAATTATTAGTTCATACTTCATGATATTATATATAGTTTTTAGTATTTATCTATAGCATTTCTTCTTTTAAAGTTTTGTTACTTTTTCCTTATAGTGTTGTGTCTTATTTGTATCCTGTTGTTTTTATTTATTTGTATATTTTATTCTTTCTTTCTTTTTATCTTTTTCTCCTGTACAGGCGTGCCAGAAAATTTGTCTGTCTTAATATTAATCATTTGTATTGGTGTTTTTGTTCTCCATTCCATTGATGTCTGCCCTTAGCTTTATTTCCTTTCTTACTTTTTGGTTTGTTTTATTGCTCTTTTTTTTTTAATTAAAAATTTTTTTCTTTTAAATTAATTTATTTTTTGGCTGCATTGGGTCTTTGTTGCTGCGTGTGGGCTTTCTCTAGTTGCGGCGAGCAGGGGCTGCTCTTTGTTGCGGTGCACGGGTTTCTCATTGCGGTGGCTTCTCTTGTTGTGGAGCGCGGGCTCTAGGCGCATGGGCTTCAGTAGTTGTGGCACGTGGGCTCAGTAGTTGTGGCTCACGGGCTCTAGAGCGCAGACTCAGTAGTTGTGGCGCACGGGCTTAGTTGTTCCGCAGCATGTTGGATCTTCCCGGACCAGGGCTCAAACCCGTGTCCTCTGAATTGGCAGGCGGATTCTTAACCACTGCGCCACCAGGGAAGTCCCTATTGCTCTTTTTTTAGCTTCTTAACTTGAATGCTAATAAACTCACCTATTTCCATTCTCTCTTGGTATTTGATAAATGTGTTAAAATCTGTAACTTTCTTCCTGAACACCACTTTAGTAGCCCACAGATATTAACCTGTACAGGTTTCTTTGTCATCCAAGAGTATTTGATAATTATCACTCCATATTCCTTTCTAAACTAAGGATTTTTTAATAGTATAAGTTTATTTGTTTTTTCTTAAATCATCAAGGACATGAGGATGCAGTTGTTTTAAGCTTTCCTTTTGTTATTGAGTTCTTACCTTGTCACATTTTGGTCAGAAAACATTGTATGTTTCATATCTATTGAGGTTTCCTTTGTGGCTAGTACATAGAACTTTTTGTGAATGTCCTGTGTACTTAAGAAATACACTCTCTGTTTGGATATTTATATATTTATTAGAGAACTTATCTTATTCATTTTGCTATATTATTTGTTTTTGTGTTTTGTGCTTAATTTATGTTTCTGAGAGAGCTGTGGAAAAGTCTAATTGTGATTGCTGTTTTATTTTTTTTCTCTTTAGTTTTGAAAGTTGTTGCTTTATGTATTTTGGAGGCTATGTCAGGTATATATGTATCTTATTTTCTTAAGCAGTAGTGTGTTAAAATTTAATTTATTTATATTTGTATTATTGCATTTTTTCCCCACTGAAGAGAATTTTGACATCATTTTCACTAAGTTCTCCTGGCATTTTATTCACATCATTTTTTTTACTCCGGACTGTTATCTTTTCGTGGATGTTCTTTAATGAGCCTGTTGAATCACTCCTTTAATTTGTGTCAGTTGCTTTTTAGGTTTGTTGCTTAGTTTTCATACTGGGATTTTTTTTTGTCCATTGCATTCATGAATTCTGTTGTTTCTTGGATCCTGTGTCTACCTCTTTATTGAAGTCTTTTAAAATTTTAAATTCTTTTTAGGAAAGGTTGTGTGAGAAGAAGAATAAGAGGCGCATTACATAATGATAAAATAGTCAGTTCACCAAGAAGACCTAAATGTAAATACACCTAGCAAGAGTTTCAAAATACAAGCCGAAACTGACAGAACTAAAAAGGAGAAATAGACAAGTCTGCAATTATAGTCGGACATGCTACTACTCTTCTCAGAACTGTACCAGAACTAGTGGAGAGAAAAGCAGCAAGGATATAGAACACCATCAGTCAAATAGATCTCACTATTGTAGAACCCTCTACTTAACAACAGCAGAATACACATTCTTTTCAAGTGCACATGGAACATTCATTCACCAAGGTAAACCACATCCTAAGTCATAAAACAAATATTTAACAAACCTAAGAGAATTGGAATCATCAAAGTATGTTCTCTGACCATAATGTAATTAGAATAGAAATCAGTAACAGATAACAAGAAATTCAGACTTGTGAAAATAACATTCTGAACAATTTGTGGATCAAAAAGAAGTCACAAGGGAAATTTTAAAATATTTTAAACTAAAGGAAAATGACAACACAACATATCAAAATTTGTGAGATAAGCCAAAGATGTACTGAGAGACTTCAAGGGCATTTATTAGAAGAGAAGAAAGGTCTCAAACCAATAATTTAAGCTTATACTTTATGAAACTAGAAAAGAGGAGCAAAATAAACCCAAATCATACAGAACAAAGGAAATAATATAGAGCAGAAATGAATGAAGTTGAAAACAGCATATCAATGAAACCCAAAGCTAGTTGGGTGTTCTGTTTTTTTACCCAAAAAGATCAATAAAATTCATATGCATCTTCAGACTGGCAAAGAAAAAAGAAAGGAAGACAAAGATTACTGACATCAGGAACAAAATGGGAGATACTGTTAGAGACATGTGAAAGAATAATACAGACACGAAAAGAATAATACAGACAGCTCTATGGGCATAAATTGAACGACTTGGATGAAATCGACCAACTCCTTAAAAAACACCCTATTTATTTCCTATTTCTTTTGTAACAAACTACCACAAATTTAGTTGCTTAAAACAACATAAATTATTTTTTTACTACAGTAGAGTTGATTTACAATGTTGTGTTAATTTCTGCTGTATAGCAAAGTGATTCAGATATATATATATATACACACACACACACATTCTTTTTTATATTCTTTTCCATTATGATTTACACAAGATATTGAATATAGTTCCCTGTGCTATACAGTGGGACCTTGTTGTTTATCCATTCTATGTATACTATTTCGCATCTGCTAATCCCAAACTCCCAATCCATCCCGCCTCCACCCGCCTCCACCTTGGCAACCACAAGTCTGTTCTCTATGAGTCTGTTTCTGTTTTGTAGGTAAGTTCATTTGTGTCATATTTTAGATTCCACATATAAGTGATGTCATATGGTAGTTGTCTTTTTCTGTCTTACTTCACTTAGTAGGATAATCTCTAGGTCCATCCATGTTGCTGCAAATGGCATTACTTCATTCTTTTTTATAGTCAAGTAGTTTTCATTGTATATATGTTCCACATCTTCTTTATACATTCATCTGTCGATGGACTTTTAGGTTGATTCCATTTCTTGGCTATTGTGAATAGTGCTGCTGTGAATATAGGGGTTCATGTATCTTTTTGAATTATAGTTTTGTCCATATATATGCCCAGGACTGGGGTTGCTGGATCATATGGTAACTCTATTTTTAGTTTTTTGAGGAACCTCCATACTGTTTTCCATAGTGGCTGCATCAACTTTCATTCTCACCAGCAGTGTGGGAGGGTTCCCTTTTCTCTCTCCTCCCTCTCCAGCATTTGTTACATAAATTTATTATCTTACACTTCTGGAGGTCAGAAGTCTGATTTGGGTCTCACTGGGATAAGATCAAGTTGTCAGCAGGACTGCATTCCTTTCTGGAGGCTCTAGGGGAGAATCTACTTCCTTGTCTTTTTTCCAGCTTCTAGAGTTTGCCAACATTTCTTGGGTTGTGGCCCCCCCTCCATCTTCAAAGCCAGCAACAGCTGGTCAAGTTTTTCTCACATCTTCTTACTCAGACTTCCTCTTCTGCCTCCTACCACTTTTAAGGACCCTTGTAATTACCTTGGATCCCCCCAGATAATCTCCCTGTTTTAAGGTCAGCTCCGCCTAAATTCCCTTTTGCCATGTAACAGTATATTCACAGGTTCTGGGGATTAGAATGTGGACATCTTTGCGGGGGTGTGTGTGTGCATTATTCTGTCTACCACAGCCACCTACTATCCAGACTCACTCAAGATAAAATGGAGTTCCCTCCTCTCAGGTCCACTCTCCCTCCATTGCCCACCTGGAACCTCAGTTTTACTTTTTGTCTCTATGCATTTGCTTATTCTAGGTACTTCATATAAGTGGATACAGTATTTGTCTTTTTTGTCTGTATTATTTCACTTAGCATGTTTTTAAGGCACATTCTTGTTGCCGTCATTGTCTTTTGACAAATATACAAAAGCCAATTCAATAGAAAAATAAGATTATTTTCAATGAAGATATTGGAACAATTAGACATTTAAATGCAGAAATATTACTTGCAACCTAAATCTCATGCCTTATAGGAAAACAAACTCAAAATGGGTCATAGATCTAAGTGTTTAAACTGTTAAACATTTAGAAAGAAAGAGAAGATCTTCATGACCCAGGGTTTGGCTATGAGTTCTTAGACATAATTCCAAAGATACAATGCATAAAAACAAAAATTTGATAAATTGGACTTCATCAAAATTATAAACTTTGTTTTGCAAAAACATTGTTAGGCAAATGAAAGGCTGAGAGAATATACCTGAAAATCATATATCAGATAAAGGACATATCTAGAATATATAAGGAAAATGTAATGATTATTAAGCCAGTTTAAAAAGGGGCAAAAGATTTAAGTAGATTTGAATGGACACTTCACCAGAGAGGATATAAGGATGGCAAATAACCACATGAAAAGAATTCAGTATCATTAGTCACTAGGGAAATGCAAATTTAAAGCATAATGGGATATCACAACTACTGGTAGAGCTAAAAAAAATTTTTTTTTTTTTTTTTTTTTTTTGCGGTACACGGGCCTCTCACTGTTGTGGCCTCTCCCGTCGCAGACGCGCAGGCTCAGCAGCCATGGCTCACGGGCCCAGCTGCTTCGTGGCATGTGGGCTCTTCCCGGACCAGGGCATGAACCCGTGTCCCCTACATCGGCAGGCGGACTCTCAACCACTGTGCCACCAGGGAAGCCCTAGAACTAAAATTTAAAAAAAATTTTGACAATACCAGGTAGTGGTAAGAATGCAAACAGCTGAATCTCTTATACGTTGCTGGTGAAAATGCAAAATGGTACAGCCACTCTGGGAAATAGGCAGAATCTTAAAATGTTAGTCGTATATAATATATATATATATATATGTATGTGTATATACATGCACACACACACATATATATATATATCTAGCTGTCGCATTCTTAGGTTTTTTCCCCTAGAGAAATGAAAGCTTATGTTCACACAAAAACTTGCATACAAGTGTTTATAATGGTTTTATTTTTAGTCATCAAAAGTTGGAGACAATCTAAATGTCCTTCAACAGGTGAATGGAGAAACAAATTGTAGTTCGGCTGAACAGTGGAATATTACTCAGCAATAAAAAAGAAATGAACTATTGATACACTTATGTGTTGGGGGTTCCAAAACCAACCGTATGTTTGGAGATTCACTAAAATGACATATATGACTCAGTATGTAGTTGTACTCCTGGCTAAGATTTATTAAAGCAGCATGGTAAGGATACACAGCCAGATCACAAGGGGAAAAGACAGATGGAGTCTCTTGGAATTTATGCATAGGTTTCCTTATGCTCTCTCCCATGGGAGAGTTCATAGCTTGGAAGACTCGATATTGTTAAGATGTCAGTTCTCCTCAAATCTATACTATGCAATATAAACCTAATCAAAATTTCAGCAGACTTTATATAAAAGTCGACAAGTTGTTCCTCAAAATTATTTAGAAAACTTGAGGATCTAGAATAATCAAGACAGACTTGAAGACAAAGATGAAGAACATAACTACCTGATTTTAAGACTATCAAGCTATAGTGATTAAAACAATATGGTATTGGCATAAGGATAGACAACTAGATCAGTGTAACATAACAGAAAGTCTAGAAATACATTAATGTAAATACAATGAGTTGAGTTTGACAGTAGTGCCAAAGCAATTTATTTATTGATTTATTTTTTAAAAATCTGTCATTGCTGCTGAGGACCAACCAGGAGACTTTCCCCCAGTCACAACATCTATTTCTCATCACTGATGGACTTGGAACTATGATAGTTTGCTAATTCTATAGCAGGAAAGATTGGCAGTATATGAGTGAAGTTCCTGTCTTTGACCATGGGTTTAGTGAGTGCATATGTTTAGTGAGTGGTTATTTTTTGCATATTTTCTCTTTGGTAGATGTGTGACAGTTAATTGTTACTCTGTTTGCCAAAGCAGTTTACTGCTAGAAAGTTGTTTCATTAAATAATGCTGGTACAAATGGATATCTTTTTGGAAAAAAATGAGCCTTGATGTCTATGTCACACTATAATCAAAAACATTAATTTGATATGGATTACAGACTTAAATGTGAAAAGTGAAAAACAGGAGAATATCTTTATGACCTTGGGGTCAGTAAACATAAAAGAAAAAATTGAAAAGTTGGACTTCGTCAAAATTGAAAACTTCCCATCAAAAGACACCATTAAGAATGTCAAAAAGCAAGCTACAGATTAGGAGAAAATACTTGCCCTACATATATCTGACAAAAGACTTGCATCCAGAATACACAAAATTTGTACAAATCATTGATGCCACAACAAAATCTTTTTTTTTTTTTGGGCCGTACTGCGTGGATTGTGGGATTTTAGTTCCCCAACCAGGGAGTGAACCCTGGCCATTGGCAGTGAGAGCGTGGGGTCCCAACCACTGGACTGCCAGGGAATTCCCAACAAAATCATTTTTTTAAAAGATGGGCAAAATTAATAAGCAGGCACCTCACAAAAGGATTTATTGGAATGGTCAATAAACATGAAAAGGTGTACATCACTAGTCCTTAGGGAAATGCATATTCAAACCCCAGTGAAATATTACTGCATACCCAGCACAATGACTAGGATTAAAAAGATTGACAAGACCAGGTGTTGGTGAGGTTATATAGAACCCTCATATGCTGTTGGTGAGAGCGTGAAAGTGTATATATTTTTTGTTCCTCAGTTCCCCTGACCACTTAAACTAGGGCAGGATTGAGTGCAGTGGTGCCCACATTCAGATGGCCAGGAATTCATGGGAAATATAATAGAGTGATATGTGTGTGCTCAGCAGGTCTCTTGGTTGCAAATGGCCCAACTCGATTCTGCTTAAACCAGAGAAGATGAATGCGTTGTCTCAGGTAACAGTTCCTGAGAGGGTTAACGTCAGGCTGAATTACAGCCAAATACTTCACACTGTGTCTACAGAAATCAGCCTTTTTACTCCACTTTCCTCTGGGATGGCTTAGTTTTCAGACAGACCTTGGTCACTGTGGCCACATGCAGCTGCGGGATTATAACCTATAATGTTGAACCCAGCTACTAAGCCTTATTCCCAGGATTGTCCTTGATTGATGCATCCCTAAACTGATCATCAGAACCACTGTGAGGTCTAGGTCAGGTCCACCCTTGGGCTGGGAGTAACGGTGCTGTGGTTCCTCCCTCAAAAAGAGGCACTGTCACTAGAAAAAGGGGAAATGGATGCTAGTCTTGCAAAACAACCTATTTTCTCTACATTGTACTTATTTAATGTTTATTTCTCTAACTCCGATAGCTATGTCCCAGGCCCTTGCTAGACCCTGGAAATGTAAAGGTGAATTGTTTGTGAATAGAGAGCAGATCAGTAGCCTGGCATTGAAAACTCTGTGATGTGTTTGACCTCATCTTCCTTTTGTTCAGTAGCTTTATTCTTTTCCAGGCACTTTGTGCTCCATGTATTTGAATTTCTGGTAGTGTCCATCCTTGTCCTTGGTTTACCATTACTCTTTCTTGCCCCAGAGTGCTCTATGTCTGGAATATGCCCATCTGTCATACCTCAACATGTTTCAGTTCTGCCCTTCTTCCCAGGCCTGGCTCAAACACCTCTTTCAGAAGCCCTCACTGAGATTTTTTTGACCTACGCTAGTTTCTCTTCTTTGCTTTTGCCTGTTATTCTATCCATAGCTTATCTTATCTTTAAGTTCCTTCAATTCTAAATATCCAGATAGCACCTGGCAGAGTGCTGGGCACACAGTAGGCTTAATAAATAATGGATAGTTATTGTACTCTTTTTTTTTTTTTAAAGATGTTGGGGGTAGGAGTTTATTAATTTATTTTTACTGTGTTGAGTCTTCGTTTCTATGCGAGGGCTTTCTCTAGTTGTGGCAAGCGGGGGCCACTCTTCATCGCGGTGCGTGGGTCTGTCACTATCGCGGCCTTTCTTGTTGCGGAGCACAAGCTCCAGACGCGCAGGCTCAGTAGTTGTGGCTCATGGGCCTAGTTGCTCCGCAGCATGTGGGATCCTCCCAGACCAGGGCTCGAACCCGTGTCCCCTGCATTAGCAGGCAGATTCTCAACCACTGTGCCACCAGGGAAGCCCAGTTATTGTACTCTTGATAATTTTGGAATTATCTATTGTAGTCCTTTAATTGTCCAGCAGTACCAGATATTAGTAAGCTGGCCTTTACTTAAGAACATTTTGTATACATGTAAGTTACTTAGAAGTAACTTACTGCTTCCCAATCACTCTTTGATGTAGCTTCATCACCTGTGATGTGGTATATTCAAGTTTCTTACACAAATGCAGTCAGCATAGTGGTGTTCGCAGTCATGGCTGCATGTAGGTCTTTTCTTTAAACATCCATTTGGACTAGAAGCAAAAATACCCATTCTGGTCCCCTTCCCCCACCGTCCAATTCAGTAATCATTTATTGGCATGTGTCTAGTAGAGTAGTGGTTCTCAAGTGTTTGTGTGCATCAGAATCACCTCGAGGGTATTTTAAAACATGAATCGCTAGGCTTCACCTCCAGAGTTTCTGATTCAGTAGGTCTTGGATGGGCTGAAGAATTTGCCTAACAACCACTCAGGTGGTGCTAATACTGCTAGTCTGGGGACCAAGCTTTGAGGACTGGTTTACTAGTAGTAGATTTAACCCTCATTGCACATCAGAATCACTTCCTCGTTTTTCACCTCCACAAGTTCTTTTTAAGAACTGTCCTTTGCTCAGTTAAGTGAAAGCATTTGGAATCTCTGCTGCAGCATGGTATTAGCAGGATTTTATGAGTATTTCTAACAGAATCAGCTCCACAACAAATATAGACAGAATTCCTTTGCGCCACATCTCCATAACGCCTGTGTGATGAGTATGGTACCTGTGTGATGGTGGAAGTACTGACCAGCTATGGTTAGGTAGTTCTAGTTCATGAAAACATATATTCCTAATTCTGTTGATGATTCACTCTTTGGTCTTGACCAATTCCCATAATTTTTCAAAGTCTGGTTTTCTTTAACATGACATTAAAAACAGCTTTCTCTGATTTTGCAATCATCATTGCAAGAAGCATAAAATGGATGCTGAATCTTGGGAGCAGGGCAAGTTTCATGATAATTGTCTGAGGTATCTCCTGTAGATTGCTTATTAGTTGTAAGGGGAAGAAAGTAACTACAGTGGAGAAATTGGCTGTCACTTTGGGTGATGAAAATTAACGTCATCGATGAGGGGAAGATGGACATCTTGTCTCTAAATGATGTACCTACAAGGGCACAGCATCCTTATGTAGCACTCTGACTGGTAACACGTAACTGCAATCTACTCATAAGGAAACGTCAGACAGACCCAGTGAGGAGATTTCTATTCTTTAATAAAGGGTTTGTATTCTGCAGTGTCAGTGTCATAAGAGATAAAGATTGAGAAACTGTTCCAGAATAAAGGAGATAAAAAAAACATGATAGCTAAAAGCAGTATGTGATTCTAGACTGGGTCCTGTACTGAAGTGGAAAAAGTGCAATAAAGGATAGTGTTGGGTCAAATGACAAGTTGGAATATGGATGGTAGATTAGATAAAATGTATCAATTTTGAATTTCCTAAGATTGATAACAAGTACTGTGGTTATATAAGATAATCTCCTTATTCTTAGGAAACACATTGAACTATTTAAAGGTAAAAATAAATGATGTGTGTAATGTAATCTCAGGTGAGTCAGAAAAATATGTGGGAGAGAGAGAGCAAGCAAATAAAGTAAATGGGGCAAGGTTACAGGTGTTCTTTGTAATTATCATTGTGACATTTTTCACTGTGCCTTTTTGAAAGTTTGAAATTATTCCCAAATAAAAACTTTAAAAAAACCCACACCACCACTCTCTGCTCTTCATTTCAGGGTAATTGTAAAATTTTTTTAAAATCTGTATAAAAATGTTTTCGAAGATCAGTCTGCTTTTCAAATGATGGCTCCTGTTCTGCTTTGTCTGGGGAGCCTCGTATCTCATTCTGTGGGTGTCCTCAGGAGATTGTTAGCTCCTGAGAGCCTGCAGGGTGTCAGCCTCACCCTGATTGTAATATCCAACCCCCCACAGGGCAGCTTCTGGTGTCTTGTTCAGTGCTTCCAATAAGGTGCACACTAAACTAATGTGTGAACATTGTCTCTTATTACAGATTGTACCTTCAGCTTTGAACAGTATATTTTTCTTTCAGCTCAAAATGGAGTTAATCCTGGCTGGGAGAAGAAAGTAATTGAGTATTTTAAGGAAAAGCTGAAGGAAAATAATGCTCCTAAATGGGTGAGCTCATTGCTTTTGGTGGGGGAGGGGGTGGCGAGGGTTGGGCAGACTTGCAGTTTCTCACAGTAGAGCAGTAATCCACATACAGTTTAAATATATATAAATTAATGTTCACTGCCCTGTGCTTTAAGTGCATATGTATTAAAAGGTTTTTGGTCTCTTTTGCAACTTAAACTTAAATTCAAGCAAATAAGTGCTTCTATATTGGCGCCTCTAGGTGGCAGTAATTGACCATGAAAAAATGGGTAGTTGTGAGAGATTCGATTATCTTTTGTTTTATTACCTTCATTTTAAAAGAGTTGACATGTACGAGTTTTAAGAGAAGAGCTCAACAAAGCAAATGCCTTTCTGCTAATTGGAAAGTGTTATGAAGGAAAAGCATCCTTTTACATTATAGTCAAATGTCATCATACAAACTTGCAAGAACACAGGAAGTACTTTTGTTTAGCAATTGTGTTATATTAACCATTGAGATCATTTGGCTCCCTTGATGTTTTGTGTGTGTGTGTGTGTGTGTGTGTGTGTGTGAATTGCGGTTTGAGTCTGGATATATATGTCTATGTATATGTGCTTAATGTTTTATACACAGAATATTTTGACTTGATTGTTCGTTTTCATTAAAGGTACCATCATTGAATGAAGTTCCCCTTCATTATTTGAAACCTAACAGTTTTGTCAAGTTCCGTTGCATGATTCAGGATATGTTTGACCCTGAATTTTACATGGGAGTTTATGAAACCGTTAACCGAAACACAAAAGCACGTGTATGTATTGCTTTATTCATGAAACTTACTGTTTACAATTAGTAGTATTAATTTTGTCCGTGTGTTGTTTATGGTAATTTTGATTCTGATAGATTGATATAATACTGTTATTTTTTTGCTTTGGGTCATAGGTTCTTCATTTTGGAAAATATAGAGATGTAGCAGAGTGTGGGGTATGTATACTTAAAATATATTCACTGATATGATTTTTTTTTGATCTAAAAATCTCTTAGAAGGTGGAATATTGTAAATGATAAAATTAATTCCTTTCTTTTCCTAATACCTATATACCTGCTTCTTAAAATTACAGGTCATGATAAGTCCTTTTAAAATGAAACGTAGAAGAAAAATGAAAGAAGATTAATTTAGGGCTTTACACGTGCTTAATTAAATTTGATTAAATCCTGCCCTGTTTTCCTGGGAGGAAAAAAGTAAACTTAAGCTTTCTTTGATAAAAGGAAGTAATAGAAACTCTCTTACATATCAGTAATGGGAAAGGGAAGAAGACAGAATCCTGGATATAATTATAGTTGTAAAAGGGGTAGTTTTGAGATAGAAACTTACTAGAAAAGCAATTAGAGAAACCACAGTATATCTGCATTTTCTTTGGTATTGCTTTTCTGATAGTAGAAGAACAACATGCAGAATTAAACTTAATTTCATTCAGACACCTGTTCAACATGCCTGGCATTGTGACTGGGGAAAGTTTAAAACTTATTTCTGGTTTAATAGTAGAAGAAGATTATCAGCATGTCAAAATATATTAACTAAAAATATCTCATATTTTGCTTTTTGTGTGTTTTTCATGTGGTACTATTGAAACACAGGTGGTAATTTTCAATTGTTAGAAAGAAAACAAGTATCACAGGTGGGGATTGACCAGGCAGGTGCTGAGGCACGACCCCAGTAGAAAGGTGAGCCTCAGTAGTTACCTCCATTCTGGATCTATTAGATTTCTGCTTTGCAGTCCAGAATCTTAGTTTAATCAGGTTATTTAGGGCTTTTTACATTCTGGGAGTCTGACTCCTGCTTACCCAAACCTCAAGAGGTTGATATATAAACCCTAATCCTAGCCTGTTAATTCACAGTATAAATTGTTTCTGTTGAATAAATGTTTTAGCCCAGCGGGCTGATCTGTATGGGAGAAAAGCCCTAATTTGAAAGGTTGCTATAAAGAAAAAATGATAACTTCCTATACTTACTTAGAATAACAGACTCATGAATGATGGATTCGTTTAATCTTACACATGATGGCCTCCAGCTCTCCCATTTCTTTTTCCTTTAGGGTGTCCCATAGCATGCACCATTGTGCAAGTCTAATGAATCAACTTTAGGTTTTCTGCATCCCTTGTTTGAGGGGCCCTAAGCCATATTAGGCTAATAAATTAATACACATATTTTTTCCTAGTACACAATAATGCAGTGTCTCTATAGCTCAACAATCTCAGCCTCTGGAAATGGGAAAATGAAATAGGTGAGACTGTCTATCTGTGACACTCCCAAAGGCAAAGAGTTTTTATTTTGTACTACATTGCTAAAGAGTCATAAGTAAAAGCACCATACCAGGAAAAGGGAACTTTGGCCCTGGAAAGAAATACACAGAAAAAACTTAGCTTATATATATTATCTCAGGCTCAATTGATATCTCTGGGATTCTTTCTTTGTTTCCTTTCTTTCTTTCTTTTTCTCTTAAAAAACAGAATATAGATTTTATTTACTTTTAAGGGGTTTTTTTTGGTACTCTAAAAGTAATATGTGTTTGTTGAAATAATTTTTTCAATATTACATCTTGGGTCCTCTCTGCCTCTTATCTCTAAGTATATTTGAAATAGAGAATATGCCTTTTCTAAGGAATAATATCTGACTTTTAAATCTCATCTCAGAGCTACCTCGTAATGAGTATTTCACTAAATTCCTATTTAATGGGCTAATTCTGATAGCTTTTAATGAGAGAGACAGTGGGATTACCATGAGCACTGTCTTTGAAAAAATTTAATAAAATAACTTGTTTATTTAAAGGGAGTTAATTTTTTTTCATTTTTCCTTTAACATCTTTATTGGAGTATAATTGCTTTACAATATTATGTTAGCTTCTGCTGTATAAAAAAGTGAATCAGCTATATGCATACGTATATCCCCATATCTCTTCCCTCTTGAGCCTCCCTCCCACCCTCCTTATCCCACCCCTCTAGGTGGTGGCAAAGCACCAAGCTGATCGCCCTGTGCTATGCAGCTGCTTCCCACTAGCTACCCACTTTACATTTGGTAGTGTATATATGTCAATGTTACACTCTCACTTCGTCCCAGCTTACCCTTCCCCCTCCCCGTGTCCTCAAGTCCGTTCTCTACGTCTGTGTCTTTATTCCTGTCATGCACCTAGGTTCATCAGAAACTTTTTTTTGTTTTTTTTAGATTCCATATATATATGTTAGCATACGGTATTTGTTTGTTTTTCTCTTTCTGACTTACTTCACTCTGTATGACAGACTCTAGGTCCATCCACCTCACTACAGATAACTCAATTTCGTTTCTTTTTATGGCTGAGTAATATTCCATTGTATATATGTGCCACATCTTCTTTATCCATTCATCTGTCGATGGACACTTAGGTTGCTTCCATGTCCTGGCTATTGTAAATAGAGCTGCAATGAACATTGTGGTACATGACTCTTTTTGAATTATGGTTTTCTCAGGGTATATGCCCAGTAGTAGGATTGCTGGGTCATATTGTAGTTCTATTTTTAGTTTCCTAAGGACCCTCCCTACTGTTCTCCATAGTGGCTGTATCAATTTACATTCCCAGCAACAGTGCAAGAGGGTTCTCTTTTCTCCACAGCCTCTCCAGCATTTATTGTTTGTAAATTTTTTGATGATGGCCATTCTAGCCGGTGTGAGATGATACCTCATTGTAGTTTTGATTTGCATTTTTCTAATGATTAGTGATGTTGAGCATCATCTAATGTGTTTGCTGGCCATCTGTATATCTTCTTTGGAGAAATGTCTGTTCAGGCCTTCTGCCCATTTTTGGATTGGGTTGTTCGTTTTTTTCATATTGAGCTGCATGAGCTGCTTGTGTATATTTTGGAGATTAATCCTTTGCCCATTGCTTTGTTTGCAGATATTTGCTTCCATTCTGAGGGTTGTCTTTTCATCTTGTTTATGGTTTCCTTCACTGTGCAAAAGCTTTTAAGTTTCATTAGGTCCCAATTGTTTATTTTTGTTTTTATTTCCATTTCTCTAGAAGGTGGGTCAAGAAAGATCTTGCTGTGATTTATGTCTGTGTTCTGCCCATGTTTTCCTCTAAGAGTTTTATAGTGTTTGGCCTTACATTTAGGTCTTTAATTCATTTTGAGTTTATTTTTATGTATGGTGTTAGGAAGTGTTCTAATTCCATTCTTTTACATGTAGCTGTCCAGTTTTCCCAGCACCACTTATTGAAGAGGCAATCTTTCCTCCATTGTATACTCTTGCCTCCTTTATCAAAGATAAGGTGACTGTATGCGCATGGGTTTATCTCTGGGCTTTCTATCCTGTTCCATTGAACTATATTTCTGTTTTTGTGCCAGTACCATACTGTCTTGATTACTTTAGCTTTTTTTTCTTAAATTTATTTATTTTATTTATTTTATTTCTGGCTGTGTTGGGTCTTCGCTGCTGTGCGCAAGCTTTCTCTAGTTGCAGCTAGCAGGGGCTGCTCTTCGTTGTGGTGCATGGGGTTCTTATTGTGGTGGCTTCTCTTGTTGTGGATCACAGGCTCTAGGCATGCGGGCTTCAGTAGTTGTGTCTCAGGAGCTCTAGAGCGCAGGCTCAGTAGTTGTGGCACACGGGCTTAGTTGCTCCGTGGCATGTGGGATCTTCCCGGACCATGGTCCGAACCCATATCCCCTGCATTGGCAGGCGGGTTCTTAACCCCTGCACCACCAGGGAAACCCTTGATTACTGTAGCTTTGTAGTATAGTCTGAAATCCTGGAGCCTGATTTCTCCAGCTCCGTTTTTCTCAAGATTGCTTTGGCTATTTGGGGTCTTTTGTGTTTCCATACAAATTGTGCGATTTTTTGTTCTAAGTTCTGTGAAAAATGCCATTGGTAGTTTGATAGGGATTGCATTGAAAGTGTAGATTGCTTTGGGTAGTATAGTCATTTTCACAGTGTTGATTCTTCCAATCCAAGAACATGGTATATGTCTCCATCTGTTTGTATCATCTTTAATTTCTTTCATCAGTGTCTTATAGTTTTCTGCATACAGGTCTTTTGTCGCCTTAGATAGGTTTATTCCTAGGTATTTTATTCTTTTTGTTGCAGTGGTAAATGAGATTGTTTCCTTAATTTCTCTTTTGGATTTTTCATCATTAGTGTATAAGAATGCAAGAGATTTCTGTGTATTAATTTTATGTAATTTTCCTGCTACTCTACCTGATTTATTGATTAGCTCTAGTATTTTTCTGGTAACATCTTTAGGATTCTCTGTGTATAGTATCATGTTATCTGCAAACAGTGACAGCTTTACTTCTTCTTTTCCTATTTGGATTTATTTTATTTCTTTTTCTTCTCTGATTGCTGTGGCTAAAACTTTCAAAACTGTTGAATAATAGTGGTGAGAGTGGGCGACCTTGTCTTGTTCCTGATCTTAGAGGAAATGGTTTCAGTTTTTCACCATTGAGAACAATGTTGCCTGTGGGTTTCTCATATATGGCCTTTATTATGTTGAGGTAGGTTCCCTCTATGCCCACTTTCTGGAGAGTTTTTATCATAAATGGGTGTTGAATTTTGTCAAAAGCCTTTTCTGCATCTATTGAGATTATCATATGGTTTTTTACCCTTCAGTTTGTTAATATGGTATATCATATTGATTGATTTGCATATATTGAAGAATCCTTGCATTCCTGGGATAAACCCCACTTGATCATGGTGTATGATCCTCTTAATGTGCTGTTGGATTCTGTTTGCTAGTATTTTGTTGAGTATTTTTGCATCTATGTTCATCAGAGATATTGGCCTGTAGTTTTCTTTTTCTGTGACATCTTTGTCTGGTTTTGGTATCAGGGTGATGGTGGCCTCATAGAATGAGTTTGGGAGTGTTCCTCCCATTGCTGTGTTTTGGAAGAGTTTGAGAAGGATAGGTGTTAGCTTTTCTCTAAATGTTTGATAGAATTCGCCTGTGAAGACATCTGGTCCTGGGCTTTTGTTTGGAAGATTTTTTTTTTTTTTTTTTTTTTTTTTTGCAGTACGCGGGCCTCTCACTGTTGTGGCCTCTTCCGTTGCGGAGCACAGGCTTCGGACGTGCAGGCTCAGCAGCCATGGCTCACGGGTCTAGCCGCTCTGGGGCATGTGGGATCTTCCTGGACTGGGGCACGAACCCATGTCCCCTGCATCGGCAGGTGTTCTCTCAACCACTGCGCTACCAGGGAAGCCCTGTTGGAAGATTTTTAATCACAGTCTCAATTTCAGTTCTTGTGATTAGTCTGTTTATATTTTCTATTTCTTCCTGCTTCAGTCTCAGAAGGTTGTGCTTTTCTAAGAATGTGTCCGTTTCTTCCAGGTTGTCCATTTTATTGGCATATAGTTGCTGGTAGTAATCTCTCATGATCCTTTATATTTCTGCAGTGTCAGTTGTTACTTCTCCTTTTTCATTTCTAATTCTGTTGATTTGAGTCTTCTCCCTTTTTTTCTTGATGAGTCTGGCTAATGGTTTATCAATTTTATCTTCTCAAAGAACCAGCTTTTAGTTTTATTGATCATTGCTATTGTTTCCTTCATTTCTTTTTCATTTATTTCTGAACTGATCTTTATGATTTCTTTCGTTCTGCTAACTTTGGGATTTTTTTGTTCTTCTTTCTCTAATTGTTTTAGATGTAAGATTAGGTTGTTTACTTGAGATTTTTCTTGTTTCTTGAGTTAGGATTGTATTGCTATAAACTTCCCTCGTAGAACTGCTTTTGCTGCATCCCATAGCTTTTGGGTTGTTGTGTTTTCATTGTCATTTGTTTCTAGGTAGTTTTTGATTTCCTCAGTTATCTCTTGGTTTTTTAGTAGCATATTATTTAGCCTCCATGTGTTTGTATTTTTTACAGTTTTTTTTCCTGTAATATCTAGTCTCATAGCATTGTGGTCAGAAAAGATATTTAATACGATTTCAATTTTCTTAAATTTACCAAGGCTTGATTTGTGAGCCAAAATATGGTCTGTCCTGGAGAATGTTCCATGAGCACTTGAGAAGAAAGTGTATTCTGTTGTTTTTGGATGGAATGTCCTATAAATATTAAGTCCATCTGGTTTAATGTGTCATTTAAAGCTTGTATTTCCTTAATTTATTTTCATTTTGGATGATCTGTCCCTTGGTGAAAGTGGGGTGTTAAAGTCCCCCTACTATTTTTGTGTTACTGTCGATTTCCCCTTTTATGGCTGTTAGCATTTGTCTTATGTATTGAGGTGCTCCTATGTTGGGTGCATATATATTTATAATTGTTATATCATCTTGGATTGATCCGTTGATCATTATGTAGTGTCCTTCTTTGTCTCTTGTAATAGTCTTTGTTTTAAAGTCTATTTTGTCTGATATGAGGATTGCTACTCCAGCTTTCTTTTGATTTCCATTTGCATGGAATATCTTTTTCCATCCCCTCACTTTCATTCTGTATGTGTCCCTAGGTCTGAAGTGGGTCTGTTGTAGACAGCATATGTACAGGTCTTGTTTTTGTATCCATTCAGCCAGTCTGTTTCTTTTGGTTGGAGCATTTAATCCATTTACGTTTAAGGTAATTATTGATATTTATGGTCCTATTACCATTTTCTTAATTGTTTTGGGTGTTTTTTAAACATCTTTATTGGAATATAATGGCTTTACAAAGGTGTGTTAGTTTCTGCTTTATAACAAAGTGAATCAGCTATGCATACATCCCCATATCTCTTCCCTCTTGCGTCTCCCTCCCTCCCTCCCACCCTCCCTATCCCACCCCTCTAGGTGGTCACAAAGCACCAAGCTGATCTCCCCTGTGCTATGTGGCTGCTTCCCATTAGCTATCTGTTTGATATTTGGTAGTGTATATATGTCCATGCCACTCTCTCACTTTGTCCCATCTCACCCTTCTCCCTCCCCACGTCCTCAAGTCCATTTTCTAGTAGGTCTGTGTTTTTATTCCCGTCCTGCCCCTAGGTTCTTCATGACCATTTTGGGTTTTGTTTTTTTTTTTTTTTTTTTTTAGATTCCATATATATGTGTTAGCATACGGTGTTTGTTTTTCTCTTTCTGACTTACTTCACTCTGTAGGACAGACTCTAGGTCCATCCACCTCACTACAAATAACTCAATTTCGTTTCTTTTTATGGCTGAGTAATATTCCATTGTATGTATGTGCCACATCTTCTTTATACATTCATCTGTCGATTGACATTTAGGTTGCTTCCACATCCTGGCTATTGTAAATAGTGCTGCAGTGAACATTGTGGTCCATGACTCTTTTTGAATTATGGTTTTCTCAGGGTATATGCCCAGTAGTGGGATTGCTGAGTCGTATGGTAGTTCTATTTTTAGTTTTTTAAGGAACCTCCATACTGTTCTCCATAGTGGCTGTATCAATTTACATTCCCACCAACAGTGCAAGGAGGGTTCTCTTTTCTCCACACCCTCTCCAGCATTTATTGTTTGTAGATTTTTTGATGATGGCCATTCTGATGGATGTGAGGTGATAACCTCATTGTAGTTTTGATTTGCATATCTCTAATGATTAGTGATGTTGAGCATCCTTTCACGTGTTTGTTGGTAATCTGTGTGTCTTCTTTGGAGAAATGTCTATTTAGGTCTTCTGCCCATTTTTTGATTGGGTTGTTTGTTTTTTTGATATTGAGCTGTATGAGCTGCTTATAAATTTTGGAGATGAATCGTTTGTCAGTTGCTTCTTTTGCAAATATTTTCTCCCATTCTGAGGGTTGTCTTTTCATCTTGTTTATGGTTTCCTTTGCTGTGCAAAAGCTTTTTAAGTTTCATTAGGTCCCATTTGTTTATTTTTGGTTTTATTTCCATTTTTCTAGGAGGTGGGTCAAAAAGGATCTTGCTGTGATTTATGTCATAGAGTGTTCTGCCTATGGTTTCCTCTAAGAGTTTGATAGTGTCTGGCCTTACATTTAGGTCTTTAATCCATTTTGAGTTTATTTTTGTGTATGGTGTTAGGGAGTGTTCTAATTTCATTCTTCTTTTTTTTTTTTGCGGTACGCGGGCCTCTCACTGTTGTGGCCTCTCCCGTTGCGGAGCACAGGCTCCGGACACGCAGGCTCAGCAGCCATGGCTCACGGGCCTAGCCACTCCACAGCATGTGGGATCTTCCCGGACCGGGGCACGAACCTGTGTCCTCTGCATCAGCAGGCAGACTCTCAACCACTGTGCCACCAGGGAAGGCCCTAATTTCATTCTTTTACGTGTAGCTGTCCAGTTCTCCCAGCACCACTTATTGATGAGGTTGTCTTTTCTCCATTGTATATTCTTGCCTCCTTTATCAAAAATAAGGTGACAGTATGCGTTTATCTATCTCTGGGCTTTCTATCCTATTCCTTGGGTTTGTTTTTGCATGTCTTTTCCTTCTCTTGTGTTTCCTACCTGGAGAGGTTCCTTTAGCATTTGTCATAAAGCTGCTTTGGTGGTGCTGAATTCTCTTAATGTTTGCTTATCTGTAAACGTTTTAATTTCTCCGTTGAATCTGAATGAGATCCTTGCTGGGTTGAGTAATCTTGGTTGTAGGGTTTTCCCTTTAATCACTTTAAATATGTCCTGTCACTCCTTTCTGGTTTGCAGAGTTTCTGCTGAAAAATCAGCTGTTAACCTTATGGGGATTCCCTTGTATGTTATTTGTTGCTTTTCCTTTGCTGATTTTAATATTTTTTCTTTGTATTTAATTTTTGATAGTTTCATTAATATGTGTCTTGGTGTATCTCTTTGGGTTTATCCTGTTTGGTACTCTCTGTGCTTCCTGGACTTGATTGACTATTTCCTTTCCCATGTTATGGAGGTTTTCGACTGTAATCTCTTCAAATATTTTTTCAGCCCCTTTCTTTTTCTCTTCTTCTGGGACCCCTATAATTTGAATGTTGGTGCGTTTAATGTTGTCCCAGAGGTCTCTGAGATTGTCCTCAATTCTTTTTTTTTTTTTTTTTTTTTTTTTGCGGTACACGGGCCTCTCGCTGCTGTGGCTCCTCCCGTTGCGGAGCACAGGCTCCGGACGCACAGGCCAAGTGGCCATGGCTCACGGGCCCAGCCGCCCCGTGGCATGCGGGATCCTCCCGGACCGGGGCACGAACCTGTGTCCCCTGCATCCTGTGTCCCCTGCATTGGCAGGTGGACTCTCAACCACTGCGCCACCAGGGAAGCCCTTGTCCTCAATTCTTTTCATTCTTTTTTCTTTATTCTGCTCCCTGGCAGTTATTTCCACCATTTTATCTTCCAGCTCACTTATTTGTTCTTCTGCCTCAGTTATTGTGCTATTGATTCCTTCTAGAGTATTTTTAATTTCAGTAATTATGTTGTTCATCACTGTTTGTTTGCTCTTCATTTCTTCTAGATCCTTGTTAAATGTTTCTTGTATTTTCTCCATTCTGTTTCCGAGATTTTGGATAATCTTTACTATCATAGCTCTGAATTCTTTTTCAGGTAGGTTGCCTATTTCATCTTCATTTATTTGGTCTTTAGGTTTTTACCTTGCTCCTTCGTCTGTAACATAGTTTTTTGTTGTTTCTTTCTTTTCTTTTTCTCTTTTTGATGGGTGGTGCTGTATTCTTGTCTTATTAGTTGTTTGGCCTGAGACATCCAGCACTGGAGTTTGCAGACAGTTGGATAGAGCTGGTGTTGGTGCTGAAATGAGGACCTCCGGGAGGCCTCACTCTGATTAATATTCAAAGGGATTTAATTTTTTAACCTAGGGTGCTGTATATTTGGATTTGAAGGAAGGTACTGTATTGATTATTGCATTTGAAATGATTTTATGTCTGTTTTCTTTTCAAAAATGATAGTTTGGATTTAGTAGTTGCTTGTTAATTAACTCTTAATATGAAAGTATATACTGTGATTTTATAAATAACATGGAAATATGGTTGCTAATTTTTAAAGTTTTTGTAATAAATTTTTTAAAATAAAACAAAATTTTGTATACATCACAGCCTCAGCAAGAAGTTGATTTAAACTCTCCACGAACTACCACTTTGGAAAGACAGACTTTCTATTGTGTTCCAGTGCCTGGAGAATCCACGTGGGTAAAAGAAATATCCTTTATCTGAACCTTCTTATGTGTTGAATGGTTACTGATTGTTTTCTTAATTGAAGAGAGCACAATTCACATTTTGATGTTTTTTTTAAACTTAGTCTTTTTACCTCAGTGAAGGTAGCTGGAAAAGAAAATTATTCTTCATTTATAGAGCTTGGCTTTATTTTTATAAAATGTGTTTCCTTTGTCCTAAACAAGAAAATCTATAAAACAACCTTCAGTATTCATCACTGAGAAATGATAAAATTATGGTGCATTCTGCTAGTGAAAAACTGTTTAAAAGATTGAGGTGGATTTAAAGGGACTGAAAAAGAGAATTGCACAATCATTAAGTAAAAAAACTGGTTTTAAATTGGAACTCATTCTAATTTTATTAAGGGAAAACAATATGTTTGTTCTTTTGAGAGATTGTGGAGACATCTCATTCTCATTTTTATTTTTTTTAGTTACTAATTTCTTTAGGCATTGTTCACATACTGAAATGCACAGATTTTAAAGGTATACTTAAGTGGTTTGGATAAATGCATACACCTGTAATTTGCACACCCATCGAAGTAAAGAATTTTGTGCCTTTTTCCCGTCACCACCTCCTTCCCACGACTGCTCTGATTTTTTCACTATAGCTTAATTTTACCTATTGTTGAATGTCACACAAATGGAATCATATAACATATAGTCTTTTGTGTCTGATATCTTTTATTCAGCATAATGCATTTGAGATTCATCCATGTGTATCCATAGTTCATTCCTTTTTATTGCTGATGGTATTTGTTTATATAATATCCAATTGATGAACATTTGGGTTGTTTCCAGTTTGAGGCCAGGCATTTTTTTGGTGAGATTTTAACTTACTAAATCAGTTTTTTAACAGATACTTTGTGTCGGTTGTGATGAAGTTGTGTATCTCTCAAGGAATGTTTCACAATCATTGAATCACAGTTCTTGAATTTATTGACATAAAACTTTCATAGTATTTCCTTATTTTCCTTTTAATGTCTAAGGCATATCTAACAATGATCTTCTTTCATTTCCAAAATGTTAATTTATTTTTCTCTTTTATCCTTGATTAGTATTGCTAGGGGTTTGTCAGAGAATCAACTTTTTACTTTAATTTTTTGTTTTCTATTTCATTGATGTTTGCTCTTATTTCCTTCATTTTTAGTAATGGTTTTAATTTATTTTTAAACCTTAAGGTTAGTGTGCAGATCATTTCATATCTTCCTTTTCTAATATTAGCATTTAAGGCCATAAAATTCTAATCACTGCTTTAGTTGGATCCCACAAATTTTGACTTGTTTTTACTCTCATTCAGTTCAAAATATTTTCTAATTTCCTTTGTGATTTCTTCTTTGATCCTTGAGCCTCAGACTACAATATACTTCTGTTGATCTTTTAAACAGTTGTCTCCTACATAAATTTAGAAATAAGGGGGAAGAATTACGTCTTGTATGTTGCATAAATATTGATCATTTCTAGATCTTTTTGTCTTTGTTTTTGTCTGGAATCATTTCACTGAGCCCTTTTTTTTAAGTACTGATCCGTTGGTAATAAATTTTCTCAGCTTTTTTTCAACTGAAAATGTCTTTATTTCACCCTTTGGTGTGTGTGTGTGTGTGTGTGTGTGTGTGTGTGTGTGTGTGTGTGTGTGTGTGTCGTGGTGCTGCATTGTGCAGCATGCCGGATCTTAGTTCCCTGATCAGGGATCTATGTGCCCCTTGCATTGGGAGCATGGAGTCTTAACCACTGGACTGCTAGGGAGGTCCCTCACCTTTATTTTTGAAGGATATTTTCGGAGGTTGTAGAACCCTTTTTTTTCTCCCAGTGGTTATAGAATGCTTCATTGACAGGTATCTCCCATCTTCAACACTTTAATGATATTGTTCCATTGTCTTCTGGCCTCCATTGATTTTTAATAAAAGGATAGCTATCATTTTTATCATTGTCATGTGTATGTAATGGGTCTTTAGTTTTCCTCTGGCTGCTTCTAATATTCTCTGTGGTTTTCAGCAGCTTGACTATGATGTGCCCATGTCTGGGTTTTTTGTGTTTATCTTGCTTGGATTTTATTGAGCTTTTAGATCTGTGGGTTGATATTTTCAGAAGATTTCAGCCATTATTTCTTCAAATATTTTTCTGTCCCAGTCTCATCTTTTTCTCATTTTCTGGGGCTCAAATCACATGATTGTAGACTAATTATTATTGTTCTCAGGTGATTGAGGGTTTTTTTTTTCCATTTTATGTTTTAGTTCTAGATTTTTTCATTTGGTTCTTTTTCTTTGTTTCCATTTTTCTGATGATAGTCCTCATCTTTTCTTTTAAAATTGTAAATTTTGGAATTGCTTTTTAATGCCCTTGTCTGCTAATTCCAATATCCAGGTTGTCTCTGGGTTGTTTTTTTTTTTTTTCTGTTGATACTGTTTTTAATCCTGCTTATGGGCCATACTTTCCTGCTTCTTCACATAATTAATCCTGTGTTATGATTAGTTATGCTGATATACAACACTGTTGAAAGTTTTCTCTTCAAGAGTGTTGAATTTTGTTCTGGCAGGCAGGTAATTTAAGTGGATCACTTTGATCTTGCCAAGGCTTGGTTTTGGGATTTGTTAAGGTAGGTATGAGTGGCACTTACAATGTAGGATGTAGTCCTTACTTGCGAGATGTGCTATTTCCGGGTCTCACCTAAATGCTCGTGATTCTCGGTAGGGTGCAGTTCTAGTATTGTGTAACTTCCAGAAGCTCTGCTAAGCTCCCAACCAAGCAGCAGCTGTTCTCTCCTAGGGCTCTATTTGAAGCTCTTTGCTCTCTAACTGTTCTGCAAATTCCAGTTGCTTCAGTAGCTCTGAGCTATGTGCTCTGTTTTCTCTACCAGCAAGAGCAGAACCTCCACTTCCCTTTGCTGCAATTTAGAAAATGCCCCTGAGAGAGCTGGGGAGAATGTGGAGTTTACCTGTGGTGTTTCTTCTCATTCAAGGATCATAACCTTATGTTCTTTGTTGTCCAGAGACTGAAAACAGTTGCTTCATGCCTTTTGTTCAGATTTACAGGTTTTTTGTTTTTTTAATTGAAGTATAGTTGATTTACAGTATTGTGTTAGTTTCAGGTATACATCAAAGTGATTCAGTTATACACATATATATATATATGTATTCTTTTTTAAAGTTTGTTTTCCATTACAGTTTATTTCAAGACACTGAGTATATTTCCCTGTGCTAAGCAGTAAATTCTTGTCGTTTGTCTATTTTATATGTGGTCTATTTTATATGTGGTCTATTTTATATGTGGTCTATTTTATATGTGGTCTATTCTATATGTGCATCTGTCAGTCCCATACTCCCAATTTATCCCTCCCCCGCCCAGCCTCTACCCTTCGCCTTTGGTAACCACGAGTTTGTTTTCTATGTCTGTGAGTCTGTTTCTATTTTATGAATAAGTTCATTTGTACTATTTCTTTATATCTCACATATAAATGATATCATAATATTTGTCTTTCTCTGTCCAACTTACTTCACTTAATATGATAATCTCTGGGTCCATCCGTGTTGCTGCAGATGGCATTATTTCATTCTTTTTTATGGCTGAATAATATCCGTGTGTGTGTGTGTGTGTGTGTGTGTGTGTGTGTATACACGCCACATCTTTATCCATTCATCTGTTGATGGACATTTATGTTGCTTCCATGTCTTGGCTATTGTAACTAGTGCTGCTTTGAACATTGGGATGCATGTACCTTTTCAAATTAGAGCTTTTGTCTTTTCTGTATATATGCCCAGGAGTGAGATTGCTGGATCATAATGGTAACTCTATTTTTAGTTTTTTAAGGAGGCTCCATTCTGTTTTCCATAGGGGCTGCACCAGTTTACTTTCCCACCAACAGTGTAGGAGGGTTCCCTTTTCTCCACACTCCAGCATTTATTATTTGTAGACTTTTTTAGTGTATGTGCTGCCGAAGCAAGCACTATTTGTAGACTTTTTGATGATGGCCATTCTCACCAGTGTGAAGTGATTATACGTCATTGTAGTTTTGATTTGCATTTCTCTAATAAATAGCAGTGTTGAGCATCTTTCATGTGCCTGTTGGCCTTCTATATTCCGTCTTTGGAGAAGTGTTTGTTTAGATCTTCTGCCCATTTTTTGATTGGGTTGTTTGTTTTTTTCGTATTGAGTTATATGAGCTGTTTGTATATTTTGGAAATTAAGCCCTTGTAGGTCTCATCTTTTGCAAATATTTTCTCCCAGTCTATAGGTTGTCTTTTCATTTTATTTATGGTTCCTTTTCTGTGTGAAAGCTTATAAGTTTGATTAGGTCCCATTTGTTTATTTTTGCTTTTATTTCTATTGCCTTGGAAGATCAGTTTTACAGTTCTTTACAGCAAGGTAGGGGGCATAAGTTTGAGCTGTTAATTCTTATGACCCAAACTGGAAGTTCAGCCTTCTTTTATTGAAAAGAAATTTTTGTTATTCTGGGTTGTTTTAAAAATTGAGGTGTGGTTGATTTACAATAATGTTTTAATTTCAGGTGTACAACATAATGATTCAAAGTTTTGATAGATTATACTCCATGTTTATTATAAAATGTTGGCTGTATTCCTGTGTTATACAACAGGGGTCCCCAGCCCCTGGGCCGTGGCCTGTTAGGAACTGGGCTGCACAGCAGGAGGTGAGCGGCGGCGAGTGAGGGAAGCTTCGTTTTGCCGCTCCCCACCGCTCTCGTTACCACCTGAACCATCCCCCCCATGCACACACACCCGTCCGGGAAAAATTGTCTTCCATGAAGCTGGTCCCTGGTGCTAAAAAGGTTGGGGACTGCTGCTATACAATATATCCTTATAGCTTATTTATTGTATACATCAACCTTCTTTTAAAAATACATTTTTATTTTAACCAGACTGCCAAAGTAATAGTCTTTTTTTTTTTTACATCTTTATTGGAGTATAATTGCTTTACAGTGGTGTGTTAGTTTCTGCTTTATAACAAAGTGAATCAGTTATACATATACATATGTTCCCATATCTCTTCCCTCCAAAGTAATAGTCTTTTATTAGTCACCTAGGTAGGGTAACTTACGATATTCCCCAGTTCATGAAAGTCTTTCCTTAACCTTTCATTTAACGTCTATGTTAATACAAACCAAGCTCGAGTCAGCCCTTCAACGTCCTACACTCCCAGTCGTCACAAGAGGAGTTATGAAGATGATGAAGATATGGACCTACAGCCGAATAAACAGAAAGAGCAGCACGCTGGTACCAGGCAAGCAGGTAGTGTGTGCCATTGGGCTTTCGGTAGACTTCTGGTCTCTTGCAGTAGATTCATATTCAGAGTTAATTGTTGTATAATGTAGGTCTAGATTTAGGAGCTGGCAGTGATTTGACAACTTTGCTTTGAGGTTTATCACAATTATAGACAGTTTTGAGAGTTTGAACAGTTACTCTTTGGTCAGACTGTGCTTCATAATTGAGCAGTTAGGCATCACTTAGTGAGAAGTGGCTACTCTACTGTCAGTTGTTAAGGGTCTCAATTTGGGTAGCTGGAAAAGGTCTTTTATCTTTCTTCATATTTTATTTATCTCAGCTTTTAAGTAATATGAAGTACTCAACCCTAAAAGTGACTTATTTATATCTGAAACATCCTTTCTTATTTTCTTTTTGGAATAGTGATGCTTTTAATTAGTAAGACTGAAAACATTGGAGGAAAAATGTGAAATTGTGGTATACTGGATTACTTACTCCTAAACTTTAAAATTAATTAAAACGCAATTCTGATTAAAACAAGGAGACCAAAAGTTGAAATTTTCTAAGAGAATGAGAGAATTTCAAAATTGGTATATATCATTATTGATTTCTCCAGTCACAGTTATTATGAACACTGAATTCCTTCATATGGCAGGTAGATAAGTTTGTCTTTATTTCTCCTTTTGTGTCCAGTCATTTCTCTTTAGCATCTTTAATCCAAAGACAAGTTAAAGGCAGAGGAGGTAAAAACAAATTAGTCTAGTTAATTTGAATGTGAAGGATGGGTTGAGAGGGCAAATATAACACTCAGTGGTAAACAAAGATTTACTACTGGATTTCATTTAATCATATATTATTCTATTTTATAAGTTCATATTACCGTATTTCTTTAATGCTAAGGCATATTTTAATGTTTTTAAAATTGGAATGTTTTACAGTAAATGTATACAAATGTGATAGTATTCTTTTTCTCCACTCACCCCCCAAATGTTTATTAAAATTAACGGTGTATCATAACAATAAATAACATATTAGAATCCAAGACACATGGTAATTCTCTTATCATTTAAGCTATTGATGCTTCTTTCTATTTCTTGCCCCTTTTGTTTGAATATCATACTTTTCAGGGCTTTTGAATACATTTGAGTGCATTATTTATGTAAAGTTTACCTTGTTTGTTGGTTTCTAAGCAATCTTTCAGGCTGTATATATATTTTAAGCTGTTTTGGAGATAAGTGTAGATTCACATGCAGTTGTAAAACATAAGACAGATCCTGTATATACTTGATCCAGTTTCATCTGGGTCAACATCTTGCATAATTAATAGTAGAATATCATAACCAGGAAATGGATATTGATATAGTCCATAGACCTTATTCAGAATTCACATTTTTACATGCAGTTATTTTTGTGCATGTGTATGTATTTAATTCTGTGCAGTTTCATCACATGTGTAGACTCATGTGACCACTACCACAGTCAGGATACAGAACAGTTCATTACCCGGATCTCTCATGTTGACCTTTTGTAATCATACCCACCTCTCCTGCCTCTCTACCTCTTCCTGGCAACCACTAATTTGTTCTTCATCCCTATAATTTTGTCATTTTAAGAATGTTACGTAAATGGAATCATGTAGTATATAGACTTTGTAGATTGGCTTTTTTCATTCAGCAAAATTCCCTTGAGATCCATTCAAGTTGTTGCTTATATCAATAGTTTATTCCTATTTATTGCTGAGCAGTATTGTGTGGTATGGGAAGCTATATTTTAATTCTAACTAGTTATCAGCCCTAAACTGTGACTACTTTAGGGGTAGAGGCTATCTTTATTTTTTTATTTTTATAAAATTAATTTATTTTAGTTTTTGCTGTGTTGGGTCTTTGTTTCTGTGTGAGGGCTTTCTCTAGTTGCGGCAAGTGGGGGTCACTCTTCATCGCGGTGCACAGGCCTCTCACTGTTGCGGCCTCTCTTGTTGCGGAGCACAGGCTCCAAATGCACAGGCTCAGTAGTTGTTGGTCACGGGCCCAGTTGCTCCGCGGCATGTGGGATCCTCCCAGACCAGGGCTCGAACCCATGTCCCCTGCATTGGCAGGCAGACTCTCAACCACTGCGCCACCAGGGAAGCCCGAGGCTATCTTTTTTTTTTTTTTTTTTCCTTATGAGGGCCTCTCACTGTTGTGGCCTCTCCCGTTGCGGAGCACAGGCTCCGGACGCGCAGGCTCAGCAGCCATGGCTCACCGGCCTAGCCGGTCCGTGGCATGTGGGATCTTCTCGGACTGTGGCACGAACCTGTGTCCCCTGGATTAGCAGGTGGACTCTCAACCACTGTGCCACCAGGGAAGCCCCCGAGGCTATCTGTAAATGATCTTTTGTATCCCCAGCAACTAGTCTGATTCCTGGTACATAGTGGACATTAATAGACGTTTGGTAAATGAATTTATTGCTATATGGTTTTATTCTACTTAATAAGTAGAAAGAAGTATGTTCTACAAAGGTGTTTTTGTTTTCAGTAGACCTGTGTACTCCTTGGGTCAAAGATGTCAAGTAACGATGTTAAATATTAACTTTAAAGTTACTTACATGAGATTTGATGGGGGGGGCAATTTGTTGCCATTTTATTGCAGGTGGAAAGTGATTACACTTTCAGATCTTCATAATAATCTTTGTTCTCTTGATAGGTCAAAGGGCTTCTAGTATGTGTTATTTCCTTAAAAACTGTAACAACTTGAAGTTTGTAAGCTCAGAAGCATCATTTCTATCAAATTCAAAAGGCTGTTTAGGAATGTTCTTTATCTCCAGGAAGCCTTAGCAATGATGATGTGCAATGCTGTCCCTTTGAATTTAGGGAGTGTTGGTGGTCTTCAGTGGTGTGGAGAACCAAAACGTTTAGAAACTGAAGCTTCTTCTGGACAACAGCTGAACTCGCTAAACCTCTCTTCTCCTTTTGATCTGAATTTTCCACTTCCAGGAGAGAAGGGTCCTGCATGCCTCGTGAAGGTAATAAAATCTTTCATAGACCTGATGCTGACAAAGATGTGTTAAGTGTCTCAGAAATTAAAACAGAAATCTCTTAGCATTTGTATTAGCAAGTTTTCTCTTGCTGCTGTAACAAATCACCACAAACTTAGTGGCTTAAAACAACAAAATTTATCATTTTGCAGGCTTTAGGCCAGAAGTCCAACATGGATCTCACTGGGGTTAAAATTCACGTGACAGCAGGACTGGTTCCTCTCTGGAAGCTGTAGGGGGGGAGTCTGTTTTTTTGCCTTTTCCAGCTTTTGGAGGCTGCCATTATTCCTTGGCTTGTGGCCCCTTCCTCCATCTTCCAAGTCAGCAGTAATGCAGCCCTCTGACCATTTCTTCATAGTCACATCTCCCTCTGACCTTAGGTAGGAGAGATTCTCCAATTTTCAGGACATGTATGATTAAATTGAGCCCACCCATGCAATCCAGAATAATCTCCCCATCTTAGGGTCCTTAATTTATACAAGTTCCTTTTACATGTAAGGTAACAACATACTCAAGGATTCCAGTGATTAAGAAGTGGATATTGGTCGGAGTGGTGGGGGGACATTATTTTGTCTACCACGGCATTGTTTACAAAAAATGGATATTTCAGATAGAAGTGGAACAACTTTTAAATTAATATCTATTTCCTTTCTATATCATTTCTAACTTACTAATATCTGCTTTATTTTTTAATATTTATTTATTGGCCACATCGGGTCTTAGTTGTGCGGGATCTTTGTCGCGGTGCGCTGGCCTCTCTCTAGTTGAGACGCGCAGGCTATGTAGTTGCAGCGCGGGCGTAGTTGCCCCACCACATGTGGGATCTTAGTTCCCACACCAGGGATCGAACCTGGGTACCCTGCATTGGAAGGCGGGTTCTTAACCACTGGACCACCAGGGAAGTCCCTATCTGCTTTATTTTCATCATTCTTCCTTTTCTTATCAAAAGCCATTTCTCACTTAGATTTAAAATAAGGTAGAAGGAAAAACATCTGTTAATAGTTTGTTCCCCTATTCTGCTTATTCTGATTTTTTAATCATGAGAGGTGAACAAGTGATACAAGTTTCAGAAATGATCATTGAGAATTTCTGTTCTTAGTTGTTGTGGTTTTAATTTAAATGGCACTTCAGTTATGTAGCACAGGAGCAAAAATTAGCACGTTTTTCCTTCCGTGCTTCTCTTAGGTCTCACCAGTAGGAGGCTTTGACAGTTTCTAATATCCATCATGATAGGCAGCTTTGAAAGTTTGGCTCTTTACTGTGAGAAACCTCATGGCCATTCTAAGTTTGTGTTAATCCTCCTAACACTGCATAGCTTGTGAATAAGTCCAAAGTTAATAATCGTGGGGTTTTCCCTTCTCTTGATGTAGTTAATAGATTTTGAGATAATGCATGTTTCTAGTTTTAGTTGACCATCATCCTTGGGGGAAAGCCTTTTCTCTGAATGTAGTGGGGAAACAGACATTGGTCAGGAGTCAGGAGGGCTCATGTTTTAGTTGTTAACGTATTTGCTCGTTGCAGAATGACTTCAGGTAAGTGCTTTACCTCTCTTGATCTCAATTTATCAAATAAAGGAGTTGCTTTGAGGTTCATTTTCTGATTTAAAATGCTAAGATATTATTATTACTTTAAGACTAATATCGTATGCTTTTTTGGTGTTATTTAGTCCTAACAATGTGATTTTGTGTGGCCTCTTGTTAGGTCTATGAAGACTGGGATTGTTTTAAAGTAAATGATGTTCTTGAGTTATATGGCATACTATCTGTGGATCCTGTGCTAAGTATACTGAATAATGATGAAAGGTGAGTCTATTTTGACATAATTACCCTCCAACTTTTCTGAAAGTTTGAAATTATAAAGAACTCTACTGTAAGATTTCTCTCCTATTTATTCATTCAAGTAATTTTTGTTTATGTTAGTGTGGATGTTAATCTGTTATTTATTTTGAGGCTCAAATTTCCCCATATTTGGCTACTGGGAGCCACTTTAAGCAGGCTCTGGGTTCTTTTTTTTTTAATTATTATTATTTAAGACCTTAAAACTGGTGCTTGCAGTTTGTTGACTTTTTTGAAAAAAATCAAGCAGTAAACTTTTATTGCAAATTAAAAATGAGGTTCTTAAAAAATCTCAACTTGACCAGATATGAAACAATTTAAAAACTTTTAAAGGTGTATTGAGAAAAAACAGGCTTTTTCTTTTTTTTTTAAACACGTTTGTCATTACCAAAAAGAGATGTCTTTAGGTAAAAATAATAAAAACCCCTTGCTGCTTAGATAATGCACATAGTTCTAGTTATGTGGTCAACAGGCAAAAAGCAAGCACTTAAGGTCTTCAGCTCCAGTCTTTTGTTCATTTCTTATTGCTGGAATTTCATATTTGTTTCTTCTTGTTGGATGACTAAACCGGGTGATGGTAGAGATAGTAAGCCGGCATTTTCTCAGCCCTGCCCTGCTCAGCCTCGGGAGCGGATGAATTCTCAGCTGGTGGACTGGCTGCTTTTGTCTCTTTGCCATCTTGTGGTTCAGGGTTTTCTGGGCGTCTGCGTTGGTAATTGAAGTTGCCGCGGTACCGATGTCGAGGTGGCTGCTGACGTTGGGTCTCATCTCCTTGATTTCCCTATCTTCTTCATTGCCATCCTCTCTGGGCATCTTTGGGGAGGAAGGCATATTCTGTCTCACTCCTCTACCTTGTTCTCCTGCACCCTGGTTGTCAGCACCCTCCATCACTTCTCTCTGCACAGGAGGGTTGGAGTGCTGTGGTCGACACCCACTGGGTCTCTGCATGCAGTAAGGTGGGCACCTTCGCCTGCGGTAGGGCTGACGCTGTTGGGCCTGGCACTCTCCGATCCCTCATTCTTTTCTCCACTCTCACTGTTCTGGTAATTCTGCGGGTGATTGCGTGGAGGACCCCTACGACGTGGATAGTGTCTATGATGGTTACGGTCTGCTGCATGTTTACTGCCTTGCGCTGGAACTCCACCAGGGCCTGTAACATTTGCTGCCTGCACACCCCCCTTTTCTCCTTCAGCAACATCGAACTCCACAGTCTCTCCATCTGCTACACCGCGAAGGTACTACCTGGGGTTCTTCTTTATGGCAGTCTGGTGTACGAATACATGTTTCTTGGTGTCACTCCTGTTGATGAAACCATATCTGTTTCTTACATTGAACCATTTTACTGTTCCCAGAACCTTCGCTGTAATGATCTTTTTGTCCCCACCAGCAGGCGCCGCTGATGTGAGGCTGCCGGGGCCACCGCTGCCTGCGCCACTGCCAGTCCTACCCATGCCCGTCGTGCTGGGCTTGGCGGCGGCAGCAGTGAGGGCGGGGGGTTGGGTGGCGGGTGGCTGCTGGGTCTCGGCCTCGCTGCTCATGGTTGCGGTGATGGTGAGTGGGGACGGTGGCAGTTGGGCTGCTCGGGGCTCTCCGGGGTCGGCTCCTGCTACCGATCGAACTGTGGGTTCTTTTTTTTTTCGCGGTACACGGGCCTCTCACTGTTGTGGCCTCTCCCGTTGCGGAGCGCAGGCTCAGCGGCCATGGCTCACGGGCCCAGCCGCTCCGCGGCATGTGGGATCTTCCCGGACCGGGGCACGAACCCGTGTCCCCTGCATCGGCAGGCGGACTCTCAACCACTGCGCCACCAGTGGGTTCTTTTTGACGTGACCTTATCTTACCATTTTTGAACATATATTTTCTGATGCATTAAGCTGTTTCAGCCTCATCTTGTACTTCCCATGCTTCAGCCTCAGTTTCAGCCCTTTTTCCAAGGAGCACCTGTTTCTTTTACTGAGGAATTTTGTTTAAAAAATCAAGATTTGAGTACTGGTGTGCTCATTGGTCCTGAGCTGGCATTGCTTCTATGACATTTCAGCAGAGCTAGGAAATAAATATATACATACTCACACACGCACACATTTATATACACACATCTATATATATTTTTATATTATTTACTATATCAGAAACCATGAGCTCACGCTGTCTTCCTGTTTCCAGTTCAGTTCAGCTCCACAACTCGGTGTCATTCTAGTCTTCCTCCTTTCCGTATTTGTAATTCCCTTTTCTAACAGAAAGAAACTTGACTCCTAGTATCCTCAATATATTCCTTTGCTCAGTTCTATGATATAGTAGGGTCCCCCTCACTTTGGTTTTGCTTTCCATGGTTTCAGTTACCTACAGTCAACCGCTGTCTGAAAATATTAACTGGGAAATTCCAGAAATAAACAATAAGTTTTAAACTGCATACCTTTCTTAGTAGTGTGATGAAATTTTGAGTTGTCCCACTCCGTCCTGCCCAGGACGTGAATCATCCCTTTGTCCAGGGTATGCCATCCGTTAGTCACTTAGTAGCCATCTCAGTTATCAGATCGACTTTCCAGGTATCACAGTGCCTGTAGTCAAGTAACCCTTATTTTACTTAATAATGGCCCCAAAGCATAAGAGTAGTGATCTGGCAATTTGGGTATGCCAAAGAAAAGCTGTAAAATGCCTTTTTTAAAGTGAAAAGGTAAAATTTTTTGACTTATACGGAAAGAAAAAAAAAATCGTATACTGAGGTTGTTAAGATCTACAGTAAGAACAGTAGAAGATTCTGTGAAATTGTTGAGATGGAAAAAGAAATTAGTGCTAGTTTTGCTTTTGCATCTCAACCTGCAAAAGTTACAGTCACGGTATGTGATAAGTGCTTAGTTAAGATGGAGAAGGCATTAAATTTGTACAATAAGATATTTTGAGAGAGAAACCACATTCACGTAACTTTTATTACAGTATATCATTGTAATTGTTCATTTTTATTATTAGTTATCATGGTTAATCTCTTACGGTGCCTAATTTGTAAATTAAACTTTATCATAGGAATGTATATATAGGAAAAGACATATGTGGGGCTCAGTACTATCCAGTTTCAGGCATCCACTAGGGGTTTTGAAATGTATTCCCTGCTGATAAGAGGAGACTGCTATGCAGAGAAGGTAATTTCAGAATTGATAACCCATACCACTGCAAAAAACAAACCTAGTAACTTGAGTTCATTATTTGTTTCCAATTTTTATTTTAGAATGAGAGGGTATATATAGTCAGCTGTGTTCCAGAGTTACCTGGGTGACTTCCTCCCACTTAGTGCTCTGCTAGTTGTTATTCATTATACATAGTTAGGTTCATTTGTTTCCATTGTGTTTCACTGCAGAGTTTTCCCTCTGTCCTTATTGGTTTCTGTACTTAAAGATAAGTATAGAAAACATGGAAATTGTTGCCAAAATCAAAACTGTATAAAAAGAATGTAGGAATGTCATTCCCCACTACCCTCATCTCTTCTACCCTGCTCCCACCCATGCTCTGTAGGGCAGGAGAGCGAGGCTTCATCTGCTGCTCCCCTTGCTCGCGTTGCCACCTGGACCATCCCCCCAACCCCTGCACCCCCCACTCCCCAGCCCATCCGTGGGAAAATTGTCTTCCGTGAAACTGGTCCCTGGTGCCAAAAAGGCTGAGGACTGCTGCTGTAGGGAACCAGCCTCAGTTCTGCTTTTATCCTTCCTGTATCTCTTTTTTGCAAAAACAGATGCATATATATTTTTTTCCTCATTTAGCCTTATATAAAAGGGGGCATGGTATATGTGCTCTTTTACATATTTTTTCCCCTCACTTAATATATTCTGAAAATCCAGATCATCCTCATTCTTTCTTATTTTGTTTTGAGGTTGGCGAAAGAAAGGAATTATATTCTGCCCCTGCAGTAGAGTTTTTTGTTAAATATTGGACATTCATCTTGGTTTTCCATAGGAAGAACTTATTTTTTCACACTTAAAAAATGATGCAAAACAGACATTTTAAACAACTTTAAATAAACAGTTCCATAATAATGGCATACAAAATTGCTTGTCTTGGCTGTTTCTGGTTATGGTGAATTTTCTGCTTGAGTTACTTCATTTATGGAGGCATTTTAGTACACAGACTGAGCCAGATGGCCTGGGTTGGGATCCTGGTTTGGCCACTTACTGGCTTTGTGACCTTACACTTAACTACTACAGTGGCTTGGTTTCCTCATTATACATGAGGGTGGTTGTGAGGTTTTAATGAATTTGTGTGTGCAAAGTGAAGAACATTGCCCGGCACATGGTACACACTATATAAAGGTTGTTGGTATCATTCTTGTATTTAAGGAGGATGGTGGTATGAATTGATTACTCTCTAGAGTCAGTCTGTAAAGTCTAAAAACATCTTAGTCTTTTGTTTCAATCATCTCACAATAAATCTATCATCTGCTAATTTATTTAGCAAACCTGAAAAACTCACACTTCCTTTTCACTGCTTGTCTATTCACTATTCAAGAGAGGTATCATGTAAGAATAAAATTTAGGAAAAAAAAATTAGCAAGAGAGATGAATGGATTCTTCACGCTGAATAGTAGACACCTGATGGCTTTTAAGGAAGAGACCCCCATTTTTGAGACACATGATGAAGTATTTGATGTCCCATCTAGTAGCTTAAGAAAGGGTGTCTGCATTCTGAAGTAACTTGATGAGTGATATGCTGTATCCCATTTGTTGCAGTTACAACACACCCAGTAAAAATGTTATTGATCTTGAAGAATAGAATAAATACGTTATCTCATAATATGACCAAAGTAGCCTGAAATCTGTGATGTAAGTGTTCACAAGGAAGAGGAGCATTTTCTGCTCTTTAAGGGGACCTGCAGGTGAAACTGTTCTTGGCTTGAGTTCTCATTGATTTTCAGAGATGTGTGTTATTTTTACATCTGTACAGCTGCCGCCTTTGTGAACTGAAGCTCTGTCATCTCTCCGCAGGGATGCCTCTTCGCTGCTAGATCCAATGGAATGCACAGACACGGCCGAAGAACAGAGAGTGCACAGTCCTCCTGCCTCCTTAGTGCCAAGAATCCATGTGGTTTTAGCCCAGAAGTTGCAGCACATCAACCCTTTACTGCCTGCTTGCCTTAACAAGGAGGAGAGCAAAACCTGTAAGTGTAAGTGCTAAAGCCTCGTGGCCCAGAGACTTACCCAGCACGTGAAAGCTGCGTGGTGGAGCTGTCAGTCAGATTCTTGGTCTTCAGAATAAATTTCTCCAGCGGTCACCATTTCTTTGCCCCATTTTCATTTATGTTAATTCTCTTCATTAAAATGAGGCCCCCCCAAAAGGTACACACGCTGTCTTATTTTGACAGCTGGCATCACTTACCCACCAATATTTTAAGTCCATACTAGTCATCTACTGACGTGCAGTGCTTTGTTCCAGTTACTTTTTAACCTAAGAGACACGAGAGGAACTGGTTTGTGTTCTGAATCTGGTCTCCTTTCTCTCTCCAGTTGTTTCTAGTTTCATGTCTGAATTGTCTCCAGTCAGAGCAGAACTGCTTGGGTTCCTCACTCACGCCCTTTTGGGAGACAGTTTGGCTGCTGAATATCTTATATTACATCTCATTTCTACAGTGTAAGTGCTCTGTTCTTGGTGGGAATTAAGGGAGTTTGGTGTTTTGTTGAGAGGGGAAAAGAACAGAAAGGTTTCTGTTTTTATCAGGCTTCATCACCAGATGGTTATTTGTTCAGTGTAACAGGTGTTATACCAAATCACAGAAATTCCTTTTTCAACTTTTCTCAGCGTCACATGTAGCATTTTGATTGTATCTCCTTAAATTTAAGAGCAAAAATCAGATAAAGAACCTGGCCAATGAGTAAAATGAGTTGTTTTATCCTTTTTGCATTCTGAATTCTCTATTTATACATCCCAAGGCTCTGTGAGGTCCATTTGGTATACATCTCACTTGTATGTGGACATGTGCCCCTCTCCCTTTCACTTCACTACAGCTCTTTGTTTTCTGATTTCAAAATAACATGTGTGCCTTCAACAAGTTCCAAGAGCATAAAGAAGAAAATTGAAATTGTCTGTAATCTCACCACTTAAAGATGATCTCAGTTAACAGATCTTGGTACCTGTTCATATCATCTTTTTTTTGTTTACATATGTATCCATCCCTACTTAGATCTCAATTATACTCTAAACAGATCATTATCTTGCTTTTATCATTTATGTTAAGCATTTCCTATCATAATTCTTCTTGAACCTCTTAATGGCTGTGCAGTATTTCATTATAGACAGCTGTACTTTTTCCCTAAATGTTAGGTTTTCCTACTTTTTCTCTGTTTAAATAATCCTCCAGTAAACATCTTTGTACTATAAATCTTTCCTCAGGTAGGATTTGAGACAGTAGTACATGATGGTTGAGAGCATAGACTCTGGAACCCAAACTACCTGGGTTCAAATTCACCTCTGTCACTTCCTGGCTACGTGAACGTGGGCATGTTTCTTAAAATTTCTGTATCTCAGGTTTCTCATCTGTAAAATGAAAACAATAATACCTACCTTAGAGTGTTTGGGAATTAAATGAGAAAGGATTTAAGTACTTAGAACAGTACCTGGCACGTGCCCAGCACTTAAATATTGGCTATTATTTTTATTGTTGTTTCTGCTTAAAAAAACAACTGATCAGAATAATCTGCTTTAATTTTAATGACAGTATTAAGCTAATTTTTCTTCGTTTGCTTTTTGATGGAGATCAGGAAATCACGTGAGTATCTTATTGGTTGATATCTTTTTTCTTCTAGATATACAAGAAGAGATGTTCTTCCACTAGGAAAATTTACGGTTAACTTGAGTGGGTGTCCACGGAATAGTACCTTCACCGAACACTTATATCGAATTATTCAACATCTAGTTCCAGCAGTAAGATCAATATAAATATGTATTATAAGCTTAAGTACACTTTAAAAGTCCATCTAATTGTCTTTCATTCAACCCAAATATTTAACTTTGAGATGTTAACAGACCTCATTAAGGGGAAACAAAGCCTGCCTAGTTTCATAATTTAAAATGTACTAACTCCTAAACATTTCACGTTTCCTTTATTGCCTTAGCACAGGTCTCTTCAAGTAACAACACAACTGTAGTAACTCCCTTAACATTGTACTCTTTGTTGATGCCAGTTTGTTTGTGCAATTTGGTATCCTTTGTGTGCTTTAAAATCGTAAATCTAAGTAAACTCTAAATTATAGGAGCATAATTCTTTTAGTTGAGGTAATAACTTGATCTCTCCTACCCCAGTTTTAATTCCTGTTTGGAAAGTCAAGCTACCTTTATTTGCCAGGACATCTGGAACGCAGTGTTTGTGTGGTATTAAGATCTTGGGGACAGGGGAATCGCTGCTAATTAGTTGTGTGGCTGGCAATGCCGATCACTTCTTTGGAAATTTAAGAGGTTGAAACAGATCATTCATTTAACCAGTGTTTATTGAGTGTCTTCTGGGCTCTTAAGAAACAGCATTGGACTAAATAGACCAACATTTCTCACTCTCCTTGACTCACTTTACACTGTTAAAAAATTATTGAGAACTTAAAAGAGATGTTGTTTGGGTTTTTATTATCAATTTACCATATTAGAAGTTAAAACTAAAAACATATTAAAATATTCATTGAAAATCAATTACATATGAGCAGAAGTAAAATATTTTTGTAAAAAATAGCTTTTTTTCCAAACAAAATAATATTAGTGATAAAAGTGACATTGTTTTAAATTTTTGCCAGTCTCTGTAATGTCTGGATTAATAGAAGACAGCTGGATTGTCATATCTGTTCCTGCATTCAGTCTATTGTAACATGATGTTTTGACTGAAGTATATGAAGGAATGCTGGCCTTACACAGATGAAAAAGTAGTTGGCAAAGGAAGAACTTTTAATGGCATTTTCAGATAACTGTAGATATTCTTCTGATACTAGACCAAAACTGTCCATATGGCATTTTCTTCAAGGATAGTTGTGTGAAATCTGTAATCTCATCAATGAACTTTTTATACTCTGCTATCGTAAATTCATTGGTCTGTCTTGCACATTGAATGGATCTTTTATCCATGTGTGATTTTGACCTCATGGACCCCATAAAAGGGTTTCAGCAACTCCCTGGGAGTGCCCTGGACCACATTTTGTTGGTGGTGGAAGACCAACAAATAATAAATAACATATATAGTATGTCACTGAAGTGCCATGGAGAACAGTAAAGGCCCAGGGGAAGGGGATAGGGAGTGCTGGGGGGTAGGCCAGGGTGGAGTTGCTGACATCTACAGCGTGTTGGGGAAGCCCTCTCCAGGGTGGAGTTCAGGGAGAGACTTGATGCAAACCCAGGATCAAGACACAGGGCCGTGTTGGGGAAAGTGTCTGTCCTGTGCAGAGAACAAGTTCAGGGTCCGAGCGCAGCGTGCTGGGCATGTTGAGGAACGCCAGCCTGAGGGGCCGGTGTACTGCCATGGAATGAGTGCTGGGGAGGAGCGTAGGACGTGGGGTCTGAGTGGCAGCCTAGGGCCACTCAAAGCTTGAGGCCAAGATTTAAGTAGCACATACTTGGGACATGAATTATATTTTTAAGTATGAAAGTGATATGAGGAAAGTACTCAAGATTCTTGCATGGTAAGGTATTTCCTTTTTGTTCTTTTTATTCTACATCACTTTGTAGTGGTTTGTTTTACTGTCTCATTTTTACCATATCCCATTCCCTTATATTACTCTTATGTTTGTGTCTAGCTAGCACTGAACTTTTTCTAAACACTTGCCTTTTTAATATCTTATTTAGTTTTCGTAGCAGTAAGTGTGAGTGACCTCTTTTGCTTATATGGAGCTGCACCCTGCTCTATGCCACCTTTTGTTTCGACAGACTCTGTTTCTTTCGGGGTCATTTCCTTGTATCTATAATATGACCCCCACCCCTGCTTTCTTTGAATTACTGAGCCAAAGCACAAAAATCCTCTGCATTTTGAAAATACATCTTCTCTCTTCCTTGACATCCTTCCCCACCCCAGTCTCCACCCGTACCACACATACTTCTTTATGGTCCAGAGTGATCTTAGATTGGAGTACAACGCAGGGTGCAGAGGGCACTGGGTGTGGTGGGCTCAGGAAGACGGAGGGTGGTGCAGGTGGACTTAACTGATTTTCTACTGCTGAGACTGGGTGAGGAGGTGGCTCTCCCGGGTAGAGCAGGTTCCGAGACCCACAGCGCTGATGACAGTGTGGAGTCCTCCACACCTCAGGCCTCCTTGGAGCAATTTGTTTAGAGGTCTGCAGCTGTCTATGCTGAATGAATATAGTTTTATTTTATTTTCAAAATTTATTAAAAATTTTTAAAATGGAAGTATAGTTGATATATAATATTATATAAGTTACAGGTGTACAACATAGTGATTCACGGATTTTTTAAAAATTGAAGTACAGTTGATTTACAGTGTTGTGTTAGTTTCAGGTGTACAGCAGAGTGATTCAGTTACACATACATATATATTTTTTTCCTCAGATTCTTTTATAGGTTATTACAAAATATTGAGTATACTTCCCTGTGCTATATAGTAGGTCCCTGTTGGTTATCTGTTTTATATGCAGTAGTGTATTATGTTAATCCCAAACTCCTAATTTATCCCCCCACCCCTCATCCCTTTCCCCTTTGGTAACCATAAGTTTGTTTTCTGTGTCTGTGGGTCTATTTCTGTTTTGTATGTAAGTTCATTTGTATCTTTTTTTTTTTTTTTTTTAAGATTCCACATGTAAGTGATATCATACGATATTTGTCTTTCTCTGTCTGGCTTACTTTACTTAGTATGATAATCTCTAGATCCATCCATGTTGCTGCAAATGCCATTATTTCATTGGTTTTTATGGCTGAGTATTGCATTGTATATATGTACCACGTCTTCTTTATCCATTCATCTGTTGATGGACATTTAGGTTGTTTCCATGTTTTGGCTATTGTGAATAGTGCTGCTATGAACAAAGGGGTGCGTGTATCTTTGTGGTTTAGAGTTTTGTTTCTATGCCCAGGAGTGGGATTGCTGGATCCTTTGGTAATTCTATTTTTAGTTTTCTGAGGAAACTCCATACTGTTTTCCATAGAGGCTGCACCAACTTACATTCCCACCAACAGTGTAGGAGGGTTCCCTTTTCTCCACACCCTCTCCAGCATTTATTATTTGTAGACTTTTTGATGATGGCCATTCTGACCAGTGTGAGTGATATCTCATTGTAGTTTTGATCTGCATTTCTGTAATAGCAATGTTGAGCATCTTTTCATGTGCCTTTTGGCCATGTGTATGTCATCTCTGGAGAAATGCCTACTTAGGTCTGTGCCCACTTTTTTTTTTTTTTTTTTGCGGTACACGGGCCTCTCACTGTTGTGGCCTCTCCCATTGTGGAGCACAGGCTCCGGACACGCAGGCTCAGCGGCCATGGCTCACGGGCCCAGCCGCTCCGTGGCATGTGGGATCCTCCCAGACTGGGGCACGAACCCGTGTCCCCTGCATCGGCAGGCGGACACTCAACCACTGCGCCACCAGGGAAGCCCTATGCCCGCTTTTTGATTGGGTTTGTTATTTTGATACTGAGCTGTATGAGCTGTTTGTATATTTTGTAAATTAAGCCCTTGTCAGTTGCATCATTTGCAAATATTTTCTCCCATTCTGTAGGTTTTCTTTTCATTTAGTTTATGGTTTCCTTTGTTGTGCAAAAGCTTTTAAGGTTAATTAAGTCCCATTTGTTTATTTTTGTTTTTATTTCCATTACTCTAGGAGATAGATCCAAAAAGATATTGCTGCCATTTATGTCAGAGTGTTCTGCCTATGTTTTCCTCTAGGAGTTTTATGATATCCAGTCTTACATTTAGGTCTTTAATCCATTCTGAGTTTATTTTTTTATATGGTGTTAGAGACTGTTCTAATTCATTCTTTTACATGTGGCTGTCCAGTTTTCCCAGCAACACTTATTGAAGAGACTGTCATTTCTTCATGGTATATTCTTGCCTCCTTTGTTGTAGATTAATTGACCATGTGTGTGTGGGTTTATTTCTGGGCTTTCTGTTCTGTTCCATTGATCTATATTTTTGTTTTATGCTAGTACCATACTGTTTTGATGACTGTAGCTTTGTAGTATAGTCTGAAGTCAGGGAGCCTGATTCCTCCAGCTCCATTTTTCTTTCTCAAGATTGCTTTGGCGTCTTTTGTGTTTCCATACAAATTAAAAAATTTTTTTTCTAGTTCTATAGAAAACGCCACTGGGGGCTTCCCTGGTGGCGCAGTGGGTTGAGAGTCCGCCTGCCGATGCAGGGGACAGGGGTTCAGTTCATGCCCTGGTCTGGGAAGATCCCACATGCCGCAGAGTGGCTAGGGCCCGTGAGCCATGGCCGCTGAGCCTGTGCGTCCGGAGTCTGTGCTCTGCAACGGGAGAGGCCACAACAGTGAGAGGCCTGTGTACCGCAAAAAAACAAAAACAAAAACAAAATACGCCATTGGTAATTTGATAGGGATTGCATTGAATTTGTAGATCACCTTGGGCAATATAGTTTGGTGTTTGTCCTCTCCTCTCACGATTACTGATTTAGATATCGTATTTGTGTATGGATGATTTCCTACTTCTACTGTATGTTTGCCTTTACTGATGAATGTGATTTTAATTCAGGGAGCACAGAGGAAAATTAAGCTTTTCTCTCTCCGTCTTGATGTGTAAATAAACATTTTATTTTCTGTTTTGTTAGCCTGTGGTCAGTTAAAGAAGTTAAGCCTCTGAATATTTGATATATATATCAGTTGTCTATCATTTGTTTCTGGTTCACTGGTAAAATAAAAAATATTCTTCAAGAATACTGAACAAGACAGCTGAAAATAAAGCAGCTCATAGAATCAGAAATTCTTATGATGGAGAAATTTTTGTTTCTAAGAGCTCAAGAAACCATGAGACTGCTTACTCCCTTAGAAATAATAAGCTCTTTCTTTCCATTATAAAATGTAGTGTTTAACTCCAAATATATGTTTTCTTAAAAGAGGGAAACTTAGTTCCTTGATCATTAAAAAAATTTCTCTTTGCAGTCTTTTCATCTGCAGATGACTATAGCGAACATGAACCACTTGAAATTCATTCCCCACAAAGACTACACAGCCAATCGCTTGGTCAGCGGGCTCCTCCAGCTGCCCAGCAATACTTCTCTTGTAATTGATGAAACTCTCCTGGAACAGGGGCAGCTGGACACGCCAGGTGTGTGCACGGACATTGTCCTTCCATTTCTAACTCCCAGCAAAGCCAGGCATGGTAATGATCTTCTAAGGAATAACTGAACAAAGACAAATTCACACTTCACAAGTATTTAAGACAAAGGCTTGCTCTGTGAATTTGGTTAAAGCATATATCATTAACAAATAAATTGTGTACATCAACTATGTTTTGTGATAGTTTGAAAATAGTATGATAATACACCAAGTAGCAGGTAGCTTTTGAAAGGTTGAAAAGGGAGGAGGTTTTGCCTTTAGTCCTATATTACCTCAAAAGAAAAGTTGTAGAAAAGATCTAGTAAAACATTTTCTACCAGCCAATGTGATTTAAAAAATTTTTTTCAAAGAATCTCTGAAAAAATATTTAGTAGATCAGATGGCTTGCACTAACCTCAGTTATGGAACATGTTATAAAATTACAAGAAAGCAGATTGCTTTATCTATGCTCAAATGAGAATTAAGACACTTTGCTGGTGTAAGTTCAAGAGGTAAAAATAGAAAAAATAGTGTAGACTGGGTAGAATTAAGGCAAAGGTGAGTATAAATTCAGTAAAATTCACTAACCTTATCTGTATAAAAATAATTTTGGTTCTACCAGATTATTTTAGCCCTGTGAAGATGCCACATACAAAATAATCATACTTTTATCGGGAACTATTTTATATCTAATTGCACACCAGATGCTTGGTATTAGATTTGGGGTGGGTGGGGGAGGAATCTTGGCTCCAGAAATATGTTTGTCTAGCTTGACAGATATTATCTGTGAAGCCTATTAATTAATGACCATTTAGAAGATTGAACAGTGCCTCATATACTTTTTTTTAAAGCAGTAGAAATCTCATGTCTTATTAATGTCAGCAAAACTAATTTGGTTAGGTGATTAAAATCAAGTTACTGAAAAATTATTCCCTTGTTTTTGTAGGTGTTCATAATGTGACTGCCCTGAGCAACCTAATAACTTGGCAGAAGGTGGATTATGACTTCAGCTACCACCAGATGGAATTCCCCTGCAATATTAATGTTTTTATTACTTCGGAGGGGAGATCACTCCTGCCGGTAATGAAGGGTCATTTTAAAATGGACGGAGGTTACATTGGAAAGATATCTATATTTTTGCTTTGTTTCTTGGTACTACTTATTATTAATAAGTTAAACTTGTTTCAGAGTTGTGGCTGCCGATTATTAATGAGGGAGCTGCTTATTTTGTTCTCTGGGATGAAAACTTTGTAAAGAAAATCACAAGACAAGCAAAGAAAACTCTTGGCAGCAGAAAACTCCCACATGTAGGGAGAGCAAGTAGAAACTGTCTGTAAATTGCCTGATTAACATCCAGACCTTTGTTCTTGCTGCCTCTGTTCCATTGTTTTCTGCCAATCCTACGTGAGAAATATTTTAGGGTTCCTTTTAAAATGTTCCTAATCACCTGGTAATTATTTCTATGCTTTATTGTGAAATGCTCTGGTGAATCATCAGTGACTAATGAAGAGAGCTTTTACATCTGAGTCATTAAGGATGAGAAGTATGCCCAGTTGTTGAAAAGGCATATGTGCTCTGTATAATGATGTTCACCCTTGATATATGAGGAACTGCCTGTGAATGAGAATGAAATGGCCCAGTGGTAAATTTCTGTGGGAAAGTGTGATTTGCTATATGTGGTTTCTAGAAATGCAGTTCAGTAAGAAATAGAGTACATGTTCCGTGATTAAGGAAACATCTAAAACATTTTAATTAGCTGCTTTTTAGAGATTCACTGTTTTTTTATATGTTTACTGATAACCATTGAAGAAACATAAGTAACAAAGAAAAGGCTAACTTCTGTAATTATTGCTGAGATAGTTACAGTGGATAGAAATTAATATTAAACAGTGCCCTCCCCCTAATAAGGGATTGTATTTAATTCCCTTAGGGGCTGATAGAGATAATGCATCCCCCTGAAATTCTAGGTTGATTTAGGAACTTGGAAAATAATGTGTACTGTTTCTCATTTTAGGCAGACTGCCAGATCCACTTACAGCCACAGCTAATTCCACCAAACATGGAGGAGTACATGAACAGCCTTCTCTCTGCGGTGCTGCCTTCTGTGCTGAATAAATTCCGCATTTATCTGACCCTTTTGAGGTTCCTGGATTATAGCATATCTGATGAAATAACCAAGGTGTGTTTGGGTTAAAACAAAGGATCTCCCTGTGTTGAATTGGGATATTTAATCAATTTACATTTACTGTAATTACTGATAAGGTAATCTTGCTATTTGTTTTCTGTGTCATATGTCTTTTTTGTTCCTCTATTCCTCCATTATTGTCTTCTTTTGTTTGAAATAGATATTTCTAGTGTACAATTTTAATTTCCATGTCTTTTCTTTTATGACATATTTTTTTTCTTTAGTTGTTGCCCTGGGAGCTACATTAACATCTTAACTATGATAATCTGGGATTAATTTAGGATTATGCCAGTTTAAGCACAATAGTATGCAAAAGCTTTGCTCCTTCATACCTTCCATTCCTTCTCCTGCTCCTTTGTGCTTTATCATCATTCACATTACGTCTTTATACACTGATACGTCTGTCAACACATTTACAATTATTGCTTTATGCAGTTGTCTTTAAAGACATTTATACTACCTTTTATATTTACCTGTGTAGTTACCTTTACCAGTGATCTTCACGTGGATCCGAGTTACTTTCACTTTAGCCTGGAGAACTCTCTTTCGTATTTCTCAGTATTTTTTATGGGGGAGCTCTGCTTGTGACACATTCTCAGTTTTTGCTTACCTGAGAATGTCTTAATTTCTCCTTAATTTTTGGAGACTAATATTGCTGGATGTAGAATTCTTGGTTCATAGGCTTGTTCTTTCAGCACTTTTAAGTCCTCCAACTGCCTAGTGGATTTTCTGAGGAGAAGTCAGTTTCCAGTGAGGGTTCTTTGTACACAATGAGTCATTTTTCTCTTGTCCTTTCAAGATTCTCTTTGGCTTTTGACAGTTTAGCTGTAATGTGTCTACATATGGATCTCTTTGAGTTTATCCTACTTGCAATTTATTGAGCTTCTTGGATGTGCAGATTAATGCACATTTGGGGGGAGTTTTCAAGACATTTGGTAAGTTTTTGACCATTATTTAAGTTTTTTCCTGCCCCTTTCTCCTCTGTGGCACTCCCATGTATGTATGTGGTACACTTGACGGTGTCCCACAGGTCTTTGAGGCTCTGTTCAGTTTTCCTCATTCTTTTTGCTTTCTGTTCCACAGACCAGATAATTTTGGTCAGCATGTCTACAGATTTGCTGAATCTTTCTTCTGCCTTTCAAGTGAATTTTTAATTTAAGTTGTATTTTTCAACTTCAGAATTTCTGTTTGCTTTTTAAATAATTCCTATCGCTTTACTGGTATTTTCTATTTGGTGAGACATCATTCTCATACTTAAAGTTCTTTATTCATGGTTTCCTTTAGTTCTTTGAATATATTTAAAATAGCTAATTTAAAGTCTGTGTAGTAATTCCAATATTTAAGTTTCCTCAAGGACTTATTTTCCAATGAAGGGGGCTACACATACTTGTCTCTTTGTATTTCTCCTACTTTTTGTATTGAAAGGTTGTTTTTTATAGATGATTTATTTTTTTAATCTAGTTATCTTTGGCTGCGTTGGGTCTTTATTGCTGCGTGCAGGCTTTTCTCTAGTTGAGGCGAGTCGGGGCTACTCTTCGTTGTGGTGCACAAGCTTCTCATTGGGTGGGTTCTCTTGTTACAGAGCACAGGCTCTAGGCGCGTGGGCTTCAGTAGTTGTGGCTCGCGGGCTCTAGAGCACAGGCTCAGTAGTTGTGGCGCACAGGCTTAGTTGCTCTGCGGCATGGGGGATCTTCCCGGACCAGGGCTCGAACCCGTGTTCCCTGCATTGGCAGGCGGATTCTTAACCACTGCGCCACCAGGGAAGCCCAAACCAGGTGTTGTAAATAATATAATTGGCAACTCTGCTCTGGCAGATTCTGCCCCCTCCCCGCCTGCCCCCCCAGTGTTTTGTTGTTGTTGCTCTTTGTTGTTTAGTGACTTTTCTGAACTGATTTTTAAAAGTCTGTATTCTTAGTTGTATGTGGGCACTGAAGTCTTGGCTCTGTTAGCTCAGTGGGCAGTGATTGGATAGAAATTTAATTTCCTTAGATGCCTGGAAGCAGTCTCCCAGTCTAAGCTAAGGGACTCTGTATCCATGTTGGAGCAATCCTTTAACACTCAGCCATGCAGTTTACAGCTGCCCCCTAGCCTTCGCCTTCTGCTTGCACAGAGCCTCAGGGTTGTTCAGTGGTGAGAGCTTATGGCCTGCCTACTCAGGCTCAGATCTGAGCATGTGCCCAGCCCTGGGCACGCATGCGACCTTCTAACCTCCTGGTGGTTGGGGACAGATATACACACACACACATTTGTGTGTGGGTGTGTATATATATACATATGTATGTGTATTCCTCCCCCTCCGATCCCCTTAACGATATCTCATTCCCCAGATTTTCTTTTTTTTTTCTTGTTTGGTTGTTGTTGGTTTTTTTTCCCACAGTGACTCTTGAATTTTATTTTTTTATACAGCAGGTTCTTTGTTTTTGTTTTTTTTTTTTGCGTTACGCGGGCCTCTCACTGTTGTGGCCTCTCCCGTTGCGGAGCACAGGCTCTGGCTGTGCAGGCTCAGCGGCCATGGCTCACAGGCCCAGCCGCTCCACGGCATGTGGGATCTTCCCGGACTGGGGCATGAACCCGTGTCCCCTGCACCGGCAGGCGGACTCTCAACCACTGTGCCACCAGGGAAGCCCTATATAGCAGGTTCTTATTAGTTATCCATTTTATATATATTAGTATATATATGTCAATCGCAATCTCCCAGTTCATCACACCACAACCCTGCCACTTTCCCCCCTTGGTGTCCATATGTCTGTTCTCTACTTCTGTGTCTCAATTTCTGCCCTGCAAACCGATTCATCTGTACCATTTTCTAGGTTCCACATATATGTGTTAATGTACAATATTTGTCTTTCTCTTTCTGACTTACTTCACTCTGTATGACAGTCTCTAGATGCATCCACATCTCTACAGATGCCCCAATTTATTTCCTTTTTATGGCTGAGTAATATTCCATTGTATATATGTACCACATCTTCTTTATCCATTTGTCTGTGGATTGGCATTTAGGTTGCTTCCATGTCCTGGCTATTGTAAATAGTGCTGCAGTCAACACTGGGGTGCATTTGTCTTTTTGAATTATAGTTTTCTCTGGGTATATGCCCAGTCGTGGGATTGCTGGGTCATATGATAATTCTATTTTTAGTTTTTTAAGGAACCTTCATACTGTTCTCCATATTGGCTGTATCAGTTTGCATTCCCACCAACAGTGCAAGAGGGTTCCCTTTTTTACACACCCTCTCCAGCATTTTTCTTTGTAGATTTTCTGATGATGCCCATTCTGACTGGTGTGAGGTGATACCTCATTGTAGTTTTGATTTGCATTTCCCTAATAATTAGTGAGGTTGAGCAGCTTTTCATGTGCTTCTTGGCCATCTGTATGTCTTCTTTGGAGAAATGTCTGTTTAGGTCGTCTGCCCATTTCTGGATTGGGTTGTTTGTTTTTTTAATATTGAGCTGCATGAGCTGTTTATATATTTTGGAGATTAATCCATTGTCTGTGGATTTGTTTGCAAATATTTTCTCCCATTCTGAGGGTTGTCTTTTCGTCTTGTTTGTAGTTTCCTTTGCTGTGCAAAAGCTTTTAAGTTTCATTAAGTTCCATTTGTTTATTTTTGTTTTTACTTCCATTACTCTAGGAGGTGGATGAGAAAAGATCTTGCTGTGATTTATGTCAGAGTGTTCTTCCTATGTTTTCCTCTAAGAGTTTTATGGTGTCCAGTCTTAGATTTAGGTCTTTAATCCATTTTGAGTTTATTTTTGTGTATGGTATTAGGGAGTGTTCTAATTTCATTTTTTTACATGTAGCTGTCCAGTTTTCCCAGCACCACTTATTGAAGAGACTGTCTTTTCTCCATTGTATCTCCTTGCCTTCTTTATCATAGATTAGTTGACCATAGGTGTGTGGGTTTGTCTCTGGGCTTTCTATCCTGTTCCATTGATCTATGTTTCTATTTTTGTGCCAGTACTGTATTGTCTTGATTACTGTAGCTTTGTAGTATAGTCTGAAGTCAGGGAGTCTGATTCCTCCAGCTCCGTTTTTTTCCCCTCAAGACTGCTTTGGCTATTTGGGGTCTATTGTGTCTCCATGCAACTTTTAAGATTTTTTTCTCTAGTTCTGTAAAAAATGTCATTGGTAATTTGATAGGGATTGCACTGAATCTGTAGATGGCTTTGGGTACTATAGTCATTTTCACAATATTGATTCTTCCAATTTAAGAACATGGTATATCTCTCCATCTGTTTGTAGCATCTTTAATTTCTTTCAGCAGTGTTTTGTAGTTTTCTGCATACAGGTCTTTCATCTCCTTAGGTAGGTTTATTCCTAGGTATTTTATTCTTTTTGTTGCAGTGGTAAATGAGAGTGTTTCCTTAATTTCTCTTTCAGATTTTTCATCATTAGTGTATAGGAATGCAAGAGATTTCTGTGCATTAATTTTGTGTCCTGCAACTTTACTAAATTCATTGATTAGCTCTAGTAGTTTTCTGCTGGCATCTTTAAGATTCTCTATGTATAGTATCATGTCATCTGCAAACAGTGACACTTTTACTTCTTAACAATTTGTATTTCTTTTATTTCTTTTTCTTCTCTGATTGCCGTGGCTAGGACTTCCAAAACTATGTTGAATGATGGTGGCGAGAGTGGACATCCTTGTCTTGTTTCTGATCTTAGAGGAAATGCTTTCTGTTTTTCACCATTGAGAATGGTGTTTGCTGTGGGTTTGTCATATATGGTGTTGAGGTAGGGTCCCTCTATGCCCACTTTCTGGAGAGTTTTTATCATAAATCGGTGTTGAATTTTGTTGAAAGCTTTTTCTGCATCTATTGAGATGATCATGTTTTTTTTTCTTCAGTTTGTTAATACGGTGTATCACATTGATTGATTTGTGTATATTGAAGAATCCTTGCATCCCTGGGATAAATCCCACTCGATCATGGTGTATGATCCTTTTAATGTGTTGTTGGATTCTGTTTGCTAGTATTTTGTTGAGGATTTTTCATCTATATTCATGAGTGATATTGGTCTGTAATTTTCTTTTTTTGTAGTATATTTGTTGGGTTTTGGTATCAGGGTGATGGTGGCCTCATAGAATGACTTTGGGAGTATTCCTTCCTGTGCAATTTTTTGGAAGAGTTTGAGAAGGATGGGTGTTAGCTCTTCTCCAAATGTTTGGTAGAATTCACCTGTGAAGCCATCTGGTCCTGGACTTTTGTTTGTTGGAAGATTTTGAATCACAGTTTCAATTTCATTACTTGTAATTGGTCTGTTCATACTTGCTATTTCTTCCTGGTTCAATCTTGGAAGTTTATATCTTTCTAAGAATTTGTCCATTTCTTCCAGGTTGTCCATTTTATTGGCATAGAGTTGCTTGTAGTAGTCTCTTAGGATGCTTTGTATTTCTGGTGTGTCTGTTGTAACTTCTCCTTTTTCATTTCTAATTTTTTTCATTTGAGTCCTCTCCTTCTTTTTCTTGATGAGTCTGGCTAAAGGTTTATCAATTTTGTTTATCTTCTCAAAGAACCAGCTTTTAGTTTTATTGATCTTTGCTATTGTTTTCTTTGTTTCTATTTCATTTATTTCTGCTCTGATCTTTATGATTTCTTTCCTTCTACTAACTTTTTTTGTTTGTTAGTCTTTCTCTAGTTCCTTTAGGTGTTAAGGTTAGATGTTTATCTGAGATTTTTCTTGTTTCTTGAGGTAGGATTGTATTGATATGAACTTCCCTCTTAGAACTGCTTTTGCTGCATCCCATAGGTTTTGGATCGTCGTGTGTTGTCATTTGTCTCTAGGTATTTTTTGATTTTGTCTTTGATTTCTTCAGTGATCTCTTGGTAATTTAGTAACCTGTTGTTTAGCCTCCATGTGTTTGTGTTTTTTATGTTATTTTTCCCTGTAATTTTCTAATCTCATAGTGTTGTGGTCAGAAGAGATGGTTGATATGATTTCAATTTTCTTATATTTACCATGGCTTGATTTGTGACCCAAGATGTGATCTATCCTGGGGGATGTTCTGTGTGCACTTGAGAAGAAAGTGTAATCTGCTGTTTTTGGATGGAAGGTTCTATAAATATCAATTAAATCTATCAGGTCTGTTGTGTCATTTAAAGCTTGTGTTTCCATATTAATTTTCTGTTTGGATGATCTGTCCATTGGTGTAAGTGAGGTGTTAAAATCCCCCACTATTATTGTGTTACTGTCAGTTTCCTCTTTTATAGCTGTTAGCAGGTGCCTTATGTATTGAGGTGCTCCTATGTTGGGTGCATATATTTTTATAATTGCTATATCTTCTTGGATTGATCCCTTGATCATTATGTAGTGTCCTTCCTTGTCTCTTGTAACATTCTTTAAAGTATATTTTATCTGATATGAGTATTGCTACTCCAGCTTTCTTTTGATTTCCATTTGCATGGAGTATCTTTTTCCATCCCCTCACTTTCAGTCTGTATGTGTCCCTAGGTCTGAAGTGGGTCTCTTGTACATAGCATGTATATGGGTCTTGTTTTTGTATCCATTCAGCCAGTCTATGTCTTTTGGTTGCAGCATTTAATCCATTCACGTTTAAGGTAATTATCGATATGTATGTTCCTATTACCATTTTAATTGTTTTGGGTTTATTTTTGTAGGTCCTTTTCTTCTCGTGTTTCCCACTTAGAGAAGTTCCTTTAGCATTTGTTGTAGGGTGGTTTGGTGGTGCTGAATTCTCTTAGCTTCTACTTGTCTGTAAAGGTTTAGATTTCTCCATTGAATCTGAATGAGATCCTTGCCAGGTAGAGTGATCTTGGTTTTAGGTTCTTCCCTTTCATCACTTTAAATATGCTTGTAGAGTTTCTGCTGAGAAATCAGCTGTTAACCTTATGGGAGTTTCCTTGTATGTTATGTGTCATTTTTCCCCTGCTGCTTTCAATAATTTTTCTTTGTCTTTAATTTTTGCCAGTTTGATTACTATGTGTCTTGGCGTGTTTCTCCTTGGGTTTATTCTGCCTGGGACTCTGTGTGCTTCCTGGACTTGGGTGGCTATTTCCTTTCCCATGTTAAGGAAGTTTACAATTATAATCTCTTCATATATTTTCTCAGGTCCTTTCTCACTCTCTTCTTCTTCTGGGACCCCTATAATGCAAATGTTTTTGCATTTAATGTTGTCCCAGAAGTCTCTTAGGCTGTCTTCATTTCTTTTCATTCTTTTTTCTTTATTCTGTTCCGCAGCAGTGATTTCCGCCATTCTGTCTTCCAGGTCACTTATCTGTTCTTCTGCCTCAGTTATTCTGCTATTGATTCCTTCTAGTGTGTTTTTCATTTCAGTTATTGTATTGTTCATCTCTGCTTGTTTGTTAATTCTTCTAGGTCTTTGTTAAACACTTCTGGCATCTTCTCGATCTTTCCTCCATTCTTTTTCTGAGGTCCTCGATCATCTTTACTGTCATTATTCTGAATTCTTTTTCTGCAGCATTGCCTGTCTCCACTTCATTTAGTTGTTTTTCTGGGGTTTTATCTTTTTCCTTCATCTGGTACGTAGCCCTCTGCCTTTTCATCTTGTCTATCTTTCTGTGAATGTGGTTTTTGTTCCACAGGCTGCAGGGTTGTAGTTCTTCTTGGTGCTTCTGTCTGCCCTCTGCTGGATGAGGCTGTTGAAGAGGCTTATGCAAGTTTCCTTATGGGGGGGACTGGTGGTGGGTAGAGCTGGCTGTTGCTCTGGGCAGAGCTCAGTAAAAGTTTAATCTGCTTGTCTGTTGATGGGTGGGGCTGGGTTCCCTCCCTGTTGGTTGTTTGGCCTGAAGTGACCCAGCACTGGAGCCTACCTGGGCTCTTTGGTGGCGCTAATGGCAGACTCTGGGAGGGCTCACACCAAGGAGTACTTTGCAGAACTTCTGCTGCCAGTGTCCTTGTCCTCACGGTGAGCCACAGCCACCCCCCGCCTCTGCACAGGACCCTCCAACACTAGCAGGTAGGTCTGGTTCAGTCTCCCCTGGGGTCACTGCTCCTTACCCCTGGGTCCAGATGCACACACTACTTTGTTCCCCCCCAGAGTGGAGTCTGTTTTTCCCAGTCCTGTCGAAGTCCTGCAATCAAACGCCTCTAGCCTTCAAAGTCTGATTCTCTGGGAATTCCTCCTCCCACTGCCGGACCCCCAGGTTGGGAAGCCTGACATGGGGCTCAGAACCTTCACTCCACTTCTGTGGTATAAGTGTTCTCCAGTCTGTGAGTCACCCACCCAGCAGTTACGGGACTTGATGTTACTGATTGTGCCCCTCCTACCGTCTCACTGTGGCTTCCCCTTTGTCTTTGGATGTGGGGCATCTTTTTTGGCGAGTTCCAGTGTCTTCCTGTCGATGATTGTTCAGCCGTTAGTTGTGATTCAGGTGTTCTCGCAAGAGGGAGTGAGCACGTGTCCATCTACTCCGCCGTCTGAACCAATCTCTCTCATTCCCTAGATTTTCTTTTTAATGGTTTTGTAGGCTGCTGTTTGCCCCAGCTGTTACCCAATGTCTGGGATGGCTAAGGTGGTCAGTAGTTGCTTCTGATTACTTTTGATAAACTCTCTGGGGGAATGGGCTACTCACAGTGGGCAAGTGCCACGTCAGGTTAAATACAGACAGGCTTGCAGATGGATTCTTCCTGGGAGCCACCAGACAGTCAGATAACAACAGTTCTCTGCGGATGGCGCTTTGACAGCTCCAGCCCCACAGCCCTCTCCAGTGGTTGCCAGGCTGGCTGTTTTCAGGGCTGCTTGGAGGTGGGTAGAGGAATAGGGCAAATTTAAATGCCTCAAAGCTCACTGTTCTTCCTATCTTTCTTGAAAAAATGCTCCCCGAATTGTTTCAAGCATCTGGTTAATGTGTAGAGTTTTGAAGAAGCTGATTTTGATCATTTTTGCCTGTGTTCTTGTTCCCTTTAATGGTGGTGAGGATTTTCAGAGGTCCTTACTTGGCAGTTTTTGCTGACGTCTCTCTTCCCTGTGTTTAAAGGCATCATGTTTGCTATGCACGTTGCTGGCTTTTATCTGTTTGCCTGGTATTCTCAAATGAATCTTGAGTTTTGTTACTTTGTTTAGAGTACTTTCCTCAGTGGTATAACTTATGTGTAAAGTTTGGTTTTCAGTCCTTTTACCCATATTATTACCTCATTTGTCTAAGATGCAGGGTGACTTCCTCATTTTCACATCAGGCAAGGCACCATGTTACCTTCCTTTTCCCTACAAAATGCAAATGTCATTTCCTCATAAGGAATAATTCTAAAGTTCATTTACTGTTTGATAAAGGCAGTCGAAGATGACTTTGTGGAGATGCGCAAGAACGATCCTCAGAGCATCACTGCCGATGATCTCCACCAGTTGCTCATTGTAGCTCGGTGAGTGTACATGTTCACGATTGCCTTTTCATTGAGCTGTAGATAAATCTGCTTACTTAGGGTAACTGAGGCAGACTTAGAAAAATGGAAATGAACTTCTTCCTTCTAAAAATCCCTTGTGGAATGACTCATTGAGAGGGAATCAGTGGCCAGGGATCACCTCAGGGGACCAGGCATGCTCCCTGTTCTCCACACTTCAAAGAGGGAATCACCCTCCAAATATGAGAAAGTGTTCCTTTGTAGAAGTCTAACTTGGTTGTTGAGTTCTGTAGTTACCAGATGGTCTTGTCTCCCACAACAGTATTTAAAAAAACTTACAAACCAGTAGATCTTAAAAAAAAATAGTCATTATTCTAGGTCTAGACTTAAATTTGTTTCTGTATTTCAAACCAGGTTTCTGTCTCTCAGTGCTGGTCAGACAACACTGTCAAGAGAACGATGGCTAAGAGCAAAGCAGCTAGAGTCTTTAAGAAGAACCAGGCTTCAACAGCAGAAATGTGTGAATGGAAATGAACTTTGAAGGTACTGACATCTATGAAAGAGTAATGGGCGAATCGTAGCCACATTATTAAAATTCAAATATCATTTATACCACACTGTTTTGTAGATAATTTGTATCAAAAGAAAAAACCAATGTCTTTTCCTGAAATCACACCTGGTAACATCTAAAGTTTATATAATATTCAGTAAAGGCTTTTTCCTTACTGATTTTACGGAGCTTTTGAAGTTTGTTTTATAATTATATAAATTAGTAATGTACAAAATTGTATTTGATATTAAAAGTTTAATATTGATAATGTTGCTGATTATACCTAATTTCCTTAGTTTCCTTAGCTTCAGCTAAGTCATAGGCCAGACTCTGTTGAAATGCTAACATCAACATCATTTGAAGAAAATTGTTGCAATTCCAAAGTCAGAGGAATTGTTCACTTCAGATTTTTATGTCTTTCCAATGAACAGTGGGTGTGAATGTGTACAGTGGTCCAAGTTTGGGGAATGGAGCATACTTGCCATAATTCACATGATCATGTGAAATTCTATAATATTATCTCGCAGACATCTGACCACAGCTTTTTTCCATTTAACAGTTAACAACATGCAAAACAAGTCTTTAAATGGCAGTGGTTCCCAGACGTTTTGGGTTTCATGGACCAGTAATACTTCTAAAAATTGTGGGGATTGACAGAATTGCCAGTTTATTTTGCCAAGTAATCTGAAAGAAGTCACTGTATTATCACCCTTTTATTTCTTCATAAAAGGACTATCTCAGAACAAGAGATAGTCCTTTAAATGGAATAAATGTAGCTTTTTGAAAAAACACTACATTGTCCTTATTTTCACTCCAGTGCATTTGGGAACCACTGTTTTATGGACTCGCTTAAAGGAATGCTGTCTGCCCTGTGAAGTTGTTTTGCCCAAATAGGAAGAGGACAAAATTTATTTAACTTTTTAAAAAATGCCTTCTTTAGAAAAAAATGGTTTTTAATTCTTTTCCTTAATAAATGTCATTTAGTTGCTGTGATTACATTGGATTTTGCACTTTTTATATAAATTTATCAATTAGTTCCAGATGTATTAGATGAACTAATATTATCTCCTAGTCCAGGAATGCCCTGATAAAACTGTATTGTAGGTAGGTTTTCCCCAGACAAATTAGTTTTAATACAAATTTTCAAAGGAATAAAAATATTATCCATAGCTAGAAAGCGAATTGATACAGTATAGTAGTATAAGTGGCATCAAGAATCTTTGAAAAGGTTAGAACACTACTTTTAAGCTATCACTAGTTATATATAAAAAAGATTAGTTTCTCTTAGTAACTTACTTAGTCGGAAACATTAGAAATCAGTTAAATGATTAAATTCTGCACCCCCTGGCCCCCAAGGCCTAAAGTGACATTGCTAACCAAGAAAACAGGGTCAGCCTTGAAAATGGAGGAGTTTATTATGCCTCATGAACTGAAGTGAAAATTACTAGTTGTTTAACTTTTCCTAAACTCAAATCTATTTTTATAAACTAATGTAAATAATCTGTTTATATTTAGAATTCTAACTGGTTTTCATTTTTATAACTGGTAGACTAGACCTTCCTTAAACTTTTAGAAATAAAACAAAGGCTCAACTGGATTTGTGGGAATAAAATTCAACAGAGTAGATGAGTTACTGTGTGTTTATTGTGCCAGTGTGAATTGTAATTTACCAAAGAGAAGTACATAATTTGCTTGGTCTTACAGAGAAGTTCCCCTGAAAGGAAAACCCTTTCAAATAAATAAAACTTCCTAAATTACTAGTACTTTGGGCTGTTTTTCATGAATTACGAGACTCACCCCATGTGATCTTCTGTGTGGAAAACCACTACCAGACGTAAACTTCAGTATGAGAGGTGGTGCAGCACGGCGTCCTCCCTCTGAAGTCCCATTCAGGTAAGAGATTAGTACTCTGGGCTTCAGAAATCCTTTTCTCCTTGGACAGTGAAGTTTGTTGTTCTAATGCAATGTTAATCCTATTTGAAGCACCGGGAAACTGAACAGACATCTATATATTATCACCTTGATTGAGATTAAATTTTAGTTTTAAAATTAATTTTAATTCCTTTAGTTTTCAAAAATCTCTTTGGAACTAATTTCTTTGGAGCTTAAAAACACATACTTTTATTACCTGACCTTGACTTTATTTTCTCTCATGTTGTAGGACATCTAATAGTTTCAAGAAAAGGTGGTAAGAGAAAAAAGCATTCAGTTTCGATGTTTGGTTTTTAAAATTTGATGGTTTGTGATCCATTTCATCATTTTTAAAGTCATGAAAACACTTCAAAAGAGTAAAGTATTAGGAAAGGCTGGGACCAAGCGTTCAGTTATGGCAAACTTAACCTTGCTTCCAAATTCTTTAGTCTGACATAAAATATCAAACCTTTATCTTCAAAATATTATTCAAGGAATTCTCATAGACATTGTCACTTTAAATTATGATGATATTTTATTTTAAATAGTCACGACATCTGACACTTCAAAAAAGATACCACTGATAAATAACAAAAGTGGAAATATCAAAGTTACAACAGACATAATGTTTAGCTGAGAATCATTTCAACAGAGTAAGGCTCTAAAGATATCAGACAAACCAGTACTTGTTTGGAATAAGGTGTGCAACTTTCTTACTGTATAGGCTTACAGACAAGGCCCCGGTTCCATGTGGTCAAGGTTACAGTCATAAAACCTAAAGTTTTAGCACAGTTGTGCTTCAGATTAAACTTTCAGTAGTTGTGCTCGACTACACAGGATGTTATGGACTGCCCCCTGCAAAAAATTACAACTTGAAAGACTTCTTTCAAACATTACCAGTATCCAATATGTATACGTTCTTAACATTTCTGAAAAGAGAGCAAAATTAATAGGTGCTGGTGTTCACATCTGACAGCTCAGGTTTTATGACTGACAAGTCTTAATGCTCCTAGACTTTGGGGTATACAAGGTAGCAGTATTTTAAATTTAAGTAGAATGTGGGGAAAATTAGCATCAAATGGGCATTCATTTCTTGACTGTAGCGCCATTAGCCCTCAATTAACTCTTTATAGGGAATGGTTAGGCCATTAAAAACTTAAACCAACAGTTTTTATATTAAAACGCTTCGCCATACTAGTAACACTTTGAAGTCACTAAAAACTAAGTATTTACCTTGTAGAGGAAACACACAGAAATGAACTGACAAACAGAAAAACAAGTTATGAAAAATGCTAATCGCCTAAATGGATCCATGTCCACCCTCTGTGTCTACTTCATACATTCTCCCCACCCACCCAACTCCAAAAAATGTTCAGGTTATTACATCCCAAAGTAATCTATTCCTGAATTACTTTTAAAGAGACAAACTGCTCTGTAGTGTATAAGCTACTTAGGTCTACATTCTAGGATGATGCACTTCCACTGTCCTAGCTCTCAAATTTGGAAATCTGCTCAGGTTCAGTCTCCTTTTAAAACCTTTCCAAAATAAACAATTAGAATTTGTGATCCCTAGATTCAAAGACAGTACAGGTTATATGACACCTTTTTTTGGATTAAATAAAAGCCACAGGATTCTGTGTGGCTAAAAACTAAATCTGAATTATTCGTGTCTGGCATTGAGTAAACATATTTTTAAGTTCATTCTGCTGGACTTCATTAACTCCTTCAGGTTCTGCAGGGCTCTTCTGAACCTTTGCCACTGCAAAGCTTATCCCCTGGGTTAATCCAGCTTGGGTAATAGTAGCAACCTGGACCATGGAACTTCGAATCTTTGCAAAGGGAGAGACTGCTCTGCTGCTACAGCTCTCTGAAGGAGAAGGAGTTACGTGAAGCCCTCTCTCGAGTTCAAGTGTGCCAGATTCGGAGCCGGGGGTCTTTTGAGATACAACTGAATGCACTGGTTCAACTGACAAAAGCTGTGGGCCTGCTGCAGAAAAAGACACATCTAACTGAGATGGTCGAGAAGGTATCTGTTCCGCTGATTCAAATTGAGTGTCTTCGTTAGAAACTTGATTGGTCACGTGATTTCCTTCCCCACTAGCCTGCTGAGAAACAGACCTGGTTTCTGACAGCTGGCTCATTTTGTTTTGTGCATCGTGAACAAATCTGTGGCAATAAATATCCACGGGCTTGGCAAAGCCAGTCAATGTGTGTATGTTGTCAGCAGAAGGACTTTTCTTCTGAGAAGACTCACAGCCTTTTCCAGGCCCACTTTCATGAGCAAGGGTAACCTCTGAAGGAACATGAACGCTAATATCAGTGCTGCTCATAGACTGGGATCGACTGCCTAATTGAGGTACTGAAGCAATAATACCACAACTAGGAAGAACATAGTCTACCGGCCCTACATTCTCCAAAGAGTTAGCTAGCTGCCTGTCTTCATCAGACTTGGAATTTGTAAGGAATTCATCAGAGTGGTATGAGTCATTATCTGAAGACATTTCCCCATCTGACTCTGCCTGGGCTTTACTATCCACCACACTAGTGTTTTCCATGGTTTCAAGACTACTATCTGATTTCCAAAGGTTTACTTTTAAGTTTGGTTTTAGAAAGTTAACTTTCATTTCAGGTTTTGTAAAGTTTCCTAGCTTTCGTAGATTGCCAATATTTACATTGGATTTGGTCTGTTTCACTTTTTGATTTAGAGATGAAAATTTGCTCATTAAAAATTTTTTTCCCTGGGCCAAAGAGCCTTGATTTTGAGATCTGATGCCAATGATGTCTTCATGAGGTTTGCTGCTCTTCCTACAAATTAGAAAAGAAAAAAGTTAATTTCCCATGGAGGCCAATTATTAACGTAAGGGAAAACTCTTATTTCAAATGGCCCCAATTTCTTAAAAACAGTACACTGCTAAATGATAAACCCAGATAACCCCTTGGACTTGATGTAAGAACATTAATATCCAATACAAATATGTGAGCTATAGACAATTTTACATACAAAATATCATTTCAACATATAATCAGTATTAAGAGATGATTAATCAGGTATCTTAATCTTTCTTAAACTAAGTCTTTGGAACAGCCAATACACAGTATTTTATATTTTACAACAGGGCAGCAGAAGCCTTTGTAAGTGACATTGACGAGTCACCCCCAGGCACCGAATGGAATGGGTGGCCCGGCTGTGTGACTTTAACCCCAAGTTCAGCCATCAGGCCACAGACATCTCCCACATGTGCTGTCATCTTTCTCAAGCAGGCCACCTGGTGCACCGAAGAACCACCCTGTAGAAACACTACATCTGCAATATTTTAATCCTACTTAATGAAGCGCTTCACAGTAATTAGATGAATTACGTTGAGTTCTTGGGCATTCGGGGAGGAGAGGGAGGTAATGGAGGAGGGGAGGGAAGCCTCCTAACAGTAGCCTCAACCTCTGCTTTTGCATTATTCTGAGAATAAATGTTTCCAGAAAAACCCCACACCCAAAATTTAGACTAGTCCCATTTCAAAGGCTCCACAGCCATATGTGGTGACTGACTACAATTGGGGGCAGCACAGATCCACCACATCAGCAATCTAAACCACCAGCAAAGGCAACACTAACTATAGACAGGTGTCTACAGCATCTTAACTAAGGTGTCTGCACATCCCAATTCTGCTGAATTCAGGTAGAGCGGGGAGGGGAAAGAACGCCATTTCCTTATGTTTCCTATGGGCTACCTGGATTTATTTTAGAAGACTTGGGACGTTTAACATAACTGCACTTAGTGTTTTCTTCGCTGGCATCCCTCATGGCTGCTATAAATAAGAAAAAAGTCAGTGCTATTTACCACACGTCTTAGTACACTGGTTCCACACTTGGTCATGCAAGATCACTGGTCATGAGAATATTTCATAAAAATTATGATGTCAAAGAGCTACTTTATAGTGGCTCTTTATAGATTCTATAAAATTTAAATAATCTCAATTAAAAAAAGGAACCACTGAAATAATTATTTCTAACAGAAGACAATTTTCCTCTAGATGACCAAATGACTCTCTTTTCTAGTGGAATGTGGACTTTCAAACCTGCTCATTAGATGGAAAACCCACAGATTTTAAATGTAAAATAATCTGTTTACAGGCATTCTTTTCCAAAATTCAAAAACCTAGTGTTTAAAACATACTGGCTGGTTATTTTCTCAAAAAGTTATTTAAATTTGAACGTTCCCTCTCTTAAGAGTATATTTAAGCGTTTCAGAATGTATCACTTGTGGCCATAATTTATTTTATTTATTATTATTACTATTTTGGCCACGCCGAGCGGCATCCAGGATCTTAGTTCCCTGACCAGGGATCAAACCAGTGGCCCCTTGCAGTGGAGGCACGGAGTCTTTCTTAACCACTGGATCGCCAGGGAAGTCCCATGGCCATAATTTAAACAAAATTATTACTTTCTGATCCACGAAGATATGATACTTCTCCCTCTAAATACTGACACGGTATCATAATGTGATTTCTCTCCCTTTTGCAAATACTTTAAAAGAAGTAAAACTTTAATTTTCTCTGAAGAATAAAGACATTACTATCCAAAGTAGTATACTTACCTCTCAAGCTTTTTCTCTATTATAGGCACATCTAATCCCATGGCTTGCTTGGTGATCTGCAACATCTCTGCAATGCACTGAAGGGTATCTGAAACCCAAATATAGTTGCTTTCCAGTTTCTCCAAAAACATATTTAAAAACTAGCAGTTCTCAGAACTCCAAATGAAATTTGTAGTCTTGTAATTAGATACAAGTTTATTTGTTATAATTTACAGAAAAATGCTACTTGTTCATCACTCCCCTCACTAATTCAAAATGTTCTAAAATTTCAACAGAAGACTAAAGAACAAAAGAACCAAATCAATTGGAATTAAAAGTTTATTCTGAAACCCTCATCTGTCCAAACACTGCTAGATGCTGAGACAACAGCCGTGAACAAGACAGGTGTTGTTTCTGACTGCTATCCATGAGAGGCATATGTGGTAGGAAAAGCCATGACACCATAAGGCCAAACACACTGAGAATTCCCATAATAGATTCCCTTGCCCCAGACTACATCATCAGTTCAAATAATGTCCCTGTGTTGCTGGGAACAAAGCTGCTATTTCAGGATCTCAAATCACAAAGCTATTTTCCTGGATCATTCAGTTGGTACTGGGTATGTACAGTCCCCCAAGTCCCCGTGGGCTTATAAAAGCAGAGAATACTTTCATCTCTCTGCGTTACCTTTTCCATCCTCTTCGGGATTGCGCATTACAGCTCTCAAGGTGTGGAAATAGCCGCTTGCTTCTTTGTATCTGTAGTGCAGTCGCATGCAGGAGAACTTTGCCTTACCAAAAAGAGTGGGTTCAGGACCTAAAGACCCAAATGAATACATGTAAATCTTTCACGTAACATTCACTTTCTTCTGTATCTTCAAAAGACTGACATTCATCAATTATTTAGCATTTTTCTTCATCATCTAAATGAGAGTGCATGCTTATGATTTGGTTTCATGAGATTATAAATAAAAATTCTTCAGTCTCAAATATTTAAACTGTCTCGATCCCAGGGTTAATCTTCACAAGGCAAGTAATGAAAGAAATATAGTTATTATTAGACTATATCCATCACTAATCTCTCAAAATCAGAAGGGAATCCTAAGAAATGTACTACTTAGACTATCCCCTTCTGATTCTAATAAGGTGTTATACCACGTGCTTAAATAATGACCCATTCTTAGAAGAAACAATATTTGCTTTCTATGACTTGGTTAGTATGTTAAAATTTACCTATTTCAATTTTTTCCAGATCTTCTAGACTTAGTCGTTGATACTGGTTTACTTTGTCAACTTCATCATCATAACTAGACAAAGGGAAAGAGAGTAAGAGGAGGATTAAAATCAAAAGCGTATTTGGCTTGTCAGCTGAGGTATAACAGCAACTACTATGCAGTTAAAATCTTCCACAGCACAATACATTCTGGGGTAAATTAGTTTCTATTTTGACACTAATATATATATATATATACACACACACACACATAAATATATAGTTCAACAGCTAAAGGAAAATCAGTTTATACATCTTACACTAAAAGAAATCAAACCAACAAACCTAAAACTTAACCTAAAAGGAGAGAAAAACACATACATATACTGAAGCTATGTATTCCTGATACAGCAGATAAATCTGATATCCAAAATCAAGAATGAGAAATCCATATGATCAGTGCCAATAGGCACCTGGGCCAATGACTGAAAAATGACAGTTCACACAAGGCCAAAAAGAAAGTAAATATATATGTATTTGAAAAAAATAAACCTCAATTCTGGTAAAGCTATGAGGAAGTACTCGTATTTCTGCTAGTGGCATTGTTAACTGGTAGTCTTTCCGGAGACCAATCTTGCAATAAGGCACAGAAGTCATATATTCATCATACCCTTATAATCAGAGAAGTGCACGTGTACACACACAATTATCTGCGCACAGACAGCTGTATCACTCATGATAGCAAAAAAGATGGGAGTATTTTAATGCCTAACAATGGGGAAACATTTAACTAAGGTATGGTAATAAAAAATGCTATATGGTCATTCACAATAAAAATACGTGGAATACATCAAAACTTGAGCTCTATAGGAAATACTACTAAAAGAACACTTATATAAACACACTGATTATAAAGCACTTTCAAACCGAAGTCAGAGTGATGTAACAATTATGTAAGGTAAACGGGTTCAGTGAAATTTCTTAAAATACATAAAACTAGATTCTTAACTTTTTTGTGTTACAAATTCTAAAAAGGAAATTTACTCGCATTAAAAAATAAAAAGTAAAAGCTTTAAATCAATAAGCAACTTACTAGGCCACGTAGTAGGCAGAGTTAGAAAGCAGTAACAGCACATCCACATCTCTGTGAGTAGCATCAATGAGGCTAAACAAACATGACACAGGGAATTAAATATTTTTGTTTTCATTTACCTTTTTTTCTACAGCAGATCCACTTATGATAAAAGATTGGAGGGGCTGGGGTGGGGAAAAGAAATCAATCAACAAGTCCTACTTCTTCAGTTAAATATATACAATCTATCCATCTGGAAATTTAAAAAAACCGAAAAACCAAGAACCCAGTTTAGGAAGGTGGTGGGGTAGGTGAAGGAAAGGACTGGAGCTGAGAAGAGGTCCCTTCTCAGAGAGATGGCCAAGGAGGAGAGAGTGCTCAGGGGAAATGGGATAATGGGGGCGGGGGACTGGATGATGGTAGAGGGGGTAAGGGTTGGTAAGAAAGGAAAATGTGAGGCTGAGAAAAGAGAAATTGTCTAGATCATCTCACATGACCTAACCTTCAAAATGACACTGCACATTTAGGGTATTTTTACACTCATGTAGAATGCATCCTTTGAAAGAACTTTACGTAAATGTAGTGTTTATGTGCAAAAATGGAACCCAGCCCAAACTACTTTGCATTTTTCTTACTACAGATTTACTCAGCTTTTAAGGAATGAGTAAACATTTCTTTATTCTAAGTCCATTTTGCCACATTTTATTTCCACTCTAAAGTCAAGTATCAGAATAAGGGATTAACCATTAAACCAAATACTAATTTTTTAAAAAAGGTCAACACAGAAAATCTACACATAGTCAACAGATAACACGGGCAGAATCCGAACTCAAACTTTCATCTATTAAAACAGCATTTCCAATCAAAAGGTGAAATTAATCCACGCCTCTTATACTGTTCCTCAAAATTCCACTGTTGGAGTGGATATTTCTACCTTAGAATTTCATAGCTATTTGCAAAGACTTACCAAATGCTACTGAAAAACAAATGGAAAACAGGAGGGAGAAAAAATCACTTGTAGATGGAGTTTAAGTCACGTACATAATCTGCGTAAGAATGAGGTCACTCTTTAACAGGTACTGCAGAGATCTTTACCAAGATCTTCCAGTGCAGGGTTTTACCTCGGCAGCACGTTGCTGCAGCGTTAACAATAACAGCCTTAATCTAAAATAACAAACTGACCTCAATTTTCACCAAAAATATGCCCCCAAAATACAACTAATTAGGTCAGAAGCCAGAACCCAATGAATACACAGACTGATCCAAAATATGAGCAATAACCAACCAACGGTAAAGAAAAAACTACAAATTCTGTGATTTTGGCAGAGGCTCACTTGAGAACAGACTAATGACGTAAAACGTAATTTAGTCGTGCGCGTTGGTACTTACGTGCACTCTTAAAATTGTCGCTTGAGCCAAGCCATAAAAATTACGTCACGACACGTACTGTAATATGAAATAAATTCTAACCCTACTGATTAGTGTTACTTTATCTTAGTTTCTATTTTGACACTAATATGTACATCGGTCAAACATGATCTCGGTCAAAAGCATCCTGTCCGGACGAAAAGCACTTGGCACGTGACAGACAGTCGAGAAAAATGTCAGCCCTCCCCCCCCCCCCGCATTTTTATCGACGTATAAGCTGCAGTAAATACTTAATTTCCCTCCCCGCCACCCTCCGCCCCACTTAAAACAGAAAAAAACCCAGAAAACAGAAAACGCACACTTTTTTTTTTAAAAACACGGACAAGAAAAACAAGAAACCCCGTTTCAGGGCTCCCCGCCCCCGCGCCTGCAGCTGGGAAGCGGCGCTGCGCTACTCGCTTTTCTCTTCCCACCAGTCAGGCATCCCCTCCTTCCACACGAAGAACACGAACACCGCCAGCACCACATGCAGCCCCACCACCGCGACAATGGTCGCGTAAAAGCCACTGTCATCAGGCGACATTAACAGGAGGCTTTGGAACAGAAGTAATTTACAGGAAAAATACAACCCCACGGGAACTTTAACCATAAGTCCTGCAAAAAGGAGAAAAATTTTGAAAGTCATCGCCAGGCTGCCGCCTTCGGGCTTGGGCTCGGCGGCGTTGCCGGCGGCACTGCCCGTGGCGTTCGCCTGCCGCTGGGCGGTCGGAGGAGGCCGGTGGGAGCGCGGCATCCCGTCAGTCCGTCCGTCTGTCCGTCCGTCCACGAGTCGAAGCTCAGTCAGAGCCGCTGGCAGCAGAGGTACCACTTGCAGCGACTGCGCTGACTGCGGCAACTGCAGCGCGGCCGCGCCGGGTCACGCCCAGAACCTCAGCCCGCTTCCGCCGCCCGCTTCCTTCGCGGCGCACGCGTAGTGCGCAGGCGTGGCCAGTCCGGCACCGCCCTCGCCGCGAGCAGGGCGGGTTCCCGGGCCGGCGGAGACGGGCACCGAGGTGGCCGCGGGCTCTGGTCCCCCAGCCCGGCTCCCGTGAGAGCGCACGCACGCCTTTGCGAAGGGCCATCTCTGCTGGCCGGAGGGCTGCTAGCGGGCGGGCTGCAGCGCACCTCACTGTGGTCATGTGCTCTGGGTGTAAGAAAAAGTGAGTCCGAGTGGGACAAAATAAAGAGTTGGCTTTGTGCTGATGCTGAAGAGCACCTGGACGGTACCGCCGATTTCCCGTCACATTAAAGATTCCTCCCCCGGCCGCAGCGCGCCAGCCGGCGCTTATCAGTTGTCATTCAAGTCAGCTTTCCTTGCAGCCGCTGCGGCTGCTTGGAAGGGAAAGGACACAGAACGGCCCGAGAGGTCTGATCTGTATGCGTCAGGGGTTGTCCGCGGGGAACAAACTGAGCTGTGCTCAATGTTTAACAGAAAAAGGCTCGGGGCCGGGGGTGGGCACCGGGTAAACACGAAGGAGGGCAGAAACCAAGCAAACGGCACAAAGCTGTGCTGGACAGTTCCTGCTGGGGTGCTGGGAGGTAAAGAAAAAGGGAACGGCAGCCATTCTTGCTGAGCTGCGCAGGACGGAGCATTTGTAACTTTTTCTGCCAGGTATTTAAACAGGGCGGTGACTGCAGTGAAGTGAGTGAGGCACTGGTCCCTGGTGCAAAATTTAAGGGGATGCCAAAAAACCTCAGCCATCAAGGTAAGTTTTTAGTGCAATATTTTTAAAAAAATCAAAATTAATGCAAACATATCATGATATAACATCAACATTTCAAATAAAGATAGGATCTGACCCTGCAACCTGTACAACCCTGTCTCACTTGCCTCACCCTAATCCTAGCCCTGGTTCCTGTAAAACTTTATTTACAAAAACATGTAGCCCAATTCAACAAGAAGACACACAACCCAATTTTTTAAATGAGCAAAGGATTTGAATAGACATTTTTCTAAGGAAGACAAACAAATGCCCACCAAGCACAAGAAAAAAAAAATGCTCAACATCACGTGTCACTAGGGAAACACAAATCAAAACCACGATGTGATACTCCTTTACACCCCTAGGATGACTACAGTAAAACACCATGGAAAACAAGTGTCGGTGAGGACATGGAAAGACCGGAACCCTCCTACATCACTAGTAGGAATGTAAAATGGTGCAGCCACTGTGGAAAATAGTTTGGTGGTTTCTCAGAAGTTACTCATTGAATTATATGTGGCCTGGCAATTTCCCCTCCTAGGTATACACCCAAAAGAAAAACAGGTGCGCAAACAAAAACGTGTATGTGAGTATTCACAGCATCACTATTTACAACAGAATAGCCAGAAGGTGGAAACATAAATGCCCAAAGGAAGAGTGAATAAACAAAATGCGGTCTATCCATACAACGAAATACTATTCAGCCATAAAAAGGAATGAAGTTCTGATACATGCCACAATGCCCATAAGCCATGAAAATATTATGCTAAGTGAATGAAGCCAGTCACAAAGGCTACATATTACATGATTACATTTATATAAAGTGCCAGAATACACGAGTCCAGAGAGAAGTATCAATAGATTAGTGGCTGCTTAGGGGGTGAGGGTGGGGATAGAGTATGCGGATTCTCTTTGTGGTGATAAAAATGTTCTAAAACTGACCAAAGTGATGGTTGCACAACTCTGAATATTCTAAAAGCCACTGAATTGTACGCTTTAAATGGGCGAATTGTATGCTATATGAATAACATCTTGATAAAGGTGTTTTTAAAAACCACACACACAGCATGAGGCAGACAGGTGCTGACTGCTGAAGCCTCCAAGCTCAAGGGGCTGAACTCACCGCTGGCTGTCTGGGGACCTATGCCCCCAAAGCCATTCCCACAGCTACCTCTTGCTGTCCTCCACCAGGGGCTGCCTGTTCTGGGTCCACATCCCTGGCTCAGTAGACGGACTGTACAAAGGCTCTATAGCAAACTCAGAGAGCCAAAGAGCAGGTTTCCAAACATCTCCCTTCAAGAGAAAGGGAAAACTATCCACCATCTGGAAAATCTTTACGCCTTGCAAATGCAGATAAATACCAGTAGCAAATTTAAAGCAATCTTAGCAGTGTTAGAAAGGATGATAACCACAAAGTATCTCTAATAAGAAGGACAGTTCTTGGGACTTCCCTGGTGGTGCAGTGGTTAAGAATCCGCCTGCCAATGCAGGGCACATGGGTTTGAGCCCTGGTCCGGGAAGATCCCACATGCCCCAAAGCAACTAAGTCCGTGTGCCGCAACTGCTGAGCCTGCGCTCTAGAGCCCGTGAGGCACAACTACTGAAGCCCGCGTGCCTAGAGCCCACGCTCTACAACAAGAGAAGCCACCCAATGAGAAGCCTGCACACCGCAATGAAGAGTAGCCCCCACTCGCTAGAACTAGAGAAAAGCCTACACGCAGCAACGAAGACCCAACGCAGCCAAAAATAAAAATAATTAAAAAAAAAAACACTTGATCTAAGGAAAATGATATTGACAATCACAACACCTTCAAAAAAGTGAAGTGCAAAGTTGAAACTCAAGCAAAATGCAGATGTGATACCTGCAGTTATTTCTGAATGGGAATTAAAAGTACTACCTTTTGGGAGTTTTTGTTTGTTTCATGCTGCATTAAGTTTGACTGCTATTTTAAAAACAACAACTAACGTACATGAATAAAAATTTTTTACCAAATGGCTTATAAGAGCACAGAAATTTTCTGCTAAGTTGTGTGTGAGGAAAACCTCATCTTTTAAGAGTCCAAAAATTGCATCCATACATATAATACTAACTATCAAAGTGAAATAATCCATGGAATTAAAGTCATGGAAGGTCTCCCTATGAAGCTACAGTCAATGTTGCCTTTCGCTCATTTTAATATACGTATACTACCTTGCATCCTATTGTCCTTTCAAGCTTATTTTATGCCCCTTTTATTAAAAACATATGAAATGTAAAATAAAATCTAAATAAACCTTTTATTCTCAGAGCTTGGTCTAGAATTTTCTGAAGTGTTTCTGATTCGTAATATTGAAAATTATAATTTTAGATTTTAGCCTGAAAGCAAGCATTCAATCTGGTGGATAAATTTGGATCCTGCCATTCAGTTGATATTTTAAAGAACCACATGAAACTGGATGCTTTTTGTTTAAAAAAGAACGTTAAGTATTAGTTGCCCTATTTATTTTATGAAAGACCAGGACCACTTTACAACCCAAAGTAACTAGCATCATTAAACCTGTTGGTACACTCAGTTTTGTGCATTAATACAATAAACCTAGATTCTGGGGCATGGAGTGGGGTTGGGGGCAGGGGAGAACTCAAGAAACAAGCTTTGAACTGTAGTTTCACCATTTGGGTTTTTAAAAAATCAAATATTGCTAGTGCCCCCTTAATTTTACGGCCAAGGTGAGTATCTTAGCTTGCCTTAGTACCAGCCGTGTATTTGAGAACTGCTATGAACTACGCATCCATGCCCACAGCTCTATGGACAATTGCTAGCAATAATTAGGACAACTTAACAACATCAGAAAGCACATTAGTTACCAGGACACCACTCCAACTCACCTGGGGTCACAGTCAATGAGGGCCCAGCCCCCATGGAACTTTTCGTTATCAGGCAGCAGTAACTTCATGTAACTTTGTAAGAGCTGACTAATTAGTTCCTGGTGGCTTCTCTGATTTTCCTTATGCAAAGCTTCATGCTCTTTCTCCTTGGTAAATATGGAATAAAGATCTTCTGTCACTGGAATGCCTTGCATCAAATCTAGAGTAGAAAGTGTTAATATCTATCATCTTCTTAGTTTACTAATGCATTTTTAAAAAGCAAAGAGAATACAAGACCTAAAATAATAAGACTCATTAAAAAACATAGGCATAAATCTTTAAAAAAATTTTTTTTGTGGTACGCGGGCCTCTCACTGCTGTGGCCTCTCCCGTTGCGGAGCACAGGCTCCGGACGCGCAGGCTCAGCGGCCATGGCTCACGGGCCCAGCCGCTCCGCGGCATGTGGGATCTTCCCGGACCGGGGCAAGAACCCATGTACCCTGCATCGGCAGGCGGGCTCTCAACCACTGCGCCACCAGGGAAGCCCAGGCATAAATCTTTGTGACCCTGGACTAGGCATGGCTTTTTTTAGATATGAAACTAAAATCACAAGCCACAAAAGAAAAAACATAGTCAAACTGGACACCATCAAAATTAAAAACTTTTGTGTCTCGAAGGACAATGTCATGAAAATTAAAAGGCAACCCACAGAATAGGAGCGAATATTTAAAAATCATCTGTCTGATCAGGGACCTGTATCCAAGAATATATAAAGAATTCCAACAACTCAATAATAAAAAGGCAAATAAGCCAATTTTAAAATGGGCAAAGGAACTGAACAGACAAGCTAACTTCGTCCTGGTACAGCACGCAGCTCAAGGCTTAACAAAACCATTGTAATCCCATTCCCTGTGCTTGTTCGGGACTGTAAGCCTGGAGGAGGCTTCTGGGAGAGATCTGCCAACCACTGACCCTTTCAGGGAGGCAGTAAGCCCAGACTGCTATGGCCCCTCTCTCTTAAACTTGAAAAGGTCCAGCTTCAGGGTTAGGATGAAGCTGATGCGACTGATCGTCAAAATGAGAGAGGAACAGAACGTGCCTCCTCAGTGACGTAACTGAGGCGCTAGATCAACCAAGAGGAAGAAAGGTATCTTAGTTTTCCTTGAATAAACTGCTAAAATCCAATTTTCCTGTCAGCATGCACCCTATGTGTGGCAAATGGACCAAACTGAATCACACCAGACTTCTCAAGTTCCTAAATTGCCTATGCATAGGCCCTACTATTTCATTTATAATAAATAATCAGGTTAAAAAATAGGATTTATAAAATATTCTTAGAGACCATATGACAAGCTGTTACATTTGATGCTAATCCAGAATACTCTACATTTACTTTAATCCTAAAAGGTAATACTTTCATGAAAATTAAAGTTAAAATATGCCAAGGCATGAATTCCACTGGGCAATCTACCCTCCATTTCTTTTCTTAAATAGTGATAGGAATTGGTTAGGATAATCTCTAAATCTGATACCCTAATACCCTGTTAAATCATGCTTATAAGAAAGGATGCTGTATTTGTCCATAGCAAGAACACACGGTAAACACTATAAGAAGAAAGAAAATCATCTCGTTTTTCTCTCTCAGCCTTGAGTAATGGAAAAACAAATAGAATATGGAGTTTTTAGTCGATGAGGTTTTTAGGGCACCTTATTCCATACTCCAGGAGCCTCAACCCTGCCTTCTGTTACATGAATAACAAATTGACAAATAAGTATGGAAATGAGCGGTTTCTTTTGCTGCTCCAGCCTAAAAAAACTGTCAAACTCTAATCTTGTAGGGACTTCCTTGCTGGTCCAGTGGTTAAGAATCCACCTTCCAGGGACTTCCCTGGTGGCACAGTGGATAAGACTACACATTTCCAATGCAGGGGGCCCAGGATCGATCCCTGGTCAGGGAACTAGATCCCATGTGCATGCCACAACTAAGAGTTTGCATTCCACAACTAAGGAGCCTGCACGCTGCAACTAAGGAGCCAGCGAGCCGTAACTAAGGAGCCCACCTGCCACAACAAAGACCCAGTACAACCAAAACAAACAAATAAATATTAAAAAAAAAAAAGAATCCGCCTCCCAATGCAGGGGATGTGGGTTCAATCACTGGTGGGGGAACTAAGATCCCACATGCCATGGGGCAACTAAGCCTGCACGCCGCAACTACTTAGCCCACACACCCCAACTAGAGAAGCCCGTGCACCACGACGAAAGATCCTGCATGCCGCAACAAAGGTCCCACATGCTGCAACTAAGACCCAATGCAGCCAAATAAATAAATAAAATATTTTTTAAAAATTCTCATCTCGTAAAAATTTGACTTATTGGGTAAGATGTTCAACACATAGACACAAATATATTATACAACATATGAACTATGTTAATGAAGTTGGTTACTGTAAAAGGTTAGTCACAGAAAGAATAACAAATTTGAGAGAGAGAAAGGCATTTATGTTCCTTACCTATAACGGCTTGCCTATAAGCATCCTTAAATCGATTCAGGTAATACCTATTTGCCGAGTTAACACCATCTTTCATAACTCCTGCTAACTTCCTTTCTCCTGTCCTTGTAAAGTCACCCTGTCAAGGAAAAAGTCACTTTAACAATTTATTCAAGCACAAAAATGTTCCTGAAGTCAATGTGGGCTTTTGATTCAAGACTGGAAATCTATAGGGTTTTATAATTTCCAAATGATGTAATTAAAATATCTACTAGTATTTGACTCGGATCCAAGCATGTCAAACAATTAAACATGCTATCGGTGGCATAAAGTCTCCACAGTTAGACTGTGCCTTAAGGTAAAGCCATTCTTGGCAATCTGTAGAATATCTAGAATTTACAGGTCAAAACTTATTATATAATAAATAAAACAAAAAGATTTTCAAACCTCCAACTGGTATGATATTCAAAACACACATTTCTGATGTGGGAAAATGTAGACAGTTCCCTAGAGCTTATTATAATGGAATTTAACCTGCATATGTGGTTGTGTGTATATATAGAGAGAGCAGAGGTTTCCATACCTTGCTGCACATTACAATCCCTGTAGAATGATCCAATGAAGATTTAATTGTTTTGTTTCTCTTGGTTTTCACAACAAAGGTGTCAGAGCAAGTCCCTAGAGAGGTAGTGACTTAAACTTAAGGCAAGGAAAGCATAGTCTTTCTCCCGCATCCCAACCCCACTATTTCTATCCAAGGCAATCTTGGAAACAAGCCTGGTCCTAAAATTGACAGCTTAGGAAGAACATGTTGCCAATTAGGTCATTCGCAGGAAGTTATTAATTTAGCAACATGAATCTATTATAAAAGAGAGAGACATGAATGCTGCATCCAAAGAATTTTAATATCAAAGGAAAAAAAGTGTTCCTCTTTTTTTTCCAGCTTTGTATAATTGACAAGTAGCATTGTATAAGTTTAAGGTGTACAATGTGATGATGTGATATATGTGTGTGTATATATATAGTACTGTTAACTATAGTCACCATACTGTACGTTAGATCCCCAGAACTTATAACTGAAAGTTTGTACTCTTTGACCAATATCTCCCCATTTTCCCCATCCTCTGGTAAGCACCAATCTACTCAATGTTTCTATGAGTCTGACTTTTTAAAATTCCACGTATAAGTGAGATCATGCAGTATCTGTCTTTCTCTGTTTGCCTTATTTCACTTAACATAATGTCCTCAAGGTTCATCCATGTTGCTGCAAATATTAGGATTTTCCTCTTTTTTATGGCTGGATATTCCATTATATATATACACACACATTTTGTATACACACACACACGTTTTCTTTAGCCATTCATCCACCATCAGATACTTAGGTTGTTTCCAGGTCTTGACTATTATGGATAGTGCTACAATGAACACAGGAGTACAGGTATTTCTATGACATACTGATTTCATCTTCTTTGGATATATACTCATAAAATAAGATTGCTAGATCATATGGTAACTCCATTTTTAATTTTTTGAGGAACTTCCTTACCATTTTCCATAGTGGCTATGCCAATTTACATTCGCACCAACAATGTACAAGGGTTACCTTTTCTCCCAACACTTGTTATCTCGTCTTTTAGATAACACCCATTCCAACAGGTGGGAGGTGATAGCTCACTGTGGTTTTGATTTGCATTTCCCTGATGATTACTGATGTTGAGCACGTTTTTATGTACCTGTTGGCCATTTGTATATCCTCTTTGGAAAAATGGCTGTTCAGATCCTTTGCCTGTTGTAAAATCAGATTATTTGTTTTTTGCTATTGAGTTGCACTAGTTGGTTACATATTTTGGATATTAACCCTTTCTCAGACATATGGCTTGCAAATATTTTCTCCCATTCCATGGGTTGTCTTTTCATTTTGTTGATTATTTATTTTACCATGCAAAAGCTTTTTTTGGATGTAATCCTACTTGTTTATTTTTACTTTTCTTCTTGTGCTTTTGGTGTCATGTCCAAAAAATCATTGCTAAGATCAATGTCATGGAACTTTCCCTATGTTTTCTTGTAGGAGTAAACTAAAGTTTCAGGTTTTACAGTCTTTAATCCATTTCAAGTTAATTTTTGTGAATGGTGTAAGATAGGGGGTCCAGTTTAATTATTTTGCATGTGAATATCCAGTTTCCCAACAGCATTAGTGAAGAGACTATCATTTCCCCATTGAGTATCCTTGGCTCCCTTGTCAAATTATTAGTTGACTGATAGCGTGAGTTTATTTCTGGGCTCTCGGTTCTATTCCATTAGTCTATGTGCCTGTTTTTATGCCAGTACTGTTTTGATTACTACAGCTTTGTGATATAGTTTGAAATCAGGAAGTGGGATATCTCCAGTTTTGTTCTTTCTCAGGATTGCTTTGGCTATTAGGGGTCTCTTGTGGTTCCACGTGAATTTTAGGATTTTTTTTCTATTTTTGTAGAAAATGCCAATGGAATTTTGATAGTGATTATATTGAATCTGGAGATGGCTTTGGGTAATTTTTTTTTTTTTTTTTTTTTTTTTTTGGTATGCAGGCCTGTCACTGTTGCAGCCTCTCCTGTTGCGGAGCACAGGCTCCGGATGAGCAGGCTCAGTGGCCATGGCTCATGGGCCCAGCCGCTCCGCGGCATGTGGGATCTTCCCGGACCAGGGCACAAACCTGTGTCCCCTGCATTGGCAGGCAGACTCTCAACCACTGCGCCACCAGGGAAGCGCTGGGTAATATTTTAACGTTAATTTTTCCAAGCCATGAACCTAGGCTATCTTCCATTTATTTGTGCCTTCTTCAATTTCTTTCATCAACGTCTTACAGTTTTTAGTGTACAGATCTTTCACCTTCTTGGTTAAGTTTATTCCTTACTATTTTATTGTTTTTGATGCTACTGTAAATGGGATTATTTTATTTCTTTTTTAGATAATCTCAATTAGCATATAGAAACGACAGATTTTGGTAGGTTGATTTTGTATCCTGCAACTTTACTGAATTTATTAGTTCTAACAGTTTTCTGGTGGAGTCTTTAGGATTTTCTATATAAGGTTGACCCTTTAACAATGTGGAGGTTAATCTTTGTATAACTTATAGCCGGCTTTCTGTATCCACATTCCCTCCACATCCAGGGATTCAACCAACCACAGACTGTGTAGTACTGTAGTATTTACAATTGAAAAATATCCATATATAAAGTGGACCCGTGTAATTCAAACCCATGTTGTTCAAAGTCAACTGCATAAGAACACACCACCTGCAAATCAAGACAATGTTACTTCTTCCCTTCCAACTTGGATGCTTTTTATTTCTTTCTCTTGCCTGACTGCTCTGGCTAGGACTTCCAGCACTATGATGAATAGAAGTGGTGAAATTGAGCAACTTTGTCTTGTTCCTGATCTGAGAGGAAAGCTTTCAGTTTTCACCACTGGGTGAAAGGATGTTGAATTTTGTCAAATGCTTTTTTTTTTGCATCTATTGAGATGATCCTATGATTTTTATCTTTCATTCTATTGATGTGGTGTAACACATTTATTGATTTTCAAATTCTGAACCAGGGGTAAGTCCCTCTTCCTCATGGAATATGATCCCTTTAATGAGCTGCTGAATTTGGTTTGTTAGTATTTTGTTGAGAATTTTTGTATCTACAGTAATCAGGGACATGGGCTCAGAGTTTTCTTCTTGTGTCTTTATCTAATTTATGTATCAGGGCCTCATAGAAACAGTTTGGAAGTGTTCCCTCTTCTATTTTTTGAAAAGAGTTTGAAAAGGACTGGTATTAATTCTTCTTTAAATGTTTGTAGAATTCACCAGTGAAACCACCTAGTCCTGGGCCTTTCTTAGTTGGGAGCTTTTTGATTACTGATTCAATCTCCTTACTCATTGGTCTATTCAGATTTCCTGTTTCTTCATGATTCAGTCTGGTAGGTCGTATGTTTCTAGGAATTAATCCATTTCCTCTAAATTGTTCAATTTGTTGGCATACGCCTGTTCATAGTAGTCTCATAATCCTATGTATTTCTGTGGTATCAGTTGTAATATCTCTTTCATTTATAATTTTGAATTCTCTCTCTTTTTTCCTTGGTTAGCCTAGCTAAGAGTTTGTCAATTTTGTTTATCTCTTCAACAGCCAACTCTTAACTTTGTTGATCTTTTCTATTGTTTTTCTATTTTCTATTTCACTTATTTCTGGTCTAATCTTTATTACTTCCTTCCTCTTGCCAACTTTAGGTTTAGTTTCTTCTTCTTTTTCTAGCTCTTTGAGGTGTAATTGTTAGGTTGAGATCTTCCTTTTTTCTTAATATAGGCATTTATAGCTATAAAGTTTCCTCTTAGAACTGCTTTTGCTGCATCCCATAAATTTTGGTATGTTGTGTTTCCAGTTTAATTTGTTTCAAGATATTTTTTGATTTCCCTTTCGATTTCTTCTTTGATCCATCTGTTGTTCAACAGTATGTTAATTGCCATATATTTGTGAATTTTCCAATTTTCCTCCTGTTACTGATTTCTAGTTTCATACCACTGTGCTCAGAAAATATACCTGATATAATTTCTATCTTCTTGAAGTTGCTGAGACTTGTTTTGTGGCCTAACATATAATCTATCCTGGAGAATGTTTCGTTTGTGCTTCTGAAAAATGTGTATTCTACTGTTGGTGGATGGAATGTTCTGTATATGTCTGTTAGGTGCATAGGGTCTATAGTGTTGTTCAAATCAAATTCGTTGTTTCTTTATTAATTTTCTGCCTGGATAATCTATCCATTGTTGAGAGTGGGCTGTTAAAGTCCTCTACTATTATTGTAATGCTGTTTATTTCTCATTTTAGTTTTATTAGTATTTGCATTATATATTTAGGTGCTCTGACGTTGAGTGCATAAGTAGTACTTCTCTTTAAACAATAACTTGCACAAGGATTTCTAAAGTTCAGTTTCCTTAATTAACAAAAAGCTTTTTGACATTCATCACCCAACTAAAAGATGGATAATCTGATGCTTGTTGAGCTCTCGATGGTACAATTTGTTATAACAAATATCCTGGGGTGAACTATTACCTTGAAGGAAAATTAACATAAACCTAATTTAAGCTAATTCAACCACTTCCTATGGCCCACAGAGGTAGTCTTTAGTGACCAGTGACTACAGTTTACATTTACATTAAATTCTGTGAAGATCAGCTTGGTGGGATCTTCAAAAGACTTTATGTATAACAATCACAAAAAGATAATAAAACTTTTCTTCAACAATTTACTATGTGTCAGGGAATGGTCCAAGCTCTAACATGTTATTAACTCATATAATCCCATGCCAATTTTTTGAAGTGGGCCTAGTATTATTCCTGTTTTACAAATGAAGAGACAGACACAGAGAAGTTAAGTGACTTGCCCATAGTCACAGAGCTAGTAAGAGGCAGGGTTGGGATTCAAGTTCAGAGGAGGCAAATTATACCAGGGACCCAAATCCCACCAATATAGACATGTTTTATTTTGTCTGTATAAAGTTTTAACCGCCATACTTAAAATTCCAACTTTCCAAACTCCCTTGAAAACTGGGAGATCTAGCAACATTGGGCCTCCATCCCCATTAGGAAGTAGCAGAACAGCACCTTCCTAAGACAACATATGCTCTTCCTCAGGTCCACACAGCCCATCTCTCCCTTTAATCTAATGGGTCACATTACCTGGCATCTGTGGAATTTGAATGTGTGACCCCTGCCTTACCCAAACATTCCAGAAAGGAGTCAACTACATACACCTACCACCTGAAGCCCATGTACTTTTCTCTCAAAAACCAAGTTGGTTTTAATCTATACCCTGTGTCCCACATAATGACCCACAGATGCTGGCTGCAGGTACTTACCTTCAGGGCAGCTGTCCCAGCATACTGTCTGCTAATGGAGTCACCGTTGTTGGCCCACATTATCTGATAAATGCGATTGCATTTCACCGGTAGTGGCTGCTCTGGGGGCATCACACCTAATTTTTTCAGCTAAAATTAATACATTGGTAGATTAACTGCATATAAGCCAGGACACTATAGCATAAAATGTATACTGCAGAGAAAGGAAGCATATGCATGTACAATTTAGGACCCTTAAATTTTAAAAAATGATGTTTTCAGACTTTTTCAAAATTAAGCACCACTTGAAAGATAGCTTTATGAATTGCTACATCTGAATAAATAGAATAAAAAATTTATACTGTTTTGCTGTAATTTTTAATGTGTAGACTCATACTATTATATTTTGTCTTTCTTTTAAATTTGGCTATGAAGTGAAACTAACCATCAAAAAACCATATAGAAACAACAATAATATTAATAGTAGCAGAGCAGTAAGTGCCCAATAAATGTTAAGTCTGGTGCCACATTCTAAGAGCTTTTTTTAAATATAAATTTATTTTATTTTTGGCTGCATTAGGTCTTTGTTGCTGAGCGTGGGCTTTCTCTATTTATGGTGAGCAGGGGCTACTCTTCGTTGTGGTGTGTGGGCTTCTCACTGCAGTGGCTTCTCTTGTCGCAGAGCATGGGCTCTAGGCTGCGGGCTTCAGTAGTTGTGGCACGTGGGCTCAGTAGTCGTGGCTTGTGGGCTCTAGAGTGCAGGCTCAGTAGTTTTGGCGCACAGGCTTAGTTGCTCTGCGGCATGTGGGATCTTCCCGGATCAGGGCTCGAACCCATGTCCCCTGCAGTGGCAGGTGGATTCTTAACCACTGCGCCACCAGGGAAGTCTGAGCTTTTTAAAATAAATTATCTCATTTACTCCTCATAACCACCCTGTGCAATCAATACTCTTATTACCCCCCATTTATAGATGAGGAGATAGAAGTTTGGAGAGGTTGAATTCTTTGCATGGGGTCAACACCTTGTATGTGCTAGGGCCAGGGCTTGATCTCCAAAGCCTGGCTGCTTCAGTGTGACAGTAGACGGCATCCCCAAAGGATAGTCACAAGGTTCTATCAGGAGAAAGAAACATGCTAGGAATGTCAACCTTGGGAATTCATTACCCAGGTGTTATAGGGCTGAAAGATCTAAAAGGGGACACTGAGGTAAGAGATATAATGACTCTAGGAAACAGCAGGGTTGGGGCACAAAGGGAAGAGGCTGGTTCTGTGGTGCCAAAGGAACCAAAGCCACAGAGAGGGTGCTGATGATGGGAATATAACACGGGTGAAGGAACTTGTCCCCTTGTCCTCCTCCAGCCTCATGGTCTTCCTTTAATGCCCTCTATTGGCAGAGCCTGACATGGAACCAGCTGGTTGAGCAGAAAGGTGGTGTGCAGACCCCATGCCCCAATACAGAAGCGAGTGTTTGGAGCTGAGAGAAAAAGGTAAATGACTACACAGTGCCACCCAGTACAATTTTAAATGCTGGGCCTCACATTTTTGAAATGAGTACTTAAGAAAACGCCATTTGATTCAACTGATTTCTAGGAAAGGCTGTACTTTCCAGGTTTTAAAGCAACAAGGATGTTTGCATGCTGTAAATGTTCTATGGAACAAAGATTGTAGTTACTGGTTTACATGTGAAAAAAATTAAAAATGAATATTTACAATACAGTGGACTTCAAATTACCTGCTGTTCCATGACCACTCGTGCAATGGCAGCTTGGACCACATTGGTGCGATCCAGGCAGTCCATGCAATTAACTCGAAAAATCCCTTCTTGTTTACATATTACTCCAGCTTGATCAACCCTTTTCAAAAACAGTATGGAATTACTTTACAATATGAAATACTTTAAAGTTTTCAAAACCCACAATTCTTCACAGTATAATAATAACAACAGCAACATTGGTTATCAATTTGCTTAGAATATTATTATGTGGCAGGCATAACTGAGACCTTTGTAGACGTTATTGTTAATTTACACAATAACTCAACAAAGAAGATATTCTCCCCGTTTTGGGGGGGAAGAAAAACAGGTACAGAAAGAGTGACTTGCCCGAGTCACACAACTACTAGGCAGAGCTGATACAAACCCTAGTTATGCTTTTCTACACATTTAAAACCAGAAGGCACTTTAAAACACCATCCCATTCCTCCTTTTTGACTTCAAGTAGAAATGCATCTAAATTAGCTTGAACAGACTAATTCACTCTATCACCCAGTGAGAAGTCATGCCGCATGCCTCACTCATCTAACTTCTCTAGCCACCTGTGGCCTTAAAATCTAATCAAATGTTCTCTCCTGTCCTTTAAGCCAACTTCTTCTTCCTACGTCTCCTCTGAAGAATCAACTTCCTTCTCTGATAATTTTTAAATGTCTCAAAACTGGGACCAAATACCTCTAAACCTTCCTTCCCATGTTAGGGACCAAGAAGAAATGTAGATCATGGAGCATTAGAAGGAATTAAGGAATAGTCACGGAGCACTCCACTCCATTTGCTGTGACCACCTGACACCTTTCCCCTGTTCAAAGCTACCTATGCCTCATGACTCACACCCTTTTGAAAAGGAGAATAGGAATTGGGAAGCAAAACAAGAAAAACAAAAATCCTTTCTCAGCCTGCTATTATTTTAACACTTAGTGGTACTAGACAAATACATATGATTTCACAGACCAAGAGTCTGTCAAACTGATTTCTTACGAAATACCTACCAACACCACTTCATGTCAAGAATAATGTCATAAATGGCATCTGTTAGTGTTTGAACATTCTCAAACTTCATTCCTCGGCTAAAATACATGCCAAAAGGAAAAAAAAATTTTTTTAATAATTTTTTTAAGCTTATGATATCTAAGGTTACTTGGAAAAATGAAAGAAAATTATTACTATAAATATGAGAATAACACTACTTTAAATAGGCAATTATATAAATATTTATAACTAATCTTCATTATGAAAGAAAATATGTGATATGTGAAACATATCACAGCCATCAGAAGCTTCTTTCCCCACCAAAATTTTCAATACCTATGTAAATGAACCCACATTAGAGTCAAGATTATGACAGAAGAAACTTGCTTTCAGAATACACACAGGTTAAAATTACCATCAAAATGATTGTTGTTTTTCCAGAGCAAACTCCAGTGGAGTTATCCCAAGAGAGAGCAGTATTACTAACAGTACAAAGATGAGCCAGCAGGATGAGTTTTAAGTAAGGGAACACTATTACTCCTGCCAGGCTCAAACTCAAGCAGAAAGGGAAAGTTCCAGAAATTCTTTTACTGAAGGATAAAAGGAAAAAAGGAACTCTAAGTCTCCAAGTCATTTTGGAACAAAAAGACTGTAAATATTTCAGGAAGAATTAACTTAAATTTTTAGGCAAAATAAAACCCGTATGTAAATGGAACTAAGTAAACAAATGATAGTCCTTTCCTTTCTAACAAGGAGGAGAACAAGATTTTCTTCCCAATAAAGAGAAGAAAAACTAAGGTCCCTGTGGCAGTGTCTACCACAAACACTGGAACCGATCAAAACTCCTCTCAGGAAGCCATCTTACCAGTGCTCATGGAAGTCAAATGAAACGTAAGTGAGGTGTGAGTTGTTAAAGAGCAACACTTGTTTCAGGTAAGCGTCGCCAATTATTTTCTCTCTTCCTGCCTGGTCTACCAAATTAATAATAACCTGTGAGAGTAAAGAAAAGGAAAAAATTTAGTTTAATCAGACATTAGACTCATAATTTTTACTGAATTTATTTAGAATTATGTTTTAGAAATAATTTATAGCCAGACTCAGAAATTAATCCACTCAAGCCTCAATTTTTTTTTCCCTATAAGATTTTCATTTGTTACATTTAGGTTTATGAGAACTTACATCAATGGCATGAATAGCTTTTTTACACATTATACATTTGCAATAACCTCTCAGAATATAAAATGAAAACAAATTCCTTTATAATAGGAGGTATTTTAAATCTCTAGAATAATTTTTAAAGAAATATACAAAACCTACATACTGGACACTCTGAAACTTTGCTGAAACGTAAAAGAAAACCTAAATAAATGGAGAGACACACCATGGTGCTAGATGGCAAGATTCAATATTGTAAAGATGTCAAGTCTCCCTAGGTTAATCTATATACTCAACAATCCCAATCAAAATTCAATCAGGATCTTTTTATAGACTTGGAAAATTAATTCTGAAGTTTATCTGGAACAGTGAATAATACAGGAAAATATTTGAACACTAATAATAATAAAGGACTTGTCCCGTTGGAGAGCAAAACATACTTTAAATGTATAGTGATTAAAACTGTGGTACAAGTGCAGAAAAATGAATGACTCAACAGAACAGGTCAGATGGCCTAGAGACAGACGTATGTACACTGAGGAATCTAAGCTATGGTTACATCATTCTGAGAGAAATATGGACTATACTATATGTGGACTATGTGTGGACTATACTATAGTGGTATACTACAAATGGTATTGGGATAACTGTCTGTTTACATGGAGGGGGACTTAAGTTAGCCCTCTACACTTCATTATACACAAAATAGATTCTAGATGCATTAATGATCTATATATTTTTTCTTCAAGTTATAAAAAAGCTAGATGAAATGTTGGGATGATTTTTCCCTAATTGAAGGATGGCACTGACATTCTAAGCATAACAAAAACCAGAGAGCGTAAAGAAAAGATGGACAGATGTGACAACATAAAAATATAAAACCTCTGTGTACTAAATGACAGAATAAGCAAAGGTTAAAAAAAATATAAAGGACTACCTAGGGGAATATGCCTGCAACATAAAAACCATTAATATATAAAGAGTGCTATAAATTCAGTAAGGAAAAAAATGGGTAAAGGATACAGAGGATATTCACAAGAGAAGATAAACAAATAGCCAATAAACATGAGACTACAACTTTAAAGAAACGTACATTTTAAAACAGGAAACCAGTTTTCACATATAGACAGGCAAAAGCTGAACACTAAATGTAGACAGCATTAGTGAGTATATGGGGTAATGGGCACTGGCTCCCACTGTTACTGAGAGTGTACACTGGTGTGATCTTTTTGGAAGCAACTGAGTGGTAGGTATCAACCTAAAAGAAATGTAATGTTTGATCCAGCCATTTCACCTCTAGAACTTTATAAAGCACACAAGTGTTCCAAAATATATAAAGGATGTTTTCTGGAGAATTTTAGAATAGCAAAAACTATATCCTAAAGGTCCACCAATGGAGAAATGGTTAAATAATAGCCATGAGCTATTAAGTGAAAATAGTTGCAGAATAGTGTATATCCCATAGCTTATAGCCCTCTTTCGACTTAAATTTTGAATGTGTAATATGCATGTGTCAAGATGTTTTTCGCTGCAAACGACAAATTACTGACTCAAATCTCAGAACGGAAATCTGTTCTGAACCTCAGAAGTCGAGGTTGCACGGTTCCAGAACTGCTTCATTCAATGGTGACCAAAACCAGATCTATCTTTTTGTCCTGCCATCCTCGGCATACTAGTCAATCCTCAGGCTAATGACCTAGGCTTGACACAGCTGCAGCAGTACGAACCAAATCCAGACACAACCACCACAGAGGGATTGACTGTGGGTTCCTGTATCTCTTTTTATTAGAGCAGGAAATCTTGCCCAGAGCCTCCCAGCAGACTTCCCTTCACATCAGACCTCATTGGCCAAAGTGCCAAGAACATACACAAGCCCACGCCTGTACCAAATACAGGCAAAAGCAACAGTAGTGACACCATGACTGAGTCAGACGGACCGTATGCCCACCTCCCAGAGAGCAATTACCCAGCGGATGAGGGTGGATAAAAGAACACTCTTGGGGTACTGTTAGACAGGAACAAGTGTCTCCTCAACACATACGCCTATAAAGTTGGTGAGTATGATGTGTACAAACAGGTTGTGAAAGTCAACAGGGAGCAGGAATGAGGGTGGAGAAGAGGTTATTTCTTCTACTTCCTTTACATACCTCACAATTACTTCAATTTTTACAGTGATTGTGTGTTAAATTATGGTTTATTCTCTTCAATGCTACTTATAATTACACATATTGCGAATACGTGAAATTTATTTACATCGTAAAAAAATTCAAACGTAGATAAAGGTCACGTCCTTCCTGACCACAAGCTAAGTCCACAGTCTTCCCTGAAGGTAACTCCCACTACAAGCTTGATGTGTACCTTTTCAGGCCATCTAAGTGCGTTCCTATATAAATGTGCATGCCATATGTAGGTGAGAACACATATATATGGAAGAGAATTACATATGACAGTTTTGTTTTGCGGGAGTTTTTAAATGGTGACATGCCATATGCTGTTAGCAGTCTTTCTCACTCCACTGTATGAGTTTAAGATCTTTTCACATTAGTACACACAGATGTACCTCATCATTTTTTTTTTTTAATAAGATGTTGGGGGTAGGAGTTTTTATTAATTTATTTTGGCTGTGTTGGGTCTTCATTTCTGTGCGACGGCTTTCTCTAGTTGTGGCAAGCGGGGGCCACTCTTCATCGCGGTGCGTGGGCCTCTCACTATCGCAGCCTCTCTTGTTGCGGAGCACAGGCTCCAGATGCACATGCTCAGTAGTTGTGGCTCACGGGCCTAGCTGCTCCGTGGCATGTGGGATCCTCCCAGACCAGGGCTCGAAACCGTGTACCCTGCATTAGCAGGCAGATTCTCAACCACGGTGCCACCAGGGAAGACCCCTCATCATTTTTAAGCATTTGTATGCAGCACTTTACATATGCTGTACTTTATTTACCCACTGACCTCCCGATGAACAAAGGGTTTATTTATGCTGCAATAAGGAGGCTTATACATGCCTCCTTGATTGAACACATGTTTCTCTCAGGGAGATTTAAATTTTTTTGTCATCCTTGACAAAATTTGTACTTCCCGCCATTTTTATTTTAGTCATTCTGGTTTTGTGAATGGTGGTTTTAGTTTGCATTTCCCTGATGATTAACGACGTGGAACACCTTTTCATGTTTATTGGCCTTTGGACATCCTTTTTCATGAAGAATCTGCTCGAGTCTTTTGTCCAATTTTCTTTTGGGCTGTACACCTTTTTTATGGATTTATAGGACTTTTTAATGTACTCTAGATAAAAGTCCTTTGTCTTATATATGTCTTCTCCCGCTTTGTGAATTGCCTTTCCATTCTCTTAATGGTGCCTTTTAATAATCAGAAGTTCTTTTATTTCAGTGAAGTCAAATTTATCAATTTTTTCATTATGGTTGGTGCTTAAGTCATATTTAATTTTAATAAATAATATTTATAACATATAGTAGTATTTTAATATTCAAAATATTTGATCATTCAATAAAGTTTCAATAAATAAAATTTTAGTAAAAATTAAACATTTAGTAAAGTCATTTTTTTTTCATTATGGTTAGTGCTTTTAAAGCCCTGTTTAAGACCCAAGGTCAAAAGATGTTCTATATTTTCCTTTAAAAGGCTTATTAACCTTTCACATTTAGATCCACATTCATCTGGAACTGATTTCTGTATATGGTATGTAGGATAGATATCAAAAGACAAATTACTGGATTAACAGTATAAGCATATTTTATTTTTTGCAGTACGCGGGCCTCTCACTGTTGCAGCCTCTCCCATTGCGGAGCACAGGCTCCGGACGCGCAGGCTCGGCGGCCATGGCTCACGGGCCCAGCCGCTCCGCGGCACGTGGGATCTTCCCGGACCGGGGCACGAACCCGTGTCCCCTGCATCAGCAGGCAGACTCTCAACCACTGCGCCACCAGGGAAGCCCAAGCATATTTTATTTTGATTGATAATACCATTCAAAATGGCTATAGCAACTTATGCTGCTCCCAGCAATGTGTGAGCGTTCTCATTTCCCCAGTTACCTGCCTTTATCTCTTACTACAAACTTTATATTTTTTTTCAATATGAGGGTTTGCTTTTTATTTCCCTGATGGGACTTTCTTTGAGATTGCACAAAATTTATATATTAACAACTGAAATCTATTCAATATTGAGTCTTTCCTTCCAGGAACATGGTATTTTCTCTCCGTTTATTCAAGTCTTCTTTTACGTTCTTCAGTAATCCTCCCCTCCCCACACCCTTGCCCCCATATACATGCTATCTTTTTTGTATGTTCGGTAGATTTCAGGTTGTTTCTTCCTATTTTTGTTACTGTTAGAAAAATGCATCCCATGGCATTACACCTTCAGACTGGTCATTGCTAATGGATAAAAGAGTTACTGATTAGTCTATATTAATCTGTATGAAATCTGGTCATCTTGTTGAACTTGTATTTCACCTAACAGTTCTCAATTGATTTTGGTTTATATGTTCACATACCTGCATATGAATGTATGAATAAATAAGAACGGTGGGCCGAGAAAAAAGATATTGAAGGATACATACCAAATTGTTACCTCAAAGAGATGGACCTATAGGTGGTACTGAGAGATGCTTTTCCTATCCTACTCCAGATACTTCTCAGATTGTAGTAATTGACAGTAGATTAATCTCATCTAAAAACAGTCTAAAGTAGCTGACTCAATGATAATTCTTAAAGAATATTAAGAACACTCTTAGCTATGTGTCCTTTAACTTCACGAGAAATGCCATTTTGCTTAATTATGAATCGTATATTATTTTCATGAAATTTAAAGAAACAGATGCATAACCATTTCTAAAAATATGAAGGAACACTTATTACTACAGATCAAAACCCACCTGTTTTTTGTAAATTTTCAGTTGTTCTTCAAAATGGGCACAGAAATAGGCGACAGTGTCCTTTTCACCTACAAAGAAGTGATACAAAATCTTTTTTTCCTTCCCACGTGTAACACAGAAATTAGTGTCTATTCCACCTTTACGTTTACTTTTACATAATTTATTGACAGCCCAAATGTAACTAAGATTGTCTAAAACCAGTATTTTAAAATGAAATGCTAAGCGGAAGATCTCTGATTTTTTCCCCCCCAATTAGACTAAACTGAAATACTGAAGGTGGCAACTATGAAATGACATTTATTATTTATATAACCAGCCAACTTGTCAGAAAAGGTTTCATGTCGTTCATAATAAATTAATAAAAACCCCTTTAAAACAAGGATGTTAAAAACTGAAGTTTTACTGAATTCTCACAAATATAAATTGTTTTGAGAGAAAAATATTCTGAAAACAATTTTTTAAATCAGCTTCTTTCAGTAATCTAATTAGATTGACATGACTTAGCTATTCCAGTGCTAAAGTTAAAATACTGGAAGAAATTAAGTCCTTAATATTTAAAACAACAACAAACCTTTCCCAGCAAAACATGTGAGTAAAGGCATCCTATCTATTCCTTGTAGATGCTGTCTTATTTAAGATATTTCCTGCTTCTATAAATATTGGCCATATTTACACTTTTCCAAAATTAAGCATGTAATAAAGTATTCTTTAAAGAAACAACAAATTAAAATCTGTGAATTAAGCTCTGTTTTGCTCTCTTTTGGAATCTTTTTATTGTCAATTACTTAAATTGTCAACAACCATTATTACTTTTGTGATTATTATATCACTATTAAATTTTACCATGAGTTATTATTTTAAATGAAGTATCTGGCAAAACAAATCCGAACCTATGAAGTATCTAATATGTTAAAAAACTCCCTCTGAAATCATCATCTGCAAACCAAAAAACAGACAGGCTTACTTCTGTCCAGCCGAGGTCTTGGATTATATCGATACCCAACCTGGCTCCAAAACACAGGCACAGAGCCTCGTGTTTGAATAAATGACAAGGTATGATTATGCACATGAATTAACTGCTCAGTCTCCACATAATTTGCAACATTTCCATTTTTATCCACTCCTCTTCGTTTATAACGCATTCCTAAAAGAAAATTAAAACAAAACAGCAACATTGAAAAAAAAAATTAGTCTCACTAGATATGCTTCTTAACCAAATCTGTGTCTTTCAGGACAGCCTTGGGGATCTAATGAGCAACTGCGAGGCAGAACAGTATCAACTTACCCCAGATCATGCCTGTATTCATCGTTTTTTAAAAGTTGAAGCTGAGATAGTTCCTGTGAACTGAAAGAGCAGGTTTTTCCCAAAGGTGCTAGCACTCGGGAAGGATTTATTACTGTGATATAGGCTGTCAGTAGGAACAATGGTATCTAGAAGCACATCCCAAGTGACTTTCTGCTCTTTTCCACATATATACCTCCTTTTCTTTTCCCTTTTGTTAACTCTCTCCCATTCACTTCTCTCCAAAAACTTGGTCCCCAATTATATCACACTATTGAGAGTCACTGGGCACTTTGAAGCCAACTGTGTTTCCAAATCCATTATTGTCATTACCATTTCAATACATCTGCAGATGTTCCATTCTCGCCTGGATTTAATTTGTACACTATTACAGCCCTCCACTCACCTGCTCTGTGTCTACTTCGGCGTGAAATGAGAGCCACTAGGAAGCGTGGGTGAATGTCATCTACGCAGGGGGACTCCTGAGGGGGGGTCTCCGGGCTGCTTTTCTCATCGTCAGATGACTCATTATAATTAACCACAAGTTCTTCAATCTGCACAAAACCTTGAATAATGGGGATAATCCAGAAGTCCACATCCGGTGTCTGAAAATAACACGAACATCGTGTTGCTCCTCTTCTGTACAGCACTGCTACTTCCTTACACCCACGCGGTAGTTAGCACATACTTGTTGTTAGTTTATTAGAAGCAGAAACCTTCCGTCCTTTAACTATATTTTCTGCTTTTTGGAGAACACTAAGGAATGGAGGGAGGGAGGGGGGCGGAGGTGAGAGCCTTTCCTTTTGTTTATGGTGGTCATTCATAAGAAGAGCTGCCTGAAAGGGACCACAGCTGCTGGGTACAAATTCAAGCTCCACTACTTACTTCCTGACGCAGGTGAGTCACTTAACCTTGCCATGCCTCGGCATTCTGCTTTGTGAAATAAGAAAAACGACAACCTCATAAGGTTGTTGTGAAGATTAAATGAGTAACATCTAAAAAGTGTTTGGCGTAGTGCCTGCCTAATAGTAAGGATTTAATAAATGTGGCTATTATGGTTCTTCCTGCTGGTATAGAAGAAAATAAAGCTTAAAGGTTGATTTTCAACTCCCAATTGTATTAAGCCTTTAATTAAATACAACCAACTCTGATCACTTTATTATGAAACACAGAGGTCTATTCTACTTTCTAGTTTAAAAAAAGTCTTGCTCTGCCAAGCTAAAATCCAAGTAGTCAATGAACCAAAAAAAGAATCCTTTCCATAAATATCTTATTTTAAAACGTCATCCAAAAAAAAAAAAAAAAAAGTCATCCAATGTAATTAGGAGAGTATTAATTAAAGTTAGAGATTTCCTCTTAGTCTTTCCGACTAAGAATACTCAGATTTCTCAACTGACTGTATGCAGGGACAGTAAAGGATGCAAAGTGCTCCAGAGAAGCTGTTCTTAGCCCCTCCTTCCCTCCTATCTCCATATCTGTATCTAGCCTTAATCTCAGCATCAACTTCAAATCCACCCCTTCTTTCACAGTCTAAAGTAGCTATGAAATATACTACTTATATACTCCAGGTCCTATCTCACAGTTTTGTTTTATGGAGCCTGCAGATAGGATCTTAGGAAGGTGGTTAGAGTTGAAAATAGTGAAGCAAAGGATCTATCTGCATTCATTACTTTTATCACCATTCTCATTATTTATATTTTTGTTTTAGCAATAAATACAAAACTCTCAGCGGGAACAGAGATCGGTATGCTACGAAATGCCACCTTTATTGTAAGTCATCGGTTTTAAATGGTGATGCTACGGGTCTGACAAAAACTCTGCAAAACACATTAGAGCTCAATATGTCAGCAAACAGGACAAATACTCATTACAGACACCCTTATTTTTCTCCCCCTATCATTAAGTCTCGGTGGTCATGGTTTGATCAGCATCACAGAGAGGCAAGAACATTTTAGAGAGGTAAGCCATGATAGATACCTAGTTTTAGATACCACCAGATAAATAGGTCAAAATCATTTATACTAACCACCACCAATAGGGAGAAACAGAAAGAAAAAAGGTTTGAACTTTCTGAAAGGTTAAGAAAAAGATAATCTGTGACCCTATTCAACTTTTTGCTCAATTTGTGTCCAAAACAGTAACTGGCACATGGCAGGCTTTCGATAAATATTGGTTGATTGACCGAATAAATGAACTGTCTTTGGACAGTCATAATTCTCCAATATACATGACAGAGTAAAGGAAGACGGTAATCATTAAACCTGAAGGAACCTCATGCAATAATCTCATCATACCCCCTTGTCTTCCCTGATTCGAATACTTGTAGTACTGGAACATTCTTAGAGATTTGTCTACTCCAATTTCCATATGAGGAAACAGGAACATTAAATGACTGGTATCACTAAAGGAAAACCGGGCTTCAACACTTCCAATGGGTACAAACAAAATACCTTTTACAGGAACTCTATGGATATTAGTTCCACAGCCTTAAATTATGACTGTTCTATGGAAACCTGCTAAAAAGATAAGCCCGTGGCTATATAGTCAAATTATGAACTGCCTTAAAGTAGTGCCCTGGTTTTCCCTAGCTAAATGATTCTCATTCTACAGGGGAAAACATTACGTGAGATTTAAAATTTTTATTTTAGTACAACTTAAAAATATTTGCCTAACAACTATAAACTACCTTAGAATATTTCAGAAACAACTACTCACACCAATCTCAGTAAGGTCTTGTATCATATATTTATTCCAAAAAAATCGGTCATCAACCTGGAAAAGGTAGAAAACAAACAGTTCAGAAACATGTCGTTTCAGTTCTCCTATAGAAGCCAAACGGGTCCATAAATTGTTCTGGTGGCAAACCCTGCTCTGAGCTGTGAGAGGTACCTTTTGCCAGAGAGGACAGGGGTCCCTCTCCCCAGCACTCTGCCTCTGCACTGAATTGGTCAGGTCATAGGTCAAGCTATAGTAAAAGGATTCTGAGTCCATGAACATCTTCAGCAACTCCTCAAGTAATCTTCTCTCCAACTTCTCCTTTTCTTTACTTTCCTTAACCTGTAAGAAATTAATCTACTATTACTGCAGGAATTAAATGTAAAGCCTTGTGTGGATACCACACAACTCCCTAGGAGCAAAGTAAAAAATAACCCCGAGGATACGCAGAGATGGTGCTTTAATATGACAAGTAGTTTGAAAGTAAGTTTATTAGCAGGAAAGTCACCCCTCAATTTAAAACTAATCAAAGATGAATTCCAAGCCCATATCAATTAAACTCTTACTTTCTTTTTATTAGGAGCAGACACATTGGATTTAATATGCGTAAAGGTCTTCAGTAGAAACTTTGAGTCATCAGGAGATGGTATAATCTTCTCTGGTTTGTTAATTCCAAAATGATGTTTCTTACAGAGCTAAATAATAGGAGGAGAAAGAGGATTCATTATTACTAATACCTCCTTGCTTAATGTTCAAGTGTGAGTGCAGAAGTGTCACTATTCCTCAAGCACCGCGGTTAAAACATCAAGAGCAGGTGAAATGACCCAGCAGACAACTGATATTAGAAAACACAGCTGTGGTTTCAAGGATGAGAAAGCTACAGTAGAGGATAAGCAAAGAATACAGGGCAGGATATACTTAGGATTTAGGGGTAGAAAATTCAGGTTAGGATGATAGTAAGTTCTTATGTAATATAACTGAAGAATAAAATGCTTTGGTTGGGATTCATTAACGCTTTAAAAATTGGCTTCAAAGATTAAAAATAGTGCAAAATACACATATGCTATGCTCTAGTCACACTTCTTTAGAGCAATATATGCTAAATATTCATGCTAGTTAATTGAGTGTTTTGAGTGAGAAGTTGCCAAGAGTCTGCTCTATTGGGAATATTAAAAGCTGGACGTTTCAACCACTCTCTCGCCTCCTATCGTCACACACACTAATGAAATCAGCATAAAAACACACTCTTTGGGTCCAGAGATTAAGTTTGAAGCAGAAAGTAGGGGCTGCAGGAAACATGCAGTCCAACCAACAAAGGTGATGAAGAGGATGGGAAGGTGTTAAGACAAGAGAAGGGCACAGAGGTTCTACAGAGGACTACCTGGTTAAAGTCAAGCGTTTTACATAAAATTTCATGTGGCTCAACACACAAAGCAAATATTCTGAAAGGGACACAAGGATTCTATTAACCATATGCAGACATTCCATTTCTTCAATACACTGGTTTTATTGCTATGCTAAGTGGCAGACACCTGTTAAGAGCTAACAGTCACTAAATGGTTATCATTAGTAGTGTCTTACTTACAAAATAACTATTACTAGATTATAAACAGGATAAAAAAACTTAATGAGGAGAAAAAACTAATTCAAGATTGTGGGGTTTTTAAAAATTTTATTTATTTATTTAGTTTTTGGCTGCATTAGGGTCTTAGTTGTGGCACACAGTATCTTTTTTATTACGGTGCTCGGGCTCCAGAAAGCACGGGCTCATTAGTTGTGGCAGGCGCGTGGGCTGCAGAGCACATGGGTTCGGTAGTTGTGGCGTACGGGCTCTCTAGCTGTGGCGCCCGGGCTCAGTTGCCCCGCGGCATGTGGGATCTTAGTTCCCCGACCAGGGATCGAACTGGCGTCCTCTGTATTGCAAGACAGATTCTTAACCACTGGACCACCAGGGAAGTCCCCTGGTTCGAGTTTTGATTATAAATTTTTTTTAAAAGTTAGGGGGTGGACTTCCCTGGTGGCACAGTGGTTGGGAATCCTCCTGCCAATGCAGGGGACACGCATTCGAGCCCTGGTCCCAGAGGATCCCATGTGCTACGGAGCAACTAAGCCCATGCGCCACAACTACTGAGCCTGCATGCCACAACTACTGAAGCCCATACACCTAGAGCCCATGCTCTGCAACAAGAGAAGCCACCGCAATGAGAAGCCCGCACACCGCAACGAAAATGCAATGCAAAAAAATAAATAAGTAAATTAATTAATTTTTTAAAAAAAGGAAGGGGGCTGTTCCTGTTTTATCAAATTGGAAGTGGAGACTGATAATTGAATGAAGAATTCGGATGTACTGCAATCTTACGGGTTTTATGTCTTTTCAAAGCTATGGCTACCAAACACTCTATTCACATGGGTTTCAAAACATGATTGAAACTTTACACTCCTCCTGGCCTACCAGTGAAGACAAGGGAACCAAAGGTGAAGTAAAAAAAATCTACAGTCATCCTGCCAAAACCAAGTTAACTTAATTTCCCTTCAAGTAAGCAAAACTAACCAGATCTTGAGATAATGGGGAAGGAGCAAGAATCAAGCATATGGACGTTGCTCCAGCAATTCTCTCCTTTCCCCTCTTTCTGCCTGATCATTCCCACCAGCACAGAAACACACTGATATTTCTCTCCTCTAACACTCCTCCTGTGCCAGCTAGGGTCCTACTTCTTTGTACTCCTCACTGCCTCCAATCCCTCTCCTCCCATTCTCTCTCCAGCCCACTCCAACTTGGCTTTGGCCCCCACCACTCCACCGAAACCTTATCTTCAGTGTGACCAATGGTCTCTACTTGGCTAAATGCAGTGGTAGATTCCTGGTCCTTATCTTAACTGCTCAGTAGCATTTGACACAGTTCATCTCTCCCTCATCTTCTCTGATACACTGTCTTACTTGGCTTCCAGTGGTCACTCTTTTCCTCTTTTACTGGTTCTTTCCTGACCATTTGACTTCTTAATGTCTTGGCACCTCAAGGTTCAGTCCTTGACCCCCTTCTCTATCTGCATTCACTCCCTCAGCGATTTCATCCAGTCTCATGGCTTTAAATGCATCTACATGCCAACCTTTCCCTCCCAGCGGTACATTTCCAACCCCACTCTTTCCCAAAATTCTAGAATCACAAATCCCAACGTTTCCACTTGGATTTCCATCAGGTGCCTCACACGCAACATGTTCAAAACTAGACCCTCATCTTCTCTCCTCTGCCTTCATCTCCTGTGGCTCTCCTCCCCTTGCTTACTCCACTCCACCCATGTCAGCCTCCTTGCTGTTCCTCAACAAGCCA